>NC_142069.1:91444820-92147320 GCF_059756535.1 Pantherophis guttatus
AGCGTGCCACATCGCGTGCAAAAAGCAGGGAAGCGCGGAGGAATCGCACACACATCCACGGGGGTGTCACACATGGGAGCGCCCCCTCGCTCCCATAATCCCCCGCGCAGCACACCGCTCCCTCTGTGCTCGCCCTGCCCCTGCACATGCCCGTGTGACACCCCCTGTGCATGCGCACGCGTCTCCCACATGCCCCGCCCCTGTGCCAGAGTCCCAAAAATCAGCTGGCTGGTGGGAGGCACGCGTTCATGCGCGGTAGAGGCACGCGTTCATGCGCGGTAGAGGCACGCGTTCATGCGCGGTAGAGGCACGCGTTCATGCGCGGTAGAGCTGAGCTGGGCAACGGCTCGCCTGCCCGCAGAGAGGGCTCCACACGCCACCTATGGCACACATACCTACACATACATAGGTTCACCATCACGGCCTTATACTATTCCAGACCTATGTCTGTCCAATCTTTTCTTAAAACCTCCAGTGGTGGCAAACTTCTGGAGGCAAGCTGTTCCACTAATTAATTCTTTTAACTTGCCAACAAGTTCTCAAATGTCATAATCTCAATTCCTTAACATGCTGCCTGGGGAGTTCTGGGAGTTGAAGTCCACATGTCTCAAAGTTCCCATGGTTGAGAAACCTTGACGTCAAGTTTGACTCTCACTCTTTCTGTTGGGACATTTCTCCTGACCTCCACTTGGAATCTGTCTTCCTGTAACTAAATTCACAAAATTGTTTCCCAGGCAGCCATCCTTATAAACGTCACCTTCAGAATAACTCCATTGTCTTTCCCACACCATGTGATGGATTGTTATTAAGATTCTGAAATGAATGTCAAAGTATAAATGTTTTCTTGACTAAAAACTAGTTACGATGTACATTGAAAAACATAAATGTGACCAGCCTTATAGAAAAGAGAATGGAAATATATTTAGGAAAGGAAAACTTTGGAAGAGAAAATGGAATAAATACCGAACACTTACTGTTCTGCTGGTTCTAGGAATCCAACTTATATTTTATTTTATTTATTTATTTATTTGTTTTAATTTGTATACCGCCCTTCTCCAGCAGGACTCAGGGCGGTGAACAGCCAGAATAAAACAGAACACCCAAAATTTAAAAACAGTTTAAAAATAATTAAATATTTTTGGGCGCAATTTAAAACACCCAATTAAAATCAATTAAAATTAACCAAAGCTGTGGGATCAAGCCAGCCCGGCTAGGTGAAATAAATAAGTTTTCAGGGCCGGACGAAAAGTCCGGAGGTCTGGTATTGTACGTATCTCTGGGAGAGGTTTTGATATTTTAGGCCAAATTTACCTTAGGATTGAAACGTATTTGAGTGTTTCATGATTTATTTAAGGACATCTTAAAAGGTAGCGATCCCAGCTATCATTTTAGTTGTAGTACATTGGCCCTGTGTTCAAAACTGAAAAGAACTGAGACAGGAGTACATTGAATTATTCAAGCATTTATGCTTGTCCTATTCACTGTGCTTCCAGATATCTGGTCGCCATAATTAATATTAAAATTCCAAACAATTACAAGCCCGCCCACCTACAGTATTTCCCACCCACAGCCTTTTTTTCCTTTAAAGAGTTTACTTTTAAGAGTTGAAAAGAACTTTTGGTGATCTTTAATAGTAAATTTAAGAAGATAACAATAGACTCACAGCGCCTCCTATGGGAGATTTCACAGAACTACCAAAAAAAAAATGTTTGTTTTAAAAGCAACATGAAGTGAAAGAAAGAAAAAGTCAGAGTGGAGAAAAAAAAACTTTTGATAGTAATAGCAACAGGTATTAATAGTTAGCTTCATACTTATATGCGTTCTTTTTTGATATGTTCAACTTTTGGGTGTAGATTTCACTTTTTTTAATCCTAAAATGACGTTCTCCAATAGCACCTTCAAGAGAATATTTCCTTGTTAGTTTTAATTAGAATTATTTGCATATGTTCTGAATACTCCAATCTTTATTTTTTTTTAATGGTATGAACAAGGATAGAAAGATTAATATTACCCACCATGGAGGAATGGTTGGGGAAGATGATGGAACTTGCTGAGAATAATTAACCAGTGGAACAGCCTGCCACCAGAAATTGTGGGTGGACAGCCATTTGTCTGGAATGGTATAGGACGGTGATGGCTAACCTTTTTGCCATCGTGTGCCAGGAGGGCGGGCTGGGGGAGTTGCGTGCGCACGTGCCCACACACATAATTCTATGCGCCCTGCCCCCCCTCACGCTCCTGGCACGCGATGACACGGTAGGCCCATTTTTTGCTCTTCCCCGCCTCCAGAGCCTTTCTAGGAGTCTGGGGAGGGCAAAAATGGCCTTCCCCACCCTCCTGGAGGCCCTCTAGAGGCCAGAAATGGCCCATTTGCCAACTTCCAGTGGGACATCCAGAGGGGTGGGGAAGGCCATTTTCGCCCTCCCCAGACTCCTAGAGAGGCTCTGGAGGCTGGGGACAGCAAAAAATGGGACTTCCGGTCTCACCGGAAGTTGGCAAATGGGCCGTTTCTGGCCTCTGGAGGGCCTCAGGGGGGAGGGAGGCCGTTTTTACCCTCCCCAGACTCCTAGAAAGGCTCTGGAGGCTGGGGAGAGAGAAAAACAGGACTAGAAGACCTCCAAGGTCCCTTCCTGCTCTCTTCCGAGTCCAAGATGGCTAAATTAATTTTTTTGATCAGACAAAAGTCAATTATCAAACTTGATAATTGCTGATTGGAAACCTCTTATGGGCTTTTTGCATGAAACAAACAAACAAAAATCACAATTTGCGGTTTTGATGATTAGACAGAATAGATTATAGAAAGAAGAGAGTTATGATGTAGAGGTAAAGTTATAATTGTACTTGTAACTGCTGTAAATCCCAGGAGCTATTTCTTTGTATCATTTTTTTTTCCTTCTTTTTTTTTTCTATTTTTCCTTCCGTGCCTTTTTTGTACTTTTAGCTTTCTCTTGGATGTCTTTTCTTTTTTCTTACTTTATATTAGTTTGTATTCGTTTCATCTTCCTTTTGAACATTTTTAAATGAAATTATATATTAAAAAAGAGAGATAAGGGACAGAATTTACATATTCAAACTGGGTTTTTCAAATTATTATTATGAGAGTTCTCACAATGATCCATGACCACATCAAATATTGGATTGTAATAAAGTTCGTTCATGGATGAAGCCTACAGATTAGAAACTAGTTGCCTTATCATAACAATTTTGTGTTTAATTAAGGGCTGACCACAAAATCTACTTTTTTTTCTATAAGGCTGTACGTCCTGAGTCCTAACTTTATAAATCCATTTTTGTTTTGTTCTGGTGCCATTAAACAAGACATCGTTCCTTCCAAGATAGGAAGTACCTTTGCAATACAGCTAGTCCTCGGCTTACAATAATTCACTTAGTGACCATTCAAAATTACAATGGCACTGAGAAAAGTGATTTATTACGACCATTTTTCACACTTACAACCTTTGCCGCAACGCCATGATCATGTGATCAAAATTCAGACGCTTGGCAACTGGTTCATATTTATGACCGTCGTAGTGTCCTGGGTCATGTGATCCCCTTTTGTGACCTTCTCACTAGCCACATCAATGGGGAAGCCAGATTCACTTAACGACCGGCTTATCAACTGCAGTGATTCACTTAACGACTGCAGAAAGAAAGGTCGTAAAATGGGGTAAAACACACTTAACCAATGTCTCACAAATTTTGGACTCCGTTCTGGTCGTAAGTTGAGGTCTACCTGTATTTTATCTATTACGGTCAGAAGGCAGTACTCAGAACTGGAAAATTTAAAAAAGCCAGATTTTAATTAAAGGCAATCAAACGAACTCCTCGATATTTTAGATTTGTTAAAGAGGCTGGAACACATGTTTTAAACAAATGCCACTTTTCAGTGTTCGTAGGTGTAACACGTAGGAACACGGGACATTGTTAACTATTTTCAAAGCATTTGCCTGCAAAAAAAAAAAAAAAATAAGTCTCATTTTTTGCAAATGTACCCCGATGTCAATCACCAGAGGAATTCATTTGCAGGAACCATTATCGGCATCATTAAATATTCTCCTTATGGAATAAATTGTACCAATGGTTGGAAACAGAAAAGAGGGTCGAAAAGCAAGAACTGACTAGAATTCATAAAATGGAGAATTAAAGTTATGTATGTAACCACAACAGAATGATAAATGGATAAAACAAATGTATAAGTAATATAGATAGAAGAAGGATGTCTTTATATATGTAAATACTGAACAGACTAATTGTATATAAGTAATAAGGTATATATGATACTTATCTTTCATTTTAGTATGTATGGCAAAGAGAATGCCAGGACAGTTACACCCGTGTCCAATGTTTTAATATGTGTGTAATAAAACTTTATTTAAAAAAAAAATTAAATATTCTCCTATAATCAGTGATGGTATTCAGCTGGTTTGGATCGGTTTGAGCGAACCGGTAGTAGCGACCTGTGGGTGGGGGTCCACCTGTCCCGGACTTATGCCGTCCTATTTAGCCACGTTTTCTAAGCTGCACACATGCACAGAAAGCACACGCGTGAGCAAAGCACATGCATGGAAGGCTACGTGCATATGGAAGGTGCGCGCAAGCGAAGTGAGCAAGCGTGCATGCACGCGCACCAGGGGTGGGTTCTAAATTTTTTTACTACCGGTTCTGTGGGCGTGGCTTATTTTGTGGGTGTGGTTTGGAGGTCATGTGACTAGATGGGCGTGGCTAGCTGGTCAGAGTCATTTCTGGAAGGTCCTCGCACGTACGACCAGTCCTCACACTTACGACCCAACTCATTTGTTTGCTTTTAACACTGATCAGCTGTAGGGCGGCCCTTTGAAGCCCCGAGGCAAGAGTTTAAACAGTTTTTTTCCCTCTAGTCATCAGCTGGGACTCAGGAGGCAGCAATAGATTGGGGGTGGGACCAAATAAAAGGTAAGAATAACGTGGGGGAGTGGGAGGGCGGGGAGGGGAGAACCGGTTCGGTGACGTCATATCGTCACCGCTACCGGCTTGGCCGAACCGGACCGAACCGGGAGGAACCCACCACTGATGTACACTCACATTTTTGGTGCGCAGCGAACCGGTTGTAAAATGATGTGAAACTTATCTCTGCCCATGACAGGTAGTCCTCGACTTACAATGACAGAATTCCCGTCTCTAAGAATTCCCATCTCACTTGTTCAATGAGCCTCGCCCCATTTTTCTTGCCATCATTGCGAAAGGAATCCCGGCAGCTGTTAAGCCAACCATGTTGTTGTTCAACAAATCTAAGTTTGTTTGCCAGCTGGATGGTTTTCCAATGGGGACGACATAACCCCGAGATGCTACAATCATCATAAATACCAGTCGGTAGCCAAGCCCCTGGATTTTGATCACGTGAACGTAGGGATGCTGCAACGGCCATAAGTGCGAGGACCAGTCGTAAGCCCCTTTTTCTAGTTCCATCATCATTCTGAACAGACACGAAACAAATGTCCCAAGGGTGCTTTTTTCAAGAGGCATCTGGACTTTCTTGTTTCTGTTTTTCTTTTGAAGACCTTTTGCTTCTCATCCAAGAAGCTTCTTCCGCTCTGAACGGATGGCGGGAAAGGGAAGGATTGATACTCCTTGCAGACAGAACTGGTCATTTGCATCCTTTTAGAGGGTCGTTGAGGCCACTTGGAGGTTCGTCTGTGTCCTCAGGGCCACCTGAGTGGTGTAAATGGTTGAGGAACAAAAGGACTCTGCAATTCCAAGAAGGATCCACCCCTATTTGCACCACTCAGGTGAGCCTGAGGACACAGACAAACCTCAAAGTGGCCTCAACAACCTTCTAAAAGGATGGAAATGACCAGCTGTCTGCACAGAATATAATTCCTTTCATTCCCCACCATCCGGTCAGAGCGGAAGAAGCTTCTTGGATGAGAAGCGAAAGGTCTTCAAAGAAAAAGGAGCCTTCAAAGGAGCCCGAGTGGCGTAGGAGGCTAATGCCTCCTACTAAGGCAGCATTTAACATCCAGCTGCCTGCAATTACTGCGAGTTCAATTCTCCCCAGGCTCAAGGTCGACTCAGCCTTCCATCCTTTCTAAGGTGGGTAAAATGAGGACCCGGTTTGTGGGGGCAATAAGTTGACTTTGTATAAAATATACAAAAGTATGAAGGCTATTGCTTAACGCATTGTAAGCCGCCCTGAGTCTCCGGAGAAGGGCGGCATATAAAAATAAATAAATAAATAAATAAATAAATAAATAAATAAATAAATAAATAAATAAATAAATAAATAACAGAAAGTCATTATAAACCGTTAAGGTGCATTTTAGCAAAAAAAGAAAAGAAAGAAATGAAATTAGTGCAATGAGACACAAAGCATGAAAAACACGTGTATAGTTGTTTCAATGGTTAAGGCTCTAATCGTGCAGATATTTCTAAGAAAAACTTCTCAAAACATGTTTGAATGGAACCGTAAATCACTTGAAATAGGGGGTGGGGGGGATTTTTGCATGTAAATCAAAAGGATGACTGTTTTTCCTAACTGTTTGGAAATTAACTTGAGCGAGCATTCCTCTGAACTGAGCATTGAAAAACTGATGTAATAAATGCAGACGTCCCTCTGCCATCTGTTTTCTCTAGTCTTTTCAGCTGTAGACGAAGCTTTTGCTGGCCCATAAAAACTGGACGGATGACACTTTTAAGGCTCCGACGGGAGTAATAGGGAAAGCAGCACACCAACGCTTAAAACGGATTAATTCATTATTTTTGAAGCAACAGCAGAATTGGGTCCTAAATAGGACAGCACAAAGAATTATTTAAAGGATTTAAATGGCTGGCTGTCTCGTCTGGGGATCCTAAGCATTAAATAGCACCCAATAAAAAGAGAAACACAAAAACACAATATATAACCTCCTACCAAGGTGCCAGAACCAATCCTACTGCTAATCAATCAATCAATCAGAATAGAGCTGGGAGGGACCTTGGAGGTCTAATAGTCCAACCCTCTTCTCAAGCAGAAAATGTATACCATTCTGGACCAGGGGTGCAACCCAGCAGGTTCTGACAGATTCTGGAGAACCGGTAGTGGAAATTTTAAGTAGTTCGGATACCACCTCTGGCTGGCCCCAGAGTGAGGTGGGAATGGAGATTTTGCAGTATCCTTCCCCTGCCACGCCCACCAAGCCACGCCCACAGAACCGGTAGTGAAAAAAAATGGATTTCACCACTGATTCTGGACAAATGGTTGTCCAGTCTCTTCTTAAAAACCTCCAGTGATGGAGCATTCACAACTTCTGGTGGCAAGCTGTTCCACCGGTTAATTGTCCTCACTGTTAGGAAGTTTCTCCTTAGTTCTAGGTTGCTTCTCCCCTTGATTAGTTTCCATTAATTGCTTCTTGTCCTGCCTTCTGGTGTTTTGGGGAATAAGTTGACCCCACTCTTCTTTGTGGCAGCTCCTCAAATACTGGAAGACTAATATCATGTCCCCCCTAGTCCTTCTTTTCTCTAGACTGGCCAAACCGAAATCCTGCAACCGTTCTTCGTATGTTTTAGTCTCCAGGCCTTTAATCCTCTTAGTTGCTCTTCTTTGCACTTCTTCCAAAGACTCAACCTCTTTTTTGTAATGTGGGGACCAAAACTGGATGCAGAATATTCTAGATGTGGCCTTACTAAGGCTTTTATAAAGCGGTGCTAATTACTTCAGGTGATTTCGATTCTGTGCCTCTATTTGATACAGCCCAGGATTGTTATCAGCTTTTATTTTTGTTCCAAAAAGAAAAAGTTTTAAAAACTTTTCTCGTAACTCGGTTACGAGAAAAATGCCTTTGCTCTAGTTCAACTTTGGAAATTGTACAGCCAGTTTTTACAGCAGGGGCCTCCCTTCCACAGAAAAAGAGCTCGGATGGTTTGTTCTCACGTGCCCTAAAAAAAAAGGAGTTTTTAAAATTGCTTTGAATTTGAAAACGCAGTGAAGCTTTTTCCCCTTAGCAGAATGTAAAAGCAGCTTTGTTACCCCTTATTTTTTGGACAGAGGGGTGAAAGGGGAAGGAAATATATATTGGCCAGCTTTCCACAGTATTGCTGCAAAAAAAAAGCCACAACTTTTTGTCTCATGATAGTTTACGGACATAAATGAATTGTGCCAAATGGTCGTATCCAGTGGTAGGATTCAAATAATTTAACAACCGGTTCTCTGCCCAAATGACGGGCTGGGTGGGCGTGGCCATGGTGGGCGTGGCCAGGGGGTGTAACAGGCAGCACTCGGCCTCCTGCACCCCCCTGGGAGCAAAAACGGGCCGCGGGGGAGATGGGGACATGCTGCCCCCTCCGCGCGTCCCATTTTGGGCCTGGTAGGCCTCCCTGCAACCAGCAATTTAACTATTAAACTGGCCCGAACCGGCTGAATCCCACCACTGATTGTATCAAGCAGGGAAAATGACCTCAGTCATTTTTTCCCCCCTCCTAAGTATTTCCAAGGCCAATGAACCACAAATTTGCTTTGAAAGGGAGTGCAAATATTTAAAGGATGGAAACGGGCTGTGGTTGCTTTTTCGTTCCTTTTTGACCCCTAGTCACTTCTTGTCCGTGGAGAAAATGCAGCCGCAAGAATTGAGATTGAAAGGGTATATAGAGAGGACAGGCTAACCATTTAAAACAGTTTGAAACAGTTTAAAATTCTTTGGGTCACTTTCGCAACGGGTGGGAAATTAACACTGATGTGTTTTTGCTGAAATTGAGTATATCTAGTTCAGGGGTCGGCAACCTTAGACACTCAAAGAGCCACAAAGGTCCTAACCAGAAGCCCCGCATTCCAATTCTGGAGCTGACTGGAAGACCGGTTCCCCCACCATAGAGTCTCCTCCTAGCGCGGCATCCTTTTTCCTCTACCTGTCCTAACCGAAAGCCCTATCAATTGTGGAGCCGACTGGCAACAGGGAGCCGCATGTTCTGTCCCCGTACCGCACACGCACCCCCACAGATGGCCCGGAGTTAATAAGCCACACGACAAAACTCTTTGAAGATAAAGCTGGCAGCAACCCAGTGGCTAGCTGCCAATTCAGACTTTACTCACACAAAACAAAGATTAGACTGCAAGCATTCCAATAAAACAGGCAGAGTGTCAACAATACAAGGATTAATCCAAATGCAGTCTGATAAAGCAGGCAAAGTCCAGTAACGCAGAGATCATGGATTATTTCTAGTTTTTGCTCGTCACAAACTGAACCGGCCACCACACCCACATTTATACCCTGTGGGGTGTGGTCCAGTGACTCAGCTAATCTCTGGCAAGCCTTCCCCTCTGCTGCGCACGCTTCTCCCTGCGCCTCTGCTGAGGGTCCAGCCAGCACTTATCTCCTTCGTCGCTGTCCACCTGTGGCAGTGGGGACGTGCTTGGCTCTGAGCCTATCTTTTGGCCTTCGGTGTCCTCCGGAGGCATTGCCAGAGAGGAGGGTCCTGGAGAGGGAGGCCTCGCCAACTCCTCTTCCTCACTCTCAGAGTCTGCATCTGTCGATAGCCCAGGCTCAGGCAACGGAGCCACAACACCGCAGCAGAGGGATGAAAGAGCCACATGCGGCTCCAGAGCCACGGGTTGCTGACCCCTGGTCTAGTTTAAGGAAAAGAAGGACTAGGGGTGACATGATAGCAATATTCTGATATTTGAGGGGTTGCCCCAAAGAAGAAGAGTCAACTTATTTTCCAAAGCACCAGAAGGCAGGAGAAGAAACAAGGGATGGAAACTAATCAAGGAGAGAAGCAACCTGGAACTAAGGAGAAACTTTTAAGTGACATTTAAGTGAAGACAATTAACTAGTGGAACAGCTTGCCTTCAGAAATCATGGACACTCCATCACTGGAGGCTTTTAAGAAAAGACTGGACAGTTAATTGTCTGAAATGGTATAGAGTTTCTTGCTTGAACAAGTCTTGGACTAGAAGACCTCCAAGGTCTAGGCCTGGCTAGGTGGCTCAGTGGCTAAGACTCTGAGTTTGTCGATCAGAAAGGTCGGCAGTTCGGCAGTTCGAATCCCTAGTATAGGTCTCCTGCATGAGCAGGAAGTTGGACTAGATGACCTCCAAGGTCCCTTCCAACTGTGTTACTGTCACTGTCCCTTCCAACTCTGTTATTCTGTATTATATGAATCAGCATTCAGTTTACTAAATTATATATTTCTCGGGGTCCTTCTAAATCCATGCCAGTCATTGTGGTGGCAGTCAGAAATTGGCCCGTTTCCAGCCTCCAGAGGGCCTCTAGAGCCTGGGGAGGCCATTTTCGCCCTCCCGGAGGCTCATTAAAAGCCTCCGGTGCCTGGGGAGGGCAAAAACGCCCCCCACCGCAGTGCAGGAGGCTGACTAGGCCACACCCACCATGGCCACATCCACCCAGCGACTGGGCAGAGAACCCCTTGCTAAAGTTTTGGAAGCCCACCCCTAGTTTAAGTCTAAACTTCTCTAAACTTCAGCGGCGTATTATCCATCAAGCAAAAGGAAGCTAATGTTGATCTTCTTCCTTTTAAAACATTTGGCCGTTAAACATCAACAGGCCATCCACCCCAAATCATCGAGAGATATTTTTATTTTATTTTTTTAGCTAAGATTTATTTTCCTTCTGACGATTTCCTGGCTTGAATTTTGACTCACTGCCACGTTGGCTCCCATAGTTTGCAATAGGAATTTGTTCTTGTGACAAGCAAAGGGTCTTTTGGGGATGCTTGGTAATGTATTATTATCCTATAACGATTATTTTTTTTTTTCTAATGGCAAGTTCCAGCGTGTCATTTCCATACGCCAAGCCGCATAGCTTGCAGAAGATTTATGCAACGAATGAGGGATATTAAGTGGATTTAATATCCATTTCCTTTTTGAAATAAGGGGAGCATTGTATCATCTGTTTGGGCTGTTAAATTTCTTCCCCTGGCAGTTTTATAGCCTCAGAAGGTGAGTGTAGGTCCCTTGCTCCCTGTAGTCTCTTGGAGACAGTTGTGTAAATCCTTAGTATGTTATTTGTGTAAATCCTTAGTACGGTTATTTCTGAGAGACCAATGGGATGGGATGCATGTTACACCGATTGAGTAACATGACGTCTTCTTGTTATGGTCCCTTTGGCAATCTTTGGCCACCAAGGTTAACTGCTCACAATATTCATTGAGTTGACTGTGAACTCCTCTGTATACCAAAATATTCCAGAGTCAAATGTGATGCCATTTGTTCAACAGCTAAAGCTATTCTGTCAGATGTAAATGCCTTATTCTCTAATGTGTAAATAATATATGAACGGGGTATCAGGGGTTAACTTATTCTTCACTTCTTAATGTATTCATAATTCACCACTCCCACTTATAGCTCCACCCATTGTATATATAAGGAGCCACCTACACCCTTTTCCTTGCTTCTATCTGTGAATATTCAGTGAATATAGAATGCCTATTGTAAATAAAAGGAAATATATTTAAACCTTTAACTCTTACTAATATTATTGAGTCTGATCCTGAAAATATTGCAACAAGCTGGTAGCTGAGGATGGTTAATTGACTCAATAAAAAACTTAAAAATGTCTAAGAAAGATAGGCCCAACACCAGGGCCTACAGCAAAGAAATGGAAACAGAACAAGAAATAATCAACGAATCCACAAACGCAATTTCGAGAGAATCCGAAGAATACACCACTGAAGACGAAGAAATAATAGATGAAATTGATGACCAGAAGGAAATCGAAATAGAGAATAACGAACTCAGGTCAGAGATATTAAAATTATTAAAGAGCCAGAAGAATGATGAAAGCCTCATCGCGAAACTCCAAGATATGCTGAAGAACAGCGGAGCAGCGAGAGAGAAAAACATCACTAATGAAAAGTCTAAAGACCCAAAAATAGTGAGTGATATGACTGCAGAGAAAGTCATTACGAAGAAGAAAAATGGTGATCCCGCGCGAAATTTTGAATGGCAGCCATCTTGGTTTCAACAGGCCTCCAGGGTGAGCGAAGCAGAGCCAATCAAAATGCTCAATTCAAAATTTCTGGCGCGAAAAACGTTATCAAACAACGAAAATGAAAAAGAAGATTCAAACTCCTCAGAAGAATCAGAATCAGAAAGTGAAAATGATTCAACAAACTCCCAAATAAAATCAGCAATGAAAACGCTTTTTGCTGCATTTGGGCCAAAACTAAAAATTAACAAACAGCTACCGAAGAAGCGAGCGAGCAAGCCGATGCCTCAAGACCTGCCCGCTCCCATCCTGACTACGAGAACGCCGACGCCCGAACCCAGAGAGCCCTGCCGGTACCGCCCTACGCCACAGACCGAAGCAAGCACCAAAGCCCTCAGGGGAAGAGGAAGAGCAGCCGCCGTCGTCAAGACTCCCAGAATCGAACCAGAGACCGATTCATCTGAAGAGGAGCAGAACGAGCGAGCCACAATGGAGAGAACCTTCCACGACGACTCCAAAGAAGAAATGGACAACGCGCATGCGCAAAACTACGCAGACGGTCCGGGAAGACATGAACTGGCGAGGAGACCATGCAGACTCGTTGCGAGCATCCCCATGCCGTTTTGCAATTTTCTACACTTGCGAGACCACGGACTACCTCAGGTTGTAAGTAATGGACACAATAATGTCGGAAATTTACCCAGTGACTTCCCAAAGCTAAGGGTTGATGGCGTTAATTTGCAAGAATGGTATCAACAGCTCCAGGTTGTCTTTATGAAGGAAAACTTATTATTTTTTATCACTAGTCCCCCAAAAAGACCTTGGACTCTAAAAATAGATTGTTTACACCATAGAGCATTTTTCTTAATAATATCTAGTGTGTCTCCTGCAATGTATCATAGCATTAAGCCAAATCTGACTGTTTCAGAAATCATTCAATGCATGTTTAATTTGTTTCACAGTGACAGTGTAGCTACCACCACAAGGATGTCTAAAGATTTCTTTTCATCTAGGGTAAAACCAGGGGTTTCCATAAGTGAGCATTTAATATATTTAAACAAAATAAGAGCTGAACTGCATTTGAGGGGGGAGGTGATTTCAGACCAAACAATGAAAAGTGTTATTATCAACTCACTTGATTCATCATGGGACAATTTTATGTCACATTTAGACACTATCAATCTAGGATATTTATCCATAGAAAGTCTATCCAATAAATTGATAGCAGAAGACAATTCAAGAAGGAATCGTTCTAGCAATCACACAGAACACAAACCATATAGGAAAGTAGCTTTCCAAGAAAAATATAATGAAACATTTAAATGCCACAATTGTGGATCCAGGGAACACAATAGAAGAGACTGTCCCAAAATTTCAAGAGAAAGGCATAGGTCAGAATATAGAAACAAATACAATTATAGACAGTCTTCCATAGATAGACATAGATATAGGAGCCCACCAAATTACAAAGAGAATAGAGGGGGCAGAGATAATTCAAAGGATAGAAAATCTGGCTCACTGAACGGGCTAAATAAACAAGACAACACTAACATACAGCAAAATGAGAACAATAATTGGCTTATTGATTCTGGAGCAACTAATCACACCACTAATAACAAAAATATATTGTCTTCATTTGCAGAAGATAAATTTGTAATAAAGGTAGCTAACCAAGAAAAGGTGCAAGTATTAGGTAGAGGGAATGTAACCTTGCCTGGTCTAGGAAAAATAGAGGGGGTATTGCTAATACCTGAGATACCTCATAACATACTAAGTGCTATAAAACTAAGTAGAGATTCTGACATTAACATTGTTTTTTCAAAAGGAAAAGCGATTTTGGAGAAGAATAAAATAAATATAGGCACAGTGATGATTAAAGGAGGCCTACCTTATCTGATAACTAAGGAAAAATGGTTGCATAACATTGACTCAAATATGGAAGATTGTATTGAAGTAGATGATGAAAATATTAGCAATAGTGACAATGATGAGTGTAAAACATCTCATGATCACAAAGATGCACACAATAAAAAAAAACCAAAAATAGGTAAGCCAATTCATGATGAGTGTGCTCACATCTTACATAGGAAGTTAGGACATGCCAGTTTTCCTGTAGTACAAAAAATGACTGAACACGCAGAAGGTGTTAAAATAAAAAATTGTGAAAACTATTTGGAATGCTCAGTATGTAAATCTACAAAACTAAAAACTAGCCCCAGGCCAAGAAAATCTACTAGATCAACTAACAAAATTTTTGATTTAGTACACATGGACTTAGTTGGTCCATTAACTCCATCAATCACTTATAGAAAACGTTACTTCCTAACAATAGTGGACGATTATAGCCGCTATGGGTTTGTTTATACATTAAAACACAAAGATGAAACATTTCAAAAATTTAAAGAATTTTACAAACGCATAGAAACACAACACAACATCAAAATAAAACAAATTATGACAGATAGGGGATGCGAATTCATGTCTAAAGAATTCTCCCAATGGTTAAAAGACAAAGGAATGTTACATTACACATCTAGTCCATTTTCTGCGTTCCAGAACGGGATTGCAGAGAGGAAAAATTCCACATTACAAACCATGATTAGATGCACATTGGAAGATGCTGGCTTAAGCAAACAATTCTGGTCAGAAGCCTTACATTATTCAAATTACACACAAAATAGAACATGGTCCAGCATTGTAAATAAGACACCATATGAAGTGATGTATAATAGAAAACCAAAATTAGCACACATGCATATATTTGGAGTCACTGCAGACGTACACATACCTAAACAATTAAGAAGAAAGGGAGAAAACGTATCCAGAAGACTCAGATTTATGGGATATGAAACTGGTACTAAAGGGTACAGATTCATTGATAACAATAACAAATTTATAGTCTCCAGAACAGCTGTGTTCCATGAACAGGCTAACTGGTCTAAATTACATCTTAATGAAATATTTCCAAATAAATATAAAGGTACAAAATCTCATGAAGAAGGGATCATAGAAAAGCAAAATATCAACAAAAATAAGAACAAAACCAAAATTTGGACAAATAGCCAACACAAAATTAAGACAGACACATTAACAAAAAAGGAAGCAAGATATTTGCATGATAACGATAGTAAACCTGAAAAAACCATTAGAAACACCAGAAATCAAATGCCAAATAAATACAAGGATTACATAATGCATATGGATGGTGAGCCAACAACACCCAATACATATGAGGAAGTGTTAAAACTCCCTCGTGAAGAAAAGGAAAAATGGGAATTAGCGATGAAAAAAGAGATGGAAAGTTTACAAGGATTAAATGTATTTACACCTGCAATTGCACCTAAGGATAAAACAATTATTGGTACCAGGTGGATATATAAAATTAAGAACTTAGAGGGAGGCAATACTCTATACAAAGCTAGACTAGTTGCACAAGGTTATGCACAGAAATATCCGGAGGACTATACTGACACGTATTCCCCCACAGTAAGAACAGAGAGTGTCAAAACAGCTCTAGTGGTAGCATCAGCACTCAACCTTGATGTATTTCAATACGACATACAGACTGCGTATCTACACGCTAAACTAGATAAGGAAATATACGTAAGAGCACCTCACAGTCAATACACAAACAAAAATGAAATTTGGTTGTTAAACAAGAGTTTATACGGGTTAAAACAATCTGGTAAACGATGGTATGATTGTTTAGTGAAAGTACTTAGAACCATGGACTTCAACGCTACTACTGCTGATAACTGCTTTTTTGTCAAAAAGGATGATGATTACATTGAATTTGTATTGATTTATGTGGATGACATTTTATACATAGGAAAACATAAAGAGAGAAGAGAAACCTTTGTAACCAAACTAAATGAACATTTCTCGTTAAAATCTCTAGGTAAAGTAAACAAATATCTTGGTGTCCAAATTAATAAGACTAGAAGGGGATTCAAACTTACTCAGAGAGATAAGATTGTAGAACTTTTAAATAAATGCAATTTAAACAATGCCAAACCTTGTGATACTCCTATGCAAACTGATTTTCTAAGAAATACTGATGAATTTTCCCCCGAATTCAAGGATAACACATTTTATAGATCAATCATAGGTTCACTTCTTTATATATCTAATTGGACTAGACCAGATATCGCCTTACCACTCAATCTATTATCCAGACATGTCAGCAAACCAACAATGTATCACTGGGAAGCTGTTAAAAGAATTTTAAGATATCTGAAAAGTACACTAGACTTTTGCTTAATATTAGAACCTAAAGACAATAAAGAACCAAAGCTTACATGTTATGCAGATGCAGACTGGGCTGGAGACATCTCATGTAGAAAAAGTACATCTGGTTATATATTTCTCTTAAATGACTGTCCAGTTTACTGGTACACTGGTAAACAAGAACTAGTGGCCACTTCAACGACAGAAGCGGAATATATTTGTTTATCCAAAGCTGCAAATAACCTTGTATGGTTTAATGATTTAATTTCAGATGTTTGGAAAAAACCTGTTTTGCCTTTTGTTATGCATGAAGATAATAAAGCAGCCATTGAAATATCTAGATCTGATGCCATTGGACAAAGGTCCAGACATATAGATATAAAATTTAAACATGTGAGACAATTATCTCAGGATGGATTTATTAAAGCAGTGCATTGTGATACCTCAGAACAATTAGCTGACATATTGACAAAGCCTTTACCTTCTAAGCAACACAAATATTTAACTTCTAAGTTGTATGTATTGTATTGTCCTGAATCTGAGTGTAATTGGTGTTGTATAACGAATCGGCATTTAGAGGGGGATTTGTCAGATGTAAATGCCTTATTCTCTAATGTGTAAATAATATATGAACGGGGTATCAGGGGTTAACTTATTCTTCACTTCTTAATGTATTCATAATTCACCACTCCCACTTATAGCTCCACCCATTGTATATATAAGGAGCCACCTACACCCTTTTCCTTGCTTCTATCTGTGAATATTCAGTGAATATAGAATGCCTATTGTAAATAAAAGGAAATATATTTAAACCTTTAACTCTTACTAATATTATTGAGTCTGATCCTGAAAATATTGCAACATATTCAATCAGAATAAAGCTGGAAGGGACCTTGGAGGTCTTCTAGTCCAACCCCCTGGTTAGGCAGGAAACCCTACGCCACTTCAGACAAATGGTTATCCAACATCTTCTTAAAAACTTCCAGTGTTGGAGCATTCACAACTTCTGGAGGCAAGTTCTTCCACTGATCAATTGTTCTCACTATCAGGAAATTTCTCCCTGGTTCTAGGTTGCTTCTCTCCTTGATTCGTTTCCATCTGTTGCTTCTTGTCCTGCTTTTGGATGCTTTGGAGAATAGCTTGACTCCCTCTTCTTTGGGGCAGCCCCTGAGATATTGCAACACTGCTATCATGTCTCCCCTAGTCCTTCTTTTCATCAAACTAGACATACCCAGTTCCTGCAACCGTTCTTCATATGTTTTAGCCTCCAGTCCCCTAATCCTCTTTCTTGCTCTTCTCTGTACTCTTTCTAGAGTCTCCACATCTTTTTAACATCATGGCGACCAAAACTGAATGCAGAATTTCAAGTGTGGCCTTACCAAGGCATTATAAAGTGGTATTGACACTTCACGTGATCTTGATTCTATCCCTCTGTTTATGCAGCCTAGAACTGTGTTGGCTTTTTTGGCAGCTGCTGCACACGGCTGGCTCCTATTTAAGTGGTTGTCCACTAAGGCGAATTGTGTGTTTTAATTCCGTTGCATGCACTCAAAACAAAAAAGATACAGCAACTTGATTCCTTTAAATCTGGTTGCTTTGGAGTTCTAATTGGTCATCTAATGAAGAAGTCTGTTAATGTTGTTGTACATGCTGATGTTTTTCAGAGTATCTGGAGGTGAGCTATTTGACCGCATCGTAGAGAAAGGATTTTATACTGAAAAGGACGCCAGCACTCTGATACGACAAGTCTTGGATGCTGTCTATTATCTTCACCGGATGGGCATTGTTCACAGAGATCTCAAGGTATTTGAAATTTAATTGCACCGTAGATATATCTCAGAGGGGTCATTACCAAACTATCAGCGCTAGAAGGAGTGGAGTTTGCAGAGTGGCGGAAGAGAATACTGTGGGGTCTTTGCTGCTTTCTGAGCTTGGTTGTTTGTTTGCAGACGTTTCATTACCAAACTAGCTAACATCGTCAGTGCTAGTTGGGTAATGAAATGTCTGCAAGAAAGAAGAGAGCACCAAGGACCCCTCATTGCAACCCTGAGCTACAGTTATTCTCCTTCATTGCTATATCTCAGAGCCAGTTTGGTGTAGCGGTTAAGGCATCCAGCTAGAAACAGGGAGACTGTGAGGTCTAGTCCCACCTTAGTCACAGAGGCTGGCTGACTTTGGGCCAGTCGCTTTGTCGCAGCCCTAGGAAGCAAGCAATGGCAAACCACTTCTGAAATCTTGCCAAGAAAACAGCAAGGATTAGTCCAGGCAGTTACCAGAAGTCAACACAGATTCAAAGCCACACACCCAAACAAGATAGATGTTACATTCTAGATTGGAGCCTTCTCCAATCTAGAAAACAAACACTAGAGATTGGGATTACTAACCTCAAAATTCTCATCCAGCATAGTGTTCTGCCCCAGCTCCAGATTCCCAAGGATTGTGACACACACCAACGGTCTTTATCAAAGTTATAATGTACCAAGAATAAACAAAGTCCGGCAAAGGTTGGCAACCAGCCCAGAAAACAAGATACGATAAGACACTAACTCTCCAAAATGCTCTGTAATAATACACGTTGTTTCCAGCAAGAAATTACTAACTGCGTGTGACTTAAATAGGCTAAGGGAGTGGCCAATTATCCTCAAACCTTACTCTCGAGGAGACCTCCTCCTCCTGAATAGCCACTCCTGCCTTTTGGCAGCCCTGCGTGCTCGAGCATTGAGGAGAGGCTCCTCCACTTCGCTCTCTCCACTTGAAGGAGCCTCTGGAGGTTCTGAATGCCCAGTCTGAGTCTCTGCCTCTGGCACCACATCCTCTTCAGCCTCCTCGCTGTCCAACGCGAGCGCCGGCTGCACAGGCTGCTGGCACGACCCCACATCAGCCTCCTCGTCGTCGGGATCAGCCATGATTCGCGCAGGCCGCTGGCGGGCCATAACACATAGATGGAGAAAGTTGCAGAACCATGCATCAAATCAAATCAATCAATCAATATTTGTAATAGTTTCTCTACGGCTACAGATGCAAGCTACTGTAAATAGCTTATATAGTCTTCACTTTTATGGTTTTAGGAAAACGTAATAATCTTTTGTTGGAATTCATTGTTGGAATGTATTTCTATGCAACAACTACAGTAGTATTCAGCCAGTAGATGGCAGTGTTTACAAATTTGGAACTATGATATATACTTCAGTAGAGTTTCCTGTTACAGTTAAACAGTTGAGCAGTAAAGCACATGGTGATTGTACTCTTTGTTTGCTCTGTGGTGCTATATAAAAAACAGAATTTCTAACATCTTTCTACTGACCCATCCACCATCTTACCCTCCTATAGTAACTTACATGCAACTGTGGTTGTCAAAGTTTGGAGCCTTGGTGTGAAAACAAGACTTTTTAAACTCCCTTTTATATCTTTGTTTTTTGAGGGTGAAAGATAATTGTGGATAAATTAGTGGATAAATGATGACTTGTCCAGTCAGCTAGGTCATTAATTGCTTAGCGCTTTTGCTAAGTCAGCCGTTGAAGTGTAAAGCCAACATAGGAGGCTTAGACGTCTCACCTTTTGCTAAGTCAATCTTCTGCTGAAACAACAGGATTTGCAGGAAATTGCTTATATAAGAATTATCCTTTTAGGCAGAAGAAACAGGCTCAAATAACTCTGTCAACGGGCGGCTAAGCTGCGGATGGATCCTGTTCCACTTCGGTGGAAGGAATTCCTCCCCCCTTTTTTTTCAACAAATTAATCTTATTAGCCATACATGCCAGAGGAGAATATGAAAGCTGAGTTTTTAAAAAAGTGCTATGGAAGGGGATTAGTTTATATATGACTTGGAATTTACATTAATGAAAATAATTCCGATAAACGTCAGAATTCGGTAGATGTTCCTCAGACAGGGCAAGCTAAGCAGAGGAGAAAAACTGACTCAAATATATCAGTTTTCTCATGGGAATTATAAGAAGTAGGGGAAGCACAGCAGTGCACCTCAAAGGAGAAGCTCCATTATTTAACAGTATGACAGAGTTGGAAGGGACCTTGGAGGTCTTCTAGTCCAACCCCCTGCTCAGGCAGGAAACCCTACACCACTTCAGACAAATGGTTATCTAACATCTTCTTAAAAACTTCCAGTGTTGGAGCATTCACAACTTCTGGAGAGAAGTTGTTCCATTGATTAATTGTTCTGACTGTCAGGAAATTTCTCCTTAGTTCCAGGTTGCTTCTCTCCTTGATGAGTTTCCACCCATTGCTTCTTGTCCTGTCCTCAGGTGCTTTGGAGAATAGCTTGACTTCCTCTTCTTTGGGGCAGCCCCTCATATTGGAAGACTGCTATCATGTCATCCCTAGTCAGCGGTGAAATCCACTTACCTTTGCTACCAGTTCAGGCGCGCTCCCATGTGGGAGCCACTTCTGTGCATTCGCAGAATCTTTTGCGCATGTGCAAATGATTTAAAAAAAGGGACATAATGATGTCCCAGCACGTGGGCGGAGCCTCCCGCTGCCGGTGCTACCAGTTCAGCAAACTGGATAGAACCAAGGGGATTTCACCGCTGCCCCTAGTCCTTTTTTTTCACTAGACGAGACATACCCAGTTCCTGCAACCCTTCTTCATATGTTTTAGCCTCCAGTCCCCTAATCCTCTTTATTGCTCTTCTTTGCACTCTTTCCAAAGTCTAAACATCTTTATTTTATATAATGTGGTGATATTTTGATATCTTTAAAGCAGCCATGTCTTTTATACATGGCTGCTTTTGAAGCTGATTCTGGCGGTCTCTCTCCAAATATTGTGGCTATCCAGGTGCATACATGAGGAGAGAGCCCGGAGTAACTTTCATATCAGCGTGGGAGCCTGGGAGAAGACGCGGCTGCTTTAACAGCCATCGGATTAAACCATTTCTAATTTAACCATGAGGAAAGATGTGTTCACAAGCACCCTCGTGCATTGCAAAGCACTTTTTCCCCAAGGACAGGTGCAGAGCTAATAAAAATGCAACACACACACAGACACAGAGAGACACAAATAAAATAATTGCGATCACATAAATAACAGTTGTATGAATCTCTTTAAAGTTCTCGTCTCACGTGAATATTAAACAAAGCCCCACTTTTTTCTCCCCATAATACGATGTTTTGTTGCCTTAAATGGTGGTATAACTCCTCACATCAGCTTGGCTTGGGGACCAAGGAATGCGGCGATACTAAATCATCCAATCTGGTCCTTGCCGTTTCCTAGAATTCCCTGCCTGGAACATGCATTTGTAAAAGGAATACATTAAATTATGATAGGAATTTGTACAAACATCTTCACAAGCTTGTTTCCAATGTTACTGAAAATATCTCTCTCTCTCTCTCTCTCTCTCTCTCTCTCTCTCTCTCTCTCTCTCTCTCTCTCTCTCTCTCCCTCTCCTGTCTCCCTCCCCCTCCCTCCTTCCATACCTCTCTCTCTCTCATGTCTCTCCCTCCCTCCTTCCATTTCTCTCTCCCTCCCTTCTTCCATCTCTCTCTCCCTCCCTTCTTCCATCCCTCTCTCTCCTGTCTCTTCCTCCCTCCTTCCATATCTCTCTCTTTTTCCTGTCTCTCTCCCTCCTTCCCTCCTTCCATCTCTCTCTCTCCTTATCTCTCTCTCTCCTGTCTCTCCCTCCCTCCTTCCATCTCTCTCTCCTTCTCCTCCTGCCTCTCTCTCCCTCCCTCCTTCTCTCTTTCTCTCTCTCCTGTCTCTCCCTCCTTCCCTCCTTCCTTCTTTCTCTCTCTCTCCTTCTCTCTCCTGTCTCTCCCTCCCTCCTTCCGTCCCTCCGTCCCTCTCTCCCTCTCTCTCTCACACACACATTTAAATATGTTTGTCCATTGATCTCAAATCAGCAAAATTGCTCACTTCCTAGCCAATGTAACAATGCACCTGATTACCTTCTTTTCTTTGATCACAAATAAGAATTGATTGATTTGAAAACTGCCAAAACAGAAGTGCCTGCATTAAGGAAAGTATTTATTGGATGTCAATGAATTAATAAGAGCATATTTCAAAGGCTGATTTTATCACTCTGGAACCGGATTTGCATTTATTTGAGAGATCTATAGAATTCATCAGCCTGGAAGCAGACCACCCTGAGGGAATTCTGAATTTCTTCTGTTTTCCTCTGGCCTGTAAAATTTAGGTCTGAGGCCATTTAGCCAATTGATGGAAGTGAATTTGCCAAAACCACAAAGAGTTTGAGGTATTCTGGGCATGGAAAGCTTTGAAAGACATCTGTATGATCCAGAACATTATGTCCTGGATCAACAAATTGGCAGATTCCTACTTAATATTATCCTTTAGCAATTGCCTAGACTTATGCAATTTGACTTATTTCAATAATATTACCAGAAGAGAGAGGCACCCCCCTCCAAATATGCTCGTTTTCCTTACCCAGTTTTAATATTTTAGATCCTTGCAACTTTTGCTACTCGGGCAAGCTGTAGGTGAATATGGACTCAATTTATATCATCCTTTTACCTCATCATTGTCATGTCTGGCTCACTCACAAGGGATGCGACCCAACCTGTTCTTCTCATGTTTCTCCTCAATATTCCTTTTCAAGCCTAATTTCCTTATTTATTTATTTATTTTTTTAATTGGAGGAGGAGTGTAAGAGAGAGACTGGCTGAGCCAGGGGAAGGAGTCAAACAAGGACTTACTCTAGAATCCCTATGAGGGCACAGGAGAGCGAAGTCCCCATGAATGCCATTTATGTAGTCTCCCCCCTGCACAAACCATGAGCCTAAGATGATTAATTTCAGGCGCAAACATCCAGACTCACACTTCAGAGTTCAGTCTTCCAGTATTTGAGGGGCTGCCCCAAAGAAGAGGGAGTCAAGCTATTCTCCAAGGCAGGACAAGAAGCAACGGATGGAAACTAATCAAGGAGAGAAGCAACCTGGAATTAAGGAGAAACTTCCTAACAGTGAGGACAATCAACCAGTGGAACAGCTTTCCACAGAAGTTGTGAATCTCCAACACTGGAAGTTTTTAAGAAGAGATTGGGTAACCATTTGTCGGAAATGGTATAGGGTTTCCTGCCTATGCAGGAGGTTGGACTAGAAGACCTCCAAGGTCCCTTCCAACATTATTCTATGTTCTGTTTTATTGTTTTATTAGCTGCATTTATTAGTTTCATTAGCAGAGTCCAATTAGCTGTTTTATTGCTGAAGCCTACACACAGAAGTCATCTCAGCCTGGCAAAGAGCAGGGCACACGTACCTCTTTATCAAGGTACTTGAAAATTATTTTCACTAAGCGTCGTTTAATCAGTTGCAACTGCTAAGATACTCTCTCTGGCACGTTTCTTCAAGACGCGTTCCTCTTTAACTCCATTTTGTTTAATTGGGTTTAACTCATTAACTCCATTTTGTTTCTTATTAAGGTAAATCAGTAACTTCCTCTTCACTGCTGCAGGCCGGCAAGCCAAGAGTTTAAACATATTTTTACGTTGGGGAAAAAAGCCCTGCAAACTAGAAATACGTCTTATTTGACTCAAAATCTGTATTCTTCTATCATCATATCATTTTTTTTTTCTCTTACTGTTCCCTACAGCCTGAAAATCTATTATACTACAGTCAGGATGAAGACTCTAAAATCATGATCAGTGATTTTGGATTGTCCAAAATGGAAGGGAAAGGAGATGTCATGTCCACGGCCTGTGGTACCCCAGGATACGTCGGTAAGTGCCCCCAATATTCCAAGTGTGCAAGACTTAGAAAATAGTCTACTAGTCCCATTTCCGAAAGACCTATCCGTGCATCCAATGAGTTAAACGCTAGCTCACGAAAGCTTGGGCCTTTTAATAAAATGGGTTAGATAGTCTTTGACTTACTAAAATTCATTTAGTGAACGTGGAAGTTACTACAGCACTGGAAAAAAAGTGACTTATGATCGTTTTTCATACTTATGACCCCATGGGTCACATGATCAAAATTCAAGACCAGCTTGGCAACTGACTCGCAGTTTATGACCGTTGCGGTGTCCCGTTTTGCGACTGTCTGACTGGCAAAGTCAATGGGGAAGCCGGATTCGCTTAACAACCAGGTTACCAACTGTAGCAAGAAAGGTTGTAAAATTCCCAATTCAAAATTGACAGGGACATGCAGAGGCCATCATTTGAGGTCATGTCATTTGCGGCTGATTAAAATGGATGGATATGTCCTTTTAAATTGGGGCCGATTCCTCATCTGTGCTATTTTAGCAAAGCCAGTTAGGTTGCCCCTACAGAGTCCCATCCCCCGCTATCGTATCTCACTTTTTAATTAATTATAAAAGGCCAGGTTTCTCTCTTTGTGTTCCCATGTCCAAAGGACGCACTACGAGCTATGAAATACGAGAATCCTACTTAGTCTTTCTTGCAGTAAATTGATTATGAAAGGCCTCTTGTCAACCTATCTTTAAGCTCAAAGATATTTTTTTTCCATGTCTGAGATGGATGGATATGTTGGTAGTTTTGGAAATCTTTGGAAAACTGCCCGGAAAATAATCCCAGTCTTCACACAGGTAGACATCCATCCCTCCTACATTCACAAAAAACAAAAATGTTTTTCCTCTGTTTAAACCTAAATCCTCATTTTGTCTTTCTTCTTCATGAACTCTTAGGATGCCTACTGAAATGAATTCTCTTCTTAGAGGATTCCTTTGTTCTGGTAACAATGCTGGTTTGGTCAATGGACTTTGCCTTTTGGTTACTTGACATGATAAGCCATGAGCAATCTTCTCTGGCTTAAGCAAGAGTGAAATCTTGTTAGGAGTTTGAGTTTGGAGATCACCAAAAAGAAACCAACCAAGAATTTCTGGCTAAATTAGGAAGATGGGGGGAAAGAGGAGGAGGAGGAGAAGGAGAAGGAGAAAGAAAGGAGGAGGAGGGGGGAGGAAGAGGGAGGAGGAAGAGGAAGAGAAGGAGGAGAAGGAGGAGAGGTAGGAGAAAGAAGAGGAGGAGGAGGAGGAGGCGGGGAAGAGGAGGGGGGAGGAGGAGGAAGAGAAGGAGGAGAAGGGGGAGGGGAAGAGGTTGTGGAGAGGAGGAGGAGGAAGAAGAAGAGAAGGAGAAAAAAGTGGTTGTGGGGGTGGAGGAGGGGGAGGGGAGGAGGAGGGAAGGAGGAGAAAAAAATTGGTGGGGGATGGAGGAGGAGGGGAGGAAGAGGAAGAGAAGGAGGAGAAGAAGGCGGGGAAGAGGAGGAGGAGGAGGAAGAGGAGGAGGAGGGGAGGATGAGAAAAAAATTGGTGGTGGGGGATAGAGGAGGAGGGGAGGAAGAGGAAGAGAAGGAGGAGGGGAAGAGGAGTGGGGAGGAGGAGGAAGAGAAGGAGGAGGGGAAGAGGAGAAGGAAGAGGAGGAGGAGAAGGAAGAGGAGGAGGAGGGAAGAGGAGGGGAGGAGGAAGAAGAGAAGGAGGGGAAGGAGGAGGGGAAGAGGAGGAGGAGGAGGAGGAGGAGGAAGAGAAGGAGAAGGGGAGGAGGAGAAAAAAGTGGTGGGGGTGGAGGAGGAGGAGGGGAGGAGGAGGAGAAGGAGAAAAGGAGAAGAAGGTACGCAGACGATCATGCAATCACCAGAAGATTGAAATCAACTTGAAGGAATCTTTATCTTTTAGGTCTGATCTATATTTTGATGTTAGAAACACCCCAAGTCACTAACAAAAGTACCATGTCAACTATCTGCAAAAGTTCCCAGAAGATCATGCGCTGCTGCTTCTAGGTTGCACATTGAAGAGTTAGACAAAACCCATTTCCCACAAAACCTCCATGATTGAAAGCCGGAGATTGTCTTGAGGGGAATTCTACATTTGTCAATGTTGTTTGTTTTTAAAGAAATTGATGGTTTATTACACATTGGATCAGAAAACACATCCTTCTCCCTTGTAGAAGCTTTGAATGTATATAATTTAGGATACTTATTTCTGCTTTGGAAAGGACAAATAAACATCCCATAATAAAGGAACCTAATTAGGAAATAAGAATGGCTGGGTTTAGTGGTAACCATAGAACATGGAATAACAGAGTTGGAAGGGATCTTGGAGGTCTTCTAGTCCAACCCCCTGCATAGGCAGGAAACCCTCTACCGTTTCAGATAAATGGTTGCCCAATCTCTTCTTAAAAACTCCCGGTGTTGGGAGATTCACAACTTCTGGTGGCAAGCTGTTCCACTGGTTGATTGTCCTCACTGTTAGGAAGTTTCTCCTTAATTCCAGGTTGCTTCTCTCCTTGATTAGTTTCCATCCGTTGCTTCTTGTCCTGCCTTCAGGTGCTTTGGAGAATAACTTGACTCCCTCTTCTTTGGGGCAGCCCCTCAAATACTGGAAGACTGCTATCCTGTCTCCCCTGGTCCTTCTCTTCACTGTACTAGCCGTATCCAGTTCCTGCAATAGTTCTTTGTATGTTTTAACCTCCAGTCCCCTCATCATTTCTTCAACAAATCCAACATTTTCACGAAGCCTCAAGTCCTCACAAACTGCAGAACCTAAAGCTGAGTATAAATAGCCGAAGGCATTCATCTCATCTAGGCTGCTCACTTTCCTCTCTCTCTCCCCCCCACCCCTTTGACATCAACATTTACATTTAGATAAGCTTTTAAAAGGCTGGAGACCAGACTTTCATTGTTATTCTGGGCACTGATGGCAGCGGCCAAAGAAAAAATGCTTAGTCAGCTGCTTTAAGAGAACAACAACAATGAAAAAAAATAAGCTGAGAAATTGAAGATGCTGACTTTTTTTTTTTTTTATCTAGAGTCATACTTTAGGACCATAAAAAAAGAAAAGTTTTACCAGCTGCCCTTAAAATCCAGATAACAGAGTAGCAGAGTTGGAAGGGACCTTGGAGGTCTTCTAGTCCAACCCTCTGCTCAAACCGGAGACCCTCTACCGTTGCTGACAAATGGTTGTCCAATCTCATCTTGAAAACCTCCAGTGATGGAGCATCCACAGCTTCTGAAGGGATGTCATTCCACTGACTAATTGTTCTATTAGGAAATTTCTCCTTAGTTCTAGGTTGATTCTCTCCTTGGTTAGTTTCCACCCATTGCTTCTTGCCCTGCCCTCAGGTGCTTTGGAGAATAGCTTGACTCCCTCTTCTTTGGGGCAGCCCCTCAAATATTGGAAGACTGCTATCATGTTACCCCAAATCCTTCTTTTCAGCAGACTAAAAGGTAAAGGTAAAGGTTCCCCTCGCACCTATGTGCTAGCTGTTCCTGACTCTAGGGGGCAGTGCTCATCTCCGTTTCAAAGCCGAAGAGCCAGCGCTGTCCGAAGACGTCTCCGTGGTCCTGTGGCCGGCATGACTTAACGCCAAAGGCTCACAGAACGCTGTTCCCTTCCCACCAAAGGTGGTCCCTATTTTTCCTACTTGCATTTTTTACATGCTTTCGAACTGCTAGGTTGACAGAAGCTGAGACAAGGAACGGGAGCTCACCCCATTACGCGGCACTCGGGATTCGAACCACTGAACTGCCGACCTTTCGATCGGCAAGCTCAGCGTCTTAGCCACTGAGCCACTGCGTCCAATTCCTGCAACCGTTCTTCATATGTCTCCAGTCCCCTAATCCTCTTTGTTGCTCTTCTCTGCACTCTTTCCAGAGTCTCAACCTTTCAGAAATTTCAGAAACGAGGGGTTTCTTCTGAAACTTTTCTTTTCCTGGATTTATCCATGGTTGGCCTACTAGAGGTCGAAAAGCTCAAGAAATCGCGTGCCGGCGGATGTTGCACATAGGCAGTTGTGACGCATATTTTGAGTGACAGGGAGCCACAGCAGAGGGGTGAAAGAGCCACATGTGGCTCCAGAGCTGCCTTCCAAGGTCTCTTACAGCTCTATTCTAGATTGAAGTCTCAGCCTTGGTGTCCAATTTTCTTTGAACAAGCTTCTTCACTCATCATCCACTTTGGGGATCTGTAGACTCCGCTGTCAATAACTTTATTCAGCAGTTGAAACGTGGCTTATGTTTCATTTAATTTCCAGCGCCTGCCAGCTCTTCTGCATCCTTCAATGGTTTGTTACCCAGGCAACGTGGGGACAGGGACTTGAAAATAATCTTAGATTATGCCCTCGGCTAGCTCTTCCATTGCTTTGATACCCATAACGAAATCCTTGATTATTTCTCTCACTGTTTCTTCCTCCACGCAGACCTTCCGAGTCCCAGGGACACCGTCCAATTATCAGCATTTACTTAATTTTTCCCAGGCATATAATTTTACTTTCCTTTTCACGGAGAGAAAGCATGTCTCCCAGGTTGTAAAAAGCAGCTAAATTTAAACCCTCGCGTCGAAAACGAAGGCGGCAAAACTCCTCACTTCTCTAAAATCCATCCGTTAAAAAAAGATATATATATTTTTAGTTTTGTTTTCCCGAGTGTAACTTGGCATCCGACTGGTCAAGGAACACTTTGATTAATTGACCATTAAAGTAAAAGTTGAGAACAAGTGCAATCTTTAAAAGGTTTTCTATTTATGTTCCCCGCAGAGACAAATTAAATGGTGGTTGGTGAAGACTCATGAGAGTGTATTTTTTTTAAAAAAAAATTAAATGTAGTTAATAAATATGAAATGGCACGCCAACATATAAGGTACAAAGGAGTGGTGCGGTGGCCTAGAGATGGAATTCTCACCTCACAATCAGGAGACTGTGAGTTTGATTCTAGGTAGAGGGAGATATTTCTCTCTCTGGGCACAATGAGAATATATCTGCTGAACAAAACTCCGCATTGGCGTCAGGAAAGGCATCCGGCCAGTAAACACTCAGCTCCGTTCAGACTCTACCCTGCAAGGGATTATGGGGTCATTAAACGATGATGATGATGACTGACAAATAAGGTACTTTGGCTGCAGAATTAAATGGTATAGCTGCTTAAATTAAACTGGTGAACGGGATCATTTTAAAATTCAGTCAAATACAAAGGCCATTTCAGGAGAAGAAACTACAGCTACTCCTTGACTTGCGACCACTATGGAGCCCAAAGTTTATGTTACTAAGTGAGACGTCTGTTTCTCCGTGTCATATAATATATGTGGGTGTATGCACAATTTTGTATTTATTTATTTTGTCGTGTTTATGTAGTACATATTGGAGGTTAGTAACCCTTTGAGAGCTCTATGCAACGAAATTTCATTTTAAAGTATGCCGATTAGTCTACATTCAAAGTGGCAATAAAGTTGTTCGAACTTCTAAGAGTTAAGTGAATTTTGTCCCATTTTACGACCTTGCTTGCCACGGTTGTTAAGTCAATCATTGCAGTTGATAAGTTGGTAGCCTGGTTGTTAAGCGAATCCGGATTCCCCCATGGACTTTGCCAGTTGGAAGTTCGCAAAAGGGGATCACGTGACATAATCGGGACATAGCAACGGTCATAAATACGAACCAGTTGCCACATGTCTGGAACACGTGATCGTGGGAACACTCCAAAGGTTGTAACTTTGAAAAACGGTCGTAAGTCCCATTTTTCAGTGCCATTGTAACTTTGAACAATCACTAAAGTGTTGTAAGCCAAGGACTACCTGTAATTCAGAAGATTGTTGTTGTTAGTTGTGAAGTTGTGTCTGACCCATTGCGACCCCATGGACAACGTTCCTCCAGGCCTTCCTGTCCTCTACCATCCTCTGGAGTCCATTGAAGCTCATGCCGACTGCTTCAGTGACTCCATCCAGCCACCTCCTTCTCTGCCGTCCCCTTCTTCTTTTGCCCTCCATCGTTCCCAGCATGAGGCTCTTCTCCAGTGAGTCCTTCCTTCCTCCTCATTAGGTGGCCAAAGTATTTGAGTTTCCTCTTCAGGATCTGGCCTTCTAAAGAGCAGTCAGTCAGGGTTGATCTCCTCTGGGACTGACCGGTTGGATCGCCTTGCAGTCCAAGGGACTCGCAGGAATCTTCTCCAGCACAATTCAGAAGATTATCCTCCACTTAAGGTCAGTGGTGGGATTCACCCGGTTCGCACCACTTCGGGAGAACCGGTTGTTAACTTTCTGAGCAGTTTGGCAAACTGGTTGTTGGAAGAAATCATTAGGGCAGAGAACCGGTTGTTAAATTACTTGAATCCCACCACTGCTTAAGGTTACTATTCATTTTCGTTTGCCAGAATCATTTATTTTATTTTTGAGCTGACAAAGTCACACAGAACCTTTTAAAAGTCTTGCCTTTTTAAATTCCGTTACGGATTTTATAGTTTTGGGGACTTTTTAAAAACATCATCGCCTAGCTGACATAAAATACCTTCCGATGGTCTTTCCATCAAATTGCACCTTTGATGGGTGCATTCGCATTTTTTGACATTTGCAGCTGAGCTTTCATTAATCTGGCATTCAGCCCCCCTGTTCTCGGATGTGATCCAATCCTTCCCCCAAAGTATTGAGGGATGCCAATCATTTGTATTTCAGCAGAACCTTGCGGGACCTTCAATATCTTTTGATTTTCTTCCCTGCAGGATATTCGCCCTTTCGTTTTGACAGGCAATTTCACCACATTTCTTTCTTGCCAAAATACTGCTGACAAAGAAATTCATCGTTTAAAAAAAAACAAGGGAAAAAAAACTGTGCAGTATAATAAGCAGCATCTAAGATAACCTCTGCCACGGTTTTAATTTCCTTTTGCCAACCAAGGCTGAATCTTCACTCTGGTCACTGAAGACAGAAATCAAACAATTTTCTTTTTCCCCCCCCATTCGCTCACATCATTTATCTCAATTTTATTCGGGGATGTTTCTTGCTGAGCATGGCCTTTGCATAAATTACTGTCTTTCTTATTATATAAAAACGGTCAGAAGAATACATACAGTAGTGGCCAAAACTGTGGAAACCTTTTGGGGAAAGTGTATTTTCTAAAACTAGCTAAGAACACTACTTTTTTTTTTTTTTGGAGTAGTACCATACAATTATATATTAATGGAAAGATAATTTAATCAAGAATGTAATGCAATAACTTTTAGGAAGGATTTGCTACTAGAATAGCAGTTACAGTATAAAGAAGGAAAGTGAAACACATAGAAAAAATGAGATCTACAAAAATTATCCCCATGTCAGTTAATACTTTGTTGGGTAACCTTTAGCATGAATTATGGCCTTACAACATCTTCCCATGGAGTGAACCAAGTCTTTTAATTCTGCAGCTGTTATCTTATGAAACCAAGATTGAATGATGGCTTCTATTAACTGGGTTTTATTGCTGGGTCGCTTCTGACTAACCAGTTTCTTTAGTCAGCTCCATAGATTTTTCAATTGGGTGAAGGTCTGGGCTATTCCCAGGCCATTCCAGCAGTGGAATAGGATTATCTTGAAACTCCAAGAAAAAAATGTGGTGTTATTAGCCATCAAACCTCAAAAATACACTTTTCCCAAAAGGTTTCCACAATTTTGGCCACTACTGTAGAGTCCCGTTTCTGAGTTAAGATAGAATGCGATCTTGTAGCAAAAATAGCTGGTTTTTTTCCCCCTCTTGCCTGTTCATTTCCTCTAACAATTTTTTTTTAAAGTTAGTACTTTTGGTAAGCAAGAAATGTAGAAAATACTGAGCCAATCCAAACACTTCCAAAACTGTTTAATATTATTATTAGGCAGATGTGCTTATGCAGAGCTGAAGGAGGCTTGCTTAACCCAACCATTTTCAAATTATATGTCAAATTCAAAGTTTCATTCAGGGACAAGTTTCTCCCCAATTTTCTGCTAAAAGATCTATTTTCCAAGCTTTCTAAGGTCTTTTTCCTGACTTAGCATCAAAAACGTAGGAACAAAGGATTTCCACCTGGAAGGAGGTGAGATTATTCTACTTTCACCCAGTGAAAGTAGATACCTGCCTATCTGGTATTATTACACCGATCACTAGGATGTAGATTCTACATGACCAGATTCATCTTATTCCATAGAGATGGGTTCCACTTGTTAGTTTAGGGCAATGGTTTTTCAACTTTGACAACTTTAAGATTTGTGGACTTCAACTCTCAGAATTCCCCAGCAATGCTGATTGGAGAATCCTAGGAGTCGAATGTGAACTTTACAAAAGCTTTGCAAGTTGACATCAAAGTCTACTCATCTTAAAGTCGCCAAGATTGAGAAACATCTCAAGGAGTTGAAGTCCACCCATCTTTAAGTTGCCAACATTGAGAAACATCTCAAGGAGTGAAGTCTACACATCTTAAAGATGTGAAGGTTGAGAAATATTGTAAGGAGTTGATTTCCACCCATCGTACAGTTGTCAATGTTGAGAAATATCTCTAGGAGTGAAGTCCACCCATCTTAGAGTTGCCAAGGTTCAGAAACATCATAAGGAGTTGACGTACATCCAATCTTACAGTTGCCACGGTTGAGAAATATCTCAAGGAAATAGAAATAGAATCACAGAGTTGGGAGGGACCTTGGAGGTCTTCTAGTCCAACCTCCTGCTTAGACAGAAAACCCTACACCACTTCAGACAAATGCTTATCCAACCTCTTCTTAAAAACTTCCAGTGTTGGAGCATTCACAACTTCTGCAGGCAAGTTGTTCCACTTATTAATTGTTCTGACTGTCAGGAAATTTCTCCTTAATTCTAGGTTGCTTCTCTCCTTGATTAGTTTCCACCCATTGCTTCTTGTCCTGCCCTCAGGTGCTCTGGAGAATAACTTGACTCCTTCTTCTTTGTGGCAACCCCTGAGATACTGGAACACTGCTATCATGTCTCCCCTAGTCCTTCTTTTCATCAGACTATACATACCCAGTTCCTGCAACCGTTCTTCATATGTTTTAGCCTCCAGTCCCCTAATCATCCAGGTTGCTCTTCTCTGCACTCTTTCTAGAGTCTCAACATCTTTTTTACATCGTGGCGACCAAAACTGGATGCAGGATTTCAAGTGTGGCCTTACCAAGGCATTGTAAAGTGGTGTTAACACTTCACATGATCTTGATTCTATCCCTCTGGTGATGCAGCCTAGAACTGTGTTGGCTTTTTTGGCAGCTGCTGCACACGGCTGGCTCCTATCTAAATGGCTGTCCACTAGGACTCCAAGATCCCTCTCACAGTTACTACTATTGAGCAAGGTACCACATATACTGTACCTGTGCTGGAGCTGGAGCTGAAGTCCACCCAGTTTAACATTGCCATGGTTGAAAAACGCTGGTCTATAGAGTGCAAATTCTCTACTCAAAATTGACCGCATGGACCTTTGTACTTTAGATGTACTTTAGATTTATGAAAATATCCAGGACTTGATGCTCAGGGGCAGTAGGAAGCAATATATAGAATCTTTTTTTTTTTTAACAAACTTTATTAAATTTATTAAATTATCAAACAATTATAAAAACAATTAAAACCATAATAAGATATTCATATACATATATATAGAATCTTATCTGCATGGAATAAATAGACAACCTTCCCTTAAGCTCTGAAAGCAGAGAAATCTGGCTGTTAAGATTATGTCATGCCTCTCTGTGTGGGATTTGACATGATTCCCACTCCCAACCTCCATATAGCAAAGAGCCAGATATCCTGCCTATCTATTGAAAAATCATCCAGATTCCAACCACTCACTAAATTAAGAGTCAAGCACATCTTTTTCAAGTTTCCTAAAGATTTGCACCTAGTTTTCATGCGGAGGGTTCCTTCCCTCCCCCACTCTCCTTTTTTACTAACAGTCCACTGAATTGTCAGATGTTGATTTACAAGGGTGTCGGGTATGATTCACCATTTAAAAATAAAGGAACATTTCAAACAGGGAGCGGCGGGGATGAAGCCAAGAAGATGGCAATCAGAATGGCTCGTATCCATGATTAACAGTTGGATGGCTTCCTGTAGGAGGAGAAAAGGCAGGGACTGGGGCAGGGATGGGTTCTACTTCCCTTTACTACTGGTTTGCAACGGGGCCGTGTGACGTCATGTTCCTGATGGGGTCGGTGGACGGAGCCTCCAGCCAGTTTTACTACTGGTTCTATAGAACCAGTCCGAACTGGAGGCAACCCACCACTGGACTGGAGGCGGTGTCAAGAGAGAACTTAACATAGAATCATTACATGGCCACAAATGTTTCAAGTTTAGCCTGTTTTGAATTCTGTTGACTCTTATCTAGCAACAGTTTAGTGCTGATCATTAGTTGACCAGATTCTTGTGTGTATAGACATGAGCAATAAATCTGTTGATCTGGAATTTACTGATGCCAGTTCCTGACTCCATCCTGCCCCCTTTATCAAATAGTCAACTCTTCACTTATGCTCATTTGAGATGCAGTGGTCCTTTTAGCTTCCATCTTCCACATCATTCTCGCCCCTCTTTTGTGGAAACCTCTTTATATTTTATTCCTTCTTTGGTTTCAAAATAACCCCATACCTGGAAAAAAAATGTGAAGAAGCTTTTCCAAAGGTTTCAGACAGGAGGTCAACTCCAGACGTGTATTCACATGGAAACATAATCTATGGATTCTGTTATTATGGCTATGACCTGGTTAAAATCTCTGGGAACAGTTTTATTTTGAGAATAGTAATGTCCAGAAGATAAGATGGTCATTTGTTATCCTTTCACAGTTTTTTTTTTATCTTGCTCTGATACCCTCAATGTTTCTCAACTTAAGCTACTTGGAGATGAGTGGATTTTAATTCCCAAAATGCCTTAGCCAGTGTGAGGAATTCTGAAAGTTGAAGTCCATTCATCTTCAAGGTGGAGAAACATGGTTTATTCTATTAAACCATGAAACAAGTAGAATTTCAGTTACTTGGTTCAAGTTTTGCAAGCGGAAGAGCTCAAATGTAGTATTTGTAGCTTGTTTGAAACTAGGGTCACTGCTAAATTCAGTGTAGACAATACATAGAAGAATGTTCTTGACTTGGTCTAATGGTACAGTAAGAAAGTAAGTCCAACTAACTAGGATAACTTAAGATTGTATCTTAAACCAGCTTCACTACTTCCCATAAATCTGCACATTTCTGGTGATTCCAGACCAGGGGTGGGTTCCACTTATTTTTATTACCGGTTCGCAATGGGAGGAAGGAAATAGGAATAGGGAGGGAGGGAGGAAGGAAGGAAGGAAAGAAAGAAATAGGAATTACAGAGGGAGGGAGGGAGAGAGGAAGGAAATAGGAACGACAGCTAGGAAGGAAGGGAAGGAGGTGTGAAGGGAGGAAGGAAGGAAATGAGGGAGGGAGGAAGTGGATGAGTAGAAAGAAGGAAGAGGAGGAGAAAGGGAAGGAAGGAAATAGGAATGACAGCTAGGAAGGAAGGAAGGGAAGGAGGTGAGAAGGGAGGAAGGAAGGAAATGAGGGAGGGAGGAAGTGGATGAGTAGAAAGAAGGAAGAGGAGGAGAAAGGGAAGGAAGGAAATAGGAATGACAGCTAGGAAGGAAGGAAGGGAAGGAGGTGAGAAGGGAGGAAGGAAGGAAATGAGGGAGGGAGGAAGTGGATGAGTAGAAAGAAGGAAGAGGAGGAGAAAGGGAAGGAAGGAAATAGGAATGACAGCTAGGAAGGAAGGAAGGGAAGGAGGTGAGAAGGGAGGAAGGAAGGAAATGAGGGAGGGAGGAAGTGGATGAGTAGAAAGAAGGAAGAGGAGGAGAAAGGGAAGGAAGGAAGGAAGGAAAGAAAGAAAGAAGGAAGGAAGGAAGGAGTTACAGGATAGGCTTCTGAGCTTGTCTGTTCTCTCCATTTCTGGCACGTTGGCAATTGGGCAGAGTGGAGGGCATGCTGCAGTGAGCACGCCTTGAGTTCTTGGTTGGGTGTCGGCCAGTTTGATTCAATGTTCTCTCATCGACTGATTTTTCTCCCTTCCTCTTTCCTTCCGGCAGCTCCTGAAGTCCTTGCCCAGAAACCCTACAGCAAAGCAGTCGACTGCTGGTCCATTGGAGTGATCGCCTATATTCTGTAAGTGGTATCACATCAATGATTCTATGTTAAGTTCTCTCTTGACGCCGCCCCCAGTCCCTGCCTTTTCTTCTCCTACAGCAGGGGTGGGCAACTATGGCCCTTTTACAACCTGTGGACTTCAACTCCCAGAATTCCTGAGACAGCTAAGCTGTCTCAGGAATTCTGGGAGTTAAAGTCCACAGGCTGTTGCCCACCCCTGTCCTACAAGAAGCCATTCAACTGTTAATGGAAGACTGCTATCAAATATTGTAGCACTACATACATTTCCTTAGCTGTTCTTGACTGGTAGCTTGAAGATGGAGAACTTCCATTTTTTAAAACAGAAAACTGTTCTTTAGCTGACATTTGCATTGCCCAACTCCAAAGCTGTTGACCAAACAAAATCCTAAGGATTTCTTCAGTGATTTTCTTCCCCCCTCTGACTTCCCCCATTTTTAATTGTGTTTTTCAGGCTCTGTGGCTACCCTCCGTTCTACGACGAAAATGACTCCAAGCTCTTTGAGCAAATTCTGAAAGCAGAATATGAATTTGACTCTCCCTATTGGGACGATATCTCTGAATCTGGTAAGAAACGCAAGTTAGGATCATTCCCTGATACCAACAATTTTTATCTTGCATTTTCCGTATAGTTTTCCTAGTCAGAGCTGCTGTAGGGTGGGCTATGAATGATGTTACACGCATGCTAGCTGGGGAATTCTGGGAGGCGAAGTCCACACATTTTAAAGCTGTCAAGGTTGGGAGACACTGGTTTAGTGTACAACTCGATTCCTACTATGGAGCAATCACGATTTCCTGCCTTTCCTCCTCCTGTTTCCCTCCCTTTTTTTTTTCTAACGTGGTGCAGTTACAGCACCAGAAAAGCCAACACAATCCCAGGCTGCATTAACAGAGGGATAGAATCAAGATCACGTGACGTGTTAGTAGCGCTTTATAAGGCTTTGATAAGACCACACTTGGAATCCTGCATCCAGTTTTGGTCGCCACGATGTAAGAAAGACTCTAGAAAGAGTGCAGAGAAGAGCAACAAAGAGGATTAGGGGACTGAAGGCTAATATATATATATATTGCAGGAACTGGTTATATTGCAGGAACTGGTTATGTCTAGTTTAATGAAAAGAAGGACTAGGGGTGACATGATAGCAGTGTTCCAATATTTGAGGGGCTGCCCCAAAGAAGAGGGAGTCAAGCTATTCTCCAAAGCACCTGAGGGTAAGGACAAGAAGCAATGGGTGGAAACTCATCAAGGAGAGAAGCAACCTAGAACTAAGGAGAAATTTCCTGACATTTAGAAGAATTAATCAGTGGAACACCTTGCCTCCAGAAGTTGTAAATGCTCCAACGCCGGAAGTTTTTAAGAAGATGTTGGATAGCCATTTGTCTGAAGTGGTGTAGGGTTTCCTGCCTGATCAGGGGGTTGGACTAGAAGACCTCCAAGGTCCCTCCCAACTCTGTGATTCTCTAATATTGTTATGTGAATCAATTCTCAGTCTCCAGTTAATAAAACCAGATATATCTTCTTGTCTGAGAAATCCATGAATAGCAACTGTGCAAGTAAAATAACACTGTAGGAATTATGGCATCAAGCTGAGTGTTTGAGCTGAGCTTCATTACATAATCAATGTGTTGAATTGATTATTAATGTAATTCCCTTTATAGTCAGGTTTGGGCTGCCTTGCAATCATCATCATTTATTTATTTATTTTATTATTTATTAATTTTATTTCTATACTGCCCTTCTCCCGAAGGACTCAGGGCGGTGTACAGCCTGATTAAAAGCACAAAGACAGACAAAATTTAAAAATAATTTCAAATTATTAAATAATTGGCTCAATTATAAAAACCCCTAATTTAAAATCCCATATTTAAAACCGATTAAAATCTTTACACTGATAGCCCAGCCTGGCAGAACAACAAGGTTTTGAGGGCACAGCGAAATACACGGAGATCAGAGATCTTACGCATTTCTGGAGGCAGTTCATTCCAAAGGGCAGGGGCTCCCACAGAGAAGGCCCTCCCCCTGGGTGTCGCCAGCCGACATAATTTGGCCGATGGCACCCATCATCTTTTAATGACCCCGTAATCCCTTGCGGGGTGAAGTCTGGGCAAGTGAATGGAGCTGAATGTTTACTGGCCGGATGCCTTTCCTGTCTCCAATGCGGAGTCTTGTTCAGCAGATATGTTCTCATTGTGTTTGGGATATCTCGCGTTGCCTTTATAAATACCGCTCTGCCGTTTTGTTCCTTCAGCTACCAAATACCTTTTTCTTTCTCCCAGCTAAAGATTTTATTCGGAACCTGATGGAGAAAGATCCCAATAAAAGATATACCTGCGAACAGGCTGCCCGTCACCCATGGTAAGCCAGTTTCTTCCATCGTTTGTCTTGTTCATCAATTCCAGTCTCATTTGTCTCTGGGGAAAAGATCGCAGTGCCAAGGAAAAAAATATTGAAGAAGAAAGAGAAGGCGCTGAAAATTTAATTATAATATCATAGGCTGCCGGCAAAATAAAACTTGGATTTAAAGCTCCAGGCAACCCGGTCTTATGACGGCAGTCAGACAATACACATAGATCTGAGATTCAGCCTGGGTAAGCCAAGAGATTTTTTAATGGAAAATTGAAGGACCGAAAAATTGAATGCTCTTTCGCTCACCGTAAAGGAAAATTTGCGATGTGCTCCCAGGGAAATGGCAATCTGCCATCCTCCTTGTAACTCTCAATTCCTTTTGTGTTCACCCTTCTCCTCTCTTTTTTTTAAATGGAAAAAGGTTCAGGTATTATTTTCCCATCGAATTAACTTCATTGTACAGGCCGTCCTTGACTTAAAACAGTTCACTTAGTGACTGAAGTTACAAGGGCATTGAAAAAAGTGACTTATGGCCATTTTTTTTCACACTTATGACCGTGGTAGGTTCCCCCAGGATCAGGTGATTTACATTTCGGATGCTTGACAACCAGTTCATATTTATGACCGGTTCACTTAATGAATTTCTCACTTAACAACATAAATTTGGGGCTCAGTTGTGGTCATCAGTTGAGGACTGCCTGTGTTATGAACCCACATCTCAAAGAGAGATCAAAGTATCTCGACAGCTGCTAAACTATAAATGACCACTAGGGGGAAGTAGGATACAGAAAACATCCGTTTTGCTGCCCTCTAATGGTTGCCTGAAGTTTTGCAGTGGGAATTGATATCCTTAATTTTGGATTGTTTGTCTAGCTATGCTTCTCCAATAGATCGACTGTGTTGTTTGAAGCTGTTCTTTAATTATCTCCGAGAAGCAAGTGCATAATTTTAAACGGTGACATTGAGTGATAATAATAATCTGTAGCCTTGATGAGACAAAAAACTATGAATTTTGCCCTAGGACCATGTGTAGTAAAAATAAATCCAATTCGATTCCTGCATGTTTAGCAAGATGAGGGAAGCAGGTTGATAAACTTCAAGAAAAACAAAGGTATAGAAGAAAAATTATAATGAAGAAAAATAAAAAAAGATAATTTCAGTCCCTTTCAATGAGCATCAAGATCTGTTGTCCCAAAGGTGATTTTTCAAAAGGCAACTGGAATTTCTTTGTTTTTTCCTTGAAGAGGTTTCACTTCTCATCCAAGAAGCTTCTTCAGTTCTGACTGAATGGTGGAGGGTGACTGAGAATCTCCATAGACATCAGATTCCATTGTTATTTTTTTTGCAGAACATTTTGTGATTCAGCATAGACGGAAACCCCTCCTTTAGATTTAATCCAGAATCATTGGACAATATGAAGCAAATATCTGATTATTTTACTATGCAGTGCTGAGGCTAGCTGACTGGGAACTACACCCAGTAGTATTTGCTATTTCTGCTATTTTTCCTGCAGTTTGCTTTAGAGTTTCCGTTCCATTGAGCAGTGAGGGTTCGTTGATTTAAATTACACCAAAGAACATTTAACGAGTTGCTTTGAGTATCTTAAATCGTTGCTGTGGCGGCCAAAATCTTTGTAGTGTACCTTGTCCTGCCTGTGCTTTGCTGGTCAGATGTCATGTATCCTTCCTCACTGGCTGCAAATGTTCCTTACTTCTTTTGATAAAAAGAAAAAGTATATGTGGTACCTTGCTCAATAGTAGTAACTGTGAGGGGATCTTGGAATCCTAGTGGACAATCGCTTAAATAGGAGCCAGCCGTGTGCAGCAGCTGCCAAAAAAGCCAACACAGTTCTAGGCTGCATAAACAGAGGGATGGAATCAAGATCACGTGAAGTGTTCATACCACTTTATAATGCCTTGATAAGACCACACTTGGAATCCTGCATCCAGTTTTGGTCACCATGATGCAAAAAAGATGTGGAGACTCTAGAAAGAGTGCAGAGAAGAGCAACAAAGATGATTAGGGGACTGGAGGCTAAAACATATGAAGAACGGTTGCAGGAACTGGGTAAGTCTAGTTTAATGAAAAGAAGGACTAAGGGAGACATGATAGCAGTGTTGCAATATCTCAGGGGCTGCCCCAAAGAAGGGGGAGTCAAGCTATTCTCCAAAGCACCCGAGGGTAGGACAAGAAGCAACAGATGGAAACGAATCAAGGAGAGAAGCAACCTGGAACTAAGGAGAAATTTCCTGACATTTAGAACAATTAATCAGTGGAAGAACTTGCCTCCAGAAGTTGTGAATGCTCCAACACTGGAAGTTTTTAAGAAGATGTTGGATAACAATTTGTCTGAAGTGGTGTAGGGTTTCCTGCCTAAGCAGGGGGTTGGACTAGAAGACCTCCAAGGTCCCTTCCCACTCTGTTATTCTATTCTATTCTATTCTATTCTATTCTATTCTATTCTATTCTATTCTATTCTATTCTATTCTAAATCTAAACCACATACAGTACTCCGGTCTTGAGGATGTCCCACCAACACAAACAGGGAAGCAGAAAAACAAAGAATAAGTCAACTGGTCAAAAGCATAGAAGATACTTTGAAGGGAGAAGGCCAGCTCTGGATTTCTGATGGTTGAGGGCTGAGGGGATCTTCCCACTCATTTACCAGGCAAGGCCAGAAAAATTTGACCTGACAAATTTTGGCAGGAAGCTGTTAAAGAGAGCTCGGGTCCTTTTGTTTATGGAAGGAAAGGAAACCTTCCAGTGTTCAGCAGGTGGCCGATTGAAGGTGTGCCAAGGCTTTCCGTTGACCCATCCACAATAAAATCCCAAAAGCTTAGATATCTCTTCTTGGCCAGATGTTTTCCTTGGCAAGATCCAAGCGACACTGGCTTGCCGAGAAAGCGAAGTAGAATCAGCCCTGCGGAATATTCGAATGGGAGATTCGCCACCAGGAAGCCATGGAGTTGTAAGCTAGTTTGGGAATCTGAAACCAGGGTCCTGTAGGAAAAGAGCAGACAGAGCTGGGAGGGAGTTAAACAAGTCATTAACCAAGAGTCAGTACATTGCCACAAATGGTTTAAATCCAACCCCTTTTGAATTCAGATGACCCTTGTTGTTGTTAGTTGCGAAGTCGTGTCCGACCCATCACGACCCCATGGACCATGTTCCTCCAGGCCTTCCTGTCCTTGACCATCCTCTGGAGTCCATTTATGCTCACGCCGACTGCTTCTGTGACTCCATCCAGCCACCTCCTTCTCTGCCATCCCCTTCTTCTTCTTTTGCCCTCCATCGTTCCCAGCATTAGGCTCTTCTCCAGGGAGTCCTTCCTTCTCATTAGGTGGCCAAAGTATCTGAGTTTCATCTTCAGGATCTGGCCTTCTCAAGAGCAGTTAGTCAGGGTTGATCTCCTCTAGGACTGACCGTTTGGATGGCCTTGCAGTCCAAGATGACCCTTACCTGGCACCAATTTAGATTTGAACTTTAGTTGACTGGATTCTTGTGGATAGAGTTGAGCAATAAATGTTCTGAACTGCAATTTAACATATCCTGATTCTTTGCACCTGATAGTCCCTGAAGAAACCAACTTTGCTCTTGTGTATGGAGATTCTCAGTCATCCAGGTGATGGTTGTCCCAAAGGTGCTTTTTCCCAAGATGCAACTGGACTTTCTTCCTTCGGTTTTTGTTTTGAAGACCTTTTGCTTCTCCTCCGAGAAGTTTCTTCAGCTCTGACCGGAGACCGGATGCTGCGGAAGGGAAGGATTTGTATTCCTTGCAGACAGCTGGTCATTTGCATCCTTTTAGAGGGTCTTTGAGGTGCTTCTTGGATGAGAAGCAAAAGAAAAACCTGAAAGTCCAGTTGCCTCTTGAAAAAAGGCACTTTTGCTCTTGTTGCCATGAAAAATACATGGGTGAGTTTATGGAGTCTCCAGAAGTTGAGTCAGGTCAAAGAAAACCTTTTGAGTTCCTCCTTGCTCTCCTTTTCTTCTCGTTGCTTCCATCTTTCCTCGGTGGCTTCTCTCCATGAGATGAAAGCACTGCTACTGATGCTGAAAATGGCAGGTGAACTAACGATGCTTTTCTAGAGAAGATATTCTGCAGTAAGGATATCATCACAGTGAAGGCTCCCTGATGTGACCCCTTCAAGCGCCTCTCATCTCAAAAGTCCTCAGGGAATTGCTTCAACAGCAGATACTATAACAAGGCAGGAAGAGACATTAAAGAAATGGTCTATATCCCACCCAGATCATGATCTTAATGGGTGGAAAACTCTTGAGCACGTAGCCCCTGTCCAGAATCAGGATTTCTGTTCGAGAGTCTGCTTCCAGGTCAACCATGACTTGGTCTGATAGCCAGAAGAAGTTCCAACTGAACAAATGCTACATGAAAGCAAAGATTAGGCAATTTTGAGTGAGTAAACTATATGATTTTGGTCCTTCACTAAATTTAACCCTGCTGGTAGGGAGGTCTACAGAGAGCTTTCCTGAGGCTCATTTTATGGGAGATGATTTTTTTTTTTCATCCAAGAATAAAACGCACCGCTGCATTTAATTCTGAGTTTCCTTGGTAACCATCAGGGCAGTTATCCTCTTACTGAACCCGGTGATTAAAAAATGTAGAGCTAGATTTCATTCTTGTCTCGGTAAGAATGACGAGGAACGTTCCTACAGTTGTAAACTGTCAAAAACAAGAACTTCATCAAACATCTTCTTTATTTTTTTTCCCAGGATCGCTGGTGACACAGCCCTCAACAAAAATATCCACGAGTCCGTCAGCGCTCAGATTCGCAAGAACTTTGCAAAAAGCAAATGGAGAGTAAGTTCTCAGATGGTTTACACTGATGGAGAAGACTGACTGACTGGCTGACTGACTGACTGGATGACTGACTGATTGGATGATTGACTGGATGATTGACTGACTGGATGACTGACTGACTGACTGGATGACTGACTGGATGATTGACTGGATGATTGACTGACTGGATGAATGACTGAATGACTGATTGATTGGATGACTGACTGACTGACTGACTGACTGACTGACTGACTGGATGATTGACTGGCTGATTGACTGACTGAATTACTGACTGAATGAATGACTGACTGGATGATTGACTGACTGGATGAATGACTGAATGAATGACTGACTGGATGAATGACTGACTGACTGACTGACTGACTGACTGACTGACTGACTGACTGACTGACTGACTGACTGACTGGATGACTGGATGACCGACTGGATGAATGACTGGTTAACTGACTGACTGACTGACTGACTGACTGACTGACTGACTGACTGACTCACTCACTCACTCACTCACTCACTCACTCACTCACTCACTCATTCATTCATTCATTCATTCATTCATTCATTCATTCATTCACAATGCATGCATGCTTTCTAAGGCATGCGTGAAAATGTTTTCTCGTTGCTTTCCAAGGTTATGATATGTTGTTCTCCTCAGGAAAATTTAGCTTGGCCCAGTCAAACCAGCATTAACTTTGCTCATTGGAAGCCAGCTGGGAAGGTGCCTAGTGGCGATCACGTAACCCTAGGATGCTACGGCCATTGCAAATACATTCTGAATATTTGTGCCTGAGTTATGGTCACATCACAGGAGGGATGCTGCAATGGCCATCAATGTGAGGAACGGATTTCACTCACTTTTTTTCCGTGCCGTTGTAACTTTGAACAGTCCCTAAACAAACGGTTGTAAATCCAAGCTTGCCAGTATTCAACCGTGCCCTCTCAATATGAGGGTATCTTCAGCAATCCTATATGGTGGGAGAGCAGATATTCTGAAGTATTCTGTAGTAGCGCCATATTCATTCTCTTTCTCTGAAATTCCTTTTCTTTGGTCTCTTCTTTTCCAGCAAGCTTTTAATGCCACAGCTGTGGTGAGACACATGCGGAGGTTACACCTTGGCAGCAGTTTGGATAGCGGTTCCAACATTAGTGTATCAAACAACCTTAGTTTGGCCAACCCGCTCCCGGATGGAGCCCCCAGGAAAGAGTGTAAGTACATGGTGTGTAGCAGTGTGTGTGTATATGTGTAAACCAGGGGTTTGGCGCAAGGCTTAAAATAATCCAATATTGACCACCTCCTGCTACATATAACATTGGCCATCTTCTGCATGATATAAAGAAGAGATTGAGACTCTAGAAAGAGTGCAGAGAAGAGCAACCTGGATGATTAGGGGACTGGAGGCTAAAACATATGAAGAACGGTTGCAGGAACTGGGTATGTCTAGTCTGATGAAAAGAAGGACTAGGAGAGACATGATAGCAGTCTTCCAATATCTGAGGGGCTGCCCCAAAGAAGAGGGAGTCAAGCTATTCTCCAAAGGACCTAAGGATATGACAAGAAGCAATGGATGGAAACTGATCAAGGAGAGAAGCAGCCTGGAATTGAGGAGAAATTTCCTGACAGTGAGAACAATAATTAGTGAGAACAATAATAAAAACTTCCAGTGTTGGAGCATTCATAACTTCTGGAGGCAAGTCGTTCCATTGATTAGTTGTTCTGTTAATGTCTTCTTAGTTCTAGGTAGCTTCTCTCCTTGATTAGTTTCCATCCATGGTTTCTTCTCCTGCCTTCAGGTGCTTTGGAGAATAGGTGGACACCCCACCCCCCTTCTTTGTGGCAGCCCCTGAGATATCGGAAGACTGCTATCATGTCTCCCCTAATCCTTCTTTCCCTTAAACTAGACATACCCAATTCCAGAAAACGTTCTTCATATGTTTTAGCCTCCATAATAATGCAGCCCTAGAGATGGTTTGTCTTCCTCTGAAAACATTATCATATTTGGAGCTGGTCTGAATTTCCTGGAGCACAGGATTTGACCCCATTACCAAAATCAAGTTGTTCCCTAAAGTTCAGCCTGTCTCACAGGGGGCTGGCTTGAATCATATCGCTGTCATTCCTATCGGCAGAATTCAATGTCTCTTATCTCCGAATGTCGTTTCCTCTCCAGAGCAAAAGGATGGTCTTTTAGAGATAGTCAACAAGGCAGCCCCTCGGGGAATTCATGTCGCTAAGACCTGAAGAAGATTTATTCCCGTTTTGGAGTTCGGTATCTAAATGCAGCTTCAGGGGACAGAAGCCTGAGCTCCATCATCAGTATTCTGATCAGGGACATGTGGTTCAGATGAGAATAATATGAGCTTGCAAAGAAGATCATTGGAGTGGATCTTTTTTTCCAATCCAATAAGACTGTATTTATTTATTATGGCCCCAGATCAGCATAAGATGGTAGAATGCAAACAATAATTTTAAAAACTAAAAAAGGCTAAAACACATAAAATATTTTAAAGAGAGAGGGGGGAGGGAGGGAGGGAGAGAGTGAGAGAGAGAGATTATATAGCTAGATAGATAGACAAACAAACAGACAGACAGATAGATTGATTGATTGATCAATAGATTGATAGATCGGATGGATGGATGGATAGAGATAGATGATAGATAGATAGATAGATAGATAGATAGATAGATAGATAGATAGATGATAGATAGATAGATAGATAGATAGATAGATGATGGATGGAGATAGAGATAGAGATAGAGATAGTTATAGAAGGAGAGAGAGAGAGAAAGAGAGAGAAAGACAGACAGACAGACAGACAGTACAAAATTCTTTTAAAAAGCTATCAAAAGATGTAAAAACATTAATAAATACAAAAAACAGAATAGTTAATATATGACTAACTAAATCTACCACAATACAAAGCACTCTTGATTTACAAGTTAAATACTCATTAAGGCTGGTTTGGCGTGTGTGTGTGTGTGTGTGTATGTCTTCTTAAATTTTCGCGGGTGTGTATATGCAAAAAATTAAAATCTCGGGTGTTTTCCCGCATCATGTTAAATAGCTTAGTTAAAATGTTTAAAATCCTATGTTAAAATCTTCCAAAAATCCTTACAGAGCACTCTGCAAGGTCCTTTAAAACCTTAGCTAAAATCCTACCAGTACCTTAAAAGTTTTTCTTTCTAGCAAGATCGACAGGGTTGTGAGCCTGTCAAAACGTTGCCTGATTCCCATTGTGGCTGGGAGGTCATGCTCTGTCCTTGGAGCTGGGTGAGGGGGGATGTAGATTTTAGGAGTCTTTGCTTTTCTACTCTTTAATCCAGGGGTCAGCAACCTGCGGCTCCGGAGCCACATGTGGCTCTTTCACCCCTCTGCTGCGGCTCCCTGTCACTCAAAATATGTGTCACAACCGCCAATGTGCGACACTCGCCGGCACGTGATTTACTGAGCTTTTCAACCCCCGGTAGGCCAACCATGGATAAATCCAAAAAAAGAAAAGTTTCAGGAGAAAACAGAACTACATATGCTAGTTTTGTGGCCGCTCAAGAAATAGTCAGGCACAGGAAAGGTTTTGTGGCTCCCGGTGTTTTCTTTTCTGTGGGAAACAGGTTCAAATGCTCTTTGAGTGTTTAAGATTGCAGACCTCTGGAATAGAAGTTGATTAGTGATGTCTCTTCTCTTTCTCTCGCTTCCTTCAGGTATTCCCTCGTCTACTCCCTGTAGTTTTGCTTCTTCAGCTTCGCCCGGTATTTCTGCTGGAGGAGAGAGGAGGCCCAGACAGACCACGATAACCACAACGACAATACACACAGGGACCAAGTGATCCACAGGTCACCCCCGTGATCCCACCCACAAGGAAGATGTCAGAGATGGGAGAAAAGAACCATCTCGGTGCCCAAACAGGCAGGGAGGCAAACTTTCTCCCAGGTGATTTCATCCTGCATTGCAAACACATCGAAGCATTAGAAGAATAGAAGGATTTCAAACACTCACACAAAAATAAATGGCCATATTTTATACCGCGATTCTGAAAAGTTGCATTCGTCGCGAGCAGAAGGGACTTCAGGAAGATGGAAATGGGAGCAGCACCTGGTTCTGGTTCCAGGAATCCAAAATGTTCTGACTTAGGTTGGACCTGTTGTTAGTTCCTCAATGATTTAACTCTGTTCTCAGTGTTAACCAGCTTTTTGTTTAATCATTAACGAAATAGTTCAACTGGATGATTTAGAGTAATTTCAAACATTATTATTATTATTTTTCGTTGTATTTTTGTATTTTTAGCTTTATTGGGGGGTGGTTTTTTTCCTCTTTTTTTTTTTCCTCCAAAAGTAGAGAATACAAAGAAGTATTCATGCATTAATCTTTTAAATCTGGAAGGATTTCGCGGCGTGTTTTATATGTACATATATGTACATATTTTTTTCTTAACTCCATAACTCTGGACTGCAGACTTGTCTGGATCTTGCAGTGACGTCGAAAACGAACTCTTTTTGCATCCTATTTTTGTCAAGAAAATGGGAACAGGCTCCCGTTTCCTTCCAGTCCCACCGACGGAAGGGGAAGGTTTCATGGGTTGGGTGTAAGAATAAGATTCTGCGCTAATCACAGTTATAATGTTTTATTCTCTGTTTGTATTCGCATCAGACTCATCTTCACGGGCTCCAAAATGGGGCTTTAAGAATTTCCCTGTGGTTTTTTCCCCTTTTCAATTAAACTGAGGAGTTGGGAGAAAAAAAAAACACCTTACAAAAACTTTATTATGGCCAAAGACCAGCATATTCTATATGGTGTAAAAAGGATATGGAAGTATAAAGTGACAGTATAAAAAGCAAAGAATGAAACGGTGTGGGACTGGGGAAATTCATAAATACAGCAGAATAGATACGTCAGGAAATCAATGTGCTGTAAAAGGCTTCGGTGTGATTCTTTCTAGTAAAATATGGAATAGCTTGTTTTAAATCGAGTTTCCTAAGCAAAGGAGCTGGATAAACTTTCACCCAGGCAAAATGTAATTTTTGTCCCCATGAATTACAATTAGAAAAGGTGCGTTTTTTTCCCCCAATACAGTCATTTGCAGTAAGCTGTGAAGTGATTGCTGAGTCTGTTTCTTCCAGAAATGTTGGGCAATTGTGATCTTAAAATCCACCTTGCATTGAAATATGACCTTCCCAGCCAGGCACAAAAATGCATCTTATTTTTTTCCACTGTGGTTTCCTTAAGACTCAAATATACCGCTTTGCAAATCTGGAAAGAAATTGCTGGCGTGCGGCACTCGGAATAAAGGTGGATTTTGCTAGAAGCTTTCTGTCGAAGACTAGGTCCGGGATTTAAAATGAGAAGGAGGAAATCCTTTTTATGATGTCTTGATTTAGCTCAAATGGATCCACAATGAAGAAGAAGAATTTGACGCCCAACCGCCAGTCTGAATTCTCTCCAGCCATTCTTGAGCCACGGGAAAAAAAATTATAATAATTTTGACAGATGTCTATGGAGATTCTCCGTCATCCAGGTCATGGTTGTCCAAAGGTGCTTTTTCAAGAGGCAACTGAGCTTTCGTGGTTTTTCTTTGAAGACGTTTCGCTTCTCCTGCAAGGAGCTTCAGAGCTGAAGAGGTTTCTTGGATGAGAAGCGAAATGTCTTCAAAGAAAAGAAAACCCAGAAAGTCCAGTTGCCTCTTGAAAAAGCATCTTTGGGACAATAATTTTGACACAAAATTTAGATCTTTCCTATCCCGTTTCTTGGAATTCTCTTCTTAAACTATAGGTGTAGGGTCTAACACCTCTCCACAGATTGACATATGCACCGGTTCAAAACGAGGAAGAAAATACTACTTTAACGGCAGAGACCGTGTTACTGGAGTCCATAATACTTCAAAACCGCTGGTTCTGGATTGAAAGCTCAAACCAAAACAGATGTAAACATCTGTTGCTGCGCTGTGAATTTTAAGCCATGGGTAAAGGCACCAGCAGAATCCTGTCTTCTGAAAATACATAGGTTAATTTCCAGGACGTACATTTGAATATTTAGATCAGTCTATGCGGTTTTAATTCCAGTGCCATCCCCATGAAAAAACTTGGAAAAATGTCCCTTTCTCTTGCAGATTTTGCCTGTCTGATTAAAAAAAGACTGGTTAATAAAATCATCTACGTGATGCAAGAATATAAACCAATAGCACAGAATAAAGCGACAGTCAGAAAAACACTGTGAGAAAAACTGTGAGAAAAACACTGATATGCTTACGTCCTTCCCATTAAAATCAATAAAAAAGCTTAATTTGGGCTGGACCCCATGGCTGATGGCCAGAATTAACTCCTAACAGTGTTTCTCTCTCCCTTATTCCTTTCTCTTGTCTCATTTTTCCCTTTATCCCGAGGTTTTACAATATAAAGCCTGTCCAGACTAGCAGACTTGATGATGTTACTTAGTTAGGTCATGAAATGTCTGTAGGGAAATAACCAAGCTCGGAGAGCAACAAGGATCTCTCATTTCAACCCTGAACTACAATAATAATTTAGTAGGACTAGAAAAACCATGTAACAAAGGAGAATCACTGTTCTATTTTATTTCAATCTGGGGAAAAAAAATTCACCGATGCTCCTATTTTTCATAAATCAAATATTTTTTCAATCAAGGCAAATGTTTTTTTTAAAACATCTATTTTAGTAATGAGAAGTTTGAAAAGTACCCATTCTAAATCTCAGAGTCCCAGCCCCTGATCTTCATGCCTGGTTTTGTTTCATCTTAGATTGCAGGTAGTTTTAGAATCATTATGTCATTCATCATTTTTTTTTTTTTAAAAATGCAAAGTTTTGAAAAGGGTCTCTGGTTACAGAAGAGGGGAAAATAGATTCTATTTTTATCTTTTAAAAAATAATAATAATAAACCGATACATGCCTACTAAGGGCAGTACATTTATCTATAGAAACATTTTTTTAAAAAAAGAGAGTTTATTATTTTCTTGATGGGAAAACAATATAGTTCTGGTTTTGTGTGAGGTTTTCAATTTTTTTTTCCCCACCCAAATTGAGGAATGGTGGGAAACAGATCCGGGAAGCCAAGCCTTGGTACAGAATTGGGAATTGTTGCTTGGAAGAATTAACAACTCCGAGATGTTGAAGGGGAAAAAAAAATGCATGAAACTGCACTGCATGTTTTAATGATTGAGCTTGCTTTCCCAATCTTTGCCTTTGTATGAAAACACCTTCCGAATCCGAAGGCTTTCTCTCCATCTCTTAAATCTGATTTTTTTTTTTTTTTTTTTTTGTAAAACGTATCTCATTCTCTATAACTTCTGAGTCATGGCTTACTCACGAAAGTGGAAAAGCTAACCAAGTAAGGATTAAGGAAGTTTCAAATGTTGCTTTGCTAGGAAGATCAGAAAGCATGAACAAAAAAACACCTTGAAATTCCATCTTTCCTCTTGTGGGACACAGAATTGGAAATTGTCTAAGTTCTCGTCATGTTATACAGGAGAGGATTGTATTCCAATAGCAAAAATGATGGAGGAGAACTTCTTTTATCTACCTATGCATTGCATCCATTTATGCTTTTGGGAAGAAAGAAAAAGGAAAGTTCCACTAAATATTACATAATACTCTGCAACAGGATGTTTCCACAGGAATTTCTTGGCAAAGGTCAGTGGGAAGTTTGAAAGCTAGAGTTTGAAAGCTGGGAGGTATAGATAGAAGCCTATTTCTAATTTTTCCCATGGCTGCAGTGAGTTGGCGGAGGCACATTGTCCCATTCCGTGAATTGTAGAAGTGCACCCTAGGCAAAGTAAAAAAAATACTTGCAAACGAAGATGTTTAAGTCACACTGAAATTAATTATTTTTCTGACAAAACCTTACGGGTACATAATTGGGGGAAAAAAGCCTATTCGGATTCCATGAGACTTGCTCCTCTGTAAGTAAGTTTAGTTTTGTAGCCTTAAGCTTTCTGGATGCTTTGGGCTGTGAGATCCGGCGGCAACCAAATAGGAATGACATATATTGTTGATTATTTTGTGTGTTCTCTATTCCCTATTGCAATGTACTTTCAAGACTCATTCAATGGCCTGGGTAAGACTTTGGATGTATATTTTCAAGCCGAGCTACCTATTGTTACATGTGACCGATTGCTTGTGACTGAAGCGGACTGAAGACTTTTGTTCCTAAATGAAATCCAGCCTTTTATGTACATTTTATTCATTTGGGTTGTTTTATTTGTTTATTTGTTTTTTTAAAAAAAGCTTGGTTTTACTCGGATCCAAATCTGGAACGGTTCTTAAACATGGCATTTAATGGCAAAACATCTCATTCTTACTTTTATTTTTACAACAAACAACAACAACAAAAGTGAGCATGTTTTTTTTAAAAAAATGTTTTTAAAAAGTCCATTAAAAAAGGGGGAAAATTTTTTCCTTGCAAACTTGCAAATTTAATCCAGGAATGTTCGATGTGCCTGTTATTATAAGTCTTGTAATCAATTCAGTTCCATAAAAACCATCTTTGAGAAGGGCAACGTGTATTTACTCAGTGCATGTAAACAAGGCATAGCAAAATGTTTAACCCGCCTAAGGAGTTTGCGATGTTACAAATCGTTCATGGGGCTGTGTTGCAAATTATTCTCTGCCTTGACAATCATGTATACAGTACTTAGCGAGATTTCTATCATAAAGATTATTTAAGGGATATAGAGAATAATTTTCCTCCAATAAATGAAATGAAACTGGATTCTTCTGAGATGCTTTATTGTCTACTCTGCGCATGGGTCTGTAGGAAGTTAGCACCCACCCCTCTCCTAGGAAAATGAGATGTTTTAGGAAATATTAAAAGGGCAGAATATTTCCCCTAAAAGGGAGGCAGAAACTCAGCTCCCCCCACCCCACATCTTTGTCAATGGGCCATTAATGCCTGGGCCAGTCCATTGTATATAACAAAGATCTACCTCCTTCAAGCAGAGTCATAGGAGGAATTGCCCAAAGCCCGTTCATTACATCATCACCCAGCACGAGTCAACCAAGCTCAGAATTCAGAAGACAACCTACAAAGTTACCCCTGCATGGCCCCATGGGAGTCCGACAACCAATCAGAGCACAAGTTCAAATTCAAAGCCCAATGGAGGGTATAAAACCCAGGTACGCTCAGCATCTCCCCCCTTTCTGCCCAGGAAACCATGTGATCCTGTCCACCATTAAACCATCTTTCCAATCAGCCACCATGTTTCCAGTGCCTTTCTCCCCACTTGGAACCAAAACCCAGATGGACATTTCTTCCAACAGGTCCAAGAAGGTGGGAGGTCAAGCATAAAGGCAGGGAAGACCTAGCATCTAACTGTTGGAATACAGCGTTCATGTATTTAGTACAACAACTACAGCAGTATTCAGTAGAGAGAGATATTCAGTAACACAGTTGTTAAGTGAATCTGGCTTTTGCGTTGACTTTGCTTGTCAGAAAGTCGCAAAAGGGAATCATGTAACCCTGGGACACTGCAACTGTCATAAATATGAGTCAGTTGCCAAGCATCTGAATTTTGATCACGTGACCACAGGGAGGCTGCAACTGTCATAAGTGTGAAAAAGAGGCATAAGCCATTTTTTTCAGTGCCATTGCAACTAAATGAATTTCTGTAAATTGAGGTCTACCTGTAGATTATTCTGTGTCATTGCACCAAGATACCTGGGAAATAAGGTAAGGCCTTCTGATGGAATTGGTTCTACAGTTTGGAAAACGGGGCCACCACGACTTTCTTTTTAAATCCATAGTCCCAGCATTTTAAAACGCCTTCTCCTATCTTCTATCACGTCTTCTCCTCCTCCCGGTTTAGTAGTTTTTCAAAGTGCTTGTTCACCACTTTAACAAATAGTTCTAAATATATATTCCCCCTAGATTTCTTTGGCGTCAAATTTTAACAGAAAATATTCTCTCGCCCAGTTCACACGCTATTCATCAAAGTCCGCTCCTGCACAGTGCTTAGATGTTTGTCGGCTGTCCCAGCTTCATGGCATCCATCTTAGACTGCCTCTTCTCCTCACCATGGCATAGCCCCGGGATTCAGCAGGAGAGTTGCAATCTTTCCTGCGACCTCTCAGGGTGCCACCTCCTTAGCTTCGCAGCCCTTACAAGGTGGCTTTGTCTCCTTTTGGAGCCCACAAACAGGGAGAAGCCAGCACAGGAACAGAGAGCTCCGTTTCTTGTGACTGGTAGTGCCGTAATGTCAGCTGGAAGTCTCAACTTTCTGACGGAGAAGGAATCGGTGACATTGAAAAGAAAAACATGTCAGAAGTCCCATCAAAGGCAGGGAGTTCTAATTACAACAGTAATATTTTACTACTTCTGTCCCAGAAAACTTGCAATCTGAGCTAAATATGTTACGGGAGATGATATTACTCACATCATTCTTTTTATAGTCGTGGCTGAATTGGATTCAAAGCTTTTGTGCCGAAGATGGATTTACTGCTAAATATTGGGCTTCGGTTTTTAAAAGAATTCTAGGGCATTTTTTTCTTCTGCCGAGAACATATTCAGAAAGTAAATGTCACACCACAAAATTCTACCTACAAATTACGATGACTTGTGTTTTCTTGAACGCTAATCTTGCGGATTAAATAATGACAAGCCATGGCAAGTTCAGGCATCAACGACAGGAAATATAATAAAATTCAGCCCTGTTGTAAATATGGACATCTTCTACCAGTTGTAAGTCTTCAGCTTCAAATGCTTGTTCTTTTAGTGTTATGTTCTTTATAGACTCATTAGTTATTGGTTATTGGAATTCCATGGTTACCTTCCCTTCCTTCCTTCCTTCCTTCCTTCCTTCCTTCCTTCCTTCCTTCCTTCCTTCTTTCCTTCCTTCCTTCCTTCCTTCCTCTCTCTCTCTTTCTTTCTTTCTTTCTTTCTCTTTTTTCTTTCTTCCTTCCCTCCTTCTTTCTCTTTCTTTCTCTTCCTTCCTTCCTTCTTTCCCTCCTTTTTTCTCTTTCTTTCTTTCTTTCTATTTTCCTTCCTTCCTCTCTCCCTCTTTCTTTCTTCCTTCCCTCTTTCTTTCTCTCCTTTTCTTTCTTTCTTTCTTTTTCTTTCTTTCTTTTCCTTCCCTGCTTCTTTCTCTTTCTTTCTCTTTCTTTCTTTTGCTTTTCCTTCCTTCCTTCCCTCCTTCTTTCTCTCTTCTTTCTTTCTTTTTCTTTCTTTCTTTCTCTTACGACCTACGCGCCTTTCGCCGTGCCCTCAAGACCTTATTGTTTCAACAAGCTGGGCTGGCCTAAACATGAATTTTAATGGTTGTTTTAGTTTTTTAATAAGATTGGGGCCAAATTATTTAATATATTTTTAAATTGCTTTTAAATTTTTTGTATATATGTGTTTTAGTGTTGGCTGTGCACCGTCCTGAGTCCTTCGGGAGAAGGGCGGTATAAAAATTTAAATAATAAATAAAATAATAAATAAATTTTCCCTCCTTCCTTCCTTCCTTCGTTTTTCTCCCTTCCAGGCAGCTTAGCAGAAAAGGGCAAAGAGGCAAGGCAAAGGATTGTATTGATTAGAGGACCAATCAATTGTTCTGAAGCTGAAACTGCACGGAATTGAGCAACGGTTGTTCTTTTTTCCTGTTCTGTTAGTCCCGGAGGGAATATCGTTGCTCTTTCTTTCAATTTGAGTGACTTCCTTCTCTGTCTTAAGAGTGTTGCAAACTTTGTCTTCTGTTACAGGTACCCTCTCACTGGGATTCGTGTTATCAAACACTTTGCTAATGAACCCATCAGCTGCTAATGTGCAGTTTGCAACGATCAATAGTCACTTAGGTCCCTTATTCTGGCTCACTCCACGTCCTATCTATAATAGAAGAGAATATTCTTTATTGGCCAAGTGTGATTGGAGACACAAAGAATTTGTTTCCGGTGCAGAAACTCTCATGCAAAACAACAAAGTGATAATAATAATAATCATAAACATGATACCAGTAAGATGGGAAGGATAATAATAATAATAATACTATTGTTGTTTTTGTTGTTAGTCGCGAAGTCGTGTCCGACCCATTGTGACCGCATGGACAATGCTCCTCCAGGCCTTCCTGTCTTCTACCATCCCCCGGAGACAGGGCTGCTATTCAGCAGGTTCTGACAGGTTCTGGAGAACCAGTAGCGGAAATTTTGAGTAGTTCAGAGAACCAGCAAATACCACCTTTGGCTGGCCCCAGAGTGGGGTGGGAATGGAGATTTTGCAATATCCTTCCCCCAGGAGTGGGGCGGGAATGGGGATTTTGCAGTATCCTGCCACGCCCACCAAGCCATGCCCACAGAACCAGTAGTAAAAAAATTTGAATTTTGCCACTGCACGGAGACCATTTAAGCTCACGCCGACTGCTTCAGTGACTCCATCCAGCCACCTCATTCTCTGCCGTCCCCTTCTTCTTTTGCCCTCCATCGTTCCCAGCATTAGGCTCTTCTCCAGGGAGTCCTTCCTTCTCATTAGCTGGCCAAAGGATTTGAGTTCCATCTTCAGGATCTGGCCTTCGAAAGAGCAGTCAGTCAGGGTTGATCTCCTCTAGGACTGACCAGTTGGATGGCCTTGCAGTCCAAGGGACTCGCAGGAGTCTTCTCCAGCACCGCATGGGTAAATGGGCATAAGACAATACTGTGGGAATTCGGTGTTTAGTAGTGATGGCGTGAAGAAAAAACTGTTTGTATCTAATTCAGTGTTTCTCAACCTTGGAAGCTTGAAGATGGGTGGACTTCAACTCCCAGAATCCCCCAGCCAGCGCTGCAAGTGGACTTCACATAATTTAACAAGTGGACTTCACATAATTTAACAATAGGTTAAAGTGGACTTCACATAATTTAACAATCGGTGGACTTCACATAACAAGTGGACTTCACATAATTTAACAATCGGTTCGCCCAGCACCGAAAATGTGACTGCACAAAGCTTAAAAAAACGCGGCTAAATAGGACGGCGGGAGGGAGGGCCCATCCGCAGGTTGCAACGGTTTGCAACGACAAACCGGCTGAATCCCACCCCTGCCTATAGCGTCGTCTTGAGGGAAGAAATTGAAACAGGTTACATCCAGGATGTGAGGGGTCTATAGATACAGGTAGACTTACAGCAGTTCATTCAGTAACTCTTCAAAGTTACCACGGCACTGAAAAAAGCGACTTATGACCGTTTTTCACAGTTACAACCTCTGCAGCATCCGTAGGTTCAGACACTCGGCAACTGACTCGTATTTATGACAGTCACTGTGTCCGGTGATCCCCTTTTGTGGCCTTCTGACAAACCAACTCATTGGGGAAGCCAGATTCCTTTAACAATCAGGTGACTAACTTATCCACTGCAGTGACACATTTAACAGCCGAGGCAAGTAAAATGGGGCAAAACCCACTGAACAAATGTCTCACTTAACAACAGAAATGTTGGGCTCCGTTCTGGTCATAAGTCAAGGACTATCTGTATTTTCTCAGCCCTCTTCCTGGCCCGTGCGGTATACAGGTCCTCCATGGAAAGCAGTCTGGTTGCAATTGTGTTTTCTAACTATCCTTCCTAACTACCCGTTGGAGTTTACACCTGTCCTGTTTAAGTTGCTGCACCAAACCAGACAGTTATAATGCAAATTGCTGTACAAATGACAGACTCAATAATTGCTCTGTATGACTGGATCAGCTGCTCCTTGGACGGTCTCAGATTAACAGAGTTGGAAGGGACCTTGCAGGTCATCTAGTCCAACCCCCTGCCCCAGCAGGAGACCTTACACCATTTCTGACAAATGACAGTCCAGTCTCTTCTTGAAAGCCTCTAGTTTGAGTTTTCCGAGTTGCTGAGGGGCTTAAAGCAGTACATAGAAAGAAAAGGATCTTTGGCTTTTAAACCTCTTCAAATTACAGGCAGAATTAAGGTTGAAATATTTGAATTAACCCTGGAATCCTTGAATTGATATTGGAGTGTTCATTCTACCTATCTGGGCAGAAGAGTAGAATTCCGAGCAGAGATGATTATGTTGTCTGTCAAAAATAATTGATGATGCACTAATCAAAGGAGCTGAATTGTTCTTTTGTTTTTTTGTATTAGCATAACGAAGCTTATTTGCATTTCTAATTAAAGCAAGGCTTAATGGGGCCAAGGATATGCAAGAACTTTACTTAAGGGCTATTTGAATGTGTTTATGGAAGCGGTATACAAATTGTGAGTTTGGGATGGATGATTTGGTTCGTTGTGTTGAGGGACTGTTGTGATATATTTGTAATGGTTATGATTGCCCCTTGGTGACAATGAACAGGGAAACATTGAGTGTGCACATATTTTCCCTGGTAAGGTAGTAAGAGTGATGTTCTGTCCCCCTTCCTCACACAGGCAAACGTAATACCAAGCACGCCTGCCAATAGTTTATTAGGTAAACAGATCAGAATTCCTGGCAGACCAAGGTTTTGGCAGCAAACTGCTGAATACCTGCCAAGACCGTTTTCACTCCCATAAAGCAGAAGAGGACTTATCTTCAGTCCGTTCCAGGAGCAACAAATTATCCACGAGACAAGAGTTTAGTCAATGTTCAGTCCAAAATATATCCAAGCCGAATTTCAGAGATCACGATGTGACTTTCAGGGTTTAACGTTGTCCGTCACAAAGCCTGAAGAGCAATCCCACCCACTTTTATTCCTTTTGGGGCGTGGCTCCGTGACTCAGCTCAATCTCTGGCCCTCCCACGCCTCTTGCGTTGCTGAGCAGGCTTCTCCCTCCGACGCTGCCCGGGATCAAGCCAGGATTCATCCTCCTCGCTCCCTATCAATTGGTGCTCCGATATGCCTTCCTCCTGGCCCATCCCAGGCTGCTCCTCCTGGCCTTCGGATGGAACCTGAGGCATTGCCAGAGAGGAGGGTCCTGGAGAGGGAGGCCCTGTCAGTTCCTCCCCATCACCTTCTGAGTCCTCTTCCTCTGTCAGGACAGGCTCGGGAGTCGGGGTCACAACAAGTAGATAACATAATGAATTTCTGTGAATGTCCAGTCCTAATTACAGTCGTAAATCAAGGACTAATAAAGGAGAATATTTGTAGCTCGGGATTGTAATGAGAGGTCCTTGGTGTTCTCTCAGCTTTCTTGTAGACATTTCATTACCTAACTGGGTAATATCATCAATACTAGAAGGGAGTAGGATTTGCAGAGAAGAGGAAAAGGAGGACTATGCGGTCTTTGGTGCCCTCTGAGCCTTGTTGTTTTCTGGCAGATGTTTCATTACCCAACTAGGTAACCTCATCAGTGCTAGAAGGAAGGAGAGTTTGCTCAGAGATTTGAACTGTGTGGTCCTTGGTGCTCTCTGAGCTTGGGTGTTTTCTTGCAGACCTTTCATTACCTGACTAGATAACATCTTCAATTTTAGAAGAGAGTGGGGTGTGCCGAAAAGGACTGTGGGGTCTTTAATGCTCTCTGAGCTTGTTGGTTTTCTTGTACATGTTTCATTACCCAACTCTACAATCAGCGCATGAAATATCTGCAAGAAAACCAACAAGCTCAGAGAGCACCAAGGACTAATCAAGTCAAGGACTATCTTTGTATTTTTGTAGGAAGGAAGGAACAAAGGAAGGAAGGAAGGAAGGAAGGAAGGAAGGAAGGGGGGAGGGAGGGAGGAAGAGGGAAGGAAGGGGGGAAGGAGGGAGGGAAGGAAGGAAGGAAGGAAAAGAGAAAGAGAGAGAGAGAGAAGGAGGGAAGGAAGGGAAGAAAAGAAGGAAAGAAAGAAAGAAAGAAAGAAAGAAAGAAAGAAAGAAAGAAAGAAAGAAAGAAAGAAAGAGAAGGGAGGAAGGAGGGAGGGAAGGAAGGAAGGAAAAGAGAAAGAAAGAGAGAGAGAGAAAAGGAGGGAAGGAAGGAAGGAAAAGAGAAAGAAAGAAAGAAAGAAAGAAAGAAAGAAAGAAAGAAAGAAAGAAAGAAAGAAAGAAAAAGAAAAAAGGGGGGAGGGAGGGAGGAAGAAAGAGGGAAGGAAGGAAGGAAAAGAAAGAGAGAGAGAGAGAAGGAGGGAAGGAAGGAAGGAAAAGAAAGAAAGAAAGAAAGAAAGAAAGAAAGAAAGAAAAAGAAAGAAAGAAAGAAAAGGAGAGGGAGGGAGGGAGGAAGAAAGAGGGAAGGAAGGAAGGAAGGAAAAGAGAAAGAAAGAGAGAGAGAGAAGAAGGGAAGGAAGGAAGGAAGGAAAAGAGAAAGAAAGAAGGAAGGAAGGAAGGAAGGAAGGAAGGAAGGAAGGAAGAAAGGAAAAGAGAAAGAAAGAAAGAAAGAAGGAAGGAAGGAAGGAAGGAAGGAAGGAAGGAAGGAAGGAAGGAAGGAAGGAGTTATTTTATAATCCATAGAAATTTATTTTTTATCTACTACTCCTTTAATTTTTTTTTAAAAGACATATATTATTGTTTTAAAAATATGCATGTCTGTTTGACTGGGATGGAAGCAGAGATTCAAATGGGCTCCATATTTTTAAAAAATGGGAAATGAAGTGTGTGTCAGTGTGTACCCTATATGTGTTTGTGTGTGTGTGTGTGTGGAGGAGATGAATGACTAGGACTTTCTTGATTGCTGCCACGGTGAAATGAGTGGAAGCACCACTGTGAAGGTGGTAGCTCAGCTCAATATTTTCCAATGTTAAATAGATGCTTAAACTCTGGCCCCAAGAAAATCCGGAAAGGAAGAGGACAGAGTTCAAGTAAACAAGGCAGCTCCAACTGAAGTTGCAGCTTTGTCAGAGACCCCCAAATAAGGGAAGGGGGTCTTTCAACTCAGATTTTTATCTGCTGCCTTGGGAATAGAGGCTCTTTCTTGTGGTCTCTTGAAACTAAAAACCTCTTTCCTTTGAAAGGTTCGGCTCCTCTTACGTTATCTTTTTGAGAGAATTCAGGGGCAAGAAAAAAGGGATTGAGAGGAGAGATCAAACAAAGGAACAGGAGCAGCTGCTCTCATCCTTCGCCGGATGCCCCTCACCTTCCATTTCCACTCAGTCCTCCTCAGATTATCTTTCCAAACCATCATGCTTTGAATCGATGACACATTCAGACAACCAGCGAGCTTTGAGGATCCATTTGGAGATAAGCAGAAATGGGACAGGCTGACACGGCATCTGATAGGGATACAACGGTGAAAAGTTCTCCAAGAATTCTTTGTTGAGGCAGCTTCCATCTGAAGGTTTCTTTGGTGACTCACCATTTTAGGTCCTTCATTGAACCCAGGTTTCCTGCACCAAATCTAACTTCACAGAGTTGGAAGGGAACTTGGAGGTCTTCTAGTCCAACCCCCTGCTTAGGCAGGAAACCCTACACCACTTCAGACCAATGGTTATCCAACATCTTCTTAAAAACCTCCAGTGTTGGAGCATTTACAACTTCTGGAGGCAAGTTGTTCCATTGATTCATTGTTCTCACTGTCAGGAAATTTCTCCTTAGTTCCAGGTTGCTTCTTTCCTTGGTTAGTTTCCATCCATGGCTTCTTGTCCTGCCTTCAGGTGCTTTGGAGAATAGCTTGACTCCCTCTTCTTTGTGGCAACCCCTGAGATATTGGAACATTGCTATCATGTCTCCCCTAGTCCTTCCTTTCATTAAACTATCCATGCCCAGTTCCTGCAACCATTCATCGTATGTTTTAGCCTCCAGTCCCTTCATCATCTTTGTTGCTCTTCTCTGCACTCTTTGCATTTACAACCAACTACTCCAATTATTCTCAGATTTGGAAGAACATTGTTCTACTCCGTGTGTTGACCAAGATGGACACCAGGAGTAAGTTGTATATGCAGGAAGGTTCATGGATGGACAAAAAGGAAACTGAAACAAGGTTACAGTCAGATTCCTTGAGGCTTGTCTAGAATCAAGTGACTTAGTGACAAAAAAAAAAAAAATTCAACATTTGGATTCTGTCCATGTCTGATTAAATGCCTCTTTCAGATCTTATTTCCCAGTGATGATTTATACCCATAAAACAGCTGCGTTTCTAATGAGCAGCTAAAAATGCAGAACTACGTCCCACAGGCAGCTCTTACACGCCAATGGGGGGGGGCGGGTAGGAAAGGAATAAAACAAGCATCTCAACTCCATCCATTTTGCCTCCGGGGACAAAGTTTGGCAGAAGTTCCAGAGGTGCCGAGAATTCTCCGAGTTCGTGAAACATCAGCGCAAAACGGAAAGGAGCAGAACGGTTAAGATTTAAGTAGCAAATTTTGAGTACCGGCTTTTGAGTTGAGGTTTTTGGAAGAAACATTTGGTACTTTTAAGGACCTGTCTTGGACCAGTAGCCATGCATCTAAAGAGAGTTTGTTTGCCAGACAAAAGGTCCATGCTATCGAAAATATTGCCTTCTGGCTTTGCAGAAATCCGTTTTTAAAGTGTCAACAATGGCTCTGCAACCCAACAAGAGAGACACAGACTTCAGAGGATCATTAGAACTGCAGAAAAAACAATGGCTACCAAGCTGCCTTCCATGGAGGACCTGTCTACTGCATGAGTCAAAAAGAGGGCTGGGAAAATATTTGCAGACCCCTCGCATCCTGGATATAAACTCTTTCAACTCCTACCCTCAAAACGATGCTACAGAGCATTGCACACCAGAACAACTAGACACAAGGACAGTTTTTTCCCAAACACCATCACTCTGCTAAACAAATAATTCCCTCAATACTGTCAAACTATTCACTAAGTCTGTACTACTATTAATCTTCTCATCGTTCCCACCACTCATCTCCTCCCACTTATGACCGTATGACTGTAATTTTGTTGCTTGGATCCTTACGATTTATATTGATATTGTTTCCTGATTGTTTATTTGTACCCTATGACTGTCATTAAGTGTTGTACCTTATGATTTTTGACGAACGTATCTTTTCTTTTATGTACACTGAGAGCTTATGCACCAATACAAATTCCTTGTGTGTCCAATCACACTTGGCCAATAAAGAATTCTATTCTATTCTATTCAAAGATTAAATCTTCCCTTCCCTTTTCTGGAAGTGAAATAAATACAGGAATTGTGGTGTGTCCCCCCCCCCGTCTCAGGTTAACTGAGTATGTTGAAACTAGCTGATTGGACAGCTAAATAGGCGACAGACAAAAATTTGCAAACCTTGGTCTCACTTCTAACTCCAGGACCAACTGCTAACGCGAGGCAACATTTAACCAATGACAAATATATCCAAAGTTGTCTGAAAATCTTAACCCTTTCTTTATCAAACAGATATGATCTTACCCAAGAGAAGATGCTTTCACCGTCTGATCTGTGATTCTAAAATCTTCTGCCCCATCAGTATGAAACAGAAGACTTAACACATTCACTTTTAGAAACCTTACAGAAATAATAAAGAGAGAGAGAGAGCGCTAACGGAGGATGCAAAGCCAGTGTGACACTGTGATTTTTACTTGGCTTCTGCTTTCTACTGCCGGAAAATATTGGAGGAGCAAGGATTGATCTTATCAATCGGCTTACCTTTATGTAAGCTGTTTTCTTGAAGAGCCTAATCTATCAGAATAAGAGAATAACAGAGTTGGAAGGGACCTTGGAGGTCTTCTAGTCCAACCCCCTGCTTAGGCAGGAGACCCTACGCCATTTCAGACAAATAGTTGTCCGATCTTTTCTTTAAAACTTCCAGTGTGGGAGCATCCACAACTTCTTTCTTTTCATTAAACTACACAAGCCCACTTCTGGCAACCGTTCCTTATATATTTTAGCCTCCAGTCCCCTAATCCTCTTTGTTGCTCTTCTCTGCACTCTTTCTAGAGTCTCAACATCCTTTTTACATTTTGGTGACCAAAACTGAATGCAGGATTCCAAGTGTGGCCTTACCAAGGCCTTATAAAGTGGTATTAACACTTCACATGATCTTGATTCTATCCCTCTGTTGATGCAGCCTAGAACTGGGTTGGGATTTTTGGCAGCTGCAGCACCCGGCTGGCTCATGCTTAAGTGATTGTCCACTAGGACTCCAAGATCCCAGTTTCCACTTAATCAATATCTGTGCATTTGTTTTTTCTTGCCTAAGTGTAAAACCTTACTTTTATCTATGCTGAATTTCACTTTGTTAGATAGGGCCCAGTGTTCAAATCTGTCAAGATCCTTCTGTATCTTAAGCCTATCTTCCAGAGTGCTGTCATCTGCAAATTTGATGAGTTCTCCGTCAAATCCAAATCTAGATAGCTGTCAATTTCACTGAGAAACGGATGTATGTATGCCTAAATCACCTAGTTATCACCAGAAGATGAGAAGAGAAAGAGAGAGAGAGAGAGAGAGAGAGAGAGAGAGAGAGAGAGAGAGAGAGAGAGAGAGAGAGAGATAACAGAGATAGATAGGGGGGAGAGAGAGAGAGAGAGAGAGAGAGAACAGTTAAACTGTTTCCAAAATTTTATAGAATAAGAATAAGAATAGAACAGAACAGAACAGAATAGAATAAGGAATAGAATAGAATAGAATAGAATAGAATAGAATAGAATAGAATAGAATAGAATAGAATAGAATAACAGAGTTGGAAGGGACCTTGGAGGTCTTGTAGTCCAACCCCCTGCTTAGGCAGGAAACCCTACGCCACTTCAGATGAATGGTTGTCCAATCTCTTCTTAAAAACTTCCAGTGTTGGAGTATTTACAACTTCTGGAGCCAAGTTGTTCCACTGATTAATTATTCTAACTGTCAGGAAATTTCTAGTTAGAAAAATGAAGAGGAGACAAGAGTGAAATTGTTAAAGTGAATGTAAGGAAAGAATGTGAAAATTACATTTGTGGCATAAAGATTAGTATGATTTAAAATGCAATAAAATAGATGTAAAGGGAACAGTAGCCTTAAAAAAACGAGAGGCGTGTTAATCAGCAGAAAAAAACCTGCCCAGTGGGAGTTTCCTTCCAGATACGGTGTAGTAGTGTACTCAAAGCTAGAAGCTTCTTTTGAAGCCTATCTTTACATCTTTGGACAGAAGTGAATTTCACTCATCCCAGTTTCAGAACTCCTTCGCATTAATACCAAGACTTTCTCAGGATCAGGATGGTATAAACTTTTTATTATTTACACTTAGACGCTTCTGCTTCTTCAATGAGCTTGCGTGGAGTCCTTGGTCGTTTCTTCTCCCACCATTTGGAGCAGATTCAATCTCCCTTTAGTGCTTCAGCTACTGGACGACAGGTAGTTCTCGACTTATGACCACAATTGAGCCCCACATTTCTGTTGTTGTGTGAGACTGTACCGCAGTGGTTCAGGGAATGACGGACGTTGTGAACTTAGTCCAAAAGGTGTTTTTTTTCAAGAGGCAACTGGACTTTCTTCAAAGAAAAACCAAGAAAGTCCAGTTGCCTCTTGAAAAAAACACCTTTGGAAACAACTTGGATGATGGAGAATCTCCATAGACATTTCTTAAGTTAGTCATTCGGTTGTTAAGTGAATCTGTCTTCCCCCTTGACGTTGCTGGTCAGGAGGTCACAAAAGGAGATCACATGACATTATACAACAAATGAACTGTTTTAGATCGAGGACTACCTGTCAATCCTGTATCACTGGACCCATCCAAGACTCAACCTTCCCCCCTTAACTATGGTCTATGTTATGGACTATGGTCCATAAACCCATTCCTACTTGGTCTCAACCCAACTGTTCTGAAGGCAACAGTCCACGCTTCCTCCTAGGCAAAAATTGAATCATATTTATGAAGCCCGTTCGAAGTCAGTGAGATATCCACTTGAGGTGCTTCATGGTCAAAAGCCAAAGACTTTGAACACACTATGAGTCTTTCTCAAGATAAGATTGGGTGGAGAAGGACACACCGTTCGATCACTAAGACTGTAGCTTGAAGTGCCAAAATTGATCTTACACTTTCAGGTACGTGGCACGAGAATGGCCTTGCTTTAAGGAGTTCGCGTAAGGGAACTGACCCCCTGTAGAAGACAGTTTCTCATTGAGCTTCTGGTTGATCAGCTCCATGTGTCGCCCGTTCTTCCTGGTTTGTCTCAGCAACCTCTTGACTTTCTTCACTCGGTCTTGTAGCTGCTTGTTGCGTTTCTCCAAGGCTGCCACTTTTTGCTGGAGCTTCTTCACCTGGTCCTCCTCATCGAACAAGGCCTTCTGGAGGGAGGAGCACATGAGCTGAAACGACAAAAGACAGAGGGACGTCAAGTAACCGAAATTTCAAGGATGTCTCTGCTCTTACCTGCTTCATAAGCGTGTCCCTCATCACCAGAAGTTAAGCAATGTTTCAAGGAGGTCAGTTCCCTCTGCTCAAGGTCTGAACTCAAGGAGGAACATGGCCTCTCTACTGGTAAGAAAATCACAGACGTAGAAGACATAGAATAACAGAATTGGAAAGGACTTTGGAGGTCTTCTAGTTTGCCTCCAGAAGTCGTGAATGCTCCAACACTGGATGTTTTTAAGAAGAGATCTATCTTAAATGGTATAGGGCAGTAGTGGGATTCAAATAATTTAACAACCGGTTCTCTGCCCTCATGACCGTCTGGGTGGGCGTGGCCATGGTGGGTATGGCCAGGGGTGTGACTTGGCCTCCTGCATCCCCCTGGGAACAAAAATGTGCCACGGGGGGGGGGGGCAAACGTGCCCCCCGTGTCCCGTTTTGGGCCTAGTAGGCCTCCCTGCACTGCCTGGGAGCAAAAATGGGCCGCGGGAGGCCCAACGCATCCCCCAAACCCCATTTTGGGCCTAGGAGGCCTCCCTGCACTTATCTAGGAGCCAAAATGGGGCATGTGGGGATTCCTGGAAGGGGTGGGGCAGGAAGGGGCGGGAAGGGGAGAGGCTAGCCAGCAATTTAACTAGTGGTTCACCCGAATTGGCCCGAACTGGCTGAATCCCACCACTGGCATAGGGTCTCCTGCCTGAGCAAGGGATTGGACTAGAAGACCCCTTCCAACTCTGTCATTCTGTATTCTAGTCTGTATTCTAACCAACAGAAGGGCACAGTAAATACCTTAACTTACCTTAGACACACAAAATGTTATTCAACCATTGTGTAGGTGTGGAAAACTACTCATGGTACTACCGTCAAGGTTTATTTCATGGTTATTTCCCTCTTCCTCCTCCTCCTCTAGCCCACTGAGTTTCCTAACATATCTCTCCGAAAGGCGCGCTGTAGAAGTTGCAACCCGCCAACCTCCCTTGCTGAGATAATGCAAGTTATTATGTTTTCTTTCTGCGTTCCGGGTTTTGTAATTATTATTTTCAACAAGCGGGAAGAGTTCAGAAGTGAAAGAATGCTGATTTATTTCAAAGGTGGGAGGGGGGGAATGACTCACCCAAGCTGCCATTCATAGACGATGATTTATATGCCAGTCTTTCTGGACTGCTGTGAGTTTTTGCTAAACCTTCCATTCTCTGCAGGGATACCACCTACCCTCACACCAGAAGCTGCTTCAGAAACCAAGCATTTGGGGTTGATGGGCGTGTGCATGCATTTAAATTTAAAACCACTGCAAGATTCAAGTCAGTTGAGAGTCCAGAAGTATCCGAGAGAAGAGTAATGGAACTTCATCCAAAACTAATCCAGTTTTTTTAAAAAAATCACTACTCTATAGTAGTGGCCAAAATTATGGGAACCTTTTGGGAAAAACATATTTTTGAGGTTTGATGACTAATAACACCACTTTTTTTTTGGAAATTCAAGATAATCCTATTCCACTGCTGGAATGGTCTGGGAATAGCCCAGACCTTCACCCAATTGGAAATCTACGGAGCCGACTAAAGAAACTGGTTAGTCAGAAGCCATCCAGCAATAAAACCCAGTTAATAGAAGCCATCATTCAATCTTGGTTTCATATTAGAACAACTGAAGAATTCAAAGACTTGGTTCGCTCCATGGGAAGACGTTGTAAGGCCATAATTCATGCTAAAGGTTACCCAATTAAGGATTAACTGACATGGGGATCATTTTTGTATATCTCATTTTTTCTATGGTGATCATTTTTGCATGTCTCGTTTTTTCTACGTGTTTCACTTTCCTTCTTTATACTGTAACTGCTATTCTAAGAGCAAATCCTTCCTAAAAGTTATTGCATTACATTCTTGATTAAATTATCTTTCCATTGATATATAATTTTATGTTAGTACTCCCCAAAAAGGGGTGTAATTAGCTAGTTTTAGAAAATACACTTTTAATAGAATAGAATAGAATAGAATAGAATAGAATAGAATAGAATAGAATAGAATAGAATAGAATAGAATAGAATAGAATAGACTTTGCAAACAACGTCAGCGGGGAAGCCAGATTCACCTAACAACACTTTGACAAATTGATTCATGATTTACTTAACACCTGTGACAAGAACGGTCGTAAAACGAGACAAACTAATTGAAGAAAGGTTTCACTTAGTAACGGAAATTTGGGGCTCAATTGTGGTCGTAGGTCGACTACAATTGTGTACATCAGACAATTGTGTTCGGAAAACTTTGGAGTTCTTCTCTATATGTGAAGAATAAATGCTCCATAGTTTTTGCCACAAGTTCATACTCTGGGATCCAATTAGGAACAATTTTATCCCCATTTCTCTTGGGCATTAGTTTACTATGATGGGGCTCATTTCCTGGAGAGTTTCCCCAACATTTTTTGGCTGCCGCATATCATGTTGTGATGATGATAAAAAATACGAGACCAAATTGCAGGTTTGAAAGCGAAGCAGTTGCTGGTTTTTCCAAGAAGCACTGATTCAGCAGAAAGACAAAATTACAGTAAAACTTCTTCTTTTTTTTTTTTGTGAGAAAATGTACCAAAAATGTAGTACAGTGGACTAAAACACTGTTATTAACATCTGCTGCTTGCAATTACTGCAAGTTCAAATCTCGCCAGGCTCAAGGTTGACTCAGCCTTCCATCCTTTCAAAGGTAGGTGAAATGAGGACCCAGATTGTGGGGGCAATAAGCTGACTTTGTATAAATACACAAAAGGATGAAGGCTACTGCTTAACGCATTGTAAGCTGCCCTGAGTCTCCGGAGAAGGGCGGCATATAAATTAAAGCAAAAAAAAAAATGTACTGAGATCTGCAGAAGTCTTTAGAAAATGGACTCATTCATTGAAAAAAAAATAGGCTCTTTCTTTCACGGGGGTTATTTGAGCACTTGGTAACCTTGAAGAGATGTAATTTCAGGGTGAGGGCAATTTACAATAAAGCTGAAAAACTCGTTCTGGAGAGCATTCCAGATCGCATGAGAAATGTTTTAAGGCCAAATCAGATCGTTGCGTATCTGTTCTGAGGCTTTTATTTATTCATCAGCTTTGCACATCTATTATTTTCTCCTGTTCAGAGCTGCTTCTAACATCCAGGATACCAATATAATACGAGCAGAATGAATAATGAAGCATCTACTATAATATAAAATAGCGGAATATTTTATATAGCCTTGCTTACATGTCCTCTTTTTAAAACAGAAATATCTGGGGAGGAAATGAGGACTATCCTAAGATGACATCAACCTTCAAGTGATGCCACTTGCAATCTTCCAGTTAATGAAGGAGAGAAATTACGGTCTTCCTATTCTATATAAATTCCTTATGGAAGAAAGTCAGATTTACTTCCGGCTAAAAACACATCCAATTAAATTAGAAGAATCACACAAAGGACTGAAAAAAACACCAGACTAATAGAATAACAGAGTTGGAAGGGATCTTGGAGGACTTCTAGTCCAACCTCTTGCTCAAGTAGGCAACCTTACACCATTTCAGACAAATGGTTGTCCACTCTCTTCTTAAAAACCTCCATTGATGGAGCATTCACAACTTCTGGAGGCAAGTTGTTCCACGGGTTAATTGTTCTCATTGTCATGAAATTCCTCCTTAGTTCTAGGTTGCTTCTCTCCTTGATTAGTTTCCATCCGTTGTCTCTTGTCCTGCCTTCAGGTATTTTGGAGAACAGATTGACTCCCTCTTTTTTGTGGCAATCCCTCAAATATTGGAACGCTGCTATCATGTCAGAACTGGATTGTAGCTTTCTAAAGATGTGTGCAGAAAATCTTCAACTAACGGTGTCTCTCCTCCTAAAGGAACTTACCACATTTATATACCTGCCAATTATGTGCCACAAACAACTACTACTTCTTCTTCTTCTTCTTCTTCTTCTTCTTCTTCTTCTTCTTCTTCTTCTTCTTCTTCTTCTTCTTCTTCTTCTTCTTCTTCCTCTTCTTCTTCTCCTCCTCCTCCTCCTCCTCTTCCTCCTCCTCCTCCTCCTTCTCCTTCTCCTTCTCCTTCATCTCCTTCTTTCTCTCCTTCTCCTTCTTCTTCTTCTCCTTCTTCCTCTTCCTCTTCCTCTTCCTCTCCTTCTCCTTCTCCTTCTCCTCCTCCTCCTCCTCCTGGATTTTAACCATCTAGAACAGCATATCTAAACACTGTATATATTTTAACCATCCTGAATAGCACCAGAAGGCAAGACAAGAAATTAGGGATGAAAACTAATCAAGGAGAGAACCAAGTAAGGAGAAATTTTCTGATAGTGGGAACAATTAACTAGAGGAATGACTTGCCTTCAGAACTTGTGGTTGCTCCATCACTGGAGGTATTCAAGAAGAGATTGGACAACCATTTGTCTGGAATAGTAGGGTGCTTTGATGGACTAGAAGACCTCCAAGGTCCCCTCCAACCCTATTATTCTATTCTGTTTGATGGAAAGGCAGAGCATAAATGGACTAAAGAAAGAAAGAAGAGACCTCAATCTCCACTCTAAACATACAGAAGTAATTCATTTCAATAGCTTCACTTCTAACTTGTTCTATCCTTCTGTTCTGGAGAAAAGAGTGAAAAAAGAGGGGAAAGGGAAAGAGAGAAAGGGAAAGGGAAGGAGAGAAAAGACAAGGGAAAGAAAAGACTGGACAACCATTTGTCTGAAATGGTTGTCCAGTCTTCCTTCCTTCCTTCCTTCCTTCCTTCCTTCCTTCCTTCCTTCCTTCCTTCCTTCCTTCCTTCCTTCCTTCTCCATCACTGGAGGTTTTCAAGAAGAGACTGGACAACCAGTTGTCAGAAATGGAATAGGATCTCCTGCTTGGGCTGGGGGTTGGACTAGAAGACTTCTGAGATCCCTTCCACCTCAGTTATTCTGTTAAAGTATTGGAATAACTTCCAGATGTGTGGCCTTCAATTCCCTGAACTGTCAAGAAGGCCAGGATGAAATTCTACCCGTCTGAAGTTCCCTGGAGATAAATGAAAATTTCCCACCAGTGCAAATACATTGTTAAACATTCAGCTGTCCAGGTACAAAGAATCGCCCGTATGGATTTTTATGTTTTTACCTCAATACTCCAGAGAGATAAGATTTGTGCAAAAAAACAACAACAACCCAACAACAACAAGCCAACAACCCTCACAACAGAAACAGCAAAACAATGCTATTTCATATAGCAAAATGATGTCCTCTAAAAGATGGGCTGTAAGATACAACTCTGGTTCTCGAAGACGCAACCCTGTTCAAGTGGTACCCAGCGCTAAACATTGTCGTACAGAACAAATTGTTGCCGTTCAGCTTTTTTTTCTACCACACCAAAGTTCAAAGGACTTTAATTATTGGGTTGTGGTCCTAGAGAAGCTATGAGCAACTGAAGCGTCCTTGTCTTGTTTTAGGTCATGGTAGATGTCTCTTGGCTGAGATCTTTAATCCTACGATTGCCTGGAGAACAGAAATTTATAGCGGGCATGGTCATTTAGGACTGTAAATCAAAACTTTGGAATACCTTTTTATTTAGATCGTGGCAAATGTATTTCCTCTTTGAAGCATTAGCTCCCAGCAGAGGAGAGCATGAGTGAATCTACTCATCTGGATGTGATTTCTGGTACCCGCCCCAGCAAGTAATATGAAACCCAAGGTTTAGTTCCCTATTTTACAAGTTTTATGGGTTGATTCTATTGTCCAGAAGCCAGAAGCAGCACTGGCAAGAGTGAGCCAATTTGCCTTTTATCTGGACCATATCTGGACTGATGATATTAACTAGATGGGTCATGAGATGTCTGCAAGAAAACCATCAAGATCAGAGAGCACCAAGGACCCCTCAGTCCTCCTCCTCCCCTTTCTAGCATTGATGACGTTACCTAGATGGGTCATAAAATGTCTGCAAGAAAACCACAAAGCTCAGAGAACACCAAGGACGCCCCCCAGTCGTCGTCCTCCTCCTCCTCCTCCTCTTTGCAAATCCCTCTCCCTTCTAGCACTGATTATGTTACCCAGTTGGGTAATGAAACGTCTGCAAGAAAACCAACAAGCTCAGAGAGCACCAAGGACCCCACAGTCCTCCTCCTCCCCTTTCTAGCATTGATGACGTTACCTAGATGGGTCATAAGATGTCTGCAAGAAAACCACAAAGCTCAGAGAGCACCAAGGACCCCACAGTTCAACTCCAAGTTACAAATATTCTCCTCTATCGATTTATCGTCTTTTCTCTTGACCAAACGTGATCATGTTTTAATTATAATTGCTTCAATTTTAGAACTTGTTTTGCAGATGCTTTGTTAAACATGTTGGGAGAATACTTAAGAGCAGGATTTTGGGTTGCTGGTGCTGTTTGCGGTGAGATCCTGCTCTTTTAACTGGGGGGAAAAAAAGGCAATTACTTAGTTTAGGATAAAAATCCATTGTTACTATAAGCACTCAGCTAGCTGGAGGAGTTTTGTTTATTCCTTGTTTTGTTTTGCTTTTAAACAATCCAGATTTTAGTTAAACTGCCAAAAAGAAGGAAGATAATAAAATCAGCTTAAAGTTGGTGGTACTTTTTTTTTTTTCCCCCAACAAAACAATTTGCATCTTTCAGGCTCTCTCAACTGTAACCTTGATCCAAACTGCCTTGGTTAAAAGCATCCCCATCTCCCAGAGCTGGCTTGCTATGTGCCTTACAGCAGACATGTCTTCCAACATGCCAAGTTGCCATGGGAATGCGCTATCACTCGAATGGGGGGGGGGGTGCTGCTTTCAAGCATTTGTGCATGTTTTGTTTTGTTTTTGCAATTGTCGGGTCTGGAAATTGGAAAGCAAAAAGGGAGAGAGATTTAACAGAAGTCCCAACACGCACTCTTCAAGAAGGGTTTATGCAATGCTTGGCTGAAGAAATAAAGACAGGGAAATCCATTATGGGATTTTTCAAGTGCTCCGGCGAAGCAAACTCTGGACGATTTAAAGAATAGGAGCCCTGCGTAATTTGGATTTCCTAATCCGACACAAGAATGAATCTATACGACATTCATAGCGATGAACAGGTTGGAGGAAGTTAGCACCCACCCCTCTCCTAGGAAAATGAGATATTTTAGGAAATATTAAAAGGGCAGAATATTTCCCCTAAAAGGGAGGCAGAAACTCAGCTCCCACCCCCACCTTTGTCAATGGGCCAGTCTATTCTACATAACAAAGATCTACCTCCTTCAAGCAGAGCCATAACAGGAATTGCCCAAAGCCCCTTCATTACATCATCACCCAGCAAGGCTCAACCAAGCCTGAGACACAGACAACCTGCAAAGTTACCCCCTGCATGACCCCTTGGGAGTCTGACAACCAATCAGAATACAAGCTCAAATTCAAAAGCCCAGAGAGCAGGGGTGAAATCCAGCAGTTTCTGACAGGTTCTGGAGAACCGGTAGTGAAAATTTTGAGTAGTCTGGAGAAATCGGCAAATACCACCTCTGGCTGGCCCCAGAATAGGGTGGGAATGGAGATTTTGCAGTATCCTTCCCCTGGAGTGGGGTGGGAATGGGGATTTTGCAGTATCCTTCCCCTGGAGTGGGGAGGGAATGGGGATTTTGTAATATCCTTCCCTGGAGTGGGGTGGGAATGGGGATTTTGCAGTATCCTTCCCCCAGGAGTGGGGTGGGAATGGGGATTTTGCAATATCCTTCCCCTGGAGTGGGGAGGGAATGGAGATTTTGCAGTATCCTTCCTCTGGAGTGGGGAGGGAATGGGGATTTTGTAATATCCTTCCCCCAGGAGTGGGGAGGGAATGGGGATTTTGCAATATCCTTCCTCTGGAGTGGAGTGGGAATGGAGATTTTGCAGTATCCTTCCCCTGGAGTGGGGTGGGAATGGAAATTTTGCACTGCCACGCCCACCAAGCCACGCCCACCGAGCCACACCACACCACGCCCACCAAGCCACACCCACAGAACCCGTAGTAAAAAAAAAATTGGATTTCACCACTGCCAGAGAGGGTATAAAACTCAGGCGCTCTCAGCATCTCTCCCCCTTTTTTTTCTCTTCACCCAAGATCTTCAAGGCATGTGATCCTGTTCCACCCTTAAAACCATCATTCCAAGCAGCCACCATGTTTCCAGTGTCTTTTCCTCTACTTGGAACTGAACCCAGGTGGACATTTCTTCCCACCAGGTAACAAACTCTTGAATGGAGCTCAGTTCCTTGGGTCTACCTAGATCAGAGGTCTTCAAACTCGGCAGCTTTAAGACTTGTGGACTTCAACTCCCATAGCTGGTTGGAGAATCCTGGGAGTTGAAGTCCGCAAGTCTTAAAGCTGCCAAGTTTGAAGACCTCTGATCTAGAACAAAACCTGTGTCTTCAACTCCCAGAATTCCCCAGCCAGGGAGTTGGAAATCCAGCTGTCAACTTGACAAAAACTGGATTAGATTAAGAATGCACACTAGCTCCAAGCACCGTTGTAACTTCAAACACTGAATGAATGAACTTTTGTAAGTCGAGAACTGTCGGTAGTAAATAAAACTGTGAAGCCTTGAAAAACAAACCTGGGAAAATCCAGTAATTCTGGATCTCCGCTTAGTTTAGGGACAAAAAGAGAATCTTCTCCATTGAGGGGAAAAAAATCCCTTTTACTTGGCCATAAATAAAATGAACATTTTTTTTAATTTGCACCCAGCAAACGCCAAATGATAGCTTTGATAAAGTCTCATTCAAAACCACAGCTTGCAATTGAGAATCCTCTTAACCTATTCTACAAAGATTAGGAGCATAATTACATTACACTTTATCTTACGAAGTAATTCAATAGTAAGCTCTGCTCTCCTACTATAATGTGTGCGCAGATGAATTGAGAGGGGGCGGAAATGGGGTTTTTATACTCGCTGAATTCAGCTCCAAAACGTCTAGCGTGAAAGCTCAAAAAGCATCAATTCTGACTTGTTGGTTTCATTTCATTCAAAGTGCATTAAATGTTCTCCAGGCAACACGTCCAAAGGAGATAAAAGAAACCCATTGTGGGAAGCCCCCCACTCCACCCTCTTAGACGAATGAAATGTTTTGGGAAATATTAAAAAAGGCAGAATATTATATTTCCCTAAAGGAGAAATGGAGAAACATGTTTTTTAGAGGCAGGAAGCAGCCCCCAATCTTTGTTAATAGCCCTCAGCAGATGCCGGCACTTAAGGAGATAAAGAGCTTATTGAAAGAGGAAGAGAACTATCTAGATGGCTCCATTCATAAGCAAAGCAAATACTGCGGGCAGAAATCCATTTGAGGCAGGATATTTCTCGAAACTCCTTGCAGCAATGTTTGACAGCTAACCAAAGCAGAGTGGTAGGATTAGAACAAGCAGCCTCTCGCCCAAGATCCAACACAGGACGAGAGCCAATTAGTCACAATAGGAATTGCCCCCAATACCCTTCAGAGTACAAATCCCTTCACTGCACAATCCCCAAAACAGTTCAAACTTCAAAGTCACAGAAACCTGATGTCAGCATTCTGATGCTGCCATAAAAAGGAGGAGACGAGGCTTGACTTTTCACCTACTTATTTTCTCTGTAGATAATATCCCCTAGGAGATGGGATGGGAGGGGGGACATTCCTGTGGGTTGAGGTCAGAAGCTGGGGAGACTGACTTGGAAGATGGCCAATGAGAAGATGAGAATTGGGGAAGGAAAAGGGAAGGGTATGGGGGTCAGAGGGTTAGTATCGGCTACGACAAAGTCGGGGCCAGATCTGTCGTACTCAAATAAATGGAATATTTCAGCAAAGATTAATTGTTTGGGAGTGCAATTTATTTGAGATGACATCGAAACCTGACACCTATAAAGATCCATCCGCTCGTTCAACCATTTTGTCAGCTGCTCCAGAACCACCAAGCTCCAGAACCACCAACCACCAAGGATGGGCTGGTTCTGTTTCATCGTTAAACTTTCTTTCCAATCAGCCTCCATGTCGTTTCCAGCGTCTTTTCTCCCAGCTTGGAGTTGAAGCAGATCAGAGCTCGAATTCAGCCGGTTCGTATCGGTTCGAATATTGGAAACCCACCGCTGAACCAGATGGATTTTCCTTCCAACACCATGACAATAACACAAATGAAACAGCAAGCAAAGCAGTGTCTTTATGGGTTGGGCAGATCATTTCTATGGAAGACACCTATTTTGAGAGATTAAGATGGACCCTCTGAGCTGAAGATGGTTTTTCAAGCAGCACGCAAGAGATTAAAGGGGAGCCATTCAGAAATCCATCTATCAACTTAGCCCTGCTGGAAATGAAAACGGTTATTGCGGATGCTAAAATCGGATAGCTAATCTCATTCTAGGCTTCAAACAGCCGATAATAAATTGAACGAAGTCAACCATTTAACCATCGCCTTGACTATACGCTATTCATTTCCTTAACAGCCGCTAAATATTTTGATATTTTCAAGGTATTTCAAACATCTTATTTTAAAGAACAGAATTAATTTATGGAGCGGCTCGCTTGTTTTACCAGTTGTGGTAAAATACCACGGACTTGAGAAGTTCTACAACTTTGCTAGTTAATTCAGGGTAAACATCATTCAGAGCCATTTTTGAAAAGAAACAGGAAAATTTGAATTTTTAGGACATTATCCCCCCAGAAACCCAAATACGCAACAACATATTTTGATTTCTTTAGCGTCTCTCTAGAAAATGGCTGAAAGGGGAAACGTGGTTTTAATTATGAAGCGCAGATAAATCTCTTGCTGCCCTCAAACATGGGATATAATTAGTGTCATCTTCCATTTCACCACAAAGTTGGTGGAAATGGGACGTTAGGAACTCTTTTTGTTTTCGAACGACTTGCTAGCAAGACATGTGGTTTGTTTGTTTTTTAATTCAGTCACAATTTCTGGTATGTGTTTAGAAAGCCAATAAAAGCACAATAAAATGCTGCCTTATGCTAAGTATAATTTTGTGGTGCCACCACAAAGTGGATCTTCTTCCAGACTGATAGAACTTGAAAAGTCTAACCAGTGAAGACTTGGTGGTGGGTTACCTTATCAACACTGCAAAGAGGTACAGTTACCTGGCAGAAAAAAACCCCCATCTATATATAAAAGTAGAATAGAATGGAGTGGAGTGGAGTGGAGTGGAGTGGAGTGGAGTGGAGTGGAGTGGAGTGGAGTGGAGTGGAGTAGAGTAGAGTAGAGTAGAGTAGAGTAGAGTAGAGTAGAGTAGAGTAGAGTAGAGTAGAGTAGAATAATAGAATAGAATAGAGTAGAGTAGAGTAGAGTAGAGTAGAGTAGAGTAGAGTAGAGTAGAGTAGAGTAGAGTAGAGTAGAGTAGAATAATAGACTAGACTAGTCTAGTCTAGTCTAGACTGGACTGGACTGGACTGGACTGGACTGGACTGGACTGGACTGGACTAGAATAGAATAGAATAGAATAGAATAGAATAGAATAGAATAGAATAGAATAGAATAACAGAGTTGGAAGGGACCTCGGAGGTCTTCTAGTCCAACCCCCTGCTCAGGCAGGAGACCCTATAGCATTTCAGACAAATGGTTATCCAATATCTTCTTAAAAACTTCCAGTGTTGGAGCATACACAACTTCTGGTGGCAAGCTGTTCCACTGATTAATTGTTCTCACTTTCAGGAAATTTCTCCTTAGTTCTAGGTTGCTTCTCTCCTTGATTTCAAAGTAAATGTGGAAGATCTCAATCAGACAAAAATCTAAAGGTATGTCCAGGAAGTGAAAGAAATCAAAACATTTAAGGAAGGTTTCAGGGGAAACCAAGAGATTTCTTGCTTCTATCATCAGAATTCCCCATTTCATACCTTCGGAAATGGAGTGTAAAACATTTAAGCTTCTGCCTTTCTCTTGCATTATTTAGTCTCTTCCTGTGGTTGTTGTTTTTAAGTAGAAAAATTAGATTGACGATCGTTAACAGTTGTTGCTAAGAAAGACAAAAGAAAAGTCTGGATAGTGGACATGGCAGTACCTGGAGACAGCAGAATAAAAGAGAAAGAACTGGAGAAGATAACACAATAGAAAGACCTGCAAATAGAAATAGAACGACTGTAGCAAAATAAAGCAAAGTTGGCACCAGTTTGTAGGTGTCTTGGGTGCAATCCCAAAACTTCTGGAGCATCACTTGGACACCATCGGCATTGACAAAATCACCGTCAGTCAAGGCAGCTTGACTTCCAATAGATGACATCCAGCAATGATACCCTTATGTTGGAATACATTTTGTGGGAAAGTATTTATACACAACAACTACAATAGTATTCAGCCAGTAGATGGCAGTGTTTACAAGTTTGGGTCTATGGTATACTCTATGCTATACTCTATGCTCTTTTGTACCAAGTAGAGTTTCCTGTTTCAGTTGAGCAGTTAAGCAGTAAAGCACATGGTGACTGTGCTCTTTCATTAAGTCGTGCAATGGTAGTTTTGTTGTAAGAAGCAACCAAGAACACTTCTTTACTTGTGTCATTTTGTATGTGTGTGTGTGTGTGTGTTAAATTAAGGGGCCTTAATTGCTAAGAAAAACAACGACATGTACAGTTACTCTGAATTCAGAGATACAAATTTCAAGTATCCAAATGTATACACACACACACACAGCTGAAGGGAAGAGGTGTTCTTGGCTCTGCAAAGGAGCCGGTGAATTTCTGGAGTGAAGTCGCAGGCTTCTCTCCGAGGTGGCACAAAAAAGATCCTTCAGAAATGGAGAAGAAAAAAAGAGATCCTGAGATCATGTCGACCTTGAATGAGAGAGATTAAAAGAAGGTGACATCATTGGTTGCCAGTTTTCCAGGAACTGTTGCCAAGCAATTGTCATAATTGTGACAAAGCAATTAGGGGTGTGAATGAGTTTGGTTGGTTAGAGAATGGAGCAACAACTCTGTTTCAAAGAATTAGAAGGCACATCCTTCTGTCTGCAATGCATGACCAGGTATGTTCCTCTAAAAGGAAATATTTGGGGATATTGCTGTTTTTCCAGTGTAAATACATATTTTCTGTTTCTTGTGGGCCTTTCATGGAACATCTGAAGTTTACAAGAACCTATAAGACATTTGTTGTTGTTAGTCATGAAGTCATGTCCGATCCATCGTGACCCCATGGACAACGTTCCTCCAGGCCTTCCTGTCCACAACCATCTCTGGAGTCCATTGAAGCTCACGCCGACTGCTTCTGTGACTCCATCCAGCCACCTCCTTCTCTGCCGTCCCCTTCCTCTTTTGCCCTCAATCTTTCCCAGCATTCAGCTCTTCTCCAGGGAGTCCTTCCTTCTCATTAGGTGGCCAAAGGATTTGAGTTTCATCTTCAGGATCTGGCCTTCTAATGAGCAGCCAGGGTTCATCTCCTCTAGGACTGACATACCATATAAGACATACCATCTATTAAAAATATAGATATATAGCCAGCTGCTGGTAAACAAGACTTGCAAATTTGTCTGGAACCTTATCGTTTTCTGAGGCTTAAGGGAAATATAATCTTTCAGCTAATGCCGCGTTTAATTCTGCTTTCTGTCTTTTGACGTTTAACAGGCGGGTTGGCGGTCCCACCTTGGCATCCACGGGACAGTTGCTAATGGAAGAGGCAGACGGGACCTCTTAAAAAAAACTGGACCGCACTTTGCTGGAGGACGTTTCCAAATTCACTCCAAATAATTGCCTTTTCCTGCTCCCTTCTCCGTAAGAGCAAGCTCCACGGCTTCCTGATTTTGGCTCCTTTTCTTGTTTTTCCCAATTCTCAGCAGGTTAAAAAGGCAAAGTAAATAGTGCCAAGAATACAATAAAGTCAAACAGATGCTGTATGGTAGCCGGGATTGTGAGTCTGGCAGAATCCCAAAGGTTTCCCCCCCACAGCTACACATCTGTAATGTAGGCGATGCCTGTTGCTGTTTTGACTCTTGCATCCATCTTTCTTTTCCAAGATGTCTGCTGTTACCCAGCAGCCCACTGAAAGAATAAACAAGTGTGTGTGTTCCTTTAAATAGAGGTATAAGAAGGTCTTCCTCTTAAGTAATGTTTGGGAAATCATGCAAGTAAAATGAAAACCAGGTTTGTACAGGTTTGGCTGAACCTAGGGTTGGATTGGAAACCTATGCAAGATCGGAAGATGTGGAGAGACCTGACCCATAGCATGGTCAAGAGTTGGGCATAACTTTCTTCTTCTTCTTCTTCTTCTTCTTCTTCTTCTTCTTCTTCTTCTTCTTCTTCTTCTTCTTCTTCTTCTTCTTCTCCTCCTCCTCCTCCTCCTCCTCCTCCTCGTCCTCGTCCTCCTCCTCCTCCTTCTCCTTCATCTCCTTCTCTTTCTTCCTCTCCTTCTCCTTCTTCTTCTCCTCTTCCTTCTTCCTCTCCTTCTCCTTCTCCTTCTCCTTCTCCTTCTCTTTCTCCTCCTCCTCCTCCTCCTCCTTCATTTTCATCATCACCATCATCGGATCTTCCATTTCCATAGCCTGGTGCTAAACTACTCTAAACTAGAGTAGACTAAACTAGTCTATTCAATATGGTCTCACTCAGGACCTGTTCCAACCTGCATAAAAGTTCATTCTGGAGTAGGTCTGTGATTAGCAGAACCACAAGTAGCATCTAGAACAGTGTTTCTTGACTGTGACATGTTTAAGATGAGTAGACGTCCACATGACTGATTGGGGAATTCTGGGAATTGAAGTCCACCCATCTTAAATTTACCAAGGTTGAGAAACTTTGATAGAACATTGACAGTGCAAAAGAGACAATCAACCAGCCCAAAAGATATTCCAGCACCTCTCCAGCAATAATCAGCACCCAGATCAGCATAGATTACCTCCAAGGTCAACTCCAGACCAACTATCAAGCAAAATATACCCCAATGAAGAAACTGCCAAAGATCCATCAGTAAACAGCCCAACCAAAGAATATCTGAGACCAGCCCCACCCACACAGATAGGCAAGATAGCAGAATATAAACTGACAGCAAACTGCACTCCTTCCTAGCACTGATGTTGTTACCTAGTTGGGTCATGAAAAGTCTGCAAGAAAACGAGCAAGCTCAGAGAGCACCAAGGACCCCTCAGAACCAATTCCTCTACTAGCTACTACCAGGAAGCTGTAACCATGAGACCAAGGAGTGTTTCAGACTTTCTAAAAGCACTTTCACACGAGGCAGTGTGATGTCTCCACCATGACACTGTGTTAGGGTTCCGGAGGTATGCCCTAACTAAATCATGAGCCTCGAGCCAAGCTTCAAATGAAATCCAGTTAATTATTAGGAGCTTCATGTCAGCACATTCCAAGTGAAGCCAACTTTGACCCCACGTAATTTATGCCCCAATCATGACCCTGTTTCCCCCCTTTCCCCCCCCCAGGTGTGTCATCAATCACATTTGCCAATGGAGCAATTTCGTGGGTTGTAGAGATCACTCCTCCAGCCTGCTGTGGATAACCCTGGGAGACAGCCTTGAGAGTGATATGTCTGGAATGTGCTTTTGTTTTTGGCTGCCGTGCCCCTTCATCAGTTTTTCGTGCTTCTAGGAGCAATGTGTGTGATTGCAGCTGTTTCTTCCTTTTAACTGCCAGTGGGGGTGTGAACTGATTGGGTGGAGGTGTGTTCTGATTGGTTGGGGGTTTGGCTGTGCTCTGATTGGATGGGGGGTTGGCTGTGCTCTGGTTGGCTGGGTGTGTGTTCTGTTTAGGTGGGGGCTTGGTTGTGCTTGGGTTAGTCTGAGTAGCAGGGGGATTTGAGCTGGTGAGCTGTGTTGCTGTTGTTTGGCTTCGTGTTCGTGGCCGTGCCACCTCTTCATGGTGGGTGTCAGTCTGCTTCATGTATGGATTGGAGGGGTTTAAAGTGGCTAATGATGCAGCTGTGGTCTGGCTTCTGGTCCATGGTCGTGCCTCATCATCAGTGTGGGTTTGAGTCTGCTTTCTGCGTGGATGTGTGGTGGTTACATCCTGTGTGGCTCTCGTGAGTGTGGGTCTGGTGTCATTCTTTGTGTTCACACCCCCACTGGCAGTTAAAAGGAAGAAACAGCTGCGATCACACACATTGCTCCTAGAAGCACGAAGTCGAAAACACCAGCCTGAAGATGACGAATGAGACTTCGTCGAAACGTCGCCAAGACACCTCCAATTTTACGCGGGAGAAAACCCGAATAACCAAAGACCTACATACAAGCACCCGCAAAAACCTCAGAAAACATAGTTTAATACGTAAATCCTCAAATAGTTTCAATCACTTACAGTATGTCTTGGATCTAAACAAGTATCGAATGTGCGGCGTTCGCCTGACGGGGAATCAATCATCCGTCTGGCCAGCCTGAGCATCCCCTGCTCGCCCACCGCGGGTTTTGAAAAGGAAACCTGCTGAGACTGAATGAAATCCATCCACAGTCACTTTTCTTTTCTGTGAAGATTAGATACAGCGCAGCAGGCCAGGAGATTGTCGGCAGTGCGTTTAGCACAACAGGATTAAAGGGGATAATTACCCACGGTCTGGAGCAATAAAACAGCAGTCACCGCTGGAGAAGGAGAGCATTTCCCATAAGCCCTTCCGTAGGCCAACTGGAGCTCACAGTGGCTGTAGGACTTAACCGTTCCTTGCTGGTTTGGTAGGCTGCAGACATTACAATACAGTCTACTGTTTTCTTTATTGGCCAGGTGGGATTGGACACAGAAGGAATTTTTCTCCGCTCTCAGCGTACGTGCAAAACAACGAAGTAATAATAATAATCATAGTAACAAAAAAGAAAAAGAAAATTAAGAATGGAACGGAATGGAACAAAACAGAACAGAATGCAGAATGGAGTGGAGTAGAACAGAACAGAACAGAACAGAACAGAACAGATTTTTTTATTGGCCTAATGTGATTGGACACACAAGGAATTTGTCTGCGGCACAGAACCTCTCAGCGTACACGCAAAACAACAAAGTAATGATAATTATAGTAACAAAAATTTAAGAATGGAACGGAATGGAACAGAATGGAGTGGAGTTGAGCGGAGTGGAGTGGAGAGGAGAGGAGAGGAGGAAGGAGAAAGAATAAAAGGAAGGAGAAAGAAAGAAAGAAAGAAAGAAAGAAAGAAAGAAAGAAAGAAAGAAAGAAAGAAAGAAAGAAAGAAGGAAGGAAGGAAGGAATTTAGGAAGCACCAACAGTCCCCATGCTAATGGTTGCTGCACATCATACTTAACATGCAAGTTGGGCTTCTCTTCGTGGACGCAAGCAGCTGTTGAGGTGAATTGTATCTCACCAAGCTAGAAGACGATCAGCAGGGTTAATGCCATCAGGGAAGGTAGGAGTGAAACAGGAAGCATGTTGGGGAAAACAGATGGTGCCTCCTCTCCTGCTCCTCCCTCTTTCTCTTCTTCCTCACCTCTTAATTTTCCTCCTCCTCCTCCTTTCCCTTCTTCTTCACCTCCTCTTAATTTTCCTCCTCTTCCTCCTCCTCCTCTTCCTCCTCTTTTCTTTTCTTCCTTTCCTCTTCTTAATTTTCCTCCTCCTCCTCCTTTTTCTTCCTCTCCTCCTATTTTCCTCCACCTTTCCTTTCTCTTCTTCCTCACCTCTTAATTTTCCTCCTCCTCCTCCTTTTTCTTCCTCTCCTATTTTCCTCCGCCTCTTCCTTTCTCTTCTTCCTCACCTCTCAATTTTCCTCCTCCTCCTCCTTTCCCTTCTTCTTCACCTCCTCTTAATTTTCCTCCTCTTCCTCCTCCTCCTCTTCCTCCTCTTTTCTTTTCTTCCTTTCCTCTTCTTAATTTTCCTCCTCCTCCTCCTTTTTCTTCCTCTCCTCCTATTTTCCTCCACCTTTCCTTTCTCTTCTTCCTCACCTGTTAATTTTCCTCCTCCTCCTTTCTTTTCCTCCTCACCTCCTCTTATTTTCTTCCTCCTCCTCTTCCCTCTTCCTCTTCTTCCTCTCAATTTTCCTCCTCCTCCTCCTCCTCCTCCTTTCTCTTCTTCTTCACCTCCTCTTAATTTTCCTCCTCTTCCACTTCCTCCTCCTTCTCTTTTCTTTTCTTCCTTTCCTCCTCTTAATTTTCCTCCTCCTCCTCCTTTTTCTTCCTCTCCTATTTTCCTCCACCTCTTCCTTTCTCTTCTTCCTCACCTCTTAATTTTCCTCCACCTTTCCTTTCTCTTCTTCCTCACGTCTTAATTTTCCTCCTCCTCCTCCTCCTTCCTCTTCTTCTTCACCTCCTCTTAATTTTCCTCCTCCTCCTCCTCAACATCATCCATGCCGGGGCAGTTTAAAAGAGAAAGCTCTGTGGATTTTAGCCACCAAATCTGCTCCATAGGATGTCTTGCTGATCTTTTGGAGATGGAAATGACTCACTTTAGATCTACCCCCTTCCTAGAGATCCCTGGAGGGGGAAGGGGAAAAAAAAACAGGGTACCAATTGAAGATCCCTAGAGGAGACGTAGAATAGAAAGCCTAAAGGTGTTTCTATTGCAAGCTGGCATCCCAAACTTTCCATTTCAATCAGGAGCTCGTGAAGCACTTCAAAAGCCGTGTTTTAAATACAAAATTGGCGCCTGCAGGAATACTCTGTGACTAGACTCAACCTTGGCAATCTCCATTTATTTTAATTATCTCTCCAGGAGCAGATGGAGCTAGAAAGAAACACTGCATCCATTAAAGGATTGCTGGAAGACCAATTTGTGTGTGTGTGTGTGTGTGTGTGTGTGTCTTATGAAGACTCCAAACTTCTACCAGAGGATGTGCTGTTCCCAATTTTAAAATGTAGGCGTATCTCAGAAACCTGGTTTAGTGGAATTATGGAAGAAAGAGCAAGTGGATCCTTGGTGCTTTTTGAGCTTGGCGGTTTTCTTGTAGACATTTCATGACCCAACTAGGTAACATCTTCAGTCTAGAAGGGAGGAGGGTTTGTAGAAAGGGAAGAGGAGGAGAAGGACTGTGGGGTCCTTGGTCAGTGGTGAAATTCAAAAAAAATTACTACTGGTTCTGTGGGCGTGGCTTGGTGGGCGTGGCGTGGCTTGGTGGGTGTGGCAGGGGAAGGATACTGCAAAATCTCCATTCCCTCCCCACTCCTGGGGGAAGGATATTGCAAAATCTCCATTCCCACCCCACTCTGGGACTAGGAAGAGGTGGTATTTGCCGGTTCTCCAGACTACTCAAAATTTCCGCTACCAGTTCTCCAGAATCTGCTGGATTTCACCCCTGTCCATGGTGCTCTCTGAGGTTGGTGGTTTTCTTACAGATGTTTCATGACCCAACTAGGTAACATCATCAATGCCAGTAGGGATTCCATCGTAGCCCTGATGATGTTCCCTAGTTGGGTCAAGAAACGTCTGCAAGAAAACCATCAAGCTCAGAGAACACCAAGGACCCCTTATTTCAACCCCGAGCTACAAATATTCTCCTTTACCGACAGGTGTATCGTGGTAGGACTCTCGTACTAGCGACTTTAAACTTCATAAAATACCAGTTTACTCATGGAACTCTATATCCTTCCATCCGGCAAACATATTCCATGTTGTTTATCATGTGCATGCACAAATAATCTTTATGGTCCTTAATGGGTTTACTTCTGAGTAAACACACGCAGAATCTTCTCGGTGTCTCATCCATCCAATTAAATGATAGATGACATGCAAACAGTCGCTTACAAGTAACATCTGGAGTTTGCAATTAACATCACAGGAAGATATTTTTAATCTCCCACGGAACAGACGCATTTTCGATAACACGGCAAATTTTAAGAAGAGCAAACTAGCAAAGTTTTGCTCACAGAGGTCCTCTGGTAGCTCATGTCAATTTTTTTTTTTTTTTGGCTCTTATTCCATGAATAATTTTTGGTCTTGATGATGAGGCAAGCTGAATGATCTAAACTCGTTTACTTTGGCGACAGCCGAAGACTTCCAAACATTTCTGGGTAAGGAATGTTTTGTTTTTCCAACTTTATCTGCGGTACATTTCACTGAGTTTCTTCAGACGACAGGAAAGGAACATCTGCTGAGTTCTTAATGAAACGACTTCAGGTCTTAGAATACTTTTAATTCAGTGTTACATGGGACGCAGTGGCTCAGTGACTAAGATGCTGAGCTTGTCGATCGAAAGGTCGGCAGTTCAGCGGTTCGAATCCCTAGTGCCGCGTAACAGGGTGAGTTCCCGTGACTTGTCCCAGTTTCTGCCAACCTAGCAGTTCGAAAGCAGGTAAAAAATGCAGGTAGAAAAATAGGGACCACCTTTGGTGGGAAGGGAACAGCGTTCCGTGTGCCTTTGGCGTTGAGTCATGCCGGCCACATGACCACGGAGACGTCTTCAGACAGCGCTGGCTCTTCGGCTTTGAAACAGAGATGAGCACTGCCCCCTAGAGTCAGGAACGACTAGCACTTATGTGTTAGGGGAACCTTTGCCTTACTTTTTTTTTATTATTTTTAATTTTTTTACAAACCTATCAATGCGTGAACAGTATGGCACTTGGATGTCATACATTCTAAAACAAATAAAACTAGTAGGATTAATCATAGTTATTACATTTAACCAATTTACAGGTTGGTTCAGGTCTTAGAATACTTTTAATTCAGGGGTGGGTTGCTACCGGTTCGCCCCAGTTCGAGCAAACCGGTAGCAGCAGCAGTGGGAGGCTCCGCCCACTCATCCGGACATCATCAAATATGATCTGCACATGCGAGCGAACTGGTAGCAAAGGTAAGTGAAACCCACCCCTGTTTTAACTGGAAGGTAGGGACAATACAAGTAGTCCTTAATTTACAACAGTTCATTTAGTGGCCATTCTACGTTACAACGGCACTGAAAACAGTGAATTTTGACCATTTTTTTCACACTTATGACTATTGCAGCATTCCCTCCCCCCCATGGTCACGTGATTTATATTCAGAAGCTTGACAACTGACTCACATTTATGACAGTCGCAGGTTCTAGGAAGGTTGGCGACCTTCTGACGAGCAAAGTCAATAGATTCACTTGAATGATTGTGTCACGTATTAATTTAAGAAATGCAGCGATTCAACTTAACAAACGTGGTGAGCAAGGTCGTAAAACGGGGCAAAACTCCACTCAATAAATTGATCACTTAACAACATAAATTTTGGGGCTCGGTTGTTGACGCAGGTTGAGAGCCACCTATAAACTGGGGAAAGCTGTATTTCCTAAATAGTGGAACTAAATTAACTGTTTTTCCTTTGCTAATAAAATATTAATAATTATAACCAGTGGTGGGATTCAGCCAGTTTGCACCTATTCGGGAGAACCAGTTGTTAACTTTCTAAGCAGTTCGGAGAACCGGTTGTTGGAAGAAATCTTATTTTGTTTTTTTCTACTTTACAGGGCTAATCCTGTAAGGAAGGCAGGAAGGAAACATTCTGGTGGTGTTTCTAGCCTAATCTTTATTGCCCTGCTTACAGAAACTGCCTCTCTGGTTAACCCTTGTTACATTGTAACAGCTAAGGCGAAGCGCCCATCGGCGTGAGTGATGTTGAGTTGGCCACGCCCACACGGTCACATGACCACCGAGCCATGCCTACCCAGCTGGTCATTAGGGCAGAGAACCAGTTGTTAAATTATTTGAATCCCGCCACTGATTATAACTGAACAGTATCAAGTTCTGTACTGCATAACTCCTAACCAAAGCCACATGGTTTTAAATGAATAGCGTATTTAGAACTCCAAGATAGGAGTTTTTTTAAAAGAACAGAAGCAACCCTTGCAAATTATTAGGAACATTTTTTCCCCATTTCTTCAGAAGTGTACAGCTTGCTATTTTGCTTTGTCCCCGGACTTCTCCCCCCCCCAAAAAATCCACTTTTTGGCAGAAATTCTAGGAACTGTTTTTCCCAACTAATCCTCCCTAAATCTTTAGACAACTAAAACAACACCGTTCTTTTATAAGGGAAGAAAAAAAATCAGAAGACTTAAGAAAAGCCCAGAGTTTGCCAACAGAGAAGAAAACAGGCAGAGGAACGGAATTAATGGAAGAAAAACAGGCCTTTGACTGACGCACGGCGTTATTTATCGAATTTGTACGTTGCCAGTTTGATTCATCTCATGGCAGTTTTTAATGAAGTCCCTGGCTGACTGTATGGAAAACACAATGAAGGGAATTTGTAATTGAACGAAATGCCCTGTTAATGAAGCTGGCTGGCTGTTATCCCACCGACATAAACCCCGGGTTTTCTAAATAGCCATTTTAGATCTTACTTGCTGAACATTTGAACTGAACAACTTGGGATGCCTGAATGCAGCATTTCTTAAACTTGGCAACTTTAAGATAGGTGGATTTCAATTGCCAGGATTTTCTACCCTAGTCATGTTATAGTTCCCATTTATTCCCAGGCTAAAGCCGCTTTCAAAAACATAACACAGAATTATTTTACCTATTTGTTTATGCATTTAATATGCGTGGCCACCCAGATGTATGAAACTTGGGAAGAACAGTTGCAGAAATTAGGAATGGCTAGTCTAGAGAAAAAGAAGGACGGCGGGAGACACGATAGCAGGGTGGCAATATTTGAGGGGCTGCCACAAAGAAGAGGGGGTCAACCCAGTTGTGAAATCCAATTTTTTTTACTTTTTGTGGGCGTGGCTTGGTGGGCATGGTGTGGCTTGGTGGGCGTGGTTTGGTGAGCATGGCAGGGGAAGGATACTGCAAAATCCCCATTCCCTCCCCACTCCTGGGGGAAGGATATTGCAAAATCACCCTTCCCTTCCCATACCAGGAGAAGGATACTGCAAAATCCCCATTCCCTCCCCACTCCTGGGGGAAGGATATTGCAAAATCTCCATTCCCACCCTACTCTGGGGCCAGCTAGAGGTGATATTTGCCGGTTCTCCGAACTACTCAAAATTTCCGCTACCAGTTCTCTGAACTGCTCAAAATTTCCACTACCAGTTCTCTGAACTGCTCAAAATTTCCACTACCAGTTCTCTGAACTGCTCAAAATTTCCACTACCAGTTCTCCAAACTACTCAAAATTTCCACTACCAGTTCTCTGAACTGCTCAAAATTTCCACTACCAGTTCTCCAAACTACTCAAAATTTCCACTACCAGTTCTCCAAACTACTCAAAATTTCCACTACCAGTTCTCCAAACTACTCAAAATTTCCGCTACCAGTTCTCTGAACTGCTCAAAATTTCCACTACCAGTTCTCTGAACTGCTCAAAATTTCCACTACCGGTTCTCCAAACTACTCAAAATTTCCACTACCAGTTCTCTGAACTGCTCAAAATTTCCACTACCGGTTCTCCAAACTACTCAAAATTTCCACTACCAGTTCTCTGAACTGCTCAAAATTTCCACTACCAGTTCTCCAAACTACTCAAAATTTCCACCACCAGTTCTCTGAACTGCTCAAAATTTCCACTACCGGTTCTCCAAACTACTCAAAATTTCCACTACCAGTTCTCCAAACTACTCAAAATTTCCACCACCAGTTCTCTGAACTGCTCAAAATTTCCACTACCGGTTCTCCAAACTACTCAAAATTTCCACTACCAGTTCTCCAAACTACTCAAAATTTCCACTACCAGTTCTCCAAACTACTCAAAATTTCCGCTACCAGTTCTCTGAACTGCTCAAAATTTCCACTACCGGTTCGCCAGAACCTGCTGGATTTCACCCCTGGGTCAACCTATTCTCCAAAGCACCTGAAGTCAGGACAAGAAGCAACGGATGGAAACCAATCAAGGAAAGAAGCAACTTAGAACTAAGAAGAAATTTCCTAAGTGAGAACAATAAACCAGTGGAAGAGTTTGCCTCCAGAAATTGTGGGTGCTCCACCACTGGGGGTTTTTAAGAAGAAATTGGACAACCATTTGTCTGAAATGGTACAGGGTCTCCTGATTGAGCAGGGGGTTGGACTAGAAGACCTTCAAGGTACCTTCCAGTTCTATTCTGATTCTGATTCTCATCAAGTAACTTGAGTGGCAACCACATTTTTTTAAAAAAAATAATAAAACCAATCAAAAGACTCTCCAAATTAAAATACAAGAGTAAATCACCCATCCGAACCGCCAGATCCACCGTGAATGAGTTAACTAGAATTCCTTAAGAAACAACTCTCAGAAAGCCTAGCTTGCAAAAAGGGCCTGCGATTGGGAAAAAAGATGCGACGAATGTTTGCATATTTTAAGGAAAGATGAGCCTGAGCTAGAAGACTTGCAAATAAGTGCCAGAAAGTTCTACTTAAATATAGATCCTTAGAACTGTTACTTTACACACAGGTGCAAAAGGCCGGAGGCCCAGGACAGCTGTTTCTTCGTCTGTAAGACATTTTACTTCTCAGTTTCCAATTGTAGCACTTTAATTTTGGACAACTGCTCTTTAAAACTCGCTGGAATAGTTAATGGCCTCGGCTCGAAGGAAGCCTAAGAAAGGATCTGGGATGGAAATGAAATCCTTGCCATGGATTCTCCCTTGGGAGAAGTTTCAACAATGTCAGAGTAGCCAAGAATAGTAAACTTTAGATAGACGATACTGTGATTCTTCTTACAAAGCCAGAGTAGATAGATATTTCTGCCCAAACAGTTCCCATCACAAAGAAGTCAAGGGAAGATTGTATCCCATTAAGATTATCTCAGTTCAGAGGGTTGAAAAGAGAATTGGAGATACAGGAAGATACTCTTGAAAGGGCGATAGGAAATTTTGGAAGCTAGGCAGCGAAAGAGGGTAGAGGTGGGAGAAATATCTGCAAGAAGTAGATGCAGATAGAGATAAAAATCCAAGAAAGGAATATGGGAGGCAAGTAAAAAAAAAACACCATAGCGATTAAAGTATTGAAGCGGGCAAGAGATGATGGATAGATGACTTCTCCTTTTTGTTGGTATTCTGATTTGCTTTTCTTTTTCTCTCTCTCTCTTTGCTTTTTTTAGGTAGGTGACATGACTAGAAGTTAGGTAGGATAGAAAGAAAATGTTTTTTAAACATGATTAAAAGTTAGAATAAGAGATAGAAATAAGAGAAGGGGGAATATTAGTGTATACACTTTTATATAATAAAATAAAAGCGATAAGGAGAAAACAAGGAACAATTGGATAATGAGAGACTGCAACTTAATGTAAATGTGTATTATTAATAGAAATATGTAAGTTGATTAAATGTAATAACTATGATTAATCCTACTAGTTTTATTTGTATTAGAATGTAGGATACCCAGGTGCCATATTGTTCACGCATTGATGTGTTTGTTAAAAAAATAAATAAATAAATAAAAAACTTGGGGGGAAGGGAAGAATATCCCAGTTCAAAAAGGAAAGTGAGAAATTTGGAGTGAGTGAATTCAGACGAAAGATATCAAGCCGTCTCAGAAATAGCGAAAAGGAAATTTGGCCATCAAGGTTCTCGATTCGAGACAGGTGCAATTTATCCATTTTTTAAAAGGATTTCCCCCCCATCCTAATAATAATAATAATAAAAAGACCACAAGCTATTTATAGCAAGGGTTCCACACTGTTTTTTTTTTTTTTACAAGAAGAGACCCTTATTTTCATGCAGTGTTTGATACATCGTTATGACATGATTAAATGAATATGGGATGTATTTGGGGTGATGTATGTTAATGTAGCATCTCAGGAAGACGGTTCGGTGTTCTAATTGCTGTTTGCTTTGGTGGTAGGATTTAATGATGAATTAATCTGTTTGGATAGTACTGTTTTTTGTTTAAAAATGATTAAAAATAGCTAAAGGCGCTGGCAATAATATGCTTAGCTTATCAAAAAGACAAGTTATAAATAGTTACAAATTAGAATAGAATAGAATAACAGAGTTGGAAGGGACCTGGGAGGTCTTCTAGTCCAACCCCCAGCTCAAACAGTGGTATTAAAAAGTAGAAGAAAATGGAAGAGAACAGAACAGGACAGGACAGGACAGGAATAGGAACAGGAACAGGAACAGGAACAGGAACAGGAACAGGAACAGGAACAGGAACAGGAACAGGAACGGAACGGAACGGAACAGAACAGAACAGAACAGAACAGAACAGAATAGAATAGAATTACAGGAGTTTGTGCAAATAATCTCTCTTTGGAAACGTGGATTAAAATTGGTTAGCAATTGACACCCTCAAAGTCATAATGGTGCCAGCATAACAGGAAGGAAACCATAAAACATACAATTATGAACCCAATGCTAGATCCTTCCTTCAAACAGACACTCTGGAGAATTTCTATGATTTTGTTTTTTCAAATATACAGCTAAAAATCCCAAAGGCGCTTTTTCAAAAGGCAACCGGACTTTGTTTTTCCTTGAAGGCATTTCACTTCTCCTCCAAGAAGCTTCCTCAGTTCCCCTTGCCTTCAACGGAACTGAAGAAGCTTCCTGGATGAGAAGTGAAACGTCTTACAAGGAAAAATAAATACTTGCCTTTTGAAAAAAAAAGAAATGCCCCTTTGGGACACAACCGTGACTTGGAGGACGGAGAATCTCATACAGCTGAAAAGTAACTTGCATCCAACCATCTTCCGTTTGGTTAACTGCTTCCTGGGAAGAACACATAAACCCAGAGAGATTTACCCGGTTGTCCTCTTGGGCCTCCCAATCGCTGGAGAACATGACAGCGTGGAGCCCTTGGCTGCAGTTGGAAAATTGGAAAAGGCTTGAAAATATCCGCCGGTTTTCCTGCGTATCCGGAAATATCGCATCCTGGAAATTGACCCCATGTGGAAGGAGATTGTAATTCTCATCCATTCTGTGAAAGGAGAGGAAGGATCGAGGGTTAAAGGTGCTGCAGATTAGACTGGGGGGAAAAAATAACAGATGCAACTAGGCAACATTATCAGTGCTAGAAGGGAATGGAGTTTATGGAGAGGAGGAGGAGGAGGAGGAGGAGGAGGAGGAGGAGGAGGAGGAGGAGGAGGAGGAGGAGGAGGAGGAGTGGGGGTCATCCTTGGTGTTCTCTGAGCTTGGTAGTTTTCTTGCAGACGTTTCATGACCCATCTAGGTAACATCATCAGTGCTAGAAGGAAGAAGGAGGAGGAGGAAGAGGAGGAGGAGAAGGAGGAAAGAGGAGGAGGAGGAGGAGGAAGAGGAAGGGAAGAAGGAGGAGAACTCTGAGGTCCTTGGTGTTCTCTGAGCTTGGTAGTTTTCTTGCAGACATTTCGTGACCCATCTAGGTAACATCATCAGTGCTAGAAGGAAGAAGGAGGAAGAGGAGGAGGAGAAGGAGGAAAGAGGAGGAGAAGAAGGAGGAGGAGGAGGAAGGGAAAAAGGAGGAGGAGAACTCTGAGGTCCTTGGTGTTCTCTGAGCTTGGTAGTTTTCTTGCAGACGCTTCATGACCCAACTAGGCAACATTATCAGTGCTAGAGGGGAATGGCGTTTGTGGAAAGGAGGAGGAGGGGAAGAGGAGGAGGACTGTATGGGATCCTTGGTGCTCTCTGAACTCGGTTGTTTTCTTTCAGACATTTCATTACCTGACTAGGTAACAACATCAGTGCTAGGACAACCAAGCTCAGAATGTTATTCGTTGCTGGATCCTGGACTTTTTATTCGGATAGTCAAGCTGGATTGTTGACATTATGTAAGGATCACATGACCGTCTTGACAGCCAAATCCTAAACTCAGAAATTGGCCTGACCCACCATTTTATTACCCAGGGCAGAGAAGACCATTCATCATTCTCGTGTCTTTCTATTTCCAGAACATCCATTTAAGAAAAAACAGAGCTCTCTTAAATCTCCTTCTCGAGCGAAGGAAATCACACCAATGTCTCATGGGGACTGATGACTTCTTTTCCATGAACATGGAAGAACCTCGTCATTCCCGGGATCCCCTGGTGGTCCCCCATCCAAATGGGAAGCCCACTTAAGCATTCCAATTCAGAATCTCTTCTGAAAAATCTCTTTCCAAAGAACAAGGAGAGTCTGGATAGAGGAAAAACAAAAGATCTGCCTCAAAGATTGTCCCAAGAGACTTGAGTCAAGTGCTTAGCTCAGCTTCTTTTCTAATCGTGTCTTTCGGGCAGCTGAAAAAACTTCAACTCGGGAGGGAATTAAATGGGAGGGGGGAAGATTTGCAACAGACTTTCCCAGCTGACTGTTGTCCTTCCGATATATCTGGTCCCAATGGGGGGACTGCATGCCCAGGACACAAAGAGGAGGAAGCAGCCTAATTCATACATGGTTGAAACGATAAAAAAGACTTCCAAATTTCAGCTTAGAATCAGAATAGAGCTGGAAGGGACCTCGGAGGTCATCTAGTCCAACCCCCTGCTCAAACAGGAGACCCTGTACCATTTCATACAAAGGGTTGTCCGGTCACTTCTTAAAAACTTCCAGTCAGTGTTGGAGAATTCAGAACTTCTGGTGGCAAGCAGTTCCGCTGGTTAATTGTTCTCACTGTTGGGAAATTCCTCCTACGTTCCAGGTTGCTTCTCTCCTTGATGAGTTTCCATCCGTTGCTTCTTCTCCTGCCTTCAGGGGCTTTGGAGAATAGCTGGACTCCCTCTTCTTTGGGGCAACTTCCGATTGCTGGCAGGTAATGTGCATCTGTGCATTCATCTATTTTTAAATTTTCCTTTAAGTTACATAAATATCTTTCTGCACGCCGTCAGGAAGATTTTGGCTATCTGCCTGATGTGTCCTTTTAACTTTATAACATCCAAAGGTCCGTCTGGATGAATGGAAGGATAAATCTAATGGTTCTATCTATCCTAATGGAAGGATAAACAGAAGGCTAAATCCATTCCGTTCCCTGCCGCTTTGTCAGAGCCGAAGAAGCTTCTGGGATGAGAAGCGAAAGTCCAGTTGCCTCTTGAGAAAAAAAGCAGCATTAGAACATCCAAAGGTCTGTTTGCTTTGGGGAACACTCAGGAACATAGCACTGATGAGGTTCCCTAGTTGGGCCATGAAACGTCTGCAAGAAGACCTCCAAGCTCAGAGAGCACCAAGGACCCCTCATCTCAAGCCTGAGATACAAATATTCTCCTTTCTTGGTATACAGAATAACGGAAGGGACCCTGGAAGTCTTCCATCTAGTCTGACCCCCTGCTCAAGGAGGAGACTCTATAGTATTCCAGACAAGTAGTTGTCCATTCTCTTCTTGAAAACCTCCAGAGATGGAGAAGGAAGGAAGGAAGGAAGGAAGGAAGGAAGGAAGGAAGGAAGGAAGGAAGGAAGGAAGGAAGGATGGAAGGATGGAAGGAAGGAAGGAAGGAAAACAGAACAACAAAATTGGGAGGGACCTTGGAGGTCTTCTAGTCCAACCCCGAGCTCAAGCAGGAGACCCTATGCCATTCCAGACAAGTGGTTGTCCAATCTCTTCTTGAAAACCTCCAGAGATGGAGAAGGAAGGAAGGAAGGAAGGAAGGAAGGAAGGAAGGAAGGAAGGAAGGAAGGAAGGAAGGAACCCCCTGCTCAAGCAGGAGATCCTATCCCATGTCAGATAAGTGGCTGTCCAGTCTCTTCTTAAAAGCCTCCAGTGATGGAGCATCCACAACTTCTGGAGGCAAGTTGTTCCACTGGTTAATTGTCCTCCTTGTTAGGAAGTTTCTCCTTAGTTCTAGGGACTCAAAAACAGACGCCAGGCCCTGAAGTCTGAAATAATACCCAGAGGGCAAAACTCCGCATTCCTCCTATTATGTCTGAGGGGTTTCTCTCCATCACCACCATCCCATCCTAAACTTCCTAAAGAGCCTTTAAGCCAAAGAGACGTTTTTTTCGAGCAACAGGGATGAGCTAAAATAACCTACACACACAACCAAAAATGTTTTTCAAAAAGGCAACTGGACTCCCAAGAAAGTGAGCAGCGGGTTGGACTGGATGACCTCCAAGGGCCCTTCCAACTCTGTTACTGTTACCTTTTTGAAAGCGCCTTCGGGACAACCAGGACCCGGACGATGGAGAATCTCTGCAGATGTTCTACACACAAACACACGCAAGAGACCTGGGCACGAAATCCGTGCCATGTTTTTTTTCTTTATTACGGCAGACCAGGTTGTCTCTCTCTAAAGTTGAGCAAAGGTGACTCACCTGAGGAAGAAGAAGTAGGAATAATCTTGCATGACCGTGTGGGAATGACAGGAGAAGTAGCCCAACCCGGTCAGGTTCAAGCGAGAACCCGCTGGCACCTCCAACATGCTCCCCCAAGCTTGGTCGCACAGCATCTCGATCTCGGCAGAGTAAAACAGCCCTCCGTCCAAGGCTTCGTACTGCCAGGGCAAATAGTTGTACATACTATACGTATCCTGGTGCAGCGCTAAGACTTTGGCGTAGACAATGGTGGCTGCCAGTTCTGCCCGGCACCCTTCGCTGAGCGGCCTCCAGTCGGAAGGCAGCTGACAAGCCAGGTTGGGACTCAGCTGCTCCCCAAGGAAGAGAAGACTTAGCAACAAGCTTATTTGCTCCATGACGGATGCGGTCTGAGCTCTGGGTACTCCAGGATCCCCAGAGCTGTTTTGCAAAGCACGCAGACCGAAAGGGAGGCTAGGTTTATGACACAGGATGCCTGGGACATGCAGGACCCGATTGGCAAGAAGCTGAGAGGTGGTCCCTGGCTCCGCTTTGGCCAATGGGGACCCTCTCTCTCCAAGGGAGGGAGGGGCAGTAACTGGAGAAGTTTTTTTAGTCAGTGTTTGGCAGTGGCTGCAAAAGAAAAAAAAGGGGGGGGGCTGTGCCATGTTTCTGCCTTGAGTTGAGGACTTCTGGAGCAGAAAAAAAGGGAAGAGGGAAGGACCGAACTGCAAAAAAAGGGGGGGAAAGCACCAGAGCTGAAAAAAAAATGGCTCCTGGCCTCTTGCTTCTCATCCTCCTTTGAGTTTTGCAGCAGATTAAAGCCACACGGACGTTGCAAAGATTCAGACGGATGCATGGGGAAACTTGGAGGGAAGAAATTAGAAGAGAAGGGGTGGGAAGGCTCCAGGATAGGATAGGATAGGATAAGAGAGTAGAGAATAGAGTAGAGTAGAGTAGAGTAGGATAGGATAGGATAGGACAGGACAGGACAGGACAGGACAGGACAGGACAGGACAGGACAGGACAGGATAGGACAGGACAGGACAGAATAGAATAGAATAGAAAATATGGTGTGGAGTGGAGTGGAGTGGAGTGGAGTGGAGTGGAATGGAATAGAATAGAATAGAATAGAATAGAGTAGAGTAGAGTAGAGTAGAGTAGAGTAGAGTAGAGTAGAGTAGAGTAGAGTAGAGTAGAGTAGAGTAGAGTAGAATAGTTGGAAGGAACCTTGGAGATCTTCTAGTCTAACCCCCATCTCAGGCAGGAAACCCTACACCACTTCAGACAAATGGTTATCCAACATCTTCTTAAAAACATCCGGTGTTGGAGCATTTACAACTTCTGGTGGCAAGTCGTTCCACTGGTTAATTGTTCTCACTGTCAGGAATTTACTCCTTAGTTCTAAGTTGCTTCTCTCCTTGATTCGTTTCCACCCATTGCTTCTTGTCCTGTCCTCAGGGGCTTTGGAGAATAGCTTGACTCCCTCTTCTTTGGGGCAGCCCCTGAGATATTGGAAGGCTGCTATCATGTCTCCCCTAGTCCTTCTTTTCATCAAACTAGACATACCCAGTTCCTGCAAGCGTTCTTCATATGTTCTTTATAAGAGACTTTAAGCATCTGAGAGTTTAATAAACTCTCTTTTAAGAAAGTCAGAAGTCTAGCAGCACCTTTACTAACTAACACCTTGCATTAAAAGGCAAAAGTTGCAGCTCAGGAAAGTTGACGGGGCTTTTGAATAAAATCAGTTGGAAAAGGGGGCAAGCAGATTCCTTCAGATTTTTTGCCACCCAGACAGCTCAGCTTCTGCCGGTGTTTTCAGAAAGGAAGACGAGGAGTTAAATGCAGAGGGAGAGAGAAGAAGAAAATGGGGCAATCATGCAACAATGCCAGAGGATTAACTTCCCAAAAACCCACCTTGGAAAAGCAAAAGAAAATCTAATCTTCTCTTTTGGTTAAAGAGATTTGTTCTTCTGCGGTCCATTTCTGTTTTCCTTTTTTTAAAAAAAATCCAATCCTCTTTCGTAACTGGGTTTTTGAAATAGAATTTGGTGACGTACATTAAGAAGTGAGTGTCTTGGAATAAATAAGATTGCAAGAGTGTTGGGTGTTGATTTTGAAGGCATGTGATCCAGTGGTGGAATTCAGCCAGTTCGCACCTATTCGGGAGAACCAGTTGTTAACTTTCTAAGTAGTTTGGAGAACCGGTTGTTGGAAGAAATCTTATTTTGTTTTTTTCCCACTTTGCAGGGCTAATCCTGTAAGGAAGGCAGGAAGGAAACATTCTGGCGGTGTTTCTAGCCTCATCTTTATTGCCCTGCTTACAGAAACTGCCTCTCTGGTTAACCCTTGTTACATTGTAACAGCTAAGGCGAAGCACCCACTGACGTGAGTGATGTTGAGTTGGTCATGCCCACACGGTCACATGACCACCGAGCCACGCCTACCCAGCTGGTCATTAGGACAGAGAACCAGTTGTTAAATTATTTGAATCCCACCACTGATCCAGTCCTAATATAAAATTGTCCCACGACTGGATAGGATAGGCCAGGAGTGAGCCCATAACTGAGAAGGAAAGATACTACAGGTGGCAGTCTCGACTTACGTCCACAATCGAGCCCAAAATTTCTGTTGCTAAGCAAGGAACATTTGTTAAGTGAACTTTGCCCCATTTTTACGACCTTTCTTGCCACCGTCATTAAGTGAATCACTGCAGTTGTTGAGTTAGTCACACGGTTGTTAAGCGAATCTGGCTTCCCCGTTGACTTAACTTGTCGGAAGGTTGCAAAAGGGAATCACGTGACCCCAGGACCATCATAAATACAAGTCAGTTTGCCGAGTGTCTGAGTTTTGATCACATGACCATGGGGAGGCTGCAATGGCCGTAAGTGTGAAAAATGGTCATAAGTTACTTTTTTCAGTGCCGCTGTAACTTCAAACGGTCACTAAATGTACAGTATTTGAAGCCGAAGGATCAGTGCAGAAGACAACAAATTGCCTTAAATTACACCCTTGGTAATTTAAGGGATGCGGTGGCTCAGTGGCTAAGATGCTGAGCTTGTCAATCAAAAGGTTGGCAATTCAGCGGTTCGAATCCCTAGTGCTGCGTAACGGAGTGAGCTCCCGTGACTTGTCCCAGCTTCTGCCAACCTAGCAGTTCGAGAGCACGTAAAAAATGCAAGTAGAAAAATAGGGACCATCTTTGGTGGGAAGGGAACAGCGTTCCGTGCACCTTTGGCATTTAGTCATGCCGGCCACATGACCACGGAGACGTCTTCGGACAGCGCTGGCTCTTCGGCTTTGAAACGGAGATGAGCACCGCCCCCTAGAGTCGGGAACGACTAGCACATATGTGCGAGGGGAACCTTTACCTTTACTACACCCTTGGTAATTTCCAATCTTGGTAACTGGAAGATGTGTGGACTTCAACTCCCAGAATTCCCCAGCCAGCATGGTTTTGCATCAAGTACAGGTTTATTGGGTCATCCTATTTTTCTTTTCTGCTCTTCAACCATGCACAATTCTCAGAGATTGTCTGGAGGAGTCCCTGTGGTTTTCTTGGCAGTTTTTTTTTAGAAGTGGTTTGCCCTTGTCTCCTTCCTAGGGCTGAGAGAGAGTGACTGGCCCAAGATCACTCAGCTAGCTTTGTGCCTAAGGTGGGACTAGAACTCCCGGTCTCCTGGTTTCTAGCCTGATGCCTTTAACCACTGTGCCAAACTGGCTCTCGTCATAAATCAATGAAAAAGTCCAGTGAAAAGCATTGAGATATAGCGAAAGGCTGTCTTATCCTCATGGCTTCTGTATATTTCAGAAAGGGGGCGGAGCTTAGAAGGACTTGTCAATCCAGTGGTATATATAAAACAATGAAACCCAAGATCTGTCCAAGGTCCTGAAACGTTCTTAATGGTGGGTTCCTTGGGGCTCTCTGAGCTTGGTTGTTTTCCTACAGACGTTTCATGACCCAACTAGGGAACATCATCCATGCTGGAAGGGAGGAGGGAATTTGTGGAGAGGAGGAGGAGGAGGAGGAGGAGGAGGAGGAGGAGGAGGAGGAGGAGGAGGAGGAGGAGGAGGAGGAGGAGGAGGAGGACTGTTGGGGTTGGGTCCTTGGTGCTCTCTGTGCTTGTTTTTTTTCCTTGTAGACATTTCATGACCCAACTAGGGAACCTCATCAGTGTTACAAGGGAGGAGGGAATTTGTGGAATGGAGGAAGAGGAGGAAGAGGAAGGATGACGACGACTGTTGGGAGGCTCCTTGATGCTCACAGAGCTTAGTTGTTTTCTTGCAGACGTTTCATGACTCAACTAAGTAACATCCTCAGTACTGATCAGAAGCACTGATGATGTTACCAAGTTGGGTCATGAAACGTCTGCAAGAAAACAACTAAGCTCAGAGAGCACCAAGGACCCCACAGTTCTCTTCCACCTTCTCCTCCTCTTCTTCCACCTCCTCTTCAAACTCCCCTCTCAAACTCCACCAAGGACCCCACAATTCAACCCTGAGTTACAAATATTCTCATAAATATGCTAAATAATCCATAAGCTTCACCCACAAATGGTTGCTTAAAAGTCCTCATTGTTAGATGGTACTCCGGTATTGTTTATTGATCGTTCTTTTCTTGGTCCATGACCGGAATAAAGTTTGGTCTTTTGTCTTGCCTTGGGTGGCTTTGCCAACGTGGTACATGATGAAATGAAAAGGTCCCCCCAGTGAATTTGTTGCCCCCTACCCACCCCTCGACAACAGTTGCCAAGTTAGAAGATATCAAAGGGCTGCCTACGTTCTTAAATTTGAGGTTGGATCCAATGATTTATTGCAGGAACCGGTATCTTCTTGGCTGTTTTGACAGGAACCATTAAACACCGTGAAACAGCAGCGGTTCCAGCTGTCTTAGCATCATCTTTTTTTCCTCCTATGAAACTCTACTCCGGTTTCACAAGCAGTCCCTTGCAGGATTGACATCTGTTCCCTTTTATGCTTATCATTCTGCTGAAATTAAAATTGCAGAAGGGGAGGGCTTCACGGTGGGAGTTTTCTGCGTGTTCCTATATTTGAGGGGCTGTCACGAAGAAGAGGAGGGGGTCAACCTAGTCTCCAAACCACCTGAGGGTAGGACAAGAAGCAACGGATGGGAATTTAATCAAGGAGAGAAGCAACCTGGAACTAAGGAGGAATTTTACAAACAGTGAGGACAATTCATCAGTGGAACGGAAGTTGCCTCCAGAAGTTGTGGTTGCTCCATCACTGGAGGTCTTTAAGAAGAGGTTGGGCAGCCATTTATCTGAAATGTTATAGGGTCTCCTGTTTGAGCAGGGGGTTGGACTAGAAGACCTCCGAGGTCCCTTCCAACCTTGTTATTTTGTTTTGTGACATGGCAGCTGTGTTCCCTTACCTGAAGGGCTGCCACAAAGAGGAGGGGGTCAGCCTATTCTCCAAAGCACCTGACAAGAAGCAGGACAAGAAACAACGGATGGAAACCGATCAAGGAGAAAAGCCACCTGGAATTCAGGAGAAATTTCCTAACGGTGAGAACAATTAACCAATGGAATGGAAGTTGTGGGGGCTCCATCCAGTGGTGGGATTCAGCCAGTTCGCACCTATTCGGGAGAACCGGTTGTTAACTTTCTAAGCAGTTCGGAGAACCAGTTGTTGGAAGAAATCTTATTTTGTTTTTTCCCACTTTACAGGACTAATCCTGTAAGGAACTGAAACATTCTGGTGTTGTTTCTAGCCTAATCTTTATTGCCCTGCTTACAGAAACTGCCTCTCTGGTTAACCTTTATTACATTGTAACAGCTAAGGCGAAGCGCCCATCGGCGTGAGTGACGTTGAGTTGGCTATGCCCACATGGTCACATGACCACCGAGCCATGCCTACCCAGCTGGTCATTAGGGCAGAGAACCTATTGTTAAATTATTTGAATCCCACCACTGGCTCCATCACTGGAGGTTTTCAAGAAGAGATAGGCCTACCATTTGTCTGAAATAGCATTGGGTCTCCTGCTTGAGCAAGGGGCTGGACTAGAAGACCTCCAAGGTCCCTTCCAACTCTGTTATTCTTTAAGTCAAGCACTGACCTATTTGTTAGAGCAATTTAGAGGATGTTAGTTTGATGCTGAAAACTCAGCATCAGCTAAGAGCTATCTTAACTCAGATTTGCATCAATGGCTGCATGCAGGCTTATTATCATATAAGTAGGTGGCGATATTTAAACGACCTTGGCAACCCCAGGGTTATAAAATAATGAAATTAGCAACTGCTTTCAAAGGGTTGTTAAGAAAGTTACATGGCCCTGCCTGGCTGCAGAAATTGATGGAGTTAGCAGAGATGACTAAACGGACAGTTCTGATTAAAAGACAAAAATACAACTACTTTTGTTTGTTTGTATTTGGAAACCATTTCTGGACTTTGTGCTCGAGCTGGGCGGGAAAAATGAAACTTTGATTTTGGGTTCTACTGATGAGATAGGTTTGTTGTTATAGAAATGGCTAGTTTATACTATTATGGAAAAGTAAAAAGTTGAGGTTCGACCAGCCATGGGTTTCCAATATTCTGTTGTGGCTCCATTGCCTGAGCCTGGGCTATCGACAGATGCAGACTCTGAGACTGAGGGAGAGGAGTTGGCAAGGCCTCCCTCTCCAGGACCCTCCTCTCTGTCAATGCCTCCGGAGGACACTGAAGGCCAAGAGATAGGCCCAGAGCCAAGCACGTCCCCGCAGCCACAGGTGGACAGCGACGAAGGAGATAAGCGCTGGCTGGACCCTCGGCAGAGGCGCAGGGAGAAGCGTGTGCAGCAGAGGGGAAGGTGTGCCAGAGATTAGCTGAGTCACTGGACCACACCCCACAGGTTATAAATGTGGGTGTGGTGGCCGGTTCAGTTTGTGACGAGCAAAAACTAGAAATAATCCATGATCTCTGCGTTACTGGACTTCTGCTTGCCTTGTCGGACTGCATTTGGACTAATCCTTGTATTGCGGAAACTTTGCCTGCTTTATCGGAATGCTTGCAGTCTAATCTTTATTTTGTGTGAGTAAAGTCTGAATTGGCAGCTAGCCACTGGGTTGCTGCCAGCTTTATCTTCAAAGACTTTATCGTGTGGCTTATTAACTCCGGGCCGTCTGCAGTGGTGCGTGTGTGGGACGGGGACAGAACATCTTCTTACCACCAGTTCGTTGCATGCACGCATGCTCGCTGTGTGTGTGCGTGCACCTTCCGTGCATGCGCCCGGCCTCGAAAATGTGCCTAAATAGGAAGTCATAGAGCCAGGACACTGAATACTACCTCTGGGTTCAACATTATTATTTTATTCCACTGGGGTTCTACTTACCTTTACTACCGGTTCACAATGGGACCACGAGCGCACTCTCGCTTCGCTTACCCGCACGCACGCACTTCTGCACATGCGCAGAAGCTTCCTGATGACGTCGAGGTTGGTGGGCGGAGCCTCCTGCCAGTTTTACTACCGGTTCTATAGAACCGGTCCAAACCGGGGGCAACCCATCACTGCACTGGACGAAAGGAAGTCGGAAGTCAATGCCTTTTTTTTTTCTTTTCCCCCCACACTTTTCCCTTCCCTTTTCCCTCCGCAATCTTTCCTATTGTTTTCTTTTGTTTTTCTGTAACTTTTAGTATTAACACATCAATAAATAAAACTTTGGTTAGGGGTAAAAAACCCCGAAAGTTACATGGCCCTCTCTTTGAGGTCAAGTAGGAGTTAAACTCAACCCAAAGATGACTTTACCATAAATAGGGATGTTGGAGAGCCGAGAAAAATTGCGTCCAGCTTCCAGAGAGATGTAAGGTCATTTCGAGGGAAAAGGATGCCAAGACATTGGTAGCGTTCCTGCCCTTTTGATTTAAAAAAAAAAAATTGCATGGCTCTTGGTCTGTTTTGAAAAGGCAGGCATGCATACTAATTCAATCAGTTCCCCCTTGCACAGGGATTTGCACAGTGGGCCTCGAGGGACACCAGCCCTGCTTGTTACTAATGTCATTGAAAGCGCCTTGTTCCATCGCAAGGGAATTTTGGGAGTTGTAGTCCACTCATCTTCAAGAGGTCAAGGATGAGAAATATGGCTGGCTGAGGAATTCTGGGAATTGTAGTCCACTCATCTTCAAGAGGTCAAGGATGAGAAATATGGCTGGCTGAGGAATTCTGGGAATTGTAGTCCACTTGTCTTCAAGCAACTAAGGTTGAGAAATATGGCTGGCTGAGGAATTCTGGGAGTTATAGTCCACTCATCTTCAAGAGGTCAAGGATGAGAAATATGGCTGGCTGAGGAATTCTGGGAGTTGTAGTCCACTCATCTTCAAGAGGTCAAGGGTGACAAACATGGCTGGCTAAGGAATTTTGGGAGTTATAGTCCACTCATCTTCAAGAGGTCAAGGATGAGAAATATGGCTGGCTGAGGAATTCTGGGAATTGTAGTCCACTTGTCTTCAAGCAACCAACGTTGAGGAACACGGCTGGCTAAGGAATTTTGGGAGTTATAGTCCACTCATCTTCAAGAGGTCAAGGGTGAGAAATATGGCTGGCTGAGGAATTCTGGGAATTGTAGTCCACCCATTTTCAAGCAACCAAGGTTGAGAAACACAGCTGGCTGAGGAATTCTGGGAGTTGTAGTCCACTCATCTTCAAGTGGTCAAATCTAAGGAACATGGCTGGCTAAGGAACTCTGGGAATTGTAGTCCACTCATCTTCAAGAGGTCAAGGGTGAGAAACACATCTGGCTAAGGAATTCTGGGAGTTTTAGTCCACTTGTCTTCAAGCAACCAACGTTGAGGAACACGGCTGACTAAGGAATTTTGGGAGTTATAGTCCACTCATCTTCAAGAGGTCAAGGATGAGAAATACAGCTAGCTAAGGAATTTTGGGAGTTATAGTCCACTCATCTTCAAGTGGTCAAGGGTGAGAAATATGGCTGGCTGAGGAATTCTGGGAATTGTAGTCCACTTGTCTTCAAGCAACTAAGGTTGAGAAACATGGCTGGCTGAGGAATTCTGGGAGTTGTAGTCCACTCATCTTCAAGAGGGCAAGGATGAGAAACATGGCTGGCTAAGGAATTTTGGGAGTTATAGTCCACTCATCTTCAAGAGGTCAAGGGTGAGAAATATGGCTGGCTGAGGAATTCTGGGAATTGTAGTCCACTCATCTTCAAGTGGTCAAGAGAGAGAAACAGTGCCCCAAAGCATCTAACTTCTGTGTATTTTTCCCCGCTGTCTATATCTCAAATGCTTAAAAGAAGCTTGGTGTTTAATCTCCTGGAAACAGTCACGCTGGAATAATTTTTAAGGAGAACTCATGTTTCAATCCTTCCCCCCCCACCCCCAATTAGAAAAGATGAAATAGGACTTCTGTGTGTATTTTTCCACTCTGCCTAATTGGGGCCAATTCATTGCTTTCTTTGAGTTGAGAGAAAACTCAACCGGGTGCCTTTGTGACTTGTTCTGGGTTGTCGCCAAATAGCGGTGACTTCGTTCCCAGAGTGTCCACCGAGTTAAGGAGAGAGATTGATGGATTCTCTAGCTTGGTTTCCATCTTCTCCCATGAAATGACAGCAGCTGTCAGAAGAGAAATGACATTAGAAGAAAGAGAGTTTTGATAAAAAGCTAGTCTGGGCGGTGAGTTTAGCTGTCCTTCAAAATCTAGGACCCTTGTCCAGTAGTTAGCTGCAAGTGGTTACGTCGGCTTTTTAATTGATGATGGGCTGCATTTAAATGAGCAGACTGATAAATTAGCTTTATTTAGTTTAAAAATAATAGTTTGCCTGCTGCCCAGGCGAATCAGTCCAACATAATTCATGCTTGTGTGGATTCTAGAAGTTCATAAAAATACAGAATAACCAAAAAAGACAGAGAGGTGGGATTCCATCATTGTTTCCTGGAAATTTAACCCAGAACTTCCAAGATGTAGGAGAAGCAGAGGCAGAGCTTGGAGGTGGAGTCAAGAGAGGAACCAGTCTGGAGTCATTACATTGCCACAAATGTTCTAAACTCAACCCCTCTTGAATTCCATTGACTCTTACATAATGCCCATTTAGTGCTGATGTTAGTTGACTAGATTTTGTGTAGTAATAAATCATCTTACCTAGAACTTAACTGTGATATCCTGATTCTTCATATCTGGTACAAGATCGTTCAAGGCTCCATCTGGAGGGAATTCCCCCAGGGGTGGGCTTCAAACATTTTAGCAAGGGATTCTCTGCCCGGTTCCTGGGTGGGCGTGGCCATGGTGGGCGTGGCCCAGTTGGTCTCCTGCACCATGGCAGAGGGATGGCGTTTTTGCCCTCCCCAGGCTCTAAAGGCTTTTCTTGAGCCTCCGGGAGGGCGAAAATGGCCTCCCCAGGCTCCGGAGGCCCTCTGGGGAGGCCCTTCCAGAACTTCCAATAGGCCCATTTTTCAGCCTCTTCCAGCCTCCATGTGCACCCTGCACTTACCTGCATCCAAAATGGGCCATGTGGGGACTCCTGGGAGGGGCAGGGCAGGCTGGGCGGGGCCAGCTAGGAGTGGGATTTGAGGGTTCGCTGAACTGCTTAGCTCAGAATCTTAGCTAGAGTTTTTCCTGAACCCCCAGCAGCCCACCCCTGAATTCCACCATGGTCAGTAAATTTACTGCAAATACCTTTTACTCGTAAGAAGGTTTGTTTCCCAGCTCAGCAATTTTCCTTTGAGCCTAAACCTTCAATAACCTGTAGATCAAAGTCAGTGCTTTGATTACGGATTTGAGACTGCTATGTTTCCAGATTTTTCTTTTGCAAGCAGTCCTGGTTACACATGCAATGGGCAAAATCACCTTGTCGACAGAATTAGGGAAGATTTCCTAACGTTATTGTTTTCCCTCTACAGGGAAATACCATTTTCCTGCTTCCTGAATTGAATTTATTTCCAAGGTACGTTGAGATGAATCAGGGAATAAAATATGAATCAGATGAGGGCTTAGCAAGGAGAAGCAAGGGGGTAATTTATTTATAAAATCAACTTTGCAGAGATGTGTTATCCCTGATTTTTTTAAAAAATATATTAAACTACGATATATTGGTTCGTCCATTTTAAAAAAGAAAAGAAAACATGCTACCTGGTCCTCTAATTTGAGTTTAGTTTGGGGATGTTGTGAATTTTATTTTTAAGTTTACTGAGAAATATATAGTTAGGTGAATTGCATCCGAGCCATTTGCGAAGGGGATCAGAATGGTGATTGCGCAATCAAATTTCCTCCCCTTTTGTACGTATCAATGCATGTGAAAGGGGGCGTGGCTTAGAACATGCCCTCGTGGCTGCCATCTTGCCTTTTTTGACCCCCTCTGTGGGCATCCCTTAGATCTAAAGACCCTCCATAATACAGTTCTCTGCATTGCTTAGGAAGAAACATTAAAATAAAATTTTGAATGCAACAGATATATTGCTTCAAAGTCCTTTATTAAGGAGAGGCCAAGAAACAAATGAATGTATTGAATTAATTCTCTTTTTAAGTGTGGACCCTGGAAGCAATTTTGGAATTGCTCACACCTTCCATCATATCCTGAATCGGATTGATGGAGCCAGCTTGGTTTCACCAAAAGCTACACCAAGCCCCCTAAACAAAAATAAGCAAGTAAGAAATAAGGCTTTTTTTTAAAGCAATTAACTTTTGCTATCGTTAACAAGGAACTAACAGCTGTTTTCTCATCTAAAAATAAGGCCTTGAATACCAACACGGATGGCAAATTGTCAGCAAAGGAGGGTCTTGCGGTAATTACCTGAAGCTCTGCTTCGTTCCAGAAGGCATCAGGTGAGTGGTACGGTTTCCAAGAGACTCTTAAGAATGATGACTGCAGCAATAAGCCAGCATCGGTTTACTGGCTTATAGGTTGGAGTTTTCTGGCTTCCTTCATACTGCCACCTACTGGAAAGATGGGGAGATAGTCAGAATAGAGCTGGAAGGGATTTTGGAGGTCTTCTAATCCAGCCCCCTGCTTAAGCAGGAGACCCAGGGGTGAAATCCAGCAGGTTCTGACAGATTCTGGAGAACCGGTAGCGGAAATTTTGAGCAGTTCGGAGAACTGGCAAATGCCATCTCTGGCTGGCCCCAGAGTGGGGAGGGAATGGGGATTTTGCAATATCCTTCCCCTGGAGTGGGGTGCGAATGGGGATTTTGCAGTATCCTTCCCCTGCCACGCCCACCAAGCCACACCCAACAGAACCGGTAGTAAAAAAAATTGGATTTCACCACTGAGGAGACCCTATGCCATTTCAGACAAATCAGTTCCTCAGAAGCTTCTTGGATAACAAGCGAAACGTTTTCAAGGAAAAACAAGAAACTCCAGTTGCTTTTTGAAAAAAGCATCTTTGGCTCTTACCAGCTTCTGATGTAGCTTCAGTCCATCGATGTCCTGTTTAACACCTTGCATTTTAACTCTACCATTTCTGCCATGCTATCTTGCTTTCCTTCAACCCAGATGCTCTGACCTACAACAAATTAAGATAAGAGTCTTTGGGTATTGAGCTGCGAGATTATATATGCTGAAGGTGGAGACAATTAGGAGGACCTTCAGTGGCTAAGACGCTGAGCTTGTCGATCGAAAGGTCGGCAGTTCAGCGGTTCGAATCCCTAGTGCCGCGTAATGGGGTGAGCTCCCGTGACTTGTCCCAGCTTCTGCCAACCTAGCAGTTCAAAAGCAGGTAAAAAAAAATGCAGGTAAAAAAAAAGAAAAAGAAAAATAGGGACCACCTTTGGTGGGGAGGTAACAGCGTTCCATGCACTTTTGGCGTTGAGTCATGCCGGCCACATGACCACGGAGACGGCTTCGGACAGCGCTGGCTCTTTGGCTTTGAAACGGAGATGAGCACCGCCCCCTAGAGTCGGGAACGACTAGCACATAGGTGCAAGGGGAACTTTTACCTTTAAACTTCAGTGAAAGTGAAGTGAAAGAATGGTGCCTGGGGGGAGTGAGGACCTTTGAAAACTATGTCATTAATTAATTAATTAATTATCCCTTAGAACAGTATTTCTCAATATATGGAATTCCCCAGTCAGTTCCTGGGGAATTCTGGGAGTTGAAGTCCCAGTGGCCAACGCTGCCTTCGAACGTTGCGAGAACACAACCTTAAATCATGGGAGTTCCGAAGCTAGGACCCAAAGAGGAAAAAAAAAAGAAAACGTATTTTCTCCAAAAACTCCCATTTTGTGGCAAAATGCAAACTCCGTCCGTTTTGTTTCATCCAAAGATGGGTGCAGCTTTGACCAACATGGAGAATAATTGGGCGCCAGCTCGGAGGTGTCATTGGGCATTCTCTGGCCTTAAAAACATTACGGATGTTCTTAAGCGAACGCTCCCTCGCCTGGCCTTGGCTGGAGAATGGTTGCATAAAGCCAAATCAGTGCATTCTTTTGTGTCAAAAGCTTTTACATCGGAGCATAATACCGCCCCTACATCTCCCAGGGGAATCTTGTTTCCACCCTTCCCTTCCCACCAAAACCATTAGAACTGTCACTGGTCACCTGCTGAGATACCTTTTATGACTCGCCGCGATCCCCATGCGCCAATGTACCTTCCAGGGACATGAATTCATTCCTGCTCACGAGCAATTACCTCTTTTCGCTCTAATCCGCCAAGCAAATCTACGTCGCTGGTTGAAAAGGGCAACCGTTGTTGGAGAAGTGAACGCCGGTTTCATTCCAATGCGGATTCCCACTCGCTTTTGCAAACAATACCAAGAAAAATATCTATGGAGATTCGCAGTCCTCCAGGTCAGGGTTGTCCCAAAGGAGCTTTTTTTTTCAAGAGACAACTGGACTTTCTGGTTTTTCTTTGAAGGCGTTTCGCTTCTCATCCAAGCAGCTTCTTCAGTTCTTCCATCCTCCACCATTCACCCTGAACGGAAGAAGCTGCTTGGATGAGAAGTGAAACGTCTTCATAGAAAAACCAGAAAGTCCTCTTGAAAAGTCACCTTTGGGAATGCCAAGAAAAGCACCATAACTGAACTGTCGAACTCGGGTTGGCCATTAGAGGGGGGCAAAGAGATTCAGAAACATCTAACTCTTTGCTGCCACCTAGAGGCAACCTGAGAGAAAACATTTCCCAAAGGTGCTTTTTTTCAAGAGGCAACTGGACTTACTTTCTTTTTTTTTCTTTGAAAGACGTTTCGCTTCTCATCTAAGAAACTTCTTGAAAAAGCACCTTTGGGAAAGTCCATTTCGTATTGTTAGCATTATGATTTAAGCTTAGTTTTATTTTATTTTTTCTCCATTTATAATGAGACTAATCCTCTTATCAATAACAAGCAAGAAGTAGTATTCAATTAGTCTTTTTTGCGGTGGTATTACTTACTGGCTGTTTAGAAAAACAACTCTCTTTTTTTCATCGAGAGAAAAACAAGAGAAACTGGCACAAAACAGAGAACAACGAACACCTCGTTAATTAAATCAAGCTCAATTCAGGATCGTTATATAATGCGGTGGGCCAACTGCAGCGATCTAGAAAAAAGCTGATCTTTAGAAAATATGCTTTACCCTCGCAGGGTAAAAGACTTCTAAAGATCAGCTATTTTTCCTACATTTTAGATCCCTGCAGTTGTGACCGATGCAATATAGGGTGGTTTCAAAAAAAATAAATAAATCAATAAAACGTTGAAGTGGGCATTAGAGATGCATTTCCAGTGCCCAGAACATTGGCACATGGTTAGGCCTAGGATACTGGCAATAGAAAAGCCTTGGTAGTACAGTGGTCTAAAGCACCCTGTTATTAAGAACAGCTGCCTGCAATTATTGCAGGTTCGAATCTCGCCAAGGCTCAAGGTTGACTCAGCCTTCCATCCTTTCTAAGGTAGGTAAATTGAGGACCCAGATTGTGGGGGCAATAAGCTGACTTTGTATAAATATACAAAAGGATGAAGGCTATTGCTTAGCGCATTGTAAGCCGCCCTGAATCTCCGGAGAAGGGCGGCATATAAATCAAATTAAAAAAAAAATAGGAGTATGTGGTTCATTATGGATGCTTTTGTAAGCAATTTGCAAATCCGGTTGTTGAATAAAGCACCAAAGTCAATAAAGTGACAGATAACAACCTAGAGGCAACCTTGGAAGCCCCCGCCCCCCAAAAAAACAAGTCTGTATGAGCCAATCTCTCCTGGCACCAATTCTCTTCTGCAAACTTCTCCCAGCCTCTCTCCCTTGCCAGGTGGACGTGATTCATCTCCCAGGTGTTTGGCACTGCCAACACGCTCGGAGCAATCCGTCGGATGCCTTCGCACCGTGTGCCAAGCTGAAAGCCACGCTGTCAGATCAAATCAATCGCTATTGTGATCAGAGAGCAGGAGAAGGGGATCTGGGTGCAGCTATTAGGAAGAAACGTAAAAAGCAGAACGGGGACAAAGCTAAAAGGGGTGGCGGGGAATGCAAACCCTGAGATTTGAAAAGCAATTGCACGTAAGGGCCACGTGAAGAAGGAAGGAAGGAAGGAGGGAAGGAGGGAGGAAAGGAAGAAAGGAGGAAGGATGATAGGTATGTAGATGATAGATGAGAAAGAGAGATGATAAGATGATGGATAGATAGGTAGATTCAAAGGAAGGAAGGTAGGTAGGAGGAATGTAAATGATAGATGAGAGAGAGATGATAGATGGATAGATAGAGAAAGAAACAAAGGAAGGAGGAAAGGAAGGAAGGAAGGAAGGAAGAATGTAGATGAGAGAGGGATAATAGATGATAGATGGATAGAGTTAGGAAGGAAGGAAGGAGGTATGTAGATGATAGATGAGAGAGGGATGGTGGATGATTGATGGATAGAGTAAGGAAGGAAGGAAGGAAGGAAGGAAGGAAGGAAGGAAGGAAGGATGTAGATGATAGATGAGAGAGGAATGGTGGATGATAGATGGATAGATAGAGGAAGGAAGGAAGGAAGTAGATATGTAGATGAGAGATGCTAGGTAGGTAGGTAGATGATAGATACATACATACATAGATAGATAGAAGTGACAAGTGAAAATATAAAAAGAAAATATAAAAAGAAGAGAAAAACACTTCCACTGCAACAAACCCAGTGATTGGCAGCCCCAAGTTTTCTTTCCACCTTATTTCTTCAACTATCAACTGATCTCGCACCCTTCCGTGTTTTCCCAAAGGCTCCCAGTGGGTTTATTTATGAATCCTTCAGAACCATTTAGGGACGGGCAAAGCCTCAGGCAGGTGCTCACCTTCAGCCGATCCGCACTCAAAAAGAGGATGGGAAACGGCAGCCCACCACTATACCCGGGCACCCCGCCCCCCCCCCATTCCCCCTGTGGGCTGCCTCGGGGAAGGGCCCTCCCTTGCCCAGCCAAGACTAAGGGAGGGTTGAACAATCTGCCATCTAGAACGGGGCAAAGTTTCAAAGCCGTGGACCTTAAAACGGATGCAAAGCTTATTATCTTGAACTCGCATTATGGATTGTGGTTTTCTTGTTGTGAGCCGCCCTGAGTCCGTTGGAGATAGGGCGGCATACAAGCCTAATAAAATAAATAAAAATAAATAAATTATCGGATATTATCCAGAGGGAGGTAGATGGTTTTTGTGACAAGGACAGGCGTTGTGTCCCACTGTGATTAACCGAGTTGGAAGGGACCTTGTAGGTCATCTAGTCCAACCCCCGTGTCCAAGCAGGAGACCCTACACCATTTCTGACAAATGGCAGTTTCTTCTTGAAAGCTTCCAAGTGATGAAACTCCCACAATTTCTGAAGGCAACTTCTATTCCATGGGTTGATTGCTCTAACTGTCAGGAAACTCCTCCTTATTTCCAGGTTGAATCTCTCCTTGTTCTCTTTCCATCCATTCTTCCTTGTCTGGCCTTTGGGTGCCTTGGAGAATAGTTTGACCCCCTTCCTCCTCTCTGGGGCAGCCCCTCAAATATTGGAAGATGCTATCGTGTCTCCCCTGGTCCTTCTCTTCACTAGACTAGCCAGGCCCAGTTCCTGCAACCGTTCATCGTATGTTTTAGCCTCTAGTCCCCTCATCATGCCAGTTATCTGAACTGGCCAGAACTGTGCCAGTTTTGTGTTTACAGGACAGAATAAAATAACTGTTTTTTGTTCTCTCTCTCTCTCTCTTTTCGCTTTCACGTCCCTCAACCTGGCTCTCGTTCCCGAAGATCAAAGGGATTTTCCTTATGAAAATAAAACAGAGATGGGAAGGGGGCACCGGATGCATTTCGGGGAGCCCCGTGTTGCCAGCGCATTGACTGAACTTCCTCTGCTTTGCACAGGGTTGATATTGGGCCCTCCCGGGACTCTTATCAGGCTTTTATTTCCGCCTCTGCCCCACCTCCCCCCAAGAAGATTAGAAGTTTCCAAACAGAAACCAAACTGGGTATCTTCTTTTCTCTCGTTAAAATGGTCAGTTTTGCCTTCTCTGTCGGCCCCAGCCCTTCTTCTGTGCGGTTCTTCTTTCCATATCTGTGCAGATAGAATTCTGGCTGCAAGCCACAGATAATTCCAAATCTTGTTTTTCCCAACTCCGTATCTAGTGATCCTAAAAGAGGGGGGAAAAAAACACCTTCAGGTTTCAATTTTAGGTTAGCTTTATGAATCTTCTGCTTTATAACATGAATCGGAGGCCAATTCTCTCCTTTCCCTTCCCTTCCCTTTCTCATTTTCCTTCTTTACTTCCTTTTCCTCCTCTCCCTTCCCTTCCTTTTTTCCTTCCTTCTTTCCTTCCTCCCCTCTTCCTCCTCCCTCCCTTCCCTTTTTTCCTTCCTTCCTCCTCCCTCCCTTCCTTCCTCGCTTCCCTTTTTTCCTTCCTCCCCTCCCTCCCCTCCTCTTCCCACTTTTTCCTTCCTTCCTCCTTCCTCCCTTCCTTCCCCCTCACTTTTTTCCTTCCTTCCTTCCCTCCCTTGACTTCCCTTCAATTACCTTTCCTTTTTCCTTCCTCCCCTCCCTCTTTTCCTTCCTTGCTTCCTCCTCTCCTCTCCTCTCCTCCCCTCCCTCTCCTTTCTTTTCTTCTTCCTTCCTCCCCTCCCTCCCCTCCTCTTCCCACTTTTTCCTTCCTTCCTCCTCCCTCCCTTCCTTCCCCCTCACTTCCCTTTTTTCCTTCCTTCCTTTCCTCCCCTCCCTTCCCTTCAATTACCTTTCCTTTTCCTTCCTCCTGTCCCTCCCCTTTCCTTCCTTGCTTCCTCCTCTCCTCTCCTTCCTCTCCTTCCTTTTCTTCTTCCTTCCTCCCCTCCCCTCCCCTCCCTTCAATTACCTTTCCTTTTTCCTTCCTCCCCTCCCTCCCTTCCTTCCCCCTTGCTTCCCTTTTTTCCTTCCTTCCTTTCCTCCCCTCCCCTCCCTTCAATTACCTTTCCTTTTTCCTTCCTCCCCTCCCTCCCTTTTCCTTCCTTGCTTCCTCTCCTCTCCTCCCCTTTCCTTCCCTCGTTCTCCTTCCTTCCACCCCTCCTCTTCCCTCTTTTCCTTCCTTCCTTCCTTCCTTCCTTCCTTCCTTCCTTCCTTCCTTTCCTTCCTTCCAAAGGCTTACAGGAACAACCCAATGTTACACCAGATGTCACACTACAAGTTGCATCATCTTCAGCCCCTCTGGTCAATGATCATTTTGGCTGGATGGCGATCACAGCTGTCACCCAGCATATCTGGAAGCAAAGACTTTGCTATTTCTGTAGGCTGACCTATCTAAGCGATCCAAAGTTCTCGAATTGGGGCTGTGTGATCCTTTAAAAAAAGTAATTATCGTAAGATGATTGTGGTATTTAAGTGCTGTTGTAGAGTTGTTTAGCACACAGTGAGGAAAGGATCCACTGCTTTTAAGTGCTGTAAAGGAGAAACCGGAGTCAACAGCTTCCATAAGGCTTCTGGTAACTCCACTTATCTTCTGCCTAATCTCATATTTATGGAAGCTATCAAATTAGCAGCTGGAGAAAACTCTTCCCCCCCAAAAAAACTGGTCCTAAAGCTGTCCATCTCTGACCAATTTTTTTTCTACTGAGACCAAAACATGAACAGTGAAAGAATTGAAGACAGCCGGACAACATGGACTGGGAGTTTTCTGATCACCCCATAGCAGTGGCGAAATCCAATTTTTTTTTACTTCCAGTTCTGTGGGCGTGGCTTGGTGGGCATGGCAGGGGAAGGATACTGCAAAATCCCCATTCCCACCCCACTCCTGGGGCCACCCAGAGATGGTATTTGCCGGTTCCCTGAACTGCTCAAAATTTCCACTACCGGTTCTCCAGAACCTGTCAGAACCTGCTGGATTTCACCCCCTGCCCCGTAGGTATGTATTTTTCAAAAATCACATGTAGATTTAGAAGTTTAATGTTTACAATCTGGTTTAGGACAGACTGAGAAATGTATTTAATTTTTTTAAAAATCTATTAAAAAAAATAAAAAAATAAATAGAATGACTGTGGCAGAAGAAAGCAAAGGTAGCGCCAATATCACAGGGGCCTTGGGTGCAATCCCAAAACATCTGGACCACCTTTGAAGGCCTTTGGCATTGACACATTCGCCATCAGTCAATTGCAAAAAGTGGCTTTACTTGAAACAGCTTACATCCTGCGTTGGTATCTTTAACACCGTCAAAGAAGAACTTCTGCCTATCCCAGGTCCTTGGGAAGGATTCGGTAGCTGGACCGAAATGCCAAATCCAATCTCAACATCTGGATGACGGTGCAACCAGCCACAATAACAATGTGCAGTATCAGCTTTCTCCATTTTCCCATCTAAGTTCCCTGGCAGCCAACCACCACAAAGGCGCTACTGCCATCTGCTGGAAACACACAAAAATGACATTAAGATATTTAATTGAGCCTGTAAAGCCGATTTAGTTTTTGTTTTGTTTTGAATTGTTCCTCCTTCGCGAGCATCACTTCCTTGGAGAGTTGCCTTTGAAGGCACAAAGAGGGGTCTTTCACAGCCCTTGGGCTCAATTGCAACCTTCAGTTGAAAGTCACCAAGGCGGAACTTGAAACATTCTGTCTGCAAAGTTATGAAAGGATCTCTGTTCTTCTTAAATTTTATTAGAATAGAATAGAATGGAATGGAATGGAATGGAATGGAATGGAATGGAATGGAATGGAATGGAATGGAAGAGGAAGAGGAAGAGGAAGAGATGGAATTGAATAAAATATAGAATATTGAATATAGGAATAGAATAGAATAGAGTAGCGTAGGGTAGGGTAGGGTAGGGTAGGGTAGGGTAGGGTAGGGGAGAAGAGAAGAGAAGAGAAGAGAAGAGAAGAGAAGAGAAGAGGAATGGAATGGAATGGAATGGAATGGAATGGAATGGAATGGAATGGAATAGAATAGAATAGAATAGAATAGAATAGAATAGAATAGAATAGGGAGGGGAGGGGAGGGGAGGGGAGGGGAGGGGAGGGGAGGGGAGAAGAGACAAAGAGAAGAGAGGAGAGGAGAGGAGAGGAGAGGAGAGGAGAGGAGAGGAGAGGAGAGGAGAGGAGAGGAGAGGAGAGGAGAGGAGAATCCCAACTGGCCAAGTATGATTGGACACACAAGGACTTCGTCCCCAGTGTATAAGTTCTCAGTGTGCATACAAGCAACAAATGGCAAATCATGATCATCATCATAAAATACAATCATCATAATCATAAGATACAACACTCAGTGATAGTCATAGGATACTAAATAAGCATAGAATCAAAGTTATGGACTTTGTTATAGAATCAAAGTCTAGAATCAAAGTTATTTTATCCCTGGAAAACAAAATAGCAGGATCACTTCAGGAACCGTGGCCAGACTGACTTCCAGGTATAGTAAGCCTGTCTAACCGTCTTCCAAAGCTGGCCTTCTCCCAGCATGTTGGTGTCAACCCTGAAGCTGAGTTGACCAACAGAGTTCTGTTTGCTATGGGTGTATTACTTGGAACCCTGACACTTGGACTACAACTCCCATTATCCCCACAGACTCCCTCCTCTTCTTCCTCCTCCACTTCGCACATCCCTCCTCCCTTCAAGCACTGATGACGTTACCTAGTTGGGTAATGAAATGTCTGCAAGAAAACAGCCAAGATCAGGGAGCACCAATGAGCCCACAGTCTTTTGGACTTTCCTCCATTGCTTGAGTACCTGAAGGACAGCTCCTTTTAAAATGTGCATTTGTTACACCGCTTCCTCGTGCAACGGGGGTGACATTTATGATGTAACTCTGCTAAGTGAGGTGGAAAAAAACCTCTCCATCGTTCAGAGCTAATCTCCTCCCGGAGTTAATCTTCTTAACTTTGAAAGTGGCAGATCTTTAGGGTACTTTAAAGTCACCTGCTGTTGGAAATATGACTGAAATCAGCAAAATCTGGCCAAGACTCAGGCATTTATCTTGGCTGCAAATCAAGGGATTTGAGCTCTATCCATCTTCCTGCTGGTTCGGAGTCCTGAAGAGAGGCACAGGGGAGGAAAATGCGTTTAAAATTCTGGAAATGAGGTTGCAATGTTCAACAGCACTTGCCTTGACTGACCGAGGTCACGGCGTTGGACCAAATGCAGGGAAAATCAGAAGGGGGAAAAAAAAATTAGGAGGAAAAGAGAGGTAAGACAAATGGCCTTCCATAATAAAACAGAGGACAACTTCCTAGCTCAGACCAAGAGTCACAACGCTACAAACTGGAAGTGGTTGGACAAACGGAATGACTTTCCATGTGCAAGGACCATCCATTTCCTAAGATTGGCCCTTTGAAGGAGAAAGTGAGAAATGGAACAGAAATAGAATTCTTTATTGGCCAAGTGTGATCAGACACACAAGGAATTTGTCTGTGGTGCATAAGCTCTCAGTGTACATAAAAGCTGTAAGTGATAAATCATGACCATAGTCATCATAAAAAATACATTCATCTAATTCCTAAGATACAACACTGAGTGATAGTCCTAGGATACTAAATAAGACATCAACATAAATCGTTTTATTTAGGAAACTAAATAAAACAATATTTATTTTTATTTATTTTATTACTCATATTTCTATGCTGCCCACTCTCCGAGGACTCTGGGCGGCTTACACCAAAGACAGTATACTAAATAGCATATTGCCCCCAACAATCTGGGTCCTCATTTTACCCATCTCGGAAGGATGGAAGGCTGAGTCAACCTTGAGCCGGTGAGATTTGATCCGCTGATCTGCTGAACTAGCGGTCAGCTGAAGTAGCTGCAGTACTGCACCCTAACCACTGCGCCACCTCGCATTATAAATCGTAAAGATACAAGCAACAAAATTATAATCATAAGTAGAATAGAATAGAATAGAATAGAATAGAATAGAATAGAATAGAATAGAATAGAATAGAATAGAATAGAATAGAATAGAATTCTTTATTGGCCAAGTGTGATTGGACACACAAGGAATTTGTCTTTGGTGCATAGACTCTTGGTGTGCATAAAAGAAAAGATATGTTCATCAAGAATCATAAGGTACAACGCTTAATGATAATCATAGGGAACAAATAAGCAATCAAAATCAGTGGTGAAATCCAATATTTTTTACTACCAGTTCTGTGGGTGTGGCTTGGTAGGCATGGCAAGGGAAGGATACTGCAAAATCCCCATTCCCTCCCCACTCCTGGGGGAAAGATATTGCAAAATCTCCATTCCCTCCCCACTCTGTGGCCAGCCAGAGGTGGTATTTGCCGGTTTTCTGAACTGCTCAAAATTTCCGCTACCGGTTCTCCAGAACCTGTCAGAACCTGCTGGATTTCACCCCTGAATCAAATCATATTAGGAAACAGTCAATATAAATCTTAAGGATACCAGCAACAAGGTTACAGTCGTACAGTCATAAGTGGGAAGAGATGGGTGATAGGAAGGATGAGAAGAGGAATAGTAATGCAGACTTAGTGGATAGTTTGACAGTGTTGTGGGAATTAGTTGTTTACAGAGTGATGGCATGCAGGAAAAAAACTGTCCTTGTGTCTAGTTGTTCTGGTGTGCAATGCTCTATAACAGGGGTGTCAAACTCAATGCGGGGTGCTTAGATCTGGCCCGCAGGGCTGTCCTAGAAACAGCAAAGGACTTGTCCGCGGTGCCTGTACCAGCGAAAACGGAGCTCAGGGGGAGCCTGAGCTCCGTTTTCAATGGCAGAGGGTTGCAGGAAGCCAACACAGCCGAAAACGGAGCAAGTGAGGACTACGGGTGGCCCTCCCGAGCTCCATTTTCACTGGTAGAGGGTTGCAGGACACCGTCGCAGCCAAAAATGGAGCTTGGGAGCCCGTTTTCGCTGGCATAGCACTCAGATTGCCACAGGCACTCCCGACACGAGTGATGTCGAGCTGGCCACAGCCGTGCCAAAGTAAATCAATGTACTTTGATTGTAAACACAGATGAAAAATACAAAAAAGGGAAAAATCAACAAGTGACATGAAAAAGAAAACAAAGACTGCAAAAATATGCCTTGCTTAGAACAAAACACATCATTTCTGAAAGGCAACATTAAGCTTGATTGAGCCTAATAATAATTAATAAACCTTTCTGCTTCGTTGCCAGTTCAAAAGTAAACAGCAAACGCAGACTGCAGGTGTCCAGTTTTTTTTTCTAAAAATTAATCCTTCTTAGTTCCTTTGATCAGTAAAGATTATACTTAATCTGCTACAAAACCTCTCTAAATTAGCTATTTTTTTCTCCAAAGTCTTTCCTCTCCAATTTTCAGCTTCTAGGAGTCAACAGGTGAAAAATCCGGAAGGGGAATCTTCATCGCTGGAAGTTGTCCAAGTTAGGAAGAACTCAGCTAGGTCTTGCAACCAATTTTGGTCTGTTCTGCTTGGCAACGTATATGACCGTCTTAAAAGTGATTATTCCCATAATGATGGGGGGAAAGACCAAAAGGAGGCTAGGAGGCCCTTAAGAACATCCATACATCCCATTAATTTACTTAACCTCAGTTTCCATTTGAGGAAATCACAGGGTACGAGCAGCAACTAACGGTTCAGTTACAAGGAAATGATGTTTATGGTTAGAATGGACTTTAGTCATGGATACCCAAAGATCATTTGGATAAGCAATGGTGGAAACTAATTAAGGAGAGAAGCAACCTAGAACTAAGGAGGAATTTCCTGACAGTGAGAACAATTAACCAGTGGAACAACCTGCCTCCAGAAGTTGTGAATGCTCCAACACTGGAAGTTTTCAAGATGACAGTGGACAGCCATTTGCCTGGAATGGTAGGATGTTTGGACAGGGGGTTGGACTAGAAGACCTCCAAGGTCCCTTCCCATCCTATTATTCTATTCTATTTGCAACCTTCCCAGTTGCCTCTTGATGGAAAGGCAGAGCATAAATGGACTAAAGAAAGAAAGAAAGAGGAGACCTCAATCTCCACGCTAAACATACAGAAGTAATTCATTTCAATAGCTTCACTTCTAACTAGTTCATCCTTCTGTTCTGGAGAAAAGAGGGGGGGGGAAAGAGCCTTGGTAGTACAGTGGTCTAAGGCACCCTGTTATTAAGCTGGTTATTAAGACCAGCTGCCTGCAATTACTGCATGTTCAAATCTCGCCAAGGCTCAAGGTTGACTCAGCCTCCCATCCTTTCTAAGGTAGGTAAATTGAGGACCCAGTTGTGGGGGCAATAAGCTGACTTTGTATAAATATACAAAAGTATGAAGGCTATTGCTGAGCACATTGTAAGCTGCCCTGAGTCTCCGGAGAAGGGCGGCATATAAATCAAATAAAAAAAAAAAAAGAGGGAAAAGGGAAAGAGGGAAAATGGAGGGAAAGAGAGAAAAGACAAGGGAAAGAGAAAGAGAGAAATTAAAAGAAAAAGAGAGAAAAGAAGGGAAGGGGAAAAAGAGGGAAAAGGGAAAGACAGAAAGGGGAGGAAGGAAAGGAAAAGAGAGAAAGGGGAAAATGGAAAGAGGAGGGAAAGAGAGAAAGGAAAAGAGAGAAAAGACAAGAGAAAGAGAGGAAGGGAAAGAGAGAAATTAAAAGGAAAAGAGAGAAAAGAAGGGAAGGGGAAAAAGAGGGGAAAGGGAAAGACAGAAAGGGGAAGAAAGAAAGGGAAAGAGAGAAAGGGGAAAACAGAAAGAGGAGGGAAAGAGAGAAAGGGATAGGGGAAGAAAGAAAAACAAGGGAAAGAAAATGAGGGGAAAGGGAAAGACAGAAAGGGAAGAGAGAAAGGGAAAGAAAGGAGGAAAAAAGAGAAAGGGAAAGGGAGAAAAGAAAAGGAGGAGAAAAGGAAAGACAAAAAGGGAAAGAAAGGAGAGAAAGCTAGAAAAGACAAGAGGAAGAGGAAGAGGGGGGAAAAAGGGGAAAGAGGGAAAGAAAGGAGGGAAAGGGAGAAAAGCCCAGGAGAAAAAGAGAGGGGAAGAGGGGAAAGGACCTGGCGGCTTCCCAAGGCGCGTCCTCGCTTCTTGCCGGGGCCGCGGAGCGAGTCAACTCCCCGGAAAAGCCGGGGCGGAGGCTCTTCCTTGCGTCAGCTGACCGGAGCCAGCAGAGAGCGGGGCGAGGATTCTCCGGCCGGCCGCTCCACCGCGCCCTCCTTTGCGCTCTCCTGTTTGCGCTTTTACGCACCAGCCGGGCCGCCTTGGCACCCAACAGCCGCTGCCCGGCCGGGCCCTGCAGCGGGGGCCCCTGAGCCACTGAGCCGGGGGAAGAGCCCGCTTGGAGCCGCCGCCCCGGGGAAGCCCGCCCCGGAGCTCCTGCCCGTCCGAATGGGCCACTAAGCGGGGTCTCCTTTCCTTTCCCTCTCCGGCCCTGGAAAGGCTTCCTCTGCGCCCCGTTTCTTGCAGCCGCTTTTGCAAAAGGTAAGGAAGGTTGGGGAAGGGCCTGGCCCGATCCAAGCAAGGAGCTACGCATCCGGAGACTGCGCTCAGCCCTTGGCCAGTGCTTGCAATGCTCCTGTCTCTTCTTTGCATGCAGGGGGTCCTCGACTTGCAACAGGCTTGCTTTGCGGAATCGGTTGGCCCACAAGATATATATATATAGGGGAGGAGCTTGGATTTCTCCAAAGTGAAGACAACACAGGTAAATTCTGGACTTCGTTTAGTGACTGTTTGCAATTACAGCGACCGGTTTTTTCCACACTTACGACCTTTGCAGCGTTCCCCACGGTCACGCCATCAAAATTCGGATGCAGCGGATTCATATTTATGACTTTTATTGTGTCCCCGGGGTCACGCACAGTCCCCTTTTGCGACCTGACAAAGCAAAGTCAGTGAAGAAGACAGGTTCGCTTAATAACCGGGTTACTAACTTATCAATGGCAGCGATTCGCTTAACAACGGTGGGCAGAAAAGTCATAAAACGGGGCAAAACTCACGTCATAACAGAAATGCTGGGCCCAATTGTGATTGTAAGTCAAGGATTATACCAAGATTCAGTTTCAGCGAGAGGCCTTTCCTGGCCCTGCCACCACAGAGATCAATAAACAGAATAACAAAGAGCGGGAAGGGACCTCGGAGGTCTTGTAGCCCAACCCCCTGCTTAAGCAAGAGGCCCTCTGCCATTTTGTCCAGTCTCTTCTTAAAAACCTCCAGTGATGGAGCATTCACAACTTCTGGAGTCAAGATTTGGAGCAGGGCCCTTCCTGAAATGAGAACAGGTTTTATCCAAGCAGGAAAAGGGGTCTCTTATTGCTTTGGGGGAAATTGCTGTTTCCCCCCACTCCATCACATACTGGCATCACCGATTTACATGCATGAATGCTCAGAGCTGGAGCACCCCAAATCATGGAAAGATCAACCACTTTCCTACAAGTAGCAACAGGTAAACTGTAGGAACTTTTTTCCAAGCCATCTTTCTGCTCATGTGATTTTTCAGTTTGCAATTCAAGGGGCCTTCAGATTAGGCTCAAGGATAGAGCGATTACCAAATACGATAAAACTCCAAAAGTCTTTTTATAATCTCAGGAGTTTCTTGTGCTTCGCCAGCCAGTGCAAAGCAGCGTTTTTTCAAACTTGGAAAACTTTTAAGAGGACGTGGACTTAAAACTCCCAGAATTCTTGAGGAAAGCTGGATAAGGTGTGTGTGGACTTCAGCATCCAGAATTGTCCTGCACGCTGGCCGAGGACTTCTGGGAGTTGAAATCCACGCCTCTTCAAACTGCCAAATTTTTTTGGTCGGGGGGAACTGTTTGTAGAGGAAGATGAAGACTTTAAAAGGGTAATCCGTCCTGGCCAAAACGGTTATTTTGCACAATAACTTTGCCAAAGCCTGAAATGCTGGGAAAGAGAAAAAATACCCAACATTTTGGTCCACTGAGAAATTTGTTTTAATAATGAGCGCAAGGTTTCTTATTCCTTAAAAATAGGAAGAAGGCATCTTAAGTTTCCATCCGCAGTTACATTAAATGTTATTTTCCTTTTGTTTGTGGTTAGTAAAACACTTGAGGGTGTTTATTACTAATTTGGTTACACATTTGAGCTTTTGTTACATTTCTTTTTTTTAAATTTGGATCCCTATTCTTAGTTAAGTTTTAGGCTGCTCTTTTCTGGATTGGCTTACTTGTTGGAAATAGCATAGAAGGGTCATATGATTTGAGGTTTTATCTTGAAGAAAAGTTGTGACTTCAGGTTTTTGAAAATAATTTGGGCCCTTTAGAATGAGAGGGGAAATGTTGAGTTAAAGACACACTGGCCTGTTTGTAATTTTGCTCCAGGAGTCATGTTTTACCAAATGAAAATATTTTTTTAGGAAACTATAAAGTGTACTGTATATTAATAGAAACCGTAAAAGGCTTAGAGGCTTTATTTTGTTCAATAGGCTTACTATAATGAACGTGGAATATGAGTGCTTTGATAATGACTAGTTGTAGTCACAGTGAACAAGAAAGTACTTCGTTTCTTGTTGGGATCCGTAAATTATAACATGTTTTAATCACGAAGAGCATTTAATGATTTTGATTGTTAATTCAGCTAATTCTACTATCATCCCGATTTATTTCTGAGTTTCTTCAAAGAACTGTCCTGAAATAGATGTTTTTTCTAAGCTTTTTAATTTGAATTACAACTAATGATTGCAGAAGAGTTTAATATTGTTAAGAACTTCCGGTTGAGCAGAAAGCTCCTTTTTTTAAACAAATCATATTTAGAAAATTGGAATACATTCAAAGCATATATTCTAGAACCTGATAGATATTTGATGTTAGACTGGGAAAAAAAAAAGAATAATAAAGACATGTTCCAGTATTCTGTCTGGAGCTTTAAAACCAACTAATTTTAGATGATTTTAGAATGCTTCATTAAAAAGTTATTTATAAGTACCCTGTGGTAAGATGGGTGGCCAATAAATTTGACGAATATATTAACAAAAGAAAAAACCTTTTTAATGCAAACTCCATTAAACTTTTAACTCTTTGGGACTCTTGCAAGATATATGTTTGCTACAGCTAGGAAGAAACCTATCAATTTTAGTTTTATACATTTGGAAAAAAAATAGTTAAATATCTATCGCTGTTTTATGTCAGAAATCATATGGAGGAATCTTATAGACTAGAGCATGTATGTAAAGCTAAGGGAAAATTGGGGCAATTATATTATGAATACTGTAAGTACTTTTTTAAATGCACAGAAGAAAAATACTGTCAATTGGGTGTGAAAACTGTTGACTGAAGCAATCAAAATATCTGAATCTTATCTCTGGAATTCAGGCCAGAAACAGTCATATATTGCCATTGTATTCAGAGACACAGTCTATTAGTCACCAGGTTTTTATTTTTATGTTTATTCTCAAGTACTGCATATCAATCAGATTGAACTGCAAAACTGAATAACAGGTTTTTGGGGACGGAAATTCTCAAGTGTAATACATAAAAGCAATTTGGCATAACCATAGCTAATAACAAAAAAATAACAGATTTATAAAATGAAGGAAAGTTCCTAAAATCCCCATTGAATGTAAAATCCTTATAGGTTTATTAGCAGAAGTCATTAATGAGTTATTTAATCGTACTAAAAAAATTCCTTTTTCATTCTGTGAGGCTCCTAGTACCAGACCAAAATCAGAGGAAGATTCAGAGAAAGAATTATAGACCGATATTGATTGCTTAATGTGGATGCATAGATTCTGGATTCTGATTACAAAACATATTGCTATTTATAGTTTATCTAACTTGTCTGAAACAGACAGATCTCTGATAATATTTTAATAGTCATATAATTATATGAATATGATTTTAATGATTTGCTGTTTTGAAAATTGAAAATAGCTGTGCATAACTTATATCACTCAGGGGAAACACTTGTATAATTTTGGTGACCTCAGAAGCTTAATGGATTAAACCATAGTTTGAATTTAGATAGCAAACTCCATAACTTAAGTTAGATGGGAAGTTGCAGAAAGCATACAAAAAGCATTTTTTTAAAAAGTGTACAAAGGTTAAAATTGGAGAGTCTAGATGAGTTTTTCAAACTTGGCAATTTTAAGACGTGTAAACTTCAACTCTCACAATTCCCCAGTGGAGAATTCTTAAAATTGCCAAGTTTGAAAAACTGGTTTATCCAATTTTAACCCTCCTTTAAAAAAAAAAAAAAATCCCAGTGGGGAATTCTGGAAGTTGTAGTCCACGCGTTTTAAAACCACCCTGTTCTAGATCAGGGTCTGGTATTAAGATTGTTTTTCTTTTCTTTCTCTCCATTCCTTTTTATTTAAAAAAAAAAAAACTGAAGCTACAGGAGCCATGTCGAAGAAGCCTTTAAACATCCCTCTGGAAAACGGAAAGTCGGAGAAGTCCGAAGTGGAGAATGGACACCCCAACCTGATGCCACCCACCCTCAGCACCTCCAGTGTGGAAGAGATGGTCCAACAGATGAAAGAACTCATCACGGAGAACAACGAGCTTAAAGGTGAACGTTCAGCATCGAACATTGGCGAGCAGGTCCTTCTCGGACCTCTTATGTTCCACAGAGGATACCGCCTCTAGGTCTCTTCACCCTGTAGTAAGAATTACTACTAAACACTTAGGCTTAAGATGCCCTGGACTTACACGAGTCTAGTCCCTTTGATCTTTGGGGATATAGGCAAGTGATTAAATTCTAATTGTTTTCTATTTTCTATATTTTAATGAAGAGAAGGATCGGGTGACTCGATAGCAGTGGTCCAATATCTGGGGGGTTGCCACAAGGAGGAGGGGATCAACTTATTCTCCAAAGCACCTGAAGGCAGGACAAGAAGCAATGGCTTTCGCATGGCAGGGGAAGGATACTGCAAAATCTCCATTCCCACCCCACTCCAGGGGAAGGATACTGCAAAATCCCCATTCCCACCCCACTCCAGGGGAAGGAAACTGCAAAATCCCCATTCCCATCCCACTCGGGGGCCAGCCAGAGGTGGTATTTTCCGTTTTTCTGAACTACTCAAAATTTCCGCTACCGGTTCTCCAGAACCTGCTGGATTTTACCCCTGGTGTAAGGCCCTCCTCAAAGTATTTCTTGCAATATTGGTAGATGGTTAGTGCCAGTGGTGGTATTCATCTGGTTCGGACCGATTCGGCCGAACCGGTAGCGGGAACCGTGAGTGGGCCTGCTCACCCGGCCTGGCGCTATGCTGTCTTATTTAGTCACGTTTTCGAGGCCGGCTGCCTGTGCGGAAGACACGCGCGGTGAACCAGTTGTAAAAATATGTAAAACCCACCACTTCCCGCCCTCCCCAAAATTTTTCCTTGAACCCACGTTCAGTGTTTTTAGGGAACGGGTCATGCGAACACCTAACTGAGTATTTCTTGGGGTCAACCAGAAGCCATGAGGCAACGGAACCAAGCCATGAAGGACCGTTTCGAGGAGCTTTCCGCCTGGAAGGAGAAATTGAAAGATGAACGGGAATTTTACGAATCGAAATTCAAGGAAGCCCGGCAGTGTTTGGCAGCCAAGTGTCTGGAGAATGAAAGCCTCCACCAGAAGCTCCAAAGCCTGGAAGAAAAAGAAGGAAGGAGCACCACGGTAAGTGAAAAACAAGATTTTTGACTTTGTCTGGGGCCGAGAAGGAAGAGGGAGGGCTCCCAAATTGAAAAACCAGCCAGAAAAAAAAAAAACGTTTACAGGTAGTCCTTGACTTACAACCACAACGGAGCCCAAAACTGATAACGCTGAGTGAAAAATTTGTTTAAGTGAGTTTTGCCCCGTTCTACGACTTTTCTTGCCACCGTTATTAAGTGAATCACTTGCCATCGATAAGTTAGCAACCTGGTTATTAAGTGAATCTGGCTTCCCCCCGTAGACTTCGCTTGTCAGAAGGTCGCAAAAGGGGGATCGCGTGACCCTGGGACGCTACGACCGTCATAAGTATGAATCGGTTGCTAAGTGCCTGAATTTTGATCACGGGAATGCTACAAGGTCGTAACTATGAAAAATGTTCCTAAGTCCCCCTTTTTTCAGTGCCGTTTTCATTTAGTGACCGTTGTAACTTTGCACGGTCACTAAATGAAGCGTTGTAAGTCGAGGACTTTCTGTATTTATTGCCTTATGACAGTCGGACGGTTGGAACCTTTCACGGTTTGGCCCATAACATCTCGGCCGCTCTGGAAGGCAAGTCACACCTGGGTTTCTTCTCCTAGGAGAGTCCCGTTTTGAGGAAGGAGATGACCCAAGAGGTGGAACAACTGAAGGCTCAGGTGGCCAAGCTGCAGGCCGAAAAGGCGGACCTGGTAGCCATCATCTCGGAGCTGCAGCTGAAGCTCAACGCGGCCGCGGCCGAAGACTCCTTCGTCGAGATCAGAATGCATGTAAGCGTCCTCCGATCCTCCCTCAAGAAGGATCCGGTCATTGGCGGGCAGTTTTCTCAATCTTATGTACAGATCTTCAAACCCAAAACCTGTTTAATGGGCATTATGAACTCAGACATCATCATCATTTAACGATCCCATAATCCTCTGCAGGGTGAAGTCTGGGCAACTGAAGGGAGCTGAGTGTTTACTGGCCGGATGCCTTTCCTGTCGCCAATGCGGAGTTTTGTTCAGCAGATATATTCTCTAAAATTTTAAAAGAATTAAAATTTTATTGTACTAAGACCCAACTGGAAAATAAGCCCTAGCATGATGCTCTTATTATAAGCCCTACCCCAAAAATAAGCCCCAGTTAAGATCGTCAGCCAGAACAAACACATTGAATACAATATTTCCCTGAAAATAAGACCTACCCGGAAAATAAGCCCTAATTGCATCTTTTGGAGCAAAAAATCAATATAAGACCTGGTCTTATTTTCGGGGAAACACGGTAATTATTAATGTAATAGTGTAATACACGAAGTACTAATGTAATTACTCATGTAATTAACAATTGCAAGGATTCGCTTAACAGCGGTGGCAAGAAAGGGTTGTAAAACAGGGCAAGACTCACTTAACAACTGTCACTCTTAGTGACATAAATTTTGGGCCGTAAGGCGAGGACTACCCATAGCCTCAGAGGTGGCAACCCCGATTATTTAATCTCCGGGATGGATTTGGAAGTGGGTGAGGAGGGGCAAAGGAAAAAGAAGGGAAACCTTAAAATTGTAGAGATCCAAGGTGGATGAGAACTTTAAAAGGATTCACTTCGCTTACAGTTTGCCAGCTTTCCTTCTCCCCGCCACCACACACACCCCTCCCCAAAATCAGCTTGGCTGGTTTGTTTGCCAGAAAAAAAACTCTCATTTACTCTGCTTCTTACAACCTGTTTTTAAACTGCTGTGTAGTTACATGTATGTATCTGTATGTAAATCCCCATCCAAAGCACTTTTTTTAAAAAAAGAAAATTTTATGGTAATATGCAACAAGTCTCTCTTAACAACTTTCTCGCTTAGCAACAGAAATGTTGGACTCAGTTCTGGACTACCTGTAATTTAGACTTGGGGTGGGAGGGGAAGGGTATTCATGTGTTAATTAGGAAATCCTGTGACTCCTCTTCATAAAATGGTAATAAAGGTTTTCTTCTATGAGATTACCGTAATTTTGAGCTGGTCCCACTTCGTTTCTTAAACCAGGAAATGCTTTTAGCAAACATGTTAAAATACACTTTTGTTTGTATTTGTATTTCCTAAAAAAGACTTCTATCTGCTAACGTTCCTTAAAAGTGTGGTCGTTTTTCTAGGCTTGTGACCACTGTAGGCCACTTAACAAAAATGCAAATTGTACAAGCTGAATGTAATGTTACCCGTGAGCAGCTGGCTCACTTTTTTTTTTTGCTTTAATTTATATGCCGCCCTTCTCCGGAGACTCAGGGCGGCTTACAGTGCGTTAAGCAATAGCCTTCATACTTTTTTGTATATTTATACAAAGTCAGCTTATTGCCCCCACAAACTGGGTCTTCAATTTACCTACCTTAGAAAGGATGGAAGGCTGAGTTCAACCTTGAGCCTGGTAAGGTTCGAACTTGCAGTAATTGCAAGCAGCAGTTGTTAATAACAGTGCTTTAGTCCACTGTACTACAGGCTACATTGCCAGTCCTACCCCAAAAATAAGCCCCAGTTAAGATCATCACACAGACAGATGCACTGCGTAACATATTTTCCCCGAAAATAAGACCTACCTGGAAATTAAGTCCTATCTGGCATCTTTTGGAGCCAAAAATTAATATAAGACCAGGTCTTATTTTCAGGCAAACACAGGTAATTCCTTCTTTTGACACACCCATAAAGTGTGCTTATTCGGAGACGGGAAACCAGTCGATCGAAGTGACAAAGCCATTCGTTGTTTTCTACAGGAAGGAGAAGCGGAGGGGTCTGTGAAAGGACATCAGGATGCAGACGTGAAAAGAATAAACGGGAACGCAGCTATGTACGTGTGAGTAGATTTTCTCAGCTCTTTCGAACATCTGCTTCTGTCCTGCCCTCCTTTTCCAGGTTGGTCGACAGCTGTTTGGACAGCTGCTGAAAAGGAGAATATTCTACATCCACAGGTAGTCCTGGACTTACGAGCGTCACTGAGCCCAACATTTCTGTTGCTAAGTGAGGCATTGGTTAAGTGAGTTTTACAACTTTCCTCGCCACCGTTGTTAAGCGAATCATTGCAGTTGATAAGTTAGTAACCCAGTTGTTAAGCGAATCGGGGTTCTCCCCCATCTTAGAAGGTCACAAAAAGGACTCCAGGGATTCTGCGGCCATCATAAATATGAACCCGTTGCCAAACATCTGAATTTTTATCATTGACCATGGGGAATCCTGTAATGATTGTAAGTGTGCAAGAAGTCACTTTTTTTGGGGTGCCGTTATTAACTTTGGACAGTCACTAAATGAACTGTTGTAAGTCGAGGACTCTCTGTATCTGGAAGGGGCTGAAGACAGACCCTTCCCTAATTCACATGAGTATAAGAAGTGAGGAGGTACAGTGCAAGCAACTTGCAAGATTCTATTATGATTATTATTACTATACTTAGTAAAAGTGGCCTTAGTAAAAGTGGCCTTAGCCTTGTGGTGGAGTTGATCTCCTGGTGTGGTCTACCTGGTGGGTAGACTTAGGTCGAAATCCAAATTCAGTCGTGAATTCACTTATTGGGTGAATTGCTTGTTGGTTGAGCTCCATAACTGAATCTGGATTTCAACCTTCCTTAACTTAAGAGGAGAGGTCTTCAAACTTGGCAGCTTTAAGTCTTGTGGACTTCAACTCCCAGAATTCAACCTTCCTTGACTTAAGAGGAGAGGTCTTCAAACTTGGCAGCTTTAAGTCTTGTGGACTTCAACTCCCAGAATTCAACCTTCCTTGACTTAAGAGGAGAGGTCTTCAAACTTGGCAGCTTTAAGTCTTGTGGACTTCAACTCCCAGAATTCAACCTTCCTTGACTTAAGAGGAGAGGTCTTCAAACTTGGCAGCTTTAAGACTTGTGGACTTCAACTCCCAGAATTCAACCTTCCTTGACTTAAGAGGAGAGGTCTTCAAACTTGGCAGCTTTAAGTCTTGTGGACTTCAACTCCCAGAATTCAACCTTCCTTGACTTAAGAGGAGAGGTCTTCAAACTTGGCAGCTTTAAGTCTTGTGGACTTCAACTCCCAGAATTCAACCTTCCTTGACTTAAGAGGAGAGGTCTTCAAACTTGGCAGCTTTAAGACTTGTGGACTTCAACTCCCAAAATTCAACCTTCCTTGACTTAAGAGGAGAGGTCTTCAAACTTGGCAGCTTTAAGACTTGTGGACTTCAACTCCTAGAATTAGCTGGCTGGAGAATTCTGGGAGTTTAAATCCACAAGTCTTAAAGCTGCCAAGTTTGGAGACCCCTGACTTAAGAGTAAGGGAGTGCTCATCATTTCATCCCAAATGTGTCTTTTCTATCTTATTAAAGCCGGAATAAATCTGTGGACGAAGCCAGGAAATACTTGGAAAAAGAAGAATTAACCGTCAGCCAGCTTCTGCATTCCCTCAGGACCGAAACTCAGAAGCGGGAAGCCCTGGAAAATAAGATGCAGGAACTGAAGGACAAGTGTCAACAGTCTGTATTCTTCTAGTTGTATCCGATATCTTTGCTTCAACCTTTGTGCTTCAGCCATTCTCTCGCTTCCGTGTGTAACTCTGTAGTATCTCCATCTCGGCGTCCTTGCCCCAAACAAGGTTTTGGTGTTCTCCAGCCAATCAACACCAAAAAGGTGGAGATGGAGTTGAACTTCATCTCACCTACTTCTAGGAGACCAGAAGTAGGGAGAGCAACCCAGCTGTGGTGGGACAGATGGGAAGAAGGCAACGCAAACAAGCGTGTTAGCTTGGAGGAAGTAGGTGGAAGGCCACCAATGGTTAGCCGTCCCATTGTGCATCTCCACAGGAAGTGCTGACAATGGTTGTTGTAGCCTTTCCTGTTGGATAGGAGCCAAGCCATAGAGTTGACTCATTTTCAGTGGCTAGAAAGGTCTTCAGCTTCATGGCACGTATCTCAGATAGTCCAGTTTTTAAAAACTTTGTAAAGAGGTGATAAGAGGCCTTATCAGTGCTCAGGTCATACCACTATGGCTCTTGAGCATCCAAAAAAGCTTCAAGCATGTTCTTGGGCATTTATATGACCTTAATATAAGACGTTTATGTTATGGCTCTCGGCAATTTGAGATGCAACTTGAGTTAAACAGCTCGTCCTTCAAATCTTTTTTTAAATCTTTTTTATTTTATTCGAAAGGTTAAAATGCAAAACGAGAATAAATTAAACAGCGATAAAACCAAACCAAACAAAAAAACATTGAAAAAAATGTGAATTTAAAAAAACAAAAAAGATATATAATTATCCCCCCCTTAAACGCCAATAAATCTATTGTAACAATAGCTTGTCCCCTTTGCAAAGCAGGTCCAAAATGTTTAAGCTTGTACATCTGTTTGCATGTGCATCCATTTGCAACATCCTTCAAATTCTGCAAAAAAAATATTCAAGCTAAATACGCTTTGATCAGACGTTCTAGATGAATGTTTCACCGGAAACCTTGCTTTCCGCAGGCTGTTGAGTTTGAAAAAGAAAACAAATGACAAAGGCACTCAAACGGAACCAGAAACCAACAAGAAAGAAGAGAGAAGTGAAAGTGTAAGTACTACCCATTTACCAATAGAAGAAAATATTTGTAGCTCAGGGTTGAGATGTGGGGGTCCTTGGTGCTCTCTGAGCTTGATGATTTTCTTGCAGACATTTCATGACCCAACTAGGGAACATCATCAGTGCTGAAAGAGGAAGAGGAGGAGGAGGACTGTGGGGTCCTTGGTACTCTCTGAACTTGGGGATTTTCTTGGTGTTTGGTAATGAAACATCTGCAAGAAAACCACCAAGTTCAGAAAGCATCAAAGACCTCCACAGTCGTCTTTCTACTCCTCCTCCTCCTCTTCCTCCTCCTCTTCCTCCTCCTCTTCCTCTCCACACCCACACACACCCTGTCGAAGCGTGACTCAGCCTCGTTCCCCCCCCCCACAGGGAAACTAATGAATTAGAAGTGAAACTGTAATTAATTAGAGGTGTATGGATCTTGTTTTCCATGCTGTATGCTTTCAAAGAAGGAAAACCCGAAGTATATAGTCTAAGAAACATTTTATTATAAAGAAATAAAACAAATTTACTACATCGTTACCGGACAAAGGAAAAAGATCAAGAAGCTAGAAAAGAAAGAATGTAGACATGCGCAGTAGTCCAATGTCTCACAAGACCAGTCTTATCTCTATTGCTATAGAGACGTGATAAGGTTCCCCGGCAGACTACCGTAAATCTCAGAATAGATGCTCAGCTGACAAATACTTAACGCAATGACACACCCCTCCCTTCTAATACTGATGGTGTCACACGCACCATTTAAAAATGGGGTGCGTTTTAAACTTGGTTGCAAGTACCCCCCTTCTTTGCTGTCCCCTACTTAAACAGAAAACTCTTCCAACAATGGTGCATTTTGCAGAATCAGCCAGGCGTACACACTGGTTTTGTAGGAGCATCGGGTGTGTGTGTGTGTTATTCTTGAACTGTGCCTCAAGGGCCACAACAAGGGTTTGTTTTAAATTCTGAGCGGGTGGTTTATTTTAGAGTCAGATACCTGTTTGACTTCTGCGTGTGCTGTTAGCTGCATTCTTTCGCGCCTTGTCATGTTTTCAGCAAGACCGGATCGGGGGTTTTTTCGGTTGACCAATTCGCTCTTTTAGGTGGGCAGCGAAGTGGAAGTGCTGAACCTGCAAGTCTCTGCCCTTTTCAGAGAGCTCCAGGAGACCCACGCCAAGTTAAAAGAAGCCGAATTAATTCAGAAAAAGCTGCACGAAAAGTAAGCATCTTATGCTGTCAAAAGCCTTTTTTTAAGTCGAACTCAACTCCGGGAGAAAACATTGAACAATCCAGTAGTATTTCTTGGCCATACAAGAAGTCCTTGACTTATGACGGTTGGTTAAACGATGGTTCAAAGTTACCTCAGCCTCAGCCCATCCTTAAAGACCATTGCACATCCTCAAAGTCATGTAAAGGTAGTCCTTGACTTATGACCACAATTGAGCCCAAAATTTCTGTTGTTCAATGAGACATTTGTTAAGTGAATATTGCCCCCTTTTACGACCTTTCTAGCCACCGTTGTTAAGTGAATCACTGCAGTTCTTAAATTAGTAACCCAGTTGTTAAGAGAATCTGGCTCCCCCCTTGGCTTTGCTCAGCAGGAGGTCGCAAAAATCACGTGAGCCCGGGGACACTGCAACGGTCATAAAGCTGAGTCAGTTGCCAAGCGTCCAAATATTGATCACATGAGCACGGGGATGCTGCAACAGTCGTAAGTGTGCAAAATGGTCATAAGTCACTTTTTTTCACTTTTGTAACTTCAAAGGGTCACTAAACGAACTGTTGTAAGTCGAGGACTATCTGTATGCCGCGCCCCATAATGCTTTACAGGCCTCTCTGGGTGATCTACAATGTGGAAGTATTATTTGCGTCTTGCCCCTAACAATCTGAATCCTTATATTACCAACCTCGGAAGGATGGACGACTGAATCAAGCTTGACCCAGTCAGGATCAAACTGCTGGCAGCCGGCAGAGTCAGCCTGCAATACTGCTTTCTGACCACTGTGCCATGAGAAAGGGAATAAGAGGGAGGAAGGGAAGGGAAGGGAAGGGAAGGGAAAGAAAGAAGGAAGGAGGAAGGAAGGAAGGAAGGAAGGCTGAGTCAACCTTGAGCCGGTCAGAATCAAACTGCTGGCAATCGGCAGAGTCAGCCTGCAATACTGCATTCTGACCACTGTGCCACCAGGAAGGAGGATGAGAAAGGGAATAGGAGGGAGGGAGGAAGGAAGGAAGGCTGAGCCAACCTTGAGCTGGTCAGGATCGAACTGCTGGCAATCGGCAGAGTCAGCCTGCAATACTGCATTCTGACCACTGCGCCACCATGGCGCTCTATCCGAAAAAATACTGGCGGTTCCTTCAGATTTTTAACCCCGTTTCTTCCCTTACGATGTCTCCATTCCCCAGGTGTCAGATTCTCGAAAAGGAACAGCCCGCCAGCGTTGGAGACTTGGATGAGAAGCAACAATTGTTGTACACCATTAAGAAGCTGGAGTTGCAGGTGGAGAGCATGCAGTCCGAAATCAAGCTCGAACAGGCAAAAAACAATGATGAGAAGTGAGTGTGGCCTTGGGAACAGAGAGCAGAGGACTGGACCCCCCCGTCCCAAAGGTGCTTTTCCAAGAGGCAATTGGGCTTCCTTTGTTCGTTTGTTTTCCTTGAAGATGTTTCACTTCTCCTGCAAGAAGCTTCTTCGGTTCTGACTGAACGGTGGAGAAAGGAAGGATTTATATTTATAGAAGCTTCTTGGAAGAAAAGCAAAAACAGTTCAAGGAAAAATACCAAGGAAGTCCAGTTGCCTTTTGGAGTTTAAAAAAAAAAGCATATTTGGGAGAGTCATAGCAAATGTTTTATTTCTTATTTCCTTATCCCCTGTGTATGTTGCCAAGCAGTGTTTCCGGATGGAAAACTGGTTAAAGCTGTGCACTGCAGATTTGGCATTAAAGGTAAAGGTTCCCCTCGCACATATGTGCTAATCGTTCCCGACTCTAGGGGGCAGTGCTCATCTCCGTTTCAAAGCCGAAGAGCCAGCGCTGTCCGAAGACGTCTCCGTGGTCATGTGGCCGGCATGACTCAATGCCAAAGGCGCACGGAGCGCTGTTCCCTTCCCACCAAAGGTGGTCCCTATTTTTCCACTTGCATTTTTTACCTGCTTTCGAACTGCTAGGTTGGCAGAAGCTGGGACAAGTCACGGGAGCTCACCCCGTTACGCGGCAATCGGGATTCGAACCGCCGAACTGCCGACCTTTCGATTGACAAGCTCAGTGTCTTAGCCGCTGAGCCACCGCGTCCCTCAATTTGGCATTAACCAGGGGGAAAGGGGGAGTAGGAGAGACCCTCTGTTGGCGCTTAAATTTTCTCTTCCTCCTCCTCCACCAGAGCCAAATTTCATAGCCTCCAGGACGCCTACGGCAAGCTGGCAAAGGAACTGAACGAGGCTTTGCAGACCGTTGAAGAATTAAAGGGCCAAGAGGTGAGCTTCTCTCTAGACCAGGAGGACCGTGGGAGAAAGGGATGGAGGGGCCTTGTGGGAGAATAGCCCGGGCTTCCCCACTTGCCCCCCGGGCAGAGATTAGAAAGCACTGATCTTGGGGCGGCTGTGAAATGGCTGTGAATATTGAGCCCCACTGAGGACAGCGGGGTTGGGCTAAGGATGGGAAGCCATCTTGGACGGCTACTCCTTAAACCTACACTGGGTTTCCTCCTCTTCTTCCTTCTATCTCCTCTGCCTTTTCCTCCTTTCTGTTTCCTCCTTCTTCTATCTCTTCCTTCACCTACTACTACTACTACCTCCTCTTTTTTCTCCTTCTATCTCCTCCTATCTTCTCTTCCTTCTCCATCTTCCATCTCCTCCTGCTCTTTTTTTATCTCCTCCATCTTCCTCCTCCTCCTTCCTCTTCCTACTCTTATCTCCTCCTTCCTTTTTTCTACCTCCTCCTTCTATCTCCACGTTCTTCTATCTCCTCCTCCTCCTGTCTCCTCCTCTTCCTTCTATCTTCTCTTCCTTCTCCTCCTCCATCTTCTATCTCCTTCTGCTCTTTTTTCATCTCCTCCATCTTCCTCCTCCACTTCCTCCTCCTCCTCCTTCCTCCTCCTCCTGCTCTTATCTCCTCCTTCCTTTTTTCTACCTCCTACTCCTCCTTCTATCTCCACCTTCTCCTGTCTCCTTCTCCTGTCTCCTTCTCCTCTTCCTTCTATCTTCTCTTCCTTCTCCTCCTCCATCTTCTATTTCCTCCTATTCTTTTTCTATCTCCTCCATCTTCCTCTTCCACCTCCCCTCCTCCTATCTCTTCCTTCTCCTCCTCCTGCTCCTCATATCTCCTCTTCCTTCTCCTTCCCTTTTTTCTACCTCCTTCTCCTATCTCCACCTTCTTCTATGTCCTTCTTCTTCTGTCTCCTTCTATCTTCTCTTCCTTCTCCACCTCCATCTTCTATCTCCTCCTGCTCTTTTTTCTATCTCCTCCTCTGCCTCCTCCTCCCTCCTCCTCCTCTTCCTTCCATATGGGATGGTTTTCAACTTCCCAGTTTACATTACATTTCCTGGTAGTCTCTCATCCAAGCAGGAACCGGGTCCAACCCTGCTTAGCCATTTTTTCCCCCAAGATCGACTTGGTGACTGGACCCCTGGAATCCAACAGGTGACATCCTACTGCAGGGGCAGGAATCCAACAGGTAACATCCTGATTCATCCTACTGCAGGGGCAAAGGGCCAACCAGGCGATGTTAGACGAATTAATTCACAAACTGGATCTTGCCGAAAAGGCTCTGGCTGCCAAGCAGTTGCAGATCGACAAAATGAAGCAAACGCTTATGAAGCAAGAAGAAGAGCTGGAGACGATGGCTGTCCTGCGAGCTCAGGTATAGTTGAACAGGGTGAAACTTCCCGGGTCTGGCCTGTAGCTTGAGATTCCTTCCTGGTGGTCTTCCATCCTGATTGGGGACTGGCCCTGCTTAGTTGCGAAGTCCAGTCAGGTCCTGTCGCCTGAAAAAAAGTAGAGGAGATCTTCCTCACTTGATCTCAACTCCTGATGACTTTGTGGATATGTCTACCTAGCTTTTTTGGGGGGCATGGATGTGGTTTGAAATACCTGGGACGTTTTTCAGTTTCCCAGCCAAGGCTAGATTTCGTGGTGGTCTCCCATCCAATCCACACTGGGCCTCGAACCATTTAACTTCTCAGCCCAAACCAAGTCAGCCAGAAGCTGCCAGCCTGGTTAGATAGCAATAGCCCATAGATTTATATACTGCTTCAACTGCTTTGCAGTCCTCTCTAAGCGGTTTACAGAGTCAGCCTCTGGCCCCCAACCATCTGGGTCCTCATTTTACCCACCTCGGAAGGACGGAAGGCGGAGTCAACCTTGAGCCAGTCAGGATCGAATTCCTGGCTGTGGGCAGAGTTAGCCTGCAATACTGCACTCTAACCACTGCACCACCAGGAAGAAGGTTGAGAAAGGAAATAGAAGAGGAAGGAAGGAAGGAAGGAAGGAAGGAAGAAAGGAAGGAAAGAGAAGGAAAGGAAAGGAAAGAAGGAAAGGAAAGGAAAGGAAAGGAAAGGAAAGGAAAGGAAAGAATAGCAATAACACTTAGACATATATACTGCTTCACAGTGCTTTTATAGCCCTCTCTAAGCAGTTGACAGTCAGCCTATTGCCCCCAACCATCTGGGTCCTCATTTTACCGACCTCGGAAGGACGGAAGGCTGAGTCAGCCTTGAGCCGGTCAGGATCAAACTGCTGGCAGTGGGCAGAGTTAGCCTGCAATACTGCACTCTAACCACTGCGCCACCAGGGTTCTTAAGGTGAGCAAGGGTTGAAGATTAGACTTCAGAATGAAAATGTTGGGGACTGTTTGAAGTGAGACCGTCGTTTTCCTGAGCAGATGGAGGTCTACTGCTCCGATTTCCACGCGGAAAGAGAGGCGAGAGAGAAGATCCACGAGGAAAAAGAACAACTAGCCACACAATTGGCGTACTTCTTGGCTGAAAACCAAGAACGTGGAGATCTTGGCAGGTGAGCAACCAATGAAGGACTTCTTTTCCCTCCCTGTCTAGCAAAGAAAGTCTCATCCTTCTCCATCAAGGTTCTTGTCACCTTCTTCAGTTAATTGGACTACTGCAACGCACTCTACATGGGCCTGCCCTTGAAGAGAGTTTGCAAACTTCAGTAGGTCCAGAAGGCAGTGACATGAGCAATGTTGGGTCCACCACATGATACCTTTGTTAATTTAACAGATTAACAGAGTTGGAAGGGACCTTATAGGTCATCTAGTCCAACTCCCCACCCAAGCAGGAGACCCTACACCATTTCTGACAGATGGCAGTCCAGTCTCTTCTTGAAAGCCTCCAGTGATGGAGCTCCCACAACTTCCGAAGGCAACTTCTGTTCCATCAATTGATTGTCCTCACTATCAGAAAATTCCTCCTTATTTCTAGGTTGAATCTCTCCTTGTTCGGTTTCCATCTATTATTCCTTTAGGTGCTTTGGAAAACAGGTTGACCCCCTCCTCTCTGTGGCAGCCTCTCAAATATTGGAAGATGCTCTCCTGTCTCCCCTGGTCCTTCTCTTCACTAGACTAGCCATGCCCAGTTCCTGCAACCGTTCATCGTTTGTTTTAGCCTCCAGTCCCCTAATCATCCTGGTTGCTCTTCTCTGCACTCTTTCTAGAGTCTCAACATCTCTTTTATAGTGTGGTGACCAAAACTGGATGCAATACTCTAGGTGTGGCCTTACTAAGGTTTTACAGAGTGGTATTAGCACCTCACTTGATCTTGATTGTATCCCTCTGTTAATGCAATTTAGGATTGTATTGGCTTTTTTAGCTGCTGCTGCCACTGCTTTGTATGGTATGTTTTCTCACAGTTGACTTCTGAGTTCAGTTCAACTTGCTGGTGGCCTCCCATAAAGTCCTTCCTGGAAGAGGGTAGGGTTACTTCCTTGACTGCTTATCTCCAAGTCTTTCTGACAATTCTAGAAGAGCAGGTATCCCTTCTGTGAAACGATGTCATCTAACAGGATCCAAGAACATGTTCTCTGTCACGGAAGGACATTTCTCCTGAGGTCCAGAGGACCTTCCATCAAGCGTTAATACTGGGGTCTCCAAACCTGGCAGCTAAGATTTACGGACTTCAACTCACGGCTGGTTGAGGAATTCTGGGAATTGAAGTCCCAGAAATCTTAAAATTGGCCAAGTTTGGAGATTCCTGCCTTAAAACGTTCCCCCAAATGTCAGCCACAATAGCCAGGTTTATTATGTTGGTTTGGTTGATAGATCAGAGGTAGGTTTCGAGTCAGATGTTAGCAGCATGGCATTTTATTATTGCTTGCCACAGTTCTTATTTGATTGATCAAGTTCTTGTTCTAAAATTGTCGTTAGTCCATCCATTGTGGCGCCCTCAGATCAGCAACCAAGGAAATCTTTTTAATAAATTTTTAAAAATGAATTCCTCTCGTGGAAGTGGAGAATTGGCCTTTAACATGCACCCCCTTTCTCCTCAGGTGCTCCTTGGCAGAAATGCAAACTCGGCACGGAAGCAGGCTGTCCTCAGATCAAGGTAATTCAACTGAGTCCGTGCAGGAAGGTAGGACAAAATTTGGACAGAATGTAGTCTTTGTTTAGATCACAAATCCAGAGTGGGTTGATGAGAACCTTCCGTTTTGAGAGAAGAAGTGGTTTTACCAATAGAAGTGGATATTCGTAGCTCAGGGTTGAGCTGTGGGGTCCTTTGAGGCCTCTGAGCTTGGGGGCTTTCTTGCAGACGTTTCAGGACCCAACTAGGGAACAACATCAGTGCTAGTAGGATTGTGGGGTTTGTGGATTGGGGTCCTTGGTGCTCTCTGAGCTTGGTGGTGTATCGCTTTGAAAGGAAATGATAGAACCAGGGGGGAAAAATAAAAGGAAAATTGAATTGAATTGTATACAGCTAGTCCTCGACATGCAATAGTTCATTTAGTGACCATTCAAAGTTACAACGGCACGGGGAAAAAAGTGATTTAGGACCATTTTTCACACTTAATAACCGTTGCAACATCCCCACGTGATTTACATTCGGATGCTTGGCAACTGACTCACCTTTATGACAGTTGCCATGATCACGTCGTCCCCTTTTTGTGACCTTCTGATGAGCCAAGTCAGCGGGGAGGACGGATTCACTTAACAACCGTGTGGCTAACTTAACCACTGCAGTGATTTGCTTAACAAGTGTGTCAAGAGAAAGTCGTAACATGGGACAAAATTCATTTAACAAGTGTCTCGCTTAACAACAGAAGCTTGGGGCTCAATTGTGGTCGTAAGTCGAGGACTATGTGTATAAAGAAATAAAGGGAGACTAGTATAGATCTATTCAAGCTATTTAGCTCTCATCAGCTAGCCCTGCCCTTACTCGGATTTGAACTTGGGCTGCCTGCATATTAGGCAGTTGTATTAACCTCTGAGCCACGAGTTCTCCTCCCTTTTATCAGCTTGAGCCAGGAGAGATATTATATAGAAATAGATCTATACTAGTCTCCCTTTATTACTTTATCAGCAAATATAAATTTGGTATAAAATGGTTTGTCGTGAATGCGACTGCTTGAGGGCTCCTGGATTGGAGCTGAAAGGTGAAAGGGAAGCAGGATGCTCCCTCCCACATATTGGGGTAGACCAGGTGCTTCTATAGAAAAACACTTAATATATATATTTATATTTATTTCTTTTTTCAAAAAATGTCTGTACCTGCAGGAGCTGAAGACCAGAATCAGCAACAGCAACCAAGAGATATTCCTATACATTCTTGTCCAAAATGTGGTATAATTCTTCCGGATATAGATACGCTTCAAATTCACGTTATGGACTGTATCATCTAAACACTTTTCTCAGAAATGCTCAGAAACCTGCACTTTGTAAAAAAAAATATATGTGTCCATATGCACCTTGGTTTAGGAAGCATTGGAGACCATAACAGCTTCTTCCTAAGGATTCCCTAGGGAGGTTTAGGATTTACCGTAGTTAGGCATTCAAAATTGACCTTACAAAAACTATAACGTACATCCGTGCAATCTCTTTTCCACCTAGCCGAAGCTAAAATATGTCAGCTGCGTAATCGCTAGGAACAACCACATTTTAAAAGACGACAATGTGGGGATTATTTAACGCAGCTTGTTCAGTAGGAAGAGTGCAGACTGGAAGTCTTACAGAGGCAGCTTCAAAGCTGCGTATTTATATTTAATCGCATATTTTAAAAGGGTTTAAGAAAGATTTTGGAGGTTAAACCCTTTCTGTAGCTGTTTTGACCGGAACGATTCATTTTATAGTCTGAAGGCATCCGTTAAAACTCAAACGATTCTGATGAAATGAGAAGAGGACTTTGGAGGATTTAAACTTTTCACCCTCAACATTTTTGTGTAGCCCTCCGTGTGGTACTGAATAACAGAGGTAAATCACATGGTGAAATACATTGACCAACAGGTAAAATAAAAGTATATTGATTGCCAATTGAGAAAACATTCACACTGGGATGTATGTGATTCTACTCTAAAATAGTCTGAAAGCCGTCGCTGCTATTTGTGGCGTATCTGTAAATGATAAAAGACAGCGAGAGCAATAATAAGAATGCTGATTTTTACTTTTGATTCATTCGATTCTTGCTTAAATTGTGATTATTTCAGCGTGGATCAAAACAGATCACGAATTACTTAACTGATGAAACAGTGCAGGAGTCACTTAGTGGTGTAATTAAATAATATATTTTAAATGTTTATTTTAAAGCTTAATTTTGTACCTCTGATTGTTCCATAAGTACCTTATTAATACAAAGTTTACAGCAAAGCTAGGAAACCATTGAAGGATAATATTTGTGTGGGTCACACTCGCTCACCTGAGTTTTTACAGTGAGTGGTCTTGTTTAAGCTAAATGAAGATTAAATTAATTAACTGCCCAATAAATACTTTGTTGGTCCTTACGTTTGAAATTTCTGTTTAAAGAATCGTCTGGATGTTATACTTGAAAAAAAAAAAAAGACTTAATGGCACAAGTGATAAACGAATTGTATGAATGAAAGAAAACAATAAAGCCATGTTCTGAAATATTTTGTTTTAAAGTTTACTGACGATCCTAGAGGACCTGAATAGCTTTTTAAAAACAGTGTTTTCAAGAGTTTTCGTTGGGTGCAACTGGACAAGATCTTTTAAACACTTCAGAAATTTCTTAATCTGATCTGTTGTCCCAGAAAGCTCCTCTTAGTTTATCCATCATGCGGGCCCAATAACCATACCAGATAGGTGGAAAGGATTAGAACTTTTATTTGCAAATGAAAGCTTGTCCAGAAGCAGCTTACAAAATGGGCACACCCTGGCTTGGAGAAAAACCCCTTTTTAAAATAATTTTGAACAGTGTACATTTGTGTACATCTATGAACCAACCATAAAAATAGGCATCATGGCAAACCAATTATAAAAGATAACCTCGTGCCTACAATTATTCTTCCATAGTCATAGTAACATAGTTCAAGATTCGACTAAACTTGAATTTAAACGAAAGAGTTTATTTTTATCGTTATCGTTCCTGAACAACTTGGTACCAGGGGAAAAGTCTTCACCTTAATGAGCAAGGATTCCTAAATGTAAGGGTTTTTTTACCTATTTCTGTCCTCTTACTTAGCAAGCAGTCAAGACCCTCGTAAAGATTACAGAACACCCTTGCTATTGCTGTGTGCTACACGGATTTAAACGGTTTACAATATTTGGGTAATAAAAATGTGGATTAACATGGGCTGTCTCCGTCAGATTCAGACTCCTACATAAAAAAAAAACTATCAACAAGGAAGAATAATAGGAAGTCCCCACTCTGCCAAGGAACTTTGCAGCCACATCACAAGGAAAGGGGGGCTTCCAACTACTTTCCCACCAGAAATGCAAACCAGCAAAGCACCTTTTTTCTGTAACAACCACCCTGTCAGGCAGGTTAGGCTGAGAGAAGGGAACTGCCCCAAATATATCCAGTGAGCCTCTATATTTAGATCCTGATCTGTTCAGTACCTTCATTGCTACATTATCTTGGTTTGAGGGGTCCTTGGTGCTCTCTGAGGATGCTTGTTTTCTTGCAGACATTTCATGACCCAACTAGGGAACATCAGTGCTAGTAGGGAGTGCAAACAGCACACCTTACTAGCACTGATGATGTTACCTATTCAGGGTAATGGTAACATAAGAAAACAAGCAAGCTCAGAGAGCACCAAGGACCCCTCAGTTCAACCCTGAGCTACAAATATTCTCCTTTATTGATATCTTGGTGTGGTTAATTGCAAAGAAATGTAGATTTAGATTTAAACAAATCTTAAGCAAATTTAGATTTGTTTGCTGCCCATCTCGCTTCGAGGTGATTTTTGGCAGCTTACAAACACTGGAATAAAACCTTAAAATATTAAAAGCCAATATATAGCTTCGGCGTCTTTATCCTGTTTTAACTGAAGCCTGGAGATATGCAGAATTAATTGCTTTTTCAGCAACAACCTGTCTCCTTATACAGCAGAGTCTTAACGGCGTACATCACTATTTTCCTAAATTTTAAGAATCGTGGCTTTTGCACAAAAGTACATATGCGTACACTACACTAATGCTGTAAATGCATTTTAAATGTTTATTGAAGAAGGATGCATCAGCTACATTCACACAACTTGCTTAACCTGGGTCTTGCATTAACCCAGTTTAACCCTTGGGTGAAGTATAAATCCAGTGGGTTACTAGCACAATGCATTAAGGTACTTGGGGGATTGAGGGAGGAAATTGCATTAAGGGAAGCAAAGCACGTGTAGATGCAAACTCCACGTCTTCACGTGTCTAAACTAAGCCTCTGCCCTGCTAGTTGCACTTGGGTGATAAACCCAGCTTTAAAAAATCCCTACATTCTCGCTTCTAGCAACTGCGCATGCGGATCACGGGAGCGACTCTTAATTTTCTTATCTCTTTGGCTCGCTGGGCCGCAGAGCACGCCAATCACATCCCGCCGCGCATGCGCAGTCATGAACGCCGGAACCGCTTCGGCCTCGCTCTTTGTATCCTTCCCAATGGAGTTCCATAGAGATACTAACAAAGAAATCCCTGGTTTAATGCCCGGAACTGCGTGCAGACGCGTCGGGGGCGGGTCGGAATTGAAACTTTTGGCGGGTTTTCAGCGCTGTTTCTTTTTGGGCGGAAGAGAAAAGTTTGCAATCTAGGTAAGAAAGTCGCAGCTTCGCCAAAACAGCGAGGAACGGGCTGCAAAAAGGGAATTGCAAGCCCATGCATTGGGCAGAGAGAGGTTTGGAAGGGTCCCCGGCGCTGCAAAAGAGGGCAGATAAGCAATTTATATTGCAAAGATTTTGCACCCAAATTCCAAGCAGCTGATCCGGAAAGTGGAGTTGCAATTGCAAAAAAGTGTGCTTTTTGCAACTTCCCTTGGAATGGGGTGCAATCTCAGCCTTTGCCCCTCAACAAACTTGGGGAAAGAGTAAATTTTTTTAAAAAAATGAGTTTCAATCCCAGGAATGGGAGTTGTGCAAGGAAAGGGGGGAAAATGGCAAATTAAAATTTTAAATCTTCGTTATTGGGGTTGGTTTTCAAGCAAGGGTGGAGTTTTGCACCCATAGAGTGGATATTTTGGCTGATTGCAATGATTCTCAACCTTAACTTTAAAGATGGAGGGGGATTTCAACTCCCAGAATTCCCCAGCCAGCTGTGCTGGCTGGGGAATTCTGGGAGTTGAAGTCTTCCCCTCCCATCTTTTGCCACCTCTGCATTTTCTCTTCTCTTCGTCTCTGGATTTAGTTACAAATCAAGAATGTATTTATTCATTTCTTAAATTTATATGTCAAGACATCTCACTATCCAAAATGACTACTGGGCATCTTACATGGTAGAAAAGCATAAATAAAAAAACATTTAATTATCTGTTATGTTTTGTTAATTACCAATTATGCCTTGTTAATTATCGGTTCTCATTTGACCAAGGAAATTCTCCAAGACTGTATCAAAAATATATATATATATATCCTCAGTGGCAATTTTCAATTCCTTGAGTTATTTATATATTGCAGTTTAAAATAAAAGTTCGGCTAAGCTTAACCTTCAGCTCTTTGGACTTCAAATTCTCCCCCGGCGCTTTTCCTACTTCAAAACGCTCAGTTTTATGCATGGTTTCTCGCAACAGCTTCGAATAAATTTTTATGTTCTTCTTCCTCGCCCTTTTACTTGTATGAGAGTCCCATATTTATTAGTTTTTCCTGTTGCTTTTATGTTCCCAGAAAACAAGAATTATTTTCTGCTGAAAGAATGGACGGTGAGTACTGAATTTTCGTGGGTTTTTTTTTTTTTAATTTATCATATCCCATTTAGCACTGGGCAGGATTCTGCCGGATCATGGACTTAACCTTGTTGCTGGTATCCTTGTGATTTATATTGATATTGTTTCCTGATTGCTTATTTGTTCCCGATGACTATCATTAAGTGTTGTACCTTATGATTCTTGATGAACGTATCTTTTCTTTTATGTACACTGAGAGCGTATGCACCAAAGACAAATTCCTTGTGTGTCCAATCACACTTGGCCAATAAAGAATTCTATTCTATTCCATTCGATTCGTTATCCACTGTAGCTGAAATGGTTCATAATTTATCCATATACAAGAGTACATGATTTAGCTGGTATAGGGTTTCCTGCCTAAACAGGGGGTAGGACTAGAAGATCTCAAGGATCCCTTCCATTTCTGTTATTCTATTCTGCTCTGCTCTGCTCTGCTCTATTCTATTCCTATTATTTTCTAGCTGCTACTTTTCATTGCTTTTGAAAAATCTCCTGAGTTTCCATGAGGGCCCTGATGATGTTACCTAGTTTGGTAATGAAATGTCTGTAAGAAAACCACCAAGCTCAGAGAGCACGAAGGAGCCCAAATATGTGTTTTCCTGAGCCTCTAGGTATACTGTGCAAACCCAGGAAATAATGCTGCTCATGTTTATTTATTTATGTATTTATTCCTATTTGTCCCAGCCCTGTCCATCTTGGAGTGTAGCTTTTGGCCAAGTATATATAGATGCATGTATACAAGATAGTCTTCAACCTACAACCACGACTGAGCCCAAAATAGCTGTTGGCTATTATGTAGGCTGAGGAAAACACACATTTGGGGTCCTTGGTGCTCCCTGAGCTTGATCTTTTTCTTGCAGACATTTCATTACCAAACTAGGTAACGTCATCAGTTCCCCCATGGAAACTCAGGAGATTTTTCAAGAGCACTGAAAAGGAGCAGCTAAATCATGTAACTCTTGTAAATGGAGAATCCTGTACAGTGGTTGCTTTAATCATACGTCTGGGCATATTTCATACAAGGAGTTAATCGTTCCAACCCTAAATTGCATTAACAGAGGGGTACAATTAAGATGACGTGAGGTACTACTACCACTCTATAAAGCCTTAGTAAAACCACACCTAGAGTACTGCATCCAGTTTTGGTCACCACACTATAAAAAGGATGTTGAGACTCTAGAAAAAGTGCAGAGAAGAGCAACCAAGAGGATTAGGGGACTGGAGGCTAAAACATACGATGAACGGTTGCAGGAACTGGGCCTGGCTAGTCTAGTGAAGAGAAGGACCAGGGGAGACAGGATAGCATCTTTCAATATTTGAGAGGCTGCCACAGAGAGGAGGAAGGGGGTCAAGCTATTTTCCAAAGCACCTAAAGGAATAATAGATGGAAACCGAACAAGGAGAGATTCAACCTAGAAATAAGGAGGAATTTTCTGATAGTGAGGACAATCAATTGATGGAACAGAAGTTGCCTTCGGAAGCTGTGGGAGCTTCATCCCTGGAAGCTTTCAAGAAGAGATTGGACTGCCCTCTGTCAGAAATGGTGGAGGGTCTCTTGCTTGGTTGGACTAGATGACCTACAAGGTCCCTTCCAACTCTTTTAATCTGTTAAATCTGTTCCAAGACAGCTTTAAATTGAGCTGGCATCCCTCTGTTGATATTTAAAGAGAAAATTGGCATTGCTTTTGAACAAGAGAGGAAAACAGGAAACTTTCTCAGGGATGCAATTATACGTTAAATTATACTTACGTTTCACTTGGTTTGAATAGCTGGAGGTGGAAGTGTTTGTAAAGGCTGCTCCCTTGGATCATTGCTAACTGGGCCGTTATCCATTTCCTTCCAGGGGCTGATGACTTAGACCTGTTAGCTTCCCTCTTAGAGGAGAATGAAGCAGAAGAAGATTCGGCAGAGAAGGAAAGAGCAGCTGACCATCAGGATGAGTATGATTTACTCTTTGAGGCAGAAGACGACGAGTCTTACACCGAGGAGGTGGAAGAGGGAGAGGAGGGCTCCACTGCTAGCCAAGAAAACATGGCTGAGCTGTTTGGGGATGTGACTGACCTGTTGGAGGAAGAGAAGAAAGAAGGAAACGTTCAGAAGATGTCCCGTCCTGTAGTTCCTGATCAAGTGAAAGAACCTTCCAAGGAAGATCTTCAAGGTCTCTTGAAACCTTCTTAAATTCTGATGGTTAAAAGTGATCTAATCTGGGGGTTTTGTCTCAAAAATCTTTAGCACGTTGTGGCCTGTTGGCTGCCCAAATCAGATGAGGAGGTGTGGGAGTCAAGGTCAGCATCAAGGCAACCTGAGAGCTCTGAGGGGGAAGAGGGAATGGAGCTGTCAGAGAGAGAGAGAGAGGAGGAGTCTGGGTTGTTCATCAGTCCTCAGATGGAGAGTCAATAACCCCCAGATCTAGAGGTGGCTGAAGAGGAAGAGGAGGAACAGCTGGGTCCAGTGCCTGATGCGTGGATGCACAGAAGGCAGAGGAGAGGAGAGCAGTTGAAATCTATGGGCCGGTCCTTGAGACGGAAGAGCCACCACTGCTAGCGAAGCCTTACCCTAACTGGGGAGAAAAGGCAGGAGATGAATAGATGTGGCAGACAATTATTCATCTTCCGGCCGGCTGGACTTGTTAGCCTGCGGTGAGAGAGAAACTTTTTGCCGGGGCTGCTGGCGCTCCTAATAAAGGAATCATTGATTTCACTTCAGAGGGTTTGTCGTGTTTGGGGAGCTGGGTCAGAACAGAACAGTTTAAAGAAATGGCGTCAAAACTGCAAACTCAAAACAGTTCAGATGTTCCTGGTGCATTAAATATTGGTTTATCGGGGGACGGGAGGTGTCCCTAATTTTTAATTTACCTAACCTTGGGCTTCCAATGATATTTGTCTGTCTTCTTCTTCTCGCCTCGCAGGTGAGTTGAGAAAGCTGCAAGAGCAGATGAAAAAATTGCAGGAGCAGTTGGGAAGGACGGCGATAGGAAAGCCAGCTGATTCTGATCCCTGCAAGAAAACATCTGGTAATTGCGTTTTTTCCCTTTTTGACAATTCTCCAACGTGCGATCCCGCATTTTATCCTGTGGACATTTCATTGTAACCCCGAGCAATTTCCTAAAATTATACGAACGCCGGCATTCAATAGAATAGTTAAAATGCTTGTGATATTTTGACGTCGTGTATACATTTCAGATTCAATACAAGTGATCACATTATGGGTGCTTGCAACTGTGGGTGCTTGCAGCTGTACTTACAGCTGCTTGGAGCATCCCACGCAGTGGTGGGTTTTAATTTTTTTTACTGCAGGTTCTATGGGCGTGGTGTGGCTTTGTGGGCGTGGCAGGGGAAGGATACTGTAAAATCTCCATTCCCACCCCACTCCAGGGGAAGGTTACTGGCTGTAAAATATCTCAATTCCCTATTGTATATTTTAATAAATTCTTTTGATTTCTTTGATCAGGGAAATCAACCGCTGGTGTCATTAAGGAAAGGACTCCTTCCAAGGTTCAAAAATGCCCGTCTTTTTCAGCCCAGCTGAACAGTCCTGCTTTAGCCCTGCCAAAAAGCCAGTTCCAGAAATCAAAATCTATGATTGCAGGTATATTAAGCCATTCCTTCTGCTTGATTTCTGGCAGAGTGTTGTAAAAAGAACGGTTGCAGGAATTGGGTATGTCTAGTTGAATGAAAAGAAGGACTAGGGGTGACATGGTAGCAGTGTTCCAATATTTGAGGGGCTGCCACAAAAAAGAGGGGGTCCATATTTTCTCCGAAGGCAGGACAAGAAGGATGGAAACGATTTAATCAAGGAGAGAAGCAACCTGGAATTAAGGAGAAACTTCCTGACAGTGAGGACAATTGACCAGTGGAACAGCTTCCCACCAGAAATTGTGGGTGTTCCATCACTAGAAGCTGTAAAGAAGAGGCTGAACAGCCATTTGTCTGGGTCTCCTGCCTAAGCAGGGGGTTGGACTAGAAGACCTCCAAGGTCCCATCCTCCTCTGTTACTCTGTTATAAAATCTGCTTCTTTCATATCTTTGAAAGGGTGAAGACATGTTGTTTTAAGGCAGTGCCTTCACGGCTCGGGAGTTGATCTAGTAAAATGCAAATAGGCTCGTGCAGATTACATTCTGCATCTGGAATATAAAATGTTACCATAAATTGGAGAAGGACACAGTTTTTTTCCAGCATGATCTCTTGCTGAAAAGAGCAAAGTAAATCAGAATGACTTATGCATGCGGGGGGCGGGGGGGATATTTATCTGTGTTTTGGGGCTGCCAGCATCTTCTGTTATTTTATTTTTTAAAAAAATATTTTCTGGAAGAAAAAAATACACCTGCAGGCAGAATTGATTGTGGCTGATTTGCAATTTTATTCCCCTGGGAAAAATTACTTATTGTTAAACGGAGAAGTTTGAGAAAAAAGCTTCCATTTTTAAGTCTTTTTTTCCTCCATGTTGTTTTTTCAGTTTTCTTCTGGGATAATGGGGTATTCTTTGTCTTCTGTTTCTTAGTGAATAAGAACCACACTTCAAAAGCTATGCCTAGTCTGCTCTCTCAGCCACTTAAATCTGTGGTTGGAAACAGACCCGCTGCGGATTCCAGTAAGAAAATTCCAGTGACAAAAAATTCCGAGATCAAGAATCAAAATGTGTCTGTGGAAATCTACTCTGGCTTGAAATTAAGGTGAGCAAACTATCCGGAATAACTTAATAATTAATTATTTTTAAATGGTATGTGGACCACAAAGGGTAATTATATACATTTCTTGTTAAGAACAATTCTGTCATCGACACCAAGGGCATAGTTTTATTCTGGATGTATTACAGGCAGTCCTCGATTTACGGCCACAATTGAGTGCCCAAAATATCTGTTGCTAAGCGAGGTAGTTGTTAGGTGAATTCTGCCTCATTTTACGACCTTTCTTGCCATCGTTGTTAAGTGAATCACTTCTGTTGTTAAGTTAGTAACCCGGTTGTTAAGTGAATCTGGCTTCCCCATTGACTTTGCTTGTCAGAAGGTCGCAAAAAGGAGATTACGTGACTCCGGGACACCACGACCGTCATAAATATAAGTCAGTTCCCAAGCATCTGAATTTCGATTATTGGATTATTACAGGGATGCTGCAACCGTTGTTAAGTATGAAAAACGATCATAACTCAGTATTTTTCAGTGCCATTGTAACTTGGAACCGTCACTAAACAAATGGTTGTAAGCCAAGGACTAACTACTCACGAGAAGCATTTGAAAACCTCTCTAATACTTTTCCAGGCATGATGTTTTCAATCTTAAGGACTTGTCTGGGCTTTTTTAAAAAATTCTTCTTCAATTCCTTAAAAAAAATATTTAAGGAGTTCTTAAGGAGCCGAATTTGTTAGGCAAGACTTTTTTGGCTGAGTATTTTTGATAAATAGCAATAGCACTTAAACTTATATACCGCTTTACAGCCCTCTCTAAGCGGTTTACAGAGTCAGCCTATGGCTCTGGGGTCCTCATTTTACCAACCTCAGAAGGACGGAAGGCTGAGTCAACCTGGAGCCCGGTGAGATTCGAACCGCCAAATTGCAGGCAGCCTGCAGTCAGCAGAAGTAGCCTGCAGTACTGCGCTCTCACCACTGCGCCACCGTGAATGTTGGAAACTCCTGAGCCGAGGTGGCGCAGTGGTTAGAGTGCAGTACTGCAGATTATTTCAGCTGACTGCTAGCTGCAGTTCAGCAGATCGAATCTCACCAGCTCAAGGTTGACTCAGCCTTCCATCCTTCCGAGGTGGGTCAAATGAGGACCCAGATTGTTGGGGGCAAGAGGTTGACTCTCTAAACCGCTTAGAGAGGGCTGTAAAAGCATTATGAAGTGGTATATAAATCTAAGTGCTATTGCTATTGTCACTCAGCCTCCTGGTTGTGTCAAGCGATGGGCGGTTAAGGCAGGATGAGGATTTCTGATTTCTTTGCAGAAAACCTCGTGTCTCTTCGACCGAGATGGAGAGGAAAATGACCGGGCGGAAGCTGATTAGGCTGTCTCAGGTACAAGACAAACTCCGATCGTCAAATCTTGAAGAAATGGATTGGGTCACCTTTGGTGTCATAATAAAGAAAATGACTCCTCAAAGCATCAACAATGTAAGTGCTTGAATGTTTGCTCGGGTCTCTTCGGCCTTCTGCTGACCGTCTCCATCCCTGGCTGGCCAGAGAAAAAAGCCATATATTCCTATGAATTTCTCACTTGCTGTATTTTGTTGTGGCCTGTCAGCCGCCAGCCCCTCCAGCACCCGAATCAAAGGAGGAGGAGGCGTGGGAGTGAGGGTCAGCATCACGGCATAAGCTCCAAGGGGGAAGAGGGAATGGACCTGTCAGAGGCGGAGTCTAGGTCGTCCGTCAGCCCTCAGATGGAGAGACAACAGCCTCCAGGTCTGGAGGTGGCTGATGAGGAAGAGGAGGAACAGATGGGTCCAATGCCTGATGCCCAAATGCGCAGAAGGCAGAGGAGAGGAGAGCAGTGGAAATCTATGGGCCGGTCCTTGGGACGGAAGAGCAGCCTCTGCTAGCGAAGCCCCACCCTAGCTCTGGGGATAAAAGGCAGGGGGCGGAGATGAATAGGTGTGGCAGACAACTATTCATCTTCCGGACGGATTGTTATGCCCCCGTCGGAGTCTGAATCTGAGGGGAAAGACGAACAGCTGATAGAGAGCGGGAGAGTGGCTCCGTTGGCTGTGGAGGAAACTGGGGAAGTGCAAAGTCAGGCTGGGCAGAGCAGGGGAGAGGTAGAACAAGGTTCAGATGAAAACCAAGGCCCACTCCCTCCTCATCCTATGGCACACAGGGAAGAACGGAGAAGAGAGCAACATGGGTTGCGTGGCTTACAAGGGAGGAAAGGGCCCCAATTCCCTTCACAAGGCACACCTGGGGATGGAGTTTAAAGGAGAGGCAAACAGGAGGATCGGTTGTCGGGAACAAACACTGAGTTCATTTTGTGTTAACTGCTTTATCTGAATTCCTGGCATCCTCCAACTGGTTTGATTTACTGCCGTGCTACTTCACTCCTGGAACTCCTTATCTTGCTTGCCCTGCTGGATTGATTACTTTAGCTTGCCTTGTTGGATTTATATTTGGAAGTTTTCTGCTTATAACGCTTGGACGGGAGTATTTTCAGCCAACGGCTGTTCCAGTTTTGTGGGAGAGTTTTTCTCCAGACCGGAGAGTAAAAGGGACGTTGGAGACAAAGTTGGAGCTAATAAAAGGACTCATACTTATTCTCTGGCTGTGTTGCCTTTGTGACACGCCCCTGGTCATCACACGGATAGAGTTGTTAGCCTGTGAGAAAGAGATTTTTTGCCAGGGCTGCTGGTGCTCCTAATTAAAGGAATCTTTGCGTTCACTTCAGAGGGTTTGTCGTGCTTGGGGAGCTGCATCAGAACATATTTTTCTAGGACTGTAACAGAGGTGTTATCAAAGGTAGTGTAAACAAGACTCTTCTTTGATAAGATATTTGGGCAGAAGAAATTTTAAAAAACGATCCTTTTGTTTTCTTTTGGCCTCCTGTTGATCTTGCATGATTCTCAGAGAGGTCGCCGGAATGAAAGACATCAATCGTCCATTTTGCTTAAAACGACCGAACAATTCTGCATTAGTTGGACATCGCTCTAGTCTCTATCTGCCCTTCATTAAATGCCTCGCTTATTGTCTCCCTAAACGGGAGACAAGTATCGTACTTGAGTTACGGTCATAATCGAGCCCAAAATTTCTCGTGCTGAGAGAATCATTTTGTCAAATGAGTTTTGTCCCATTTTACGACCGTTCTCGCCACATTTGTCAAGGGGATCACTGCAGTTGGTTAAGTTAGCAACACGTCTGGCTTCCCCATTGACTTTGCTCCTCAGAAGGTCGCAAAGGGGGATCATGTGACCCCGGGATACTGAGACCGTCATAAATATGAACCAGTTGTCCAGCATCCGAATGTAAATTACCATGGGGATGATGCAATTGTCATAAGTCTGAAAAATGCCCATCACTCACTTTTTTTCAGTGCCGTTGTAACTTCAGTCACTAAATGACTGAACGGTCACTGTTGTAAGTCAAAGACATGCACAGTCTTCTATCCATATATAGAAGGTGAATGGTCCAAGGTTTAGCAATTAACCAAATATCTAACGATATCAATAACTTAGCAATAGCAATAACACTTAGACTTATAAACTGCTTCATCGTGTTTTTACGGCCCTCTCTAAGCGGTTTACAGAGTCAGCATATTTGCCCCCAACAATCTGGGTCCTCATTTTACCCACCTCGGAGGGACGGAAGGCTGAGTTAACCTTGAGCCGGTCAGGATCGAACCGCTGGCAGTGGGCAGAGTTTAGCCTGCAATCCTGCATTCTCACCACTGTGCTCAGAGGAAAGGGAAAAGGAAGGAAGGAAGGAAGGAAGGAAGGAAGGAAGGAAGGAAGGAAGGAAGGAAGGAAGGAAGGAAGGAAGAAAGGAAGGAAGGAAAATATTGCAATAGCACTTATATACCGCTTCACAGTGCTTTACAGCCCTCTCTAAGCAGTTTACAGAGTCGGCCTTTTGCCCCCAACAATCTGGGTCCTCATTTTACTGACCTTAGAAGGACGGTAGGCTGAGTCAACCTTGAACCGGTCAAGATCGAACTACTGACAGTGGGCAGAGTCAGCCTGCAATACTTCATTCTAACCACTGCGCCACCAATTCACCACGTAAACCTATTATTGCAAATTAATGTAGGAAGGCGCTTTTTTCTCTTCGTCTCTTCCAGGGCAAAACGTTCAGCATCTGGCACCTGAACGACCTGCGTGACTTCAGCAGGTCCGTCTCCCTCTTCTTGTTTGGCGACGTACACAAAGAGCACTGGAAGACAAATCAAGGCATGGTTGTAGGCCTCCTCAACGCTAACCAGATGAAACCCAAGGAAGGATCAGAGGAGGTATGGATAAAGGTTGCGGCAGAAGGCCTCTTGATCTTTACCTCAACAAACACCTCACAACCATTTTCTGTAATGTAAGGTGTGGATGGATTTTCATGGTGGGAGAAGAAAAGGAGAAATCTGTGTGAACTTCTCTTAGGTTTCTGAGGGGTTCTCAACTCGGGAACCAGTCTTGAAGTGAAATAGGAGAACTTGCTCTCCTGTTGGCTATCATCCTTGGGCTGAAGGCCAGAAGAAAGTTCTCTGAATAGTGTTGAGGAGCAATTGGGCTGTCTCTTGGGAGAGGACCTTCTTGAGAGGGCCCTTCCACTCACAAACTCTTCCATGCCCAGAACAGATTGTGATCCGGACACAATTTGAGTGTTTGGAGTTGTCTGCAGAACAAAAATAAAGTTGAATGAAGGGAAATCTATGTGTCCCAGGAAAATGCTGCAGGATCCAATCTGGGTCGAGAGGTTTTGTCTTACGGACTTCTGGAGCCCATCTTCAAGGAACTTCTCTCTAGCGGAGTGTTTGCTGTTCTGTGTGTGGTATTTATATGATGCTTTTTAGTTGTTGATTGGGGTGTTGATGGCCAACTATTAAGTTGTTGATTTAATGTTGCCAAACTCTCACCTTCTAAGTACTTGATAAGCTGGTGGTAAATCAGCACTCCTGTTGACTGACAGGGGGCCTGTTTCCATCATTTCCCTGGCTGTTTTTGTCCCTGCCCGTCCAACAATCTTACTTAGCTGCAAAATTGAATGTGTGTCCTTGTCCATTGTGCTTTGCTGAAGATGAGCTCCAACACAAATCCCAAAGCTCGGAAGATAAAACCTCTGGTCCCGGTGACCAACCCAGCTCGGATCCTGAAAAACAAAGCTGGTTTGTTCCAGATAAAGATTGAAACATGGTTGTTCTTGCACCGGCGTTTGTGGGAGAAGTGAAGAGTAGGAGAAACATCTCAGTAGCTGCTGAACATCAGAATCATTTTAGCGGAATTAAATCTTCCCCATCGGGCTGCCACGAAGCCTTTTGTGTAGGAAAATCAAAGCTCCTTTTCCCAAGAAACTAAGCCACAATATTTGCATTCCTCCCGCCACGAAAAATGTGATTAAAATGGCTGAGAAAATATCTGCTTGATAAGGGCCCTTAATCTGTAACAACGTTGGATATAAATCCGTTCAGCTTCTTGAAAGCAAAAGCTGCCTCCCTCTTTCTCCTCAGGTGTCTCTATCCGTCGATCATCCTCAAAAGATCCTGATTTTGGGGGAAGCCATGGACTTGGGGACTTGTAAAGCGAGGAAGAAAAATGGAGAGCCCTGTACTCAGATAGTTAATCAGGTAAAAAGGGTGTTTGGGCTCCCAGGTTTTCATACAGGTAGATATTAATTACCTGCAAATTACAGTTGGGGGGGGGATCATGAAATCATTTAAAAATAAATGATAACCACAGATAGCCAAGTACTGAGTTCTCTCTCACTACAAATTTCATTTATTAAAATAATCCAGGGACTCCTCGACTTAACGACCACACATTGAGCCCAGTCTTTCTGTTGCTAAGGGAGACAGTTGTTAAGTGACTTTTGCCCCATTTTATGACCTTTCTTTCCACGGTCGTTAAATGAATCGCTGCAACTGACAAGTTAGTCACCCGGTTGTTGAGCGAATCTGGCTTCCCCGTCGACTTTGCTTGTCAAAAGGTCGCAAAGGGGGATCACGTGACACCCCCCTTTTCCCCTCCCCCGGGAGACCCTACAACCGTCATAAATACGAGTCAGTGGCCAAACTTCTGAATCACGTGACTGCAGGTATGCGGTCATAAGTGTGAAAAACGGTCTTAAGTCCCTGTTTTCAGCGCTGTCGGAACTTCAAACGGTCACTGAACAAATGGTTGTAAGTTGAGAACCGCCTGTAAAAACGGGATATAAATTAATACTGAATAAATAACTTTCCTCTGCCCACTTTAAAGGGCATGTTCAACCTCTAAGGGGAATCCTGGCTAGCTGCAAATGGAGTTTATCTATTTATTTACTATTTATATTATTATATAATTAATTTATATTATATTATTTTTATACCTTACGATTCTTGAGGAATGTGTCTTTTCTTTTACAGTATGTACACTGAGAGCGCATGCACCAAAGACAAATTCCTTGTGTGTCCAATCACACTTGGCCAATAAAGAATTCTATTCATTCCATTCCATTCCATTCCATTCTCATTTTCTATATTCTACTAATCTATTCTATTCTACTCTACTCTACTCTACTCTATTTTCTATTATATTCTGTTCTATTCTGTTCTATTCTATTCTATGACTATCATTAAGTGTTGTACCTTACGATTCTTGACAAACGTATCTTTTCTTTTATGTACACTGAGAGCGTATGCACCAAAGACAAATTCCTTGTGTGTCCAATCACACTTGGCCAATAAAAAATTCTATTCTATTCTATTCTATTCCATTCCATTCCATTCTCATTTTCTATATTCTACTATTCTATTCTACTCTACTCTACTCTATTTTCTATTCTATTCTGTTCTATTCTATTCTATTCTATTCTGAGAGCGTAGGCACCAAAGACAAATTTCTTGTGTGTCCAATCACACTTGGCCAATAAAGAATTCTATTCTATTCCATTCCATTCTCATTTTCTATATTCTACTACTCTACTCTACTCTATTCTATTCTATTCTATTCTATTCTATTCTATTCTATTCTGAAAGCGTAGGCATCAAAGACAAATTCCTTGTGTGTCCAATCACACTTGGCCAATAAAGAATTCTATTCGATTCTATTCCATTCCATTCCATTCTCATTTTCTATATTCTACTATTCGATTCTATTCTATTCTATTCTATTCTATTCTATTCTATTCTATTCTATTCTATTCTGAAAGCGTAGGCACCAAAGACAAATTCCTTGTGTGTCCAATCACACTTGGCCAATAAAGAATTCCCATTCAATTCTATTTTTTTAAAAAAATATTATTTTTGATCAGCGTCTCAGTTTCACGGACTTAATTGGTGTCTCCTGTTCCAGAGCGAGTGTGAGTATTGTCAGTATCACATACAATCCGAGTATCGAAAACGGAGCTCGAAGAGGGCAGACCTGCAGTCTACTTTCTCCACCACCCGGGCACCGAAACGGTCGGCCAAGCGGAACCTCGGCTTGAAAGAGAAGCTCTGCCAAGACGGTTTTTACTACGGAGGAGTTTCCTCTGCGGCTTACGCTGCCTCCGTGTAAGAAAATGCTCCTCTGTCCTTTTTAAGGGTGATCTGATCCCCAGAGTTTGCTCATCCAGATCTTGGTTTAATTAGATTAACAGAGTCGGAAGGGACCTTGGAGGTCTTCTAGTCCAACATTTCAGACAAGTGTCTATCTAGTCTCTTTTTAAAAGCCTCCAGTGATGGAGCATCCATAACTTCTGGTGGCAAGCTGTTCCACTGGTTAATTGTCCTCACCGTTAGGGCGTTTCTTCTTAGTTCCAGGTTGCTTCTCTCCTTGATATGTTTCCATCCATTGGTTCTTGTCCTCTGGTGCTTTGGATAATAATTTGACCCCCTCTTCTTTATGGCACCCCTTCGAATACTGAAAGACAGCTATCATGTCAGAATACAAAATTACAGTGTTGGAAGGGACCTTGGAGGTCTTCTAGTCCAACCCCTTGCTCAGGCAGGAGACCTTGTACCATTTCAGTCAAATGGTTGTCCACTCTCTTCTTAAAGAACTCCAGTGATGGAGCAACCACAACTTCTGGAGGGAAGCTGTTCCACTGGTTAATTGTTCTCACTATCGGGAAATTTCTCCTTAGTTCTAGGTTGCTTCTCTCCTTGATTAGTTTCCATCCGTTGCTTCTTGTCCTGCCTTTCAGGTGCTTTGGAGAATAGGCGGACCCCTTCTTCTTGGGGCAGCTCCTCAAATATTGCAACTCTGCTACCATGTCACTCCTGGTCTTTCTTTTCATTAGATTAGACATGAAAAGAAGGACGAGGGGTAACATGTCAATATCTAAGGGACTGCCATAAAGATTAGAGTAGCTGGATGGAAACCGATCAAGGAGAGACTCAAGCTAGAACTTTTCCTTCCATAAAATCAGAATTAATTGTAATGTTTTAAACAGAGACGTGTGGGTTTGATTTCCAGGCCTTGAGTTGTGTTCTTGTGTCCCCCACTTCAGGGCCGCAGCTGCCATTCCCAAAAAGAAAGTCCAAACGACGTTGACAAATTTAGTTGTGAGAGGAGTGGATGCGATTCTGCAGGAAACCAAAGAAAAATTGGGTAACTTCTCCTTCTGTTTCCTGTCTTGGATAGGCCAGGTTCTTTCAGCCTGGTTCTTTCCCAAAGAGGTAGTCCTCGGTTTATACGACCACAGTTGAGGCCAAAATTTCCGTTGCTAAGCAGGGTGGATAAAAATCAATGATTTTTTTTTAAAAAAATCAAAAAAATCAGATTTTTTTTATTTAAATCGGATTTTTTTGATTTAAATCGGATTTTTTTTATTTTTATCGAATTTATTTTAATAAAAAACTTTTGGGGTAAAAATCTATCGTAAGATAGTTTTCTATTTAAGATACATAAACAATTTAGTTTGTTCAGCATGAAATGGAGCTTAGTTATGTAGCAGGAGGCCGTATATTCTGCAACACTGGGACTATCGGTGAGTCAACAGCGGGTCAAAGGAGTAGCAGAGATGACAGTTGCTCTTTAAAAATTATGATTTAAATCAAGTTGATTTAAATCAAGCCTTTTTACTAGCGATTTAAATCATGATTTAAATTGTGATTTAAATCAACTCGATTTAAATCAAATCCACCCTATTGCTAAGCAAGACAATTGTTAACGGAGCTTTGCCCCATTTTACAACCTTCCTTGCTGGAGTTGTTAATGAAATCTGGCGTCTCCGTAGACTTTGCTCACAAAAGGAGATCACCTGACCCAGGGACACTGCAACTGTCATAAGTACATGCCAGTGGCCAAGTCTCCATATTTGGATCACGTGGCTACGGGGGATGCTGCAACGGAAGTTTTGAAATTTCGCATTTTACAGTGCCATTGTAACTTCGGACGGTCTCTAAATGAAGTGTGGTAAGTCGAGGACTACCTGAAATTGAAGTTGAAGAGCTTCCTCCATCTCATCTGTGGTTCCGTTTTAGGTCTCGGAAAGCCACCCTGTTCAGAAGAATTCAAGGAACTCTTGGCGATGCCCTCGTCTGGAGCCCGGAACCTCAATAAACACTTCACCCAAGGTGGGGCATCAGGTACGTCGGAAAGGAACATGGGATACATGCTGGCTTGTTGGTTTGAGAAGAGCTGTCACAGATTCTCGGTTATCCAGGTCATGGTTGTCCCAAAGGGGCTTTTCTAAAAAGGACACCGTTCTTTCTTGGTTTTCTTTGAAGATATTTCACTTCTCATCCAAGAAGAAGCTGCTCCTTCTTCTTCTTCTTCTTCTTCTCCTCCTCTCCCTCCCACTTCTACCCTCCTCTCCTCTAAATCTTCTTGGATGAGAAACAAAACGTCTTCAAGGAAAATCAAAGACTAGTTGATTAGGAATAGCAACTTTCGGATGTCACATCTTCAGTTTTCTCTCTCCTTTCTTTCTTTCTATCTTCTCTCTTCTTTCTTCCTTCTTTTTCTCTCTCCTTTCTCTCTTTTCTTTCTTTCTTCCTTCCTTCTCTTTCTTCTCTCTTTCTCTCTTTTCTTTCTTTCTTTTCTTTCTTTCTTCTCTCTCTTTTTTCTTTCTATCTTCTCTCTCTTTCTTCCTTCTCTTTCTCTCTCCTTTCTCTTTCTTTTCTTTCTTCCTTCCTTCTCTCTCTCTCTCTTCTCTTTCTTTCTTCTCTTTCTCTTTCTTTCTTTCTATCTTCTCTCTCCTTTCTTCCTTTTCTTTCTCTCTCCTTTCTCTCTTTCCTTCCTTCTTTCCTTCCCTCCCTCTCTCTCTTTCTTTCTTTCTTTCATTTTCAGGATCTACAGGGAAGCCAACCTCAGTTATCCACTCCATCTCTCCTTCAGCTTTGCTGAAGCTACAGAAACAACAAATGTTGGCGGCCCGGAAACGAAGATCTGATGAAATCCAAAGAAGGTAACAACACTTTTTCCATTTTGTTCTGTAGGAACACATGGCTTAATGGTCCTATTTTTATTTTATTTTTTTAGTCCTTGACTTACAACCATTTGTTTAGTGGCGACTATTCGATGTTGCAACAGCACTGAGAAATGTGCAGCATCCCCATGATCGCTTGATCAGAATTCAGTTTTGAACAACTTTATGAAATGTTAAAGATTCCCCTCGCACATGTGTGCTAGTCATTCCTGACTCTAGGGGGGGCGATGCTCATCTCCATTTCAAAGCCGAAGAGCCGGCGCTGTCCGAAGATGTCTCCGTGGTCGAGTGGCCGGCATGACTCAACGCCAAAGTCGCACGGAACGCTGTTCCCTTCCCACCAATGGTGGTCCCATTTTTCTACTTGTATTTTTCTACGTGCTTTCGAACTGCTAGGTTGGCAGAAGCTGGGACAAGTCATGGGAGCTCCCCCCGTTATGCGGCACTAGGGATTCGAACTGCTGAACTGCCGACCTTTCGATCGACAAGCTCAGCGTCCTAGCCACTGAGCCACTGCGTCTCTAACTTTTTTATGAAATGTTAAGTCAACCTCTTTTGGGGAGATCATCAGCTATCTCTGATGGAGCCCAAAAAACATTTGGACAATATATGCCATTCTCCCCAAGGTCGTGATAATAAAACATGTTGTTTCTGTGCCAGAATGGTCTGCCTCAGGAGCATTGTGTTTTTTCCAGAAGGAGAAGTTGTGGCACATTCCAGAAAAAGAACACAATATTCCAGAATGTACCGGAATGTTCTTTCTTTCAGACTTTATATATACACAGCTAAGAAGCTTTACTGAACAAGCCCTCAGCCATTGTTTTCACAGGGGCCACATCAATGATTCTGACGTAAATTTTAAAATGTTTTGTTTTCTCTCCGGCTCGTTGAGATCAAAGTGATTTCATCAGCTCCATTAATTCGCATGTTTTATGCAGGATTTGTTTTTATTTGAGGAAAGATCTGCTGATTTTTAATTTCTAATTCGTTCCTAAATGGAGTTTTAGTTCTCCCATTTTTGCCACCACTTGAGCTGATCTTCCTTTTCTATTTTATTTTATTTTATTTTATTTTATTTTATTTTTTATTTTATTTTATTTATTTTATTGAAAAGACTGTCAGGATAACAATGCAAATAAGGCAGAGCCAGAGAGAAATCAATGGCAAATCTTAACATACAAGCTAATAACTATAACTGTGCTATGTTAAGAGTACAGTATTAATTACAGTAATACAACTAAAAAAAGAGAGAAAATAAAAGAAAACTTCAACTAAATTTCTATTTACATCAGCTTATTTACAAATGTTTCCATATTATATCCATAGTTTTATACATTTTTGTTGTACAGACATTCATAAACTTCCCTCTCATTTCTACTTCTTGTCTTTATCCATTCATAAAATTTATTCCATGTCCTTTAATATTTCAAGTCTTCTTTATCTTTAATTTTTACAGATCTGTCCATTTCAGCCCAATCCCAAATTTTCCTAATTATGTCATCCTCTGATGATCTCGGATATTGATCCATTTTCTTTGTGTTGATAGGTTTCGTTTCAAGGCTGCCTTACCTAACTAGGGGGGGAAATGCAATGTGGATTTTGTTAACAGAGGCTGGTTGCATCAGCCATTCTCAACCATGCAAACCAGAAGGGTTTATTATGTGGAGTTGCTTAGAAAATGACATCTGTGGGAAGCTTGCCAGATTCTTCTATCAAACTTAATTGTCTTTAAAATAAAATATGTACAGGCAGTTCTTGTCTTACGACCATAAGGGAACCTGCTGTCCTGGTCGTAAGCCACAACGATCATAAAATGGGTCACACATGAAATTTTACGAACCTGATTTTACAATCTTTTTTTGGCAGCCGTTGTTAAGTGAACGCCATGGTCGTTAATCAAACCAATAGTATATAAGCGCTGGTTTTCAGCAAAACCAGTGTAAAATGCAGCCACATGTTTGATAAACAGGCATCCATGCAACCCTCTACAAATGTGGAACCCTATACAAACCCCGTGCAAACGTGGTTGCTGAGTGACCCACGTTTGATCATGTGACCCCTGGGGGGGGGCAACGGTCGGATCTCTGAATCCGAGCGGTAAATAGCCTCCCTATAGGTCTGTCGTAACTTTGAACAGTTGTTAAGCAGCCAGTCATAAGTCGAGGACCCCCTGCATAGAAAACTATGTTAATGATGAAATTTGAAAAAGCTGGCTGGGTGTTGTATTTTCGTTTTGTTAAAATAATTTGCAAAAAAACAAAACAAAAAAGACTCGGAGAATAAGAAATTAATTGAAGCAGAAAATGAGGACCCTGTTTCCCCCAAAATAAGACATTCCCCTGATAATAAGCCCAATCAGGCTTTTGAGCGCATGGCAATAAGGCCAAGCGCTTATTTCAGGGTTCAAAAAAATATAAGGCAGGGGTCTTATTTTCCGGGAAACACTGTAGAATAGAATAGAATAAATATTGGAATGAAGAATAGAGTAAGAATAGGATAGGATAGGATAGAATATAGAATAGAATAGATTAGAATATAGAATATAGAAATAGAATAGAACAGAACAGAATAATACTTTGGCCAAGTGTGATTAGACAAACAAGAAATTTGTCTCCAGTGCTTACCCTCTCTGTACATACAAGTGATAAATCATGTTCATTGTCATCATAAAAATACATTCGTCATAAATCATAAGATACAATGCTTAGTGTTATAGGATGCTAAATAAGCAATCAACATAAATTGTACTGGGATACTAAATAAAACAATATAAATCTTAAGCAACAAAGTTCTAGCCATAAGAAGAAAAGGAGATAGGAAAGATGGGAAGGAGAATAGTAACAGCCTTACTACATAGTTGGACAGCATTGTGGGAATGAGTTGTTTGGGGGAGGGGGACGACGACTAAGGGTCTGATCCAGGATTTGGCAACTGTCATCAACAAACAAACCACCATCACTTCCCGAGAAATGCTCAAAACAGACATTGGAGCAGATGCTTCCTGGAGTTTATCTCCTTCACTCAAAACTATAATTTTTATTTTCACCACTTTGTTGCAGATTTCTTCAGGACCCTGCTGTTAAAAAGACCCCAGTCTCTTCTGTGGGGCAGGCTGTGCTGCAGTCCCCAACTCCAGCGTCCGAGTTTCCTAAAGCTGGACAACTGTCCAGCCCCCAGACCCCCAGACTTGGTTCGGGTCTCTCTGAAGGGGACGACGTTCTCTTCTTTGACGATTGCCCCACTCCGGCCCCCAAACTGAGCCGCTTGGCAGAAGCCAAAAAGGTAACGGAGACCCCCAACTCGTAATTCCTTTATGTGCAAAAAGGCAGGATATAAAATGAAGCCGTTTCTTTATATCTATATATCTATATATATAAACGTGAAAACCACTCACGCCGTAATCACGAAATCTCTAGAACCGTAAAGCCTACAAACTTAAAATTTGGCACATATGTTCCTCTTGGCTTCTAGGTGCTCGCTAAGAAAGGATTTTTCGAAATGACCATCAGATCATTAGTATTTCTTATATTATTATTATTATTATTATTATTATTATTATTATTATTATTATTATTAACATGCTCTGAGGGAGAGAAAGGGATAAAATAGGAGAGGCTTCTGTGGGGAAAGCCTGAGGGAAAGAAGGGGAGAGGAGAATTTTCAAGCTGTAAGTGTCGATTTATCAAGCTTGATCACATAGTTTCGTGCTCGGGTATCCAGCTAGTATGTGTCTGTGTGTGTGTTTTCTGAGGTTTTCGCGGGTGTTTGTATATAGGTCTTTGGTTATTCGGGTTTTCTCCCGCGTAAAATTGGACATTGCCAAGACACTTCCAATTTTACGTGGGAGAAGACCCGAATAACCAAAGACCTACACACACACACACACACACACACACACACACACACACACACACATATATATATATGTCTTTATTCAGTTTTGAAAACAAACATTAAAGTACAAGTTAGCATAAAGAGGAAACGGAGGAGGAGAATAACAGCTGCCAACGGCAACCAAATAATCCATCAAATATATAACAAAAGTAACCTCCAATTTATTTCAAGTAGACAAGGGGAAATACAATATATATAACAATCTTTCTTTAATTTACATAAATAATATTTAAAACCTCTGAAAATCATAAATAGTCTTTAAAAAATCAATACTTATATTCTTTGCTTAATTTTAATTATTAGAGTGAAGGATGAATTGGTTGATAGGTTAGTCCTTTTAAGATCTTGATTCCCAGCACTGCCTGCTAACCTTTTTTTTTTTTAGCCATTTTGATAAACTTTCTGCCAATTCTCCAAATTCATTTTGAATGACGTATTGGTACATATTAATTGGGGTTCCTTCTAGAATCCCCCCCAAATTTCTACTTGAAAAACGGATGGAGAATTGGATGCTAAATGGTATAAAACCTTTTTCCTCGTTTTTCTTTTTTCTTTTGTTCAGAGGGAAAAAACTTAAGATGCGTGGCACGCTTTGGGTGGTTTAAATTTCTTGTTATAACCTATGATCTCGCAGATTTAACTTGTGGGGGGAAATCTGTGAGTGTTGGACGTGTATAACATTTTAGAAATTATGGTTTCTGAAAGGCCTTGTTCCATCGGTGTTCGGGATGTAACTTCCTTTTGTCGTGCTGGCTTTTCGCACGAGATTTGACTGTGTTTCTAATGGCTTTCTTTCAGATGGCAGCGATAAAGAAACTGCGCGCAAAAGGCCAGATCCTTTCCAAAGTAGATCCCAACAGCGTCAAACGGAAACGATCAGATTTTGACGTTCCAGGGATTTTTGAAAGAGTGGAGCAAAATATCGCCGATTCAGAAGGTGCGGAAAACCCTAGATCCGATGACGGTTATCCTTTTGTTTGTCTATTTACAAGGGGGTCCTTGACTTACAGCTACAACTGTAATTCCTGTTGCTAAACGAGACATTTGTTAAGTGAGATTGATAGATAAATAGATTGATAGATAAATAGATTGATAGATAAATTGATAGATAGATAGATAGATAGATAGATAGATAGATAGATGAGAGAGAGAGAGATAAAATATGTCATAGTTTAACAAGTTAAACAGATCCTCGAAACAATTAAGACTGGCTAATTAAAGGAATCTTCTTGCCCAGCTACACTACTTGAATTTGTGTTGTGTATTTCTGCAGAGGGGGGAATATTAGAGCCCGTCGAAAAGAAACGGCGCCAGCAGCTTGAATACCTGGAATCGGAGGAGTTTCAGGAGATCCTGAATGCTCGCTCAAAACACAACGGTGTCCTTAAGGAGGTGAGCCCGTCCTACGTAAAACCGTTTGGAGAGCGGCCAAGAATCCGTCAAGGAACTGACGAAGCCAAACTGTGGCTGTGCTTACGGTCTTGGCATCCGTTTTCCTTTTGTGTTTACGGACTGACTTGCAAAAGCCATAAACGATCATCAAAGCACTTTTAAATTTGGAAGATTGGATCGTAAAGGTATTTTTTTTTTCGTCACCTTCGTAACTGGAATGGCTGTGAAAAGTTGCTAAACGAGGATGGACTCTATTGGGCAATTTGGAAGGGTACAACTCTAACTTTAAAAAAAAAAAAAACCTGGTGATCCAATTTGAATGAATTTTACAGTAGAACTTGGGGTGCTGGTTATAAAGCTATCCTTAAACCCTGGGTTGCGGGTAAAGTAGGAAGTAAGAGTCCTACCTATCAATGGGTGGAAAAAAACCATTAAAGTGATTTTAAGTATGTTAAGCTAGAAATTTTCCCAGTTTTCTTTTTGACAGACAGGACTTTCCATCCAAACTTGGCATATCTCAAGGAAATTTGCACACTGGTTTGTGTGTTTATGACCCGGTTTTGAGACAGTGATTGTACTCCAGGGTTTAAATACAGGTCCTCGTTTAGCGACTGCCTCAGCAATGCCATAATGCTGAAGCAAAAGTAACTTTCCAATGGCTTTTTACATCCAAGCAGTCCTCAAATTAAAAATCTTCCCAGGTCCGTAAAACAAAGAAAAGCTGAAAGATTTCCTGCTACATGCATCTTAAACGTTTAGGCAAAGATTTTAATAATCATGGTTTCTAAATATACTTTCTTATTCAGGTTCTTAAGCAACTCCTTGTTTGGAAAAAATAATAAAAATAACTTTCTCCCCAAGGCATTTGAGCTAGGATGTTTGGAGTCTGATGCTGGCATTTTGTTTGGGGAGTTTCCTGTTTTAACTAAGGGGTTCCGATGATGTGGGGTGGTTTTAATTTTTGTATCCTAAACAGTATCAGTGAAATGGGGAGGGAAGGAAGGAAGGAAGGAAGGAAGGAAGGAAGGAAGGAAGGAAGGAAGGAAGGAAGGGTGGGTGGGTTAAGGTAATGATGATTTAACAGGTGACCAGCTGCTGTAAGGCTGGGTTGTCTCAAACTAGCAATCACACTGTAAACACTCTGACAGGAAAGATGGAAGGAAGGAAGGAAATTTGTCTTCAGCATAACTCATGTTATTTATACCAGTTATTTTACATGGCAAGATTAAAACTTTATCATCTCCAGTTCAATCTCTCTCTCTCATTCCCATATCACAGTTTGAGGCTGAGATGCAGGAAAGGTACTTCGAGCCCTTGGTGAAAAAAGAACAAATGGAAGACAAGATGAGGAGCATCCGAGAAATGAAATGCCGTGTGGCAACTTGCAAAACGGTAGGCCAACTGGAGAGGGAAGGAGGAAAGAAGGAAAGAAAGAGAGAGAGAGAGAGAGAGAGAGAGAGAGAGAGAGAGAAAGAAAAAGGAGGAAGGGAAAAAAGAGGAAGGATTATGACTTCCACCTTTCTTCTATTGAGTAATTATCCTTTTATTCTTCCCACTTCTTCTTTGACCCTTTTTAATCCCCAGACTCATAAATAATCAGTCCCTTTTCAACAAAAAGTCCCTATATAATTGTTCCAGTCTTCTAGAAGAGTCTTTATTATTTTTTCCTTCACCAAACTGGTTAGCTTGCCTGTTTCTTCAACCCCCATACATTTTTTTCTAATCCAATCCTCTATTCTAGGTATTTCATTATTCTTCCATCTTGGCGCATACAATAATCTCGCCACAGTTGTCACATGCATCTATTTTTTTTTCCTCAAACTGCGTCTCTTCTTTTTCTCTTTTTCACCCGTGAAGTGCAACTACACCTATTTCAAACTGCTGGATTCGTGCGTGGCGGAAGGTCACGCTTACCACTGGCACAACGGGATGAAGAGATTTTTCAAGTGTGCCTGCGGGAACAGAGCCATTTCCTTGGACAAGCTCCCCAAAAAACACTGCAGGTATGCAAAGTGGGGGCGGGGGGTGTCTTCCTTTTTGTTGTGGCCCGCTGGCAGCCCGGAGAGCTGGCAGCAGAGTTGGACAATGAGGAGGTTGGAGAGGAACTTGGGCCAGCTCTGGGGGCTGGGGAAAGCTCGGACGAGGGCTCTGCATCAGAGGCAGAGAGGGAGATAGACAGTAGCGAGACAGATGAACAGCTTGAGCCCGTTCCCAGTGTGTGCATGCGCAGAGCTGCCAGAAGACAAGAACAATTAAGAAAGCAGGGTCGACTCGGGAATAAGGCCACACATAATTGGCCCCTCCCACAGGACATAAAAGAGGAGCGAACGGGACGTGGGCTTTTGCAGGAAGCGATTAGTTCATTTGGTTGATTCAAGGTTGGAAAGTTCTGTTCGTGACTCTAAGAGACTCTGTGCCAAGTTTGGCCTTGCCCTGCGTTTGGAGATTGGTTCTCTGGCAGCGTTCCAAGGGAGATGCGGTGGGTGTTGATAAGCATTCCTCTGGAAGACTGTTTGCCAAAGCCTTGTTGACTGTGAATGACCGTAATTCATAGTCGTTTAAATAAAAGAAGTTTGGGCGGAATTAAGACTTCGCTTCATGCTTCCTAAGGAAGACTAGATCAGAACAACTTCTGTTTGCAACCCCTGAAAAATAACTTATTCTGTATGGAATATTTTCCGTCAAGATAGAGGTTATCCTTGATGGAAGATTGGGGTGCCCCTTGTCCAGTCTCTTAAACTAAAACGCGATGGGGGGGAAAAAACACACCAGGGCATCGTTTTTAACACCAGACTTTCTATCAACGATCTTGGCTTTGTCCTCTTATTATTATTATTAAGACACGAAATGAATCTTGATGATCATTATTTTTTCTGCCTTCTTCCTCTTTCAGTAATTGTGGCCTCTTTAAATGGGAACGTGATGGAATGCTCAAGGTAAGAGTCAGCCAAAGGTTTGCTACCAAAATTGGATTAGAAAGGAAGTCCTGTGTAGGGTCTTCAGTATTCTCTATGAGCTTGGTGATTGTCTTGCAGGCGTTTCATTACCAAACTAGGTAGTATTGTCAGGGCTAGAACGGGTGGGATTCTAGCACTGATGATGTAGTTGGGCAATAAAATGTCTAAAAGAAAACCACCAAATTCAGAGAGCACAAGGACCCACATAGTCCTCCTCCTCTTCCTCCCCCTCCTCTTCCTCCTGTCCACACCCCTCTCCCTTCTAGCACTGATGATATTAGCTAGTTGGGTCATGAAATGTCTGCAAGAAAACCATCAAACTCAGAGAGCACCAAGGATCCCCCAGTCCTCCTTCTCCTTGCAAACTCCACCCCTTTATAGCACTGATGAAGTTACCTACTTGGGTCATGAAATGTCTGCAAGGAAACCTCCAAGCTCAGGGAGCACCAGGGACCCCACAGTCGTTGTCATCATCCTTCTCCCCCTATCTACCCCTCTCCCTTCTAGCACTGATGATGTTACCTAGTTTGGTAATAAAACATCTGCAAGAAAACCACCAAGTTCAGAGAGCACCAAGGACCCCCACAGTTCATCCCTGGGCCACAAATAGTCTCTTGTATAAGAAGCCTTAGCTTTGAAGATTATTTTATGCGCTCAGAAAAATCCAGACATTAAAAGTCTAAAGTTCGTGGCCTGAAAATTCCAAGGAAGTAACTTCAGGGAGATTTCATAAAAAAATATTTTGAATTGGAATTGCATTTGGGTGGGATTGTTGTTAGAAGCTAACTTGTCCTGAGAAGACCTGTGTGACACCATCCCTGTATCTACAGTTAATTATGGGCTAATGGATTGAATTATCCATTAAGAATAATGGATTTGAATTAAGAGCCTATAGTACAGTGGACTAAAGCACTGTTATTAACATCTTATTAACATCTGCTGCTTGCAATTACTGCAAGTTCAAATCCCACCAGGCTCAAGGTTGACTCAGCCTTCCATCCTTTCAAAGGTAGGTTAAATGAGGACCCAGATTGTGGGGGCAATAAGATGACTTTGTATAAATATACAAAAAGGATGAAGGCTATTGCTTAACGCAGTGTAAGCCACCCTGAGTCTCCGGAGAAGGGCGGCATATAAATTAAAGCCAAAAAAATAAATAAAAATTATGGGTTAATGGATTGATACTGGGACGCGGTGGCTCAGTGGCTAAGACACTGAGTTTGTCGATCGAAAGGTCGGCAGTTCAGCGGTTCGAATCCCGATTGCCGCGTAACGGGGTGAGCTCCCGTGACTTGTCCCAGCTTCTGCCAACCTAGCAGTTCGAAAGCAGGTAAAAAATGCAAGTAGAAAAATAGGGACCACCTTTGGTGGGAAGGTAACAGCGCTCCGTGCGCCTTTGGCGTTGAGTCATGCCGGCCGCATGACCACGGAGACGTCTTCGGACAGTGCCGGCTCTTCGGCTTTGAAACGGAGATGAGCACCGCCCCCTAGAGTCGGGAACGACTAGCACATATGTGCGAGGGGAACCTTTACCTTTAATGGATTGAAGCTTATTTTGATGGGAAGGATTGTGAAGCTTATTTTGATGGACAGCAATGGCAGCTAACGGGACATTTCCTTTCCTAGGAGAAGAAAGGCCCCAAAATCGGGGCAGAAACTCTCCTGCCAAGAGGAGAAGAACACGCCCAGTTTCTCAACAGCATGAAATAATGGCGGATGGATCCTGCCTTTGGCTATTGAATTTCCCCTCTGGAGAACTTCAGAACTCCGTGAAGCGTTTTCACACAGCCATCTTCCTTCTACGAACGACAGTCCGATCCGAATAACTTTTTCTGTTCCTTTGAAACGTGATAGGGATGTGGCTAATGCTCGTCCTTCATTGGATTTGGGAAGAAATGTCTTCTCGGATAGTTTGTGGCGTATTTAGAATGGAACCGTGAAGTCCATTTCTTTGGAACTTTCTCTGAGATTTTGGCAGTTCAGGATGAGGCTGAAAAAATATTGGCACTCTTGTTTTCTGAGGTTCAGTTGTAGCTGAAGAAATCCTCCGGATAGGTCTTCGCCTAAAGCAGTGTTTCTCAACCTTGGAAGCTTGAAGATGGGTGGACTTCAACTCCCAGAATCCCCCAGCCAGCAGCGCTGGCTGGGGGAATTCTGGGAATTGAAGTCCACCCATCTTCAAGCTTCCAAGGTTGAGAAACACTACCCAAAATCATTTCAGACAAACAGAAGGCATTTGATTGAGTAGACCACTCAACGAGATAGAACAATGTAGGATAGACAACACCACCAACTGATGGACAACTGATGATTCTGGGAGTTGAAGTCCACCCATCTTCAAGCTTCCAAGGTTGAGAAACACTGGCCTTGGCAATTTTAAGACTTGTAGACTTTTAACTTCCCAGAATTCATGGCTGGCTGAGGAAATTCTGGGAGTTGAAGACTTAAAAGTTGTCAAGGTTGGACACTCCTGTGGTTACGGCTTCATCATCCCTTGAAATAGGATGTTTTAAAAATCCTCCTTGCTTTAATGTTGGATCATTAACAGCACACCTGTGTGACTGTTGGATTTTAACCTTAGCAACCTTGATATATGTACCCAAGTGTTTGAAAGAAGACCCTTGTGATTTTAATAAAAGCAAGAGAGCCTGTGTTTTACGAGCTTCGCTTTTTAAATTCTGTTTTAATCCAGGAAGCTAACATCTGTTTGCTGATGATGTTTCAGAAAACACACACTACAAGTTCCAGCATCCACTGCCACTATCCGCCATACTAGTAAGGGCAGCTGAATGTTGTATTTTAACATAGTTTACAAAGTTGAATCTTCAAACCCTGAAAGAGTGCGTGGAGAGTTATGAAGGGCAAACAGGAAGGATTTTTTCTGGAAATAATGTTTCCAGAGGCACCCTGGGATGGGCAAAAAAGTCAACATGGTGCCTCTTTAAAAAAAAAGGAGACAAGGTTTTGATTATGCTGCTGAAGTTGCCCTCTTGGCTTTTTTCAACCTCTCCCTGAATGTGATAAAAGTGTGTCAAGAAATCGTGAGCTCTTCCAAATTAAGAAGAGTTGACGTATAGGAATTGGTACTGAAACTTTGCTAGTGTTTTCTATATATTGAGACTAATTCCATTGTGGAATCATTTACGTTGATCATTTGAATAGTTTGTTGGCCGTGTGTCTTTCTTTTTTTTCCAATCTGTATTTCTCCGATTAATCCCTTCACTTCCGATAAATAAAATTGCCATCGATCGGCAGATCTTAGCATATGTCTACCGGAATGTTGAAATGGGCTGCAGTGGTTGAATTTTTTTTTTTAAAAAAAATTGTAATTTTATTAGAACACATATTAGACATTTACACAACATACAACATATAAATAACTTATCATATTTAAGCATTGTTTCATAGTGGTCTTCCAGTTATTACTTTATTCTTCTTCCCCTTTATCTTAATCTATTACTCCATCTTCTTCCCCTCCTTTTCCTTTTTTTCCCCCCTCTTTTTTTTTTCCTTTTTCCCCTATAGAGAACTATCCGTTTTAGTTATCTCTTTACTATTATACATTTCTACTTTCATATTATATACATTTTTATTCCACTCCGCACATTTGATACATCTCTATTTTGTACTTCTATTTTTCTCAGTGGTTGAATTTTTAACCTGTTGTTCTTAACTATAAATGTATAAAAGTTTAAAAGGTTGGATTGGTTATCCATACCAAGACTTATTTTGCCCAATTCATTACCTGTAGCTATCAATCTTTAGAAATATATATATATATATGGACTTCAGAGCAGAGATGGGTTTCAGCAAGTTCTGACCAGTTCTGGAGAACCAGTAGTGGAAATTTTGAGTAGTTCGGAGAACTGGTAGTAAAAATTCTAACTGGCCCCGCCCCCATCTATTCTCTGCCTCCCTAGTCCCTAGCTGATTGGGAGGAAATGGGGATTTTGCAGTATCCTTCCCCTGCCATGCCACTCCCACCAAGTCATGCCACACCCACTAATCCACGCCCACAGAACTAGTAGCAAAAATTTTGAAACCCACCACAGCTTCAGAGGTGGGTTTCAGCAGGTTCTGACCAGTTCTGGAGAACCGGTAGCGGAAATTTTGAGTAGTTCGGAGAACCGGCAAATACCACCTCTGACTGGTCCCACCCCCATCTATTCTCTGCCTCCCGAGTCCCAGCTGATCGGGAGGAAATGGGGATTTTGCAGTAACCTTCCCCTGGAGTGAGGAGGGAATGGAGATTTTACAGTATCCTTCCCCTGGAGTGAGGAGGGAATGGAGATTTTACAGTATCCTTCCCCTGGAGTGAGGAGGGAATGTGGATTTTGCAGTATCCTTCCCCTGGAGTGAGGAAGGAATGGGGATTTTACAATAACCTTCCCCTGCAGTGGGGAGGGAATGGAGATTTTACAGTATCCTTCCCCTGGAGTGAGGAGGGAATGGGGATTTTGCAGTATCCTTCCCCTGGAGTGAGAAAGGAATGGAGATTTTACAGTATCCTTCCCCTGGAGTGGGGAGGGAATGGAGATTTTACAGTATCCTTCCCCTGGAGTGAGGAGGGAATGGGGATTTTACAGTATCCTTCCCCTGGAGTGGGGAGGGAATGGAGATTTTGCAGTATCCTTCCCCTGCCGCACCCACAGAACCAGTAGTAAAAAAAATTTGAATCCCACCACTGATGGACTTCCAGAATTGTTAATAAGGAGAGTTCCTGATTTCCACAAAGGCCAAACATTAAACCGACTTGCTCAACTTGATCTTATGGTGGACTCATGGTACCATCAACCATGGTCTTCTTCTAGACTGGCCTTCAAGGGTGGTGGTGTATTGTGTTAGGGCTCCTTCATAGTTCCAGTGACCAAGACAGAGGTCCTGCCCTCAGCCCAACCCTGGGGGTGCCATGGAGTTTGATGTTTTCTCCGTTCCTCTGTAACCTCTAGATGAATCTGTTGGGTAAGGCCATAGGTTGGTCACTAGGCAAGGGATGAGGTATCATCAGCATGCTGAAGATATCTTTGCTTTGTGTATCTCCTGTAGTGAAGGGATCAATGCTGTTGATATCCTGCCTTGTTTCTTGGAGGCGGTGGGGCAGAGAGGAAACAAGGACTCAATCCTGACAAGGCTGAGAAACTCTGGGTGTTGGAGCCACCCAGGATCTGGGAGTTTACCGTCTTTAAGTTATGAATTGTGTGGCACTGCCCCAAACTCAGTGTGCAACCTGGGGACCTTCAAGACTCATGACTCCTGCTCAAGGAATAAGCAGTAGTTGTGGCAAGGAGGATCTTAGTCCTTTGAGGCATGGGGCCGGGATACAGAGGGACTGCCACACCCCAAATCACACCTGCTCACCCCAGAACATCCAACAGAAAGGACATGTGAGTCCTATCTATGAAGGAATGAAAGTGGGGGGAGAGGGAAAGGAAGGAAATAAGGGAAAGCCGAAAGGGAAGGAAGGGAAAGAGGGAAGGGAGGGAAAGGAAGGAAATAGGAGAAAGGGAAGGAAGGGAAAGGAGAAAGAGGGAAGGGAGGTAGGGGAAAGTGAAAGGAAGGAAATAAGGGAAAAGAAATGGAAGGGAGGGGAAGGGAAGGAAATAGGAAGGGAAGCGAGGTAGGGGGAAGGAAGGAAATAAGGGAAAAGAGAAAGGTGGGAGGGAAAGGAGAAAGAGGGAAGGAAAGGAGGAAGGGAGAGAAAGGGAAAGGAAGGAAATAGAAAGGGAAGGGAGAGAAAGGAGAAAGAGGGAAGGGAGGGGAGGGGAAGGAAAGGAAAGGAAAGGAGGAAGTGAGGGAAAGGGAAAGGAAGGAAATAAGGAAGGGAAAGGAAAGGAGAAAGAGGGAAGGGGGGGAAAGGAAAGGTTTTGGAGCCTTCATCCTCATTTCTTTTTCATTACATAAAGCAAATAACTCAAGACAACTTGAATCTAGAGTTTTTTAAACTACCATTTTATTTTTCAAAATATTCATCTAACTTTGGCCACACAATGTCAGCTGCAAAACTACAGGAGCATTTTCAAAATGTTGCTATTTTTCAATATTAACACCTGCTAGAAAGAGAATGCCAGAAGCTAAAATACATTTCATAAACAGAGAAATGGTTACAGGCTAATAAACGATATCTTTTAGCGATATCCTAAGATTCATTTGATCAGAGATCAGAATATGATGGTTTTTCAAGCATCCCTAGCAAAACGCTAATGATTATTTGGGCATTATACCTTAACGGGTCTTCTGTGAATGGAAACATGCATATTGGCAGTCTGCAGAAATTAAAGAAACAATTTGGAAAAGGTAACTTTTGAACCACCTGGCAACATGACGTCAGCTGCATTTTGTAACTCTTTAAAGCAGCCACTTCTTTATCCACTAAGGACAAAGGCAGTTCCACCATCCTGGGCAAAGATGCAGCTGCTTTCAAGAGCTGTAGATAGATGGTGCGTTTGTGATCCTTCCAATGGAAGCATTTTTTGGCAGCTGAATCCGTAGTATCGTACAGCCTTAATCAGAGGTGGTATTGAGATGGTTCAGACCGGTTCACCTGAACCGGTAGCAGAAATTATGGGTGGACCCACCCACCACCCCGGCTCTATGCTATCCTATTTAGGCACGTTTTTGAGGCCAGGTGCATACGCGGAAGGTGCGTGCACGAGCAAAGCGCATGCACGAAAGGCTGGGTGCATGTGTGGAAAGCAGGTGCACGCACCAAGCGAGCATTCTCGCGCAGCAAACCGGTAGTAACATAATGTGAAACACACCGCTTGTCAACTTGCAAAGCTTTCAAGTTGCCAGGAACAGGAGGGAGGGAGAACTGATGGAGCTGATTGATTTCCCTAACTGAAACTACATTCCACAGATGCCTTTCTACCCCGGTCAGTCGGAGGGTGTTGGGTTTCACAGTCAGCCAAAGTGGTTAATTGGAGAATGTGATTTATGACATGGCCAAGGAGGAGGGGAGAGACAGGGTCATAGGGGAACGTAAATCTACGTGGGATTAGTTCTAACTGCATCCGAATATTGCCGAAATGGTGCTCCTAATAAATGACTGTATTTCTTTTGAAGTTTGGCTCGTGGCTCATGAATTAATTAGGGCATCTTTCGGAAACTTCACACCGCTGCTTAATATGCATGGTGGTAGATAGATAGGTACACACAAACAGACACACACACACACACACCTCTTAAAGAGGTGTGATCCTTCCCGAAGATAAGACTTGATCAGTGTTCAGGATTTTCTACATATTTGTGTTAGACAGTAAGAGGCAACTATAAGTAAAATCACGGATAATATGAAATGCATAATTGACGTCGGCGCATTAGAGAATGGCAAATAATTCTAGGCTTGCAGATAGTTGGCCGATTCAACAGGTTTGGATTCCTTTCTGCCGGCAATTCTTCCACCACATGCTAATAATATTCATCAAAATATTCATACATGGGCCCACGCCTTTCAGAACTCTCGTGCCGTCCTGTAGAATGGAAAAAAACCATAAGCGTTCAATCGTAAATATCGATACGAATATCCAGCGGGCAACCCAGTCACCTGTTTCTACCTCCTCTGCTGTGTAAACACAGCGACAAATAGGTTGCAATTAGAATACGTGATTTAATTGAAATAGCTTGAATTTGCATTTTGTTTCTCCCCCCCCTCCCCCAAGTTTGAAAGGACCTATTTGGATGATCCCGTTTTAAGCTCGGAAAAGAGCGGCTTTATCTTTCCAAAGTTTCAGAATCAGAATAGAGCTGGAAGGGACCTTGGAGGTCTTCTAGTCCACCCCACCGCTCAAACAGGAGACCCTAGACTCGTGATGGCAAACCTATGGCACGCGTGCCACAGCTACTACGCAGAGCCCTCTCTGTGGGCGTATGAGCTGTCGCCCAGCTCAGCTCTACTAAGCATGCCTCCCGCCGGCCAGCTGATTTTTGGGATGTGCGGGGGGGCAGGGCACATATGGGAGACGTGTGCATGTGCAGGGGGGGTCACACCCATGCGTGGGGGGGTCACACACACATACACAGGGGGCGGGGTGGAGCATGGGTGGGCGCCATGCCCCCCCATAGCCCCTTTTTGGCCCCAGGAGGCTGCAGGGAGGCCTGCTAGGCCCAAAACGGGGGTGGGGGAGTCGTACACGCATGTGCGGGAGGCGGGGGAGCGTGGGCGGTCTTGTGCTCATGCAGGGGGAGCGGGGGGGCATGCGGGCATGCGCAGGGGGGCGCATTGCATTATGGGTGCCGGCAGATGATAAGAAAAAGATTAGACTATTTCAGACAAATGGCTGTCCAGTTTCTTCTTAAAAACTTCCAGTGATGAAGCACCTATAAATTTTGGAGGCAAGACCTTCCGCTGGGTAATTGTTCTCCCTGTCAGGAAATTTTTATGTGTGTGGGTTTTTCTTTTGTTTTTTGCAAAGAATCCATTGTGATACGGGTTTAAAAGAATTTGTTTCCCTTCGTCTTTTTCAAACACAAACAGAAGGACCTGTTTTCCTAGTGAGGAATGTACTGATTTTATCAGTAAAGCCTCATTATTTTCAAACACCGAAAGAATGGATTGCAAAAGTAAAAAGAAAAAAAGAAAAAAGAAATAGGAAATTATCCAGTAATCATTGCTTTTTGGAATTCCTATCCATGTCCTGATATTGTTATGACGTACAGCTAGTCCTCGATATACGACAGTTTGCTTAATGAGCTTTCAAAGTTACAACGGCACTGAAAAAAGGGACTTAGGGCCGTTTTAGCCACGGATTCGCATTTATGACGGTCGTAGCATCCCTGGGGGTCATGTGATCCCCTTTTGTGACCTTCTAACGAGCCAAGTCCATGGGGAAGCCAGATTTGCTTAACGCCTGGCTGATTCACTGAACAACTGCAAGGTTTTATGCAAACAGTTGTTGAATTTTGTCTATCAAGACTCAGTGGATCCAGGAGAAATAAAAGAAGCTGATTTTGGGGAAACACTGGGAATTAAAAAAAAAAAAACACTTGTTGAATTTAATCTTATTTTGGAGCGATGATTCCACTTCAACAGGGCCAAATTAAAAGTGGCATCATCCTAATTAGCCCGTATTTAATAGGTGTCTCAAGATAGTCCCTCCGTTTCCTTTCTACAAGAAGAAGAAAAGAAGAGGAGGAGGAGGAGAAGAGGAGGAAGGAAGAAGAAGGAGAAGAAGAAGAGGAGGAGCAGAAAAGGAGGAGAAGGAGGAGGAGGAGGAGAAGAAGAGGTAGAGAGGAGGAAAGAAGGAGAAGAAGAAGAAAGAGAAAAGAAGAAGAAAGAAGGAAGGAAGGAAGGAAGGAAGGAAGGAAGGAAGGAAGGAAGGAAGGAAGGAAAGAAAGAAGAAAGAAAGAGAATTCTTTATTGGCCAAGTATGATAGGACACACAAAGGATTTGTCCTCGGTGCATAAGCTCTCAGTGTACATAAAAAATACATTAATGAAAAATCCTAAGATACAACACTTAGTGATAGTCCTAGGATACTAAATAAGCAATCAAATCATACTAAGAAACTAAATAAAACAATATAATCGTAAAGATACAAGCAACATGGTTATAGTCATAAGTAGAAAAGGAGAGAGGTAATAGGGAGGATGAGAAGAATAATAGTAACACAGCCTTACTAAATAGTTTCACAGTGTTGTGGGAATGAGTTGTTTAGCCTGCGGGGGGGGGGGGGGGACTGTATAAGTCTGTAAAACCTTTTCCAAGTTTTTGGATGAAATTCAAGGCTCAGTCGTGTTCTTTTCACAGGCGGAAAATTGTCAGCCTGAGACAAGAAGGTGCTTGTTGTGTCTCTTGTGTGCAGGCTCACATTTTAAGGACCGTACAGAAATTAGGACAGAGAACTCTTTCGCCTGAAATGGAGACTTTTAACATTTCTAGCCAAAAAGAAAAGAAAGAAAGAAAGAAAGAAAGATTTCTTTCTCGTCATCCCTTCACAAAAGTCTTTCATTCCCATTCTCCGATCACACACACAACACACACACACACACACCAGATTAGAATTTAGACTTCAGCAATCCTCGATTTACAATGATTCATTTAGTGACCGGAATTCCAACAGCACTGAAAAATGTGACTTACGACCGTTTTTCACACTGAACGACCGTCGCAGCATCCCTAGGGTGACGTGATCCAAATTCAAATGCTTAACCTCTGACTCATATTTATGACGGCTGCCGTATACTGGAATCATGTAATCCGCTTTGGCGACCTTCTGATAAGGAAAGTCAATGGAGAATCCAGATTCACTTAATAACCATGTGAGTAACTTAACATCAGCAGTGATTCGCTTAACAACCGTGGCAAGAAAAGTCACTGAATGGGACAAAATTCACTTAACAGAGTCAAGGGAGAAACCAGATTCACTTAACAACCATGTTACTAATTGAACTGCAGTGATTCATTTAACAACTGTGGCAAGAAAGGTCATACAATGGAGGAGAATTCACTTAATGAATGTCTCACTTAGCAACAGAAAGGTTGGGCTCAATTTGTGGTCGTAAGTCTTTGTCAGACATTAACTTCTCATCACCTGATACCCTCCCATCATCCCCAGCCAGTGCAGTCCCTGAAAACTGTATGTGGAAACCCGAGAAGATGGATTAGAAGATGAAAAAAAAAATGTAATGGGTCTCCTTTACAGATAGGCCTTGACTTACGACCAAAATTGGCACCGGAAATTTTGCTACTAAGAGATATGGTTGTTAAATGAGTCACACCCAATTTTAGGATTTTTTTTGCCACGGTCGTAAAGTGAATCATGTAGTCATTAAGTGAATCCCACTCACCCCCCCTTTGACTTCGCTTGTTGGAAACCACCTGGGGAGGTCAACAAACGATGATCACGTGACCCCAGGACTCTGCAACCATTCTAAGTACAAGCGGGTCCAAATTTGGTTCACACGAATGTGGGGATGCTGTTGACCATCATAACACAAGGACTGCTCACAAGCCCCTTTTTTTTCAGCGCCATCACAACTTATGATCATTTTAATCGAACGGTTGGTCAGTCACTGAACGGTGCGTCTCAAAATCTTGCAGTTCTAGAGGCAAGATGGGAAACCGCTCCAAAATGCGTGGCTTGTTCTGCATCTGTCTGTCCTTACCTTCACGGTTGTCCTCGGTGGTGTTGTCGTATTCGCGTTCCAGGTTCTCAGAGCTGTTCCTCTCTGTTGGGAAAGGGGCTTAAAGTTAGTGGGTGGGAGTCAGGAGGCGCCTCTTGTTTCTTCCTCCATTAACCATTTGCGCTTCATTGCTACGCGCTGCGTGTCTCTCTCTCTCTCTCTCTCTCTCTCTCTCTCTCTCTCCCTCTCTCTCTCTCTCTCTCTTTCTTTTTTTTTTTTCCTGAACCCAGAATGGGTCACTTCCCATTCTGTACCTATTAGCTGAGGCAACCCTAATAATAGAGTCTTCCCAGAAAAAAATGGTAGAAGGAATACCTCAGTGCAAGGAACCTTCAGGATAAAGTAAAGTAAAGTAAAGTAAAGGGAAGGGAAGGGAAGGGAAGAGGAGAAGAGAAGAGAAGAGAAGAGAAGGAGAGAAGAGAAGAGAAGAAAGAGAAGAGAAGAGAAGAGAAGAGAAGAGAAGGAGAGAAGAGAAGAGAAGAAAGAGAAGAGAAGAGAAGAGAAGGAGAGAAGAGAAGAGAAGAAAGAGAAGAGAAGAGAAGAGAAGAGAAGAGAAGGAGAGAAGAGAAGAAAGAGAAGAGAAGAGAAGAGAAGAGAAGAGAAGAGAAGAAAAAAAAGAAAAAAGGAAAGGAAAGGAAAGAAAAGAAAAAATATCTGAAGGTATTAAAAGTTGCTAGTTCAAAAACCAGCCACGTCCTCTTTTTTTAAATGTGTGTGTGTGTATGAAAGGAGGGAGAGAAGGAAGGAAATAGGGAGGGAGGAAAGGAAATTAGGAGAGGGAAGGAAAGAAGGAAGAAGGAAATGAGGGAGGGAGGGAGGAACGGAGGAAGGAAATGAGGGAGGAGCAGAGGAAAGGAAGGAAGGAAGGAAATGGAGGGAATTAGCGAGCAAGGGAGAAAGGAAGGAGAGGGAGGGAAGGAAGGAAGGAAAATAAAAAATATTTGAAGGTATTAAAAGTTTCTAGTTCAAAAAACAGCTACGTCCTCTTTTTTTAATATATATGTGTGTGTGTATGAAAGAAGAGAGAGAAGGAAGGAAATAGGGAGGAAAGGAAATGAGAGGGAAGGAAGGAAGGAGGAAATGAGGGAGGGAGGAATGGAGGAAGGAAGGAAATGAGGGAGGGGGGAACAGAGGAAAGGAAGGAAGGAAATGGAGGGAATTAGCAAGCAAAGGAGAAAGGAAGGAGAGGGAAGGAAGGAAGGAAGGAAATGAGGGAGGGAGGGAAGGAGGAAGGAAGGAAGGAAGGAAGGAAGGAAGGTAGAATTATTTGATCTGCAGTAATTTCTTTCATCTTTCAATCTCCCAACCCAACCAGGCTGGTGAGTGAACAGGCTCACTTTATGCCCTGAGAACTACAGCTAATTTAGTAAGCAAAAATAAATGACCCGGGTTTGAACTTTGGGTTCAAAGGTTGAGAAAAACCCTGTTTTAAGGGGCTTGGAGCTGCTGCCCCCAAAATAGAAAGTGAAGCATTTGGGACTCCTGAGCTTGGAATGAAAAACGGTGAGAAGGATCCTAGAAGTTCGGGGGCTCAGGGCCCACCACTACTCCTTCCCACCGTCATTAAGCGAATCCGGCTTCCCATTGACATTGCACGTCAGAAGGTCGCCAAACCTGGGACACTGCAACCGTCACAATACGAGTCAGTTGCCGAGTGAACATGTGACCTTGGAGATGGTGCAATGGTCCGTGTTAAAAAAAATGTCCCTAATTCGCCTTTTTTCAGGACCGTTGTAACTCGAAACCATGACTAAACAAACTGTTGTAAGTTGAGGTGTATCCGTAGCTCAGTGTACGCAGCAAAACAAGTGCCATAACTATCATCCCTGTATCCAAGGTTTCCCTAATATCCAAGTTAGTCAAAAGAAGAGTCGATTAAACTCTGGAATCCCTCAACATCACTGAACAACAGAGAACCATTTTTCAGAATCAATCGTACAATTTAACAATGCACCAGAGATCGATTTATCTATAGATAGATAGATAGATAGATAGATCTTCTACTGTATCGATCATCTATCTATCTATCTTATTTATCATCTATCTATCTATCTATCTATCTATCTATCTATCTATCTGTCTTCTCCTGTATCTATCTATCTATCAATTTATCATCTATCTATTTATCATCTATCTATCTATTTATCATTTATCTAATCTATCTATTTATCAATCTATCTATTTATCTAATCTACCTATTTATCTATCTATCTATCCATCCCTCCATCCATCTATCTCCCTCCCTCTCTATCATATCTCTCTCTATCATATATCTACCTCCCTTCCTCTTATCTATCTATCTATCTATCTATCTATCTATCTATCTATCTATATCTACTACTGTATCAATCATCTATCTATCTTATTTATCATCTATCTAATCTATCTATTTTATTTATCACCTATCTATCATCTATCTAATCTATCTATTTATCAATCTATCTATCCATCATATATCTAATTTATTTATGATCTATCTATCCATCTATCCATCCATCCATCCATCCATCTAGCCATCTATCTAACCATCTATCTATCTATCTATCTCCCTCTCTATCATATCTCTCTCTATCATATATCTACCTCCCTTCCTCTTATCTCTCTCTCTCTATCTATCTATCTATCTCTATCTATCTATCTATCTCTATCTATCTCTATCTATCTATCTATATCTATCTATCTATCTATCTATCTATCTATCTATCTATCTATCTATCTATTTCAGTGGTGAAATGCTCCAATGTCTGCTACTGGTTCGCTGTGCGTGTATGCACGGTGCACAGCAAACATGTACTGTGTTCACACATGCGCAATGTGCACCAAACGTGCACCAAACGTGCATGTGCACCACAGGCGCTACTGCGCAGTGCTTAAAAAGCAAGTTTAAGAAGCCTTTTCCAAGGTAAGTAGAACAGTGAGGGGGGGGTGGAGGAACAGCTGTGCCGTGCGATTTAGATTCGCTAGAAAGCAGGATTTCTTTTCACAGCTGATCATTGGAAATACCAGTTCGTCTGAACAGGTAGCATTTTTTTACCGTGTTTCCCCGAAAATAAGACATGTCCCGATAATAAGCCCAATTGGGCTTTCGAGCGCATGTCCCAAAAATAACCCCCCCCAAAGAAAACGTATACTCGTGCAGCTGCTGTGCAAACAGCATGAGGTGAGGAGGCGAGGTGAGGGGGCGAACAGTGGGGGAACATGCCCCACACGCACCTGCCATCCACCCGGAATGGCCTCATGGAGGCTGCCTCTTCTCTTAGTGGCAGCCACAAAGAGCGATCGCAAACAAACTCTTGCCAGTCCTAGCTCTGTCGACCTGGGGAGAGGGGTACTGGCGCCGGAGCTCCGAGCAGTGGCCGGTGTGGGCTGTCTGCGCAGCCATGAAGCAGGATCTGCGTGGCCGGTTCTTGCCTGCAGCATTGCCAGCGAGGATCAGGTCAGAGCTGCTGCCGCTGCCGTCCGAGATCAGCAGGTGAGCCGACGCATCGCTGCCACTCGGGAGAAGAGAGCCCATTTCTGATGCTCTTCTCTTGAGTGGCAGCAGCATGTTCAGCTCCCCAAATCAGGCTTGGTGATCTCAGCCTGGGAGGGGGAATGGCAGATGGGGAGGGGTGGGGAGGCGGAGAAGCGAGAATTCTGCCACCCACCCAAACCCCAGATCTCCTGTTTGCCGTGCAGACTCTGCAAGAGGAAGGTGATCGAGTTTTTGCAATCCAAGCCAGCGCTGCTTCTTCTGCTCCCCTTTCCTACCTCCTGGAGCCGAAGCAGAGAACAAAAGGATGGCTGGGAAGAGTTTAAAAGAGAGAATACAAGGTGCTGGTTCTCAAGTTACACACCACTGGGGGGGGCTGGGGCTTCTTCTCCTGCTCCCCTTTCCTCCCTCTCCCTCGGCTGGCAAGAGTTTGTTTGCGGCCGCCACTAAGAGAAGGGGCGCGCAAGCTACGATTTGTGGGAGCGGCCTCCGCGAGGCCATTCCAGGTGGATGGCAAGTGCGTGTGGGGCATGTTCCCCCACCGTTGCCCCCTCCCGGTCTCACCTGACCTCGTGCTGTTTGCACGGGAAGCAAATTAAAAGCTGCCACAATTGCTGGAGGCAGCGGCCTGAGCGGAACTGGCAAAGTAGCTGGTAGGCGCTCCAGCACCAGTCCCCCTGCAGTGGGCCTATGTTTAGGGGCCTCCTGCACCTAAAAAATAATAAGACCCCCTGATAATAAGGCCAAGGCCATATTTTGGAGGTCAAAATAAAATAAGACCCTGTCTTATTTTCAGGGAAACACGGTACTACCAGTTCGGGCGAACCGGTCCAAACCGGTAGCATTTCACCCCTGATCTATCTCTATCTATCTATCTATCTATCATCTATCTAGCTAGCTAGCTAGCTAGCTAGCTAGCTAGCTAGCTAGCTATCTATCTCAATCATCTAGCTAGCTCTACAGTGTCTATCTATGTCTCTATCTATATATCCATATCCATATCTCTCTATCTCTCTAACTCTCTCTAACTCTCTCTATCTCTCTATCAGATAGATGATAGATATATGAGATAGATAGATAGATAGATAATCTATCTATCATCTATCTAGCTATCTATCTACAATATCTATCATTATCTCTATCTATATATCCATATCTATCATCTCTATCTCTCTATCTATCTCCCTATCTCTCTCTATCTATCTATCAGTTAGATGATAGATGATATAGATAGAGAGATAGATAATCTATCTATCATCTATCTATCATCTATCTAGCTATCTATCTATATATCCATATCCATATCTATCTCTCTCTATCTCTCTCTATCTCTCTATCTATCAGATAGATGATAGATATATATAGATATATGATAGAGATAGATAGATAGATCTATCTATGTATCATCTATCTATCATCTATCTATATCTATCATCTATAATATATCTATCCCCCGCGCGGGTGATCACGGGAGCGACATGGCGCTCCCATATAACACCTCTCCTGCATGAGCTGCACTGGCTCCCGGTGGTCTTCCGGGTGCGCTTCAAGGTGTTGGTTCTCACCTTTAAAGGGCTCCATGGCTTAGGGCCAGGGTATTTACGAGACCGCCTGCTGCTACCGATAACCTCCCACCGGCCAATACGCTCTCACAGAGAGGGCATCCTCAGGGTGCCGGCGGTCAAGCAATGTTGGCTGGCGGCCCCCAGGGGGAGAGCCTTCTCTGTGGGAGCACCCGCCCTCTGGAACGAGCTACCTCCCGGAATACGGCTGATTCCAGATCTCCGCACTTTCCGTAAGGCCCTGAAGACGTTTTTATTTCAGCAAGCCGGCCTGGCTTGAATAGGTTTTAGGGGTTTTTAATTGTATTGCTAGGGGTTTTAAATTGGGGCGGCCGTTTAATTTAATTTATTTTTAATTATTTTAACTTTTATATTGCATGTTATTTTAATTCTCGGCTGTTCACTGCCCTGAGTCCCTTCAGGGAGAAGGGCGGGATATAAATTTAATAAATAATAATAATAATAATCTATGTATCTATCTATCTATCTATCTATCTATCTATCTATCTATCTATCTATCTATCTATCATCTATATCATCTATCTATCTACCTACCCACCTACCTACATCTATCTATCTATCTATCTATCTATCTATCTATCTATCTATCTATCTATCTATCTATCATCTATATCATCTATCTATCTACCTACCCACCTACCTACATCTATCTATCTATCTATCTATCTATCTATCTATCTATCTATCTATCTATTTTTTTTAAAAAACTGCATCCGGTCATTTTTCCATTATGATCCCGCCGAACGTCTCACCGTCAGATTCCTCACTGGAACGTGCAAATCTTTTCTTGTGCTTCTTTAAAAAGTTTGAAGCAGCCAATCTCTGCATAAAGAGTTTTTTCTTCAGATCTGGAACTAGAGGAACACGTGAATCTGACCACTCGTAAGAAAGTAGAACTGGACCTAACACTCAAAAAGGTTACATCCTTCCTCTTTTCTTTCTTTCTTTCTTTTTTTTTCTCCTATCTTTTTCTCTTTTCCTTTCCTCCCCTCCAAAAGAGAATTCACTTACTTTCTTCGCTGGAACCTCCTGTGGTGGCCTTCACAATGCTACGCTTGCCATCTAGAACTAGGCAAATAAAAAAGAAGGGAGCGTAAACTGTTTGTTGTTGTGAAAAGAAGTAGGATCCTAGGTTGATGTTTAAAATCAGGACCTCTTCCAGTTTCATCAAGGAGAGAAGCAACGTAGAACTAAGGAGAAATTTCCTGACAGTTAGAACAATTAACGGGTGGAAGAACTTGCCTCCAGAAGTTGTGAATGCTCCAATACTGGAAGTTTTTAAGAAGAGGTTGGATAACCATTTGTCTGAAGTGGTGTAGGGTTTCCTGCCTAAGCAGGGGGTTGGACTAGAAGACCTCCAAGGTCCCTTCCGACTCTGTGATTCTATTCCATTCTATTCTGTATCTTCTGCAGCGTTATCAGATGGAAGGAGCCTTCGATCTTGAACTTTACAAAAGAGTTGAAAAGAAATAGCGTCCCTCAGGAAAACGGATGGTAAATATTAACAGAATTAACAGAATAAGCGAGCTGGAAGGGGCCTCGGAGGCCTTCTTCTCCAACCTCCTGCTCAGGCAGCAGGAGACTCTGGACCATGACAGACAAAGAGTTGATTAATCTCCTCTGATGAAAAGAACAAGGGCCTTGCTTTGGCTCTTTGTTGTGTCGTGTCGTTGGAGCATTTGATAGGTTTGTTCAGGTAGAAGAGGCTGGGACGCTCAATTGATTTCAAATTTTGTCCACTGGAATATAGTCGACCAGAAATGAAATATCCCTAAGCCCTCTGGAATCTTAACACTATAAGGAAGAATACAATTATCTATCTATCTATCTATCTATCTATCTATCTATCTATCTAACTATCTATCTTCTCTCTGTCTCTCTCTATCATATATCTCCCTCCCTCCCTCCCTCCTATCTATCTATCTATCTATCTATCTATCTATCTATCTATCTATCTAACTATCTATCATCTTATCTATCTATCGTCTATCTCTAGCATCTAGCATTTAGCATCTGTTTATCTATATCATCTATCTATCTGTCTGTCTAATTAACTAACTCTCTCTTTATCTCTCTCTCTTCTTGTCTCTATCATCTCTCTTTCTTTCTCTCTCTCTTTCTCTCTCTTTCTATATCTATCTATTTCTAGCATCTAGCATTTAGCATCTCTTTATATCATCTGTCTATCTATATCATCTATCTGTCTGTCTGTCTAATTAACTCACTCTTTCTCTCTCTCTCTTTTTCTCCCTCTTTCTCTTTCTCTCACCTTCTCTCTATCATCTCTCTCTCTCTTTCTCTCTCTCTTTCTCTATCTATCTCTAGCATCTAGCATTTAGCATCTGTTTATATGTCTATCTATATCATCTATCTATCCGTCTGTCTGTCTGTCTGTCTAATTAACTAACTCTTTCTCTCGTTCTTTCTCTTTCTCTCTCCTCTCTCTCTGTCTTTTTCTCTCCTCTCTCTCTCTATCATCTCTCTATCTATCTATCTATCTCTATCTGCCTGCCTTTCTATCTATCATCTATGATTATATATATTTATTTTATTTATAAATTATATAAATATAATATATACTATATATATTCAGTGGTTGCAGTCTGATGGAATCCAAATTCTATAAGCTTTTTGCAATGACACAGGCAGTCGCCTAAGTTTGAATAAATCTCGGGGTCTTTTTTCTTAAGTCTGGGTGCCGGGCCGGCCGTACATACCAATCAGAAGCAAAAAAACCGTGATGCCCGAGAGAAACAACATGTGTCTCCAGTTCATATTTCTCCGTTTCTCAGCCACACGATAAGGAAGGTCACCGCGACTTTGAGAGCGAGACTGAGCCCAGAAACAGGAGATCTTCCCTTTAAAACAGGCGGCTGGAAAAAGTTGGCAACTCCTGACCACACTGGGCAGGACCAAGAAGGAAGGCACGAAGTGTCAACACAGACTCCGTGTGTTGTGCAAATATTCTCGGTTGTTCAGTGCGAGCTGTCGAGGTTGGGAGAAGAATTGGAAGGGGGTCACAGCCCAAAGAGAAGGGGTGGAGATGCTTTTGCAGCAGGTGTGATGATCTCTGCAGAAAACCTGTCGAAGCCTCCTTAGATGGATGGTGCCGAATAGCTTGTTGACACGTTCAGGTCCAAGAGAAGCCAATATTTGTTCAGGGAGAATGCAGTCTTCATTCAGAGCTGCTCAAAGAACGTCAGGTAAGCCATCCCAGGACTTCCTGCATCAGAGATCTTATTATTAGCTAATCGCAGGATCGTTTTTCGTCGTTTGGGACAGCAATTGGTTTACCCAGCCTTGAAAACCCAGCTACGTTCTCATCACCTCTTCCAAATTTCCCCTCCAGCTGTACACCTGAGCCCGAAAAGTAAGGAGATAGGTAGATTTCCTGAATGCATTGCCACTGGGAAATGCAGAAGTAACTTTGTAAACGGATAAGCCTACGAGGCACAAATAGACGAGATTAAGCCAGATAGCAGAATAAACAGAACTACAGAGTCGGAAGGGACCTTGGAGGACTTCAGGTCCAACCCATTGTTCAGGCAGGAGACCCCAGCCTGGAGAAACAGCTGTCCGATCCCTTCTTGAAAGCCTCCAGTGATGGAGCACGGTCTACGTCTCACAGTCAAAAGCTAGACATGGTAACACAACATTTTCTTCTTTCCCACACACGGTGTTTCCAAGCACAGATTCATAAAAGAATTCCAGACCTTATTTCCCCCAAACTTTTCTTCTTTAATGTATTTTTTTTTAAGGGTGAGAAAACAATGGATAAAAGAAATTAAAGATGTGTGACTTCCTAGCCAGGACATTTGAGATCAACTGAATCCGATTACAGTCCTAAAAATGTATCACGTCTTCCAAGCTATTCAGGTTTTTGGATTTATTTATTTTTTTTAAAAAGCCTGCATAATTAAAACTGCATTTATCTTGGGTTTTGCAGCCTGAGTGGTTTTCTGGTCCACCTTCAATCGTCTCTTCCTTTCCTGACCAATTTATCACTTAGGAGATTGAAATTTCCAAGGGCTGAGAGAAAACCCATTGTCCAATTTGATCCAAAAATAATAAATGTCGCTGATGGTTTCTGTTGTGTTCAGCCAGGGGTGAAATCTAAAATTTGTTACTACCGGTTCTGTGGATGTGGCTTGGTGGGAAGGGGGGGGGTAATGTGACTGGGTGGGCGTGGCCAACTTTTTTTTTTTTACTTTTAAAAGCATTTTTTCTACAACCTTAAGAGGTTGCAGAAAAAAATGCTTTTAGAAGCCTCTGATGAACAGGCAAGTCAGCTGGGATCGCCAGAGGCTTTTAAAGGCATTTTTTTTTCCTACAACCTCTTCGGCCGAAGAGGTTGTAGAAAAAATGCTTTTAAAAGTAAAAAAAAAAAGCCTCTGATGATTGCGTGGCTCAGCTGGGCATGGGGGAGGGGGCTCAGGGATTTTTGCTACCGGTTCTCCTAACCACCTGCCGCCATTGCTACCGGATCGGGAGATCCGGTCCGAACCGGGAGCATTCCACCTCTGTATTCAGCGCATAAAATATACAGAACAGCTGCTTTGATGTCCGTGCTGTATTCTTTTCCAGACCCCTATCCAAGGATGGTCAAAAAAGTCAACACGATAAAAGAAAACGGCTTCGTTTGAATAGAGACTGCTATCAGGACTTTCATCCTTGACTTACAACAGTTCGCTTAGTGACTGTGCAAAGTTACAACAGGAGTGAAAGAAGCGACTTATGACCGTTTCTCACAGTTACGACCTTCGCAACATCCCCACGGTTATACGATCCAAATTCAGATTTTTGGCGACTGGTTCTTATAGATGACTGTCATGGTGCCCTGGGGATCCCCTTCTCACAAGCAAAGTCAGAAGGGGGCAAACCAGATTCACTTAACAACTGTGTGCCCGTCTTAACGTCTGCGGTAAATCACTTAACAGCCGTAGCAAGAAAGTTGGTAAAATGGGGGTCAAAACTCACTTAACAAACCTCTCGCTGAAGAACAGAAACTTGGGTTTCCATTGTGCTCATCGGTTGAAGATAACCATCCTCCCATTCCAGATGGGAGCAATTGTTGTGGCCTGCCAGCACAGCTGGCGACAGACTCAGACAGTGAGGAGGTTGGGGAGGAACATGGTCCAGTCCTGGAGTCTGGGGAAGGCTCTGACGAGCGCTCTGCGTCGGTGGCAGAGAGGGAGCCAGGGCCGTCTGACAGTTGTCATCTGCCTTCGGAGTCGGACATCAGTGAGGCAGACGAACAGCTGGAGCCTGTTCCCACTGTGCACATGCACAGAGCTGCCAGGAGAAGGGAACAGCTAAGGAACAAGGGTCGACTCAGGAGTAAAGCCACAGGTGGACGATGAATGGCCCCTCCCAGGGGGAATAAAAGAGGAGCGAAGGGGGGGTGGAGTTTGCAGGAGACAATTAGTTCAATTCATTAGGGTGAAGATCTGTTCCTGACTTCTGGCCAAGTAATTGCTGCTGCTCCAGCGTGGCGTTTGGAAGATATCGGACTGGCGGCTCTCCAAGCCTGATAAAGGTCTGTAGTTGTGAAATCTCACGAAAGACGGTTTGCCGGGATTTTGCTGGAGAGGAATTTCCCTTTATCCTAAATAAAAGAGGTTTTATCGGGATGAGGCGTCGGCTTCATGTTCTTGGGAAGCCTAGGACAGAACATCAAGGGAGAAGTGTCTCAAGAAGAAATAAGGTTAGAAAAAAGAGATTTTCGGCTCACAGGTGAGTTAAAATGACGGTGACGCTTCAACAATCCCCTGTCCCCGGTTGACCAGTGATGGAATTCGGAGATAGCACGGAAAACAAGGAGCCACTGTGTTCCTGACTACAGAATGATTAGAGGGAGGGAATGGTGAGTTTCTGGTTTATATATACCTTTGTTCTTTCTGTGCTGCTGTGACAAAATGTCCCTGGGGTTTCTCAGGGAGGAACACTCGATGTTCTGCACTCACTAAAAGGGATTTAAAGCAGTGGTGGGTTCCTCCCGTTTGATCCGGTTCGGCCGAGCCGGTAGCGGTGACGATATGATGTCAAAATCTACCCCTCACCCTGGTTAGCTTAACTTCGAAAGATGTTCAAAATTCAATTTCATTGTACACATGTTGTGCATTGACCATAAAGGTTTGATTTGGTTTGAAATCCGGTGGCTATCCAATTCATTTCACTCAATGATACCTTTTGCTTATTTCTTGTAAGAAAAGTAAGATTATTCAAAACAGGGAAACCATATTTGTCCTTTATTGTTTTATTTTGGCATCACAATTATATCTCTTCATTGCTTAGGACGAGATTTTCCTTGCTCCTCCTCTTCAAAGTGTCCTTTGGAAGAAATATTTCAGAAACTTTAACTGAAGAGGAACAAGAAAAAAAAGAGAGGAAAAAACAAATCCATTTTTCATGTCGTCTTCTAATGTAAGAAAAAGCTCACATGCAGAAACTGGAAATCTGCTTTCAATCATTGCTTGATTCTTCTTCTACCTTTTCCAGTCCATGATATTCTTCTCAGCTCCTTCCAACTTTTGAAAACCGGAAAAACCGGGTTAACTATCTAAAACTCTGCACTCTGGTGAAAAAACTATGAGAAGAAATGCTTGCCATTAAAAGAAAAGATTTTCCTTCGAAGAAAAATCTAAAATCAATCTAGCTCTGAGAAATGAGGCAATTTAATTTACTTAAATTATTTAAATACATCAGTTACAATTGTTAAATTAAATATATAATTCTATGCATGTATAGTTAAAAGTCCATCTGAGCTCAGCTTGATAAGGTTTCTTATTTGTTAAACAAGACTAGGACAGCAGTTTGAGGAAGCTGACGTCGCTATGGAATGGTCGGAGTGGTGCTCGAGGATCACCACTGATAGTCCCACTGCTGGACAGTCCTTTTCGGACCTCAGTCTTGTTTTGACTGTGATAGTGGAGGGCACATCCTGACGATCCCAGGGATATTGCAAAGTCCCTGGTTGATCCAGTAGAAGCCCTTTTTCTCACAGCGGGGTGGCAGCCATTGTGGTTGCTGAAGTTGTGACAGCTCCGGAAGAGAAATAGAAGGGCAGTGAGCCAATGCGGTGAGAGAGCTTAATTTTAACTAATATAAAGAACACCCTGATGTGAAATGATAAGAGAATTGAAGACTAAAGAAATTAAGCGGCGAATCTAAGCACCTCGAAATCTGGGTGGCAGGTTTCGAGGTCGTCTCAAATAAATTGCATTTCAAATAAAGTCTTTGATGAAAAACTTCCATTTATTAAGCATGATATTCTAACTCCGACTCCATCGTAGCCAACACTGACTTCCTGACCCAAAACCCTCCTTTTCCTTTCCCCACTCCTCTGCACTCATTGGCCATCTTCCAAGTCACTCTGCTGTTATCTACTACTTCAGCTCAAAGGAATTTCCCCCCTCCCAACCCATCTCCTAGGGGATAGTATCTCCAGGGAAATTAAGTACGTGAAAAGTCTAACGTCCCTTTCCAGACTCCTCCGCTTCTCCTTCTTATGTCAGCACTAGAGTAAATGCAGCTTGAAGTGCTGACATTGGGACTTTTTTTTTTTAACCCAAACTATTTAATTTGGCAGACTTTAAAACTCTGTTTTACTATGGACCGGAACTGGATTAAAAGAGATTGATAAATTAAGAGGCTAAAATTGGTAAGCCTTTGTGCCTTTTCTTTCTAAAATAATTTTTCTTTGAGACTGAATTTTTTCTTCTTTTTTTATTTTTTTGGAATAATGTTTAAACTTTAAAATTATTATTTTACTGACAAGGAAGTTTTGGATTACAAACTGCAGAAAAGACATGAGAGTGTGTAATACTGCCATCTGCTGGAAAAGAAACTTTTTTATTTGTCTTGATATAAGTAACAAGCTGAGAATTACATTGTTATTTTAACCCAAGGACTCTGAACCTTTTGGTTAATAAGATTGTTGTGAGAGCATCTGAGGAAGTTGGAACTATCTGTATTGTTTACGCAGGTGCTCCTTGTGGATCTATAAGAAGTAGGAGTCCAGAAACATTGTAAAAGAAACTGGAACCTCTTTTGATTTTTATTATTCTTTCCAGCCTTGGTTAAGTGATAACTCTATGCTTTTTCTGCATAAATATGTTCAATTGACTTTCTTTTTCTTTTGTTAATTCTACATAATTGAATTGGATTAAGGCGCCCAAGAGCTTGAAGATTGATTTTTGATTTTTTGGCTTTTCTTTTTTTTATTCTTCTCCTTTCTTCCTTTTAATTTATTTTACTTTTTTATTTTTTTGCTTGTTAAAGTGGATTAGGGTTTCGAACAACCTGAAGAACTGTTCAATTTTTCTTTTTCTGTCATTTCTTTGGCCCAGCCTTGGTCTTTGCTGACTACTGGACAGAATGAGTAGAAAAGTAGCAACAGTGGGATCTTCTTCTACCACGCCTTCTTCGTCACCATCTGGAGGACAGCGATCAATTCAGACCATGCTTCAGCAGGAGAAAGAGAAAGAAAAGGAGAAAGACATGACGATGCAGATGATTCTTCAAACAGTCCAAAGGATGGAACAACAACTACTTTAGACAGATGAACAACTACATAAAACAGATGAAAAAGTGGCAAGCATTCAGCAAGGGATGCTGAAATATGAAGAGCAAAAGCTTGAGAAAAAGGAAGAGCAAAAGGAGGAAAAAATCAAAGACATGGATAATAGATTGGGAGAAGTTGAATGAGACAGGAGTGGACTGATTGAATGGGAGATGGACAGATCAGAATTTTATCTCAGATTTCAAAATGTGGAAGAAGAAAAGGGTGAGAACTTGGCAGGAATTATGATAGGAATATTAGCTGAAGCGCTAGAAATTACTAAGGAGAAGATGATGGATGATGTGGACGAGATATATTGAGTGTATACCAGATACGCAATGCATAACAAGTTACCACAAGAAGTACACATAAGATTTACTAAGAAATCAATTAAAGCACAGATACGTCAGATAGCTAGAGAGAAAACTAAAGTATAGTATAAGTAAAGTATAAGGAGAAAGAAATTGTGGTCTTGAGAAATGTTGGAAGTGTCATCAGACTCCAGGATCATATTACCATATGTGGTGGACATGCGTAGAAACCAAGAGATATTGGACTAAGATACACCTGTGGGTGGAAAAAATGATAAAGAAACACATTGACGTTAAACCAGAGATATTTTTATTAGGGATTTTACAGGAAACATACAATAGAGAATTGCAATATTTAATTGTGAATGTTTTAACAGCGGCTAGAATTGTATTTGCTAAAAACTGGAAAGGAGAGAAGTTACCTACAGATGATGAGGTTATTAAGAAAATTATGGAATGTGCTGAAATGAGTAAATTGACATTTGAAATTAGAGAACAGGAAGATAAACAATACTATTTGATATGGGATTTGTTTTATCAATAGATAGATAATAAATCATGGAGTTGAAGATGAAATATGGTGTTGATGTAAAGATAAAATGTGTGAAGTTTTTTTTATAAGAGATATAAGTTCCTGTTATAAATTGGTATTTTAGAAATTGAATTATGCACAAGAGAATATTAATCGTTCGACATACTGTCTGTAATTGTTGGGAATGATGATGGTTTTATATTTTGTTTTTGTTTTAAAATAAAAAATATTTTCAAAAGAAAAAGACTAGGACAGCAGTTTAAAATTCTTAGACTCTAAGTAAAATTTGTATAGAATTGCAGCTTAAATTCTAACCATTTATTTTTTTACTCAGAAAGAAATTTCACCGTAGTCATTGTAATTCACAATTTATGTGCCTAGAATTGCAGCCTTGAATTGAGTTCCAGATGCAGATAGCGCTTCAAAGTCCTATCGAGATTATTACTAACCGCATAGCCCTTCCCCCAAAAAGTAAGAAAAAATAAATGCTGAATTTTCCGAGGCTTCTTCGCTGATTGGAGAATGGATCCAAACAGAGTTTTAAATATTTTTTTTCTCCCCTTTAACCAGTCGACACCGTATTATAGCAGCGTCCTGAGAAACAAAACAGAAATAATGAGATTTATCCTGATTCACACGGGAAGACATAAAGAGGTTGAGTTTAGTTAATGCCTTGAACGTCCATTTAAAAAGATTTTTCCACGTTCGGAACACAACACAGGTAGTCCTCCACTTATGACAGTTCATTTAGTGACCTTGGAAGTGACAATGGCGTGAAAAAAAACGACTTAGGATCGGTTTTTTTCACACTTACGACCGTTGTAAGCCTCCCCGTGCTTACATGATCAAAACTCAGACAGCTTGGCAACTGACTTGGATTTATGATGAGTGTGTGTGTGTGTGTGTGTGACGTGATCCCCTTTTGTGACCTTCTGCCAAGATTCACTTAACAACGGCAAGTGATCTGCTTATCAGCTGTGGCCAGAAGGGTCATAAAATCGGGCACACTTAACGACTTCCTCATTTAGCAATGGAAATCCTAGTCCCGACTGTGGTCATAAATTGAGGACTGCCTGAACTACTAGCCTCCAAACGAATATGTATATTTGTTGGTTTTAACAGTCGCTTGGTCGATTGTCGTTGTCAGCCACCCTGAGTCCTCGGAGATAGGGCGGCATACAAATTTTATAAAATAAATAAATAAATAAATTCACTATTTATTCCAGTCTCGTGGAGAATCTTAGCCTCATCCAATCTCAGAGAAGAAATACTGATAAGCAGACAAGCGCAGCATCCAAAGATATTCTGATATAAATTCTGCAGAAATGGTGTTTTTTTTACATACTTCTTCATTAGGGAGAAGGATTTAATGCTTTATAAGAGAAGCAGAGGGCCGAACGCTTTTGAACATGGTGTTGTTGTTTTTTAACAAAAAAGAAAAAAAAAGGAAAGAAAATACTTACTTTCAAATCCACCGATGAACCAACATTAAACTTCCGCCTTGCAAACTCTTCCACTTCCTTCTCTATAGTTTCCTGGATAGTCCCTTTGACGTCAATATAGTAGCAGTCACTACTGGCATAATGGCAAGAAATAGCCTGTATTAAAAGAGAGGGAGAGAGAGGGAGGGAGAGCGAGAAAGAGGGAGGGAGAAAGGGAGGGAGTGGGAAGGAGGAGAGAGGGAGAAGGAGGGAGAGAGAGGGGGAGAAAGAGGAGAAGGAGAGAGAAGGGAGTGGGAGAGGAGGAGGGGAGGGAGGGAGGGAGAGGAGGAGAGGGAGGGAGATAGAGGGAGAGGAAGAAGGAAAGAGGGAGAAGGCGGGAAAGAGGGAGAGAGGGAGGGAGAGCAAGAAAGAGGGAGGGAGTGGGAAGGAGGGGAGAGGGAGAAGGAGGGAGAGAGGGGGAGAAGGAGGAGAGGGAGAGAGAAGGGAGTGGGAGAGGAGGAGGGGAGGGAGGGAGGAAGGAAGCAAGAGAGGGAGAGAGAAAGGAGGAGAGAGGGAGAGAGGGAGAAGGATGGAGAGAGAAGGAGAGAGAGAAAGGGAGGGAGGAAGAGAGAGGGAGGAGTGGGAGAGGGGGGGAGGGAAGGAAAGAGACAGAGAGAAGTTACACCATTTTTTATTTTCACGATTAAATGCAAATTGGCCACGTTCCAAGCCTTATTAACCAAAACCATTAAGAAAGAGGCCCAAATAAATGTTCAGGTAAGACACAGAAAGTCCTTGCTTTGAACCCCGCAGGTGAGGTCTCGGGGGATCTTCAGACACCCAGAATTATGGGTGTCTGGATTACCTTCCGAAATCCTTCCGTCCTGTTTCTTCCGGAGCCATGAATGATCAAGGGGTGGAAGAAGACGATGTCTCCTTTCTCCATGGGGAGGTAGACTCTGGGAAGACTCTTGTCGTAGTCATGGATCCCATGGTACAGCTTGTTCACACCACCCTGGGGAAAAAAAACAAGGTAGAACTGACCTTCTAAGCTTCCCGAGAGACGCAAACAGGCCAAATGAAGGAGAATCTTTGTAACTCAGGGGCTCCTTGGTGCTCTCTGAGCTTGGTGGTTTTCTTGCAGACGTTTCATGACCCAACTAGGTAACATTATCAGTGCTAGAAGCTTGCACTGTTTTCTTGCAGTTTCATCACTAGCACTGATGATGTTACCTAATTTGGGTCATGAAACATCTGCGAGAAGACACCCAGGGAGCACCGAGGACCCCTCAGAGACCAAATTTTAGATATCCATCCATTGACCAGGATTCTCCTTCCAACAATGGCCGGATGGATTGTTTATCCCTGATACAAGGTAAGACACTCAACATCTTTGGCAAATCTTTTTTCCTGGTTGTGTAACCTGAGAGCCACCTCCACATTGTCAATCAGAAATGTCGGCAGTTCGGCAGTTCGAATCCTTAGTACGGGTCTCCATCCTGAACAGGGGGTTGCACTAGATGACCTCCAGGGTCCCTTCCAACATTGGCAGCTGTGAAATCCTACTGGAGGAAGGACCTCCAGACACCATGTCTTGACTCAGTCTTCCTGTTCTGTCCCCCGTCCCCACACAGGCAAACACACAACCAGGCACGCCTGCCAAGTTTTTATTAAGCAATCAGACTAGAAACCCTTGCAGATAAGAGTTTTGGCAGTAAACTGCGAAATGCCTGCCAAGCCAGTTTTCACTCACAGTAAGCAAGAGAGAGTTTATCCTTAGTCTGGTTCAGTAGCAAAAAGTAATCCACGAAGCAAGAGTTCGCCAAGGTCCAATCCAAATATGCACAAGCCAGATTTCAGGTAACACGATGTGACTCTCAGGTTTTTAACTTTGACCGTCACAAAGCCTGAAGAGCAATCACACCCACTTTTATTCCTTGTGGGGTGTGGCTCAGTGACTCAGCTCAACCTCGGGCCCTCCCACGCCTCTTTCGTTGCTGCGCACGCTTCTCCCTCCGACGCTGTCTGGGATCAAGCCAGGATTCATCATCCTCGCTCCCTATCTGATATGCTTTCCTCCTGGCATTTTTGGGCTCAATTGTGGTCGTACATCGAGGACTGCCTGCGTTAGTCCTTGAGTTACAACCGTAATGAAGCCTGCCCATGATGGTCATAAGACGGGTCATTCAACTGACATTGTTTGCAGTGGTCATTAAGCAAACACCCCGGTCGTAAGTGCAAAGCCACTATTCCCTCTGAGTGCAGTTTTGCCCAAAACCTGGAATTTGCTTTCTGGCAAAACCGTCATAAAACATGATCGTGTGACTGTAAATGTGGCCCTGTGGCCAAGCATCTGGAGTGCAGTCACATGACAGCAGGGGGCGGGGTCACTGTCAGAACTTTGAATCCGGGTTGCAAGTTCCTCTTTTTCAGGTCGGTCGCTAAGTGATTTCATTGGTCGCAAGTCGAGGACTACCCGTACCCTAGCTTTTTGATGCCAATCATGCCTCTCCCTCTCCGTCGTTTACCTCCCAATCCGGGTATTTGTGCTCCTTCAGGCAGCCCTTGTGAGTCCCTGGCAACACAACCAGACATCCGTTTGTCCGGTCCACCTTTTGCATTGCGGTCCAGGCACAAACAACTCGGTCGGCAGGCCGGAAGGGGAAGTAATAAAGATCCTGATGCAAAGGATGACGAGAGGTTTTCTTGCCTGGAAAGGAGGAGAAATTCCTTGGACTCAGAAAGAGGGAGTAACGCTAGCAACAAAGGAGAATTATTTCTCGCGCAGGGTTGACAGGAGGGGTCCCTGGTGCTCCCTGAGCTTCTTCTCACCTGTTAATTCACCTGGGTCTCACCTGTATCGGGTGGTTTATTGTTCAGCATGGTGTGCATAGCCATGATGTCTGGCCCCGTGAAGCATTCGACGTATTTTAAGATCTAAAGGAAACAAAACCAGCTCAGAAAAGAAAGAGATATTTAAAGCTGCCACAAATCCTTACGATGGAATGATTAAAAACCAAAAAGTGATACAGAAAATAGCTGGCGGTAACTGTGGCTTTGGCTCTGCTTCGCTTGGATGGCAGCCTGACATAAAGGGTGGGGCAGGGGCATACATACACGGTTAGGAAAAAATGACAGAGCAGCACGTAAGACCTAAAACCAGAAATATTTTTGTTCGGTACAATGCCAGAAATATAATAAAGGGATGATGTGTTTAATATGACACGTGCTTACTTGATTGATTGATTGACTGATTAGCCCTTGGCCCATATCAAAGTGCAGAGTTCCAGAAACAAATTATTATTAAAATAATTTATTACTAAAATTTGATAAAAGCAATTTAAAGTGGAATTGGATAAACTACGATTTAAAATGACATTGGAATAAAATAACAATAATTTAAGATACAGATAAAATATGATAAAATTATATTGCAATCTACCCCAATCAGTCCCACGTATGCCGATCTCAACCGAAGCATTTTGCTTAAGTACCCGGCTGTGTTAAATGTCATTTTCAGATTCTGGCCGCGCATAAGGTAAGTTCTTTTGAGATGGGAAGATGTTTATGCAAATTTTTAGGATTTCGGAACAGTCCCGCTTTCACCTGAGGTAAGGTGCAGTATTGAAAGAGCTCCTCGCTATTCATGAAATCCTGCAATCTGAAAACCTTATTCTCGTTGGCTTCAGACTTGGCAATCGTGATGTCTTTCAAGATAGTTATTCCAAGCACCTTCACTTCCTTTCTGCATATCTTTACAAACTCCTCTCTGAAAACAGGGTTAAAAAAGAAAAGGGGAAAGCATTTTAAATTGTCATCCAGAACTCCTCTAAAGGCATCTACTTTTGCATTCATTCCGTGTAAGGCTTTCCATTGGGAATCAAAAAGGAATTATTCCAGAGTACTGGAGGCTAAATCGTACGAGGAACCGTCGAGGGAGCTAGGTATGTCTGTTGTGGCTCGGCGGCGGCCTGCAGAGCTGGCAGCAGAGTCAGACAGTGAGGAGGCTGGGGTGGAACATGGGCCAGTCCTGGAGTCTGGGGAAGGCTCGGACGAGGGCTCTGCGTCGGAGATAGAGAGGGGGCCAGGGCCATCTGGGAGTGATGCGCGGACTCCGAAGCCCCCAGAGTCGGACAGCAGAGAGGCAGAGGAACAGGAGGAGCCTGTTCCCAGTATGCACATGCGCAGAGCTGCCAGAAGGCAAGAACGATTAAAAAAAGGGGGGCCACTCAGGAGTAAGGTTTGGAGATGATTGGCCCCTCCCATAAGTCATAAAAGAGGAGCAAACGGACGTGAGCCTTTGCAGGAAGCAATTAGTTCATAGAGTCAATTCAAGCTCTGAGAAGTCCGTTTTGACTCTGTGCTCCGTTTGGCCTTGCAAAACTAATGGACAATTAGGTCTCTGGCAACATTTCAAGGGAGATAAAGGTGGGTGCTTATCAACATTACCCTGAAAGACTGTGTCCACTCGAGCAGACATCGGTCAGAATCTGCACAGGCTGTTTGTGAACCATTACGGGCTGTGAATGACCGTAATTCACAGCCGTCTCAATAAAAGAGGGTTTTTTGGGGACTAAGATTGTGATTTATGCTTTCCCAGGAAGCCTAGGTCAGAACAATGTCTAGCTATCAAAGAGGAGGACTAGAGGTGACATGACAGATGTCTTCCAGTATTTGAGGGGCTGTCACAAGGAAGAGGGGGTTGACTTATTCTCCAAAGCACATGAGGATAGGACTAGAAGCAGAATTACAAGAGTTGGAAGGGACATCAGAGATCTTCTAGTCCTACCCCCTGCTCAGGCAGGAAACTTATATCATTTCAGACAAACTGCTGTCCAATCTCTTCTTGAAGACCTCCAGGGATGGAGCACCCACAGCTTCTAGAGACAAGTTGTTCCACTGACTAATTGTTCTCACTGCCAGGAAATCCCTCCCTGGTTCTAGATTGGATCTCTCCATGGTTAGTTTCCATCCCGTTGTTTCTTGTTCTGCCTTCTGGTGTCTTGGAGAATAGGTTGTCCACCTTCTTCTTTGTGGGTGGAAAGAGGGATGCAACCTTGAAGTAAGGAGAAACTTCCTGACAACAATGAATCAATGGAATAGTTTTCAAAAACCATATTGGAAAACCTTTTGAGCAGTACGGTATAAGATCTTCTGCCTTGGGCTAGAACCAGGGGTGCAATGCTACCGGTTCAGGCCGGTTCGATCCGAACCGGTAGTAACAAATGTGAGTGGTTCGCCGAACCAGTAGTAAAAAGTAAAAGTAAAAAAGGAGTTCCGATGATGGCACAGCACAGGCAGGCAATAGGTAGTTTAAAAATGCTTTTAAAAAGTAAAGAAAAGGTTCAATCACCTGTGACAATCAGCCGTGAGATCCTTGGAACTTTTTTTTTTAACTCTTTAAAGCATTTTTTACTACCTATTGGGGGAAGTCCCTTTTTTGCTCCCAGGAGGCTTCCCTGAGGTCTGCTAGGCCAAAAACAGGTGGTGTTGATGGGTGCTGCGAAAGAAAGAAAGAAAGAAAGAAAGAAAGAAAGAAAGAAAGAAAGAAAGAAAGAAAGAAAGAAAGAAAGAAAGAAAGAAAGAAAGAGGGAGGGAGGGAGGGAGGAAGGAAAGAAAGAAAGAAAGAAAGAAAGAAAGAAAGAAAGAAAGAAAGAAAGAAAGAAAGGAAAGAAAGAAAGAAAGAAAGAAAGAAAGAAAGAAAGAAAGAAAGAAAGAAAGAAAAAGGGAGGGAGGGAGGGAGGGAGGGAAAAAGAAGAGGAAGGAAGGACCACAAACCTGGCACCAGACGCAGCTTCAGAGGATACCTTGAAAGAGCACAGCAATCAATCCAGGGCTAGAAGGGACCTGGAAGTCATCTAGTCCAACCCCCTGCTCCAGCAGGACATTGTTAAAGTGAGTTTCTGTCTTTTGATCCTCCCAGTCACATGATCCCCCAGTCATATAGCCACGCCCACCCAGTCACATGACCCCCACCAAGCCAGCCAACGAAGCCACGTCCACAGAACCGGTAGGAAACGTTTTTAGATTTCCCCACTGGCTAGAAGCCCTCCGAGGTTCCTTCCCAGTCCTATGATTGTATGTCCTAAGAGATCCGTTTTTTGAAAATTCACAGGATCTAAGCGAAGGGTTCTCCAAGTGTAGATTGCAAGCTGCCACCTACACTTATGTCCTTGCTTGCTTATTTATTGTCCACGCCGCTGGACGTTCCCATGCCACAATTATAATAATAAAAAAAGCACAGTAAACAACAATTAAAACTTCCCTGTTGTAATTACAAAAATTATGCACAATTTTGCACAACTCCAGACGATCCAGTTACAACCACCTTCTGGAGTTACAGAAACTCTGACTGCAGTGACATAGTTCATTAAGAGCAATTCCTAGTTTGCTCAAATGACATGGTTTGCAATTGACTTCTTAGAGCGGGAGTCGCCAAACCTGGCAAATTTAAAACTTGTGGACTTCAACTCCCATAATTCTTGGAGTTGTGGGCTTCAATTTCCAGAATTCTTGGAGTTGTGGGCTTCAACCACCAGAATTCTTGGAGTTGTGGGCTTCAACCACCAGAATTCTTGGACTTGTGGGCTTCCACTCCCAGAATTCTTGGATTTGTGGACTTCCACTCCCAGAATTCTTGGATTTGTGGACTTCCATTCCCAGAATTCTTGGATTTGTGGACTTCAACCACCAGAATTCTTGGATTTGTGGGCTTCCACTCCCAGAATTCTTGGATTTGTGGACTTCAACCACCAGAATTCTTGGATTTGTGGGCTTCCACTCCCAGAATTCTTGGAGTTGTGGGCTTCCATTCCCAGAATTCTTGGATTTGTGGACTTCAACCACCAGAATTCTTGGATTTGTGGGCTTCCACTTCCAGAATTCTTGGATTTGTGGGCTTCCACTCCCAGAATTCTTGGATTTGTGGGCTTCCACTCCCAGAATTCTTGGAGTTGTGGGCTTCCACTCCCAGAATTCTTGGAGTTGTGGGCTTCCATTCCCAGAATTCTTGGATTTGTGGACTTCAACCACCAGAATTCTTGGATTTGTGGGCTTCCACTTCCAGAATTCTTGGATTTGTGGGCTTCCACTCCCAGAATTCTTGGATTTGTGGGCTTCCACTCCCAGAATTCTTGGAGTTGTGGACTTCAACCACCAGAATTCTTGGATTTGTGGGCTTCCACTTCCAGAATTCTTGGATTTGTGGACTTCCAGAATTCTTGGATTTGTGGGCTAACACTCCCAGAATTCTTGGACTTGTGGGCTTCCACTCCCAGAATTCCCTAGACAGCATGGCCAGCAGAGGAATTCTGGGAGTTGAAGTCCAGGTGTGCCAAGTTTGGAGAGCCCTGTCTTAGAGCAATTCAAGGTGTTGGGTTGAATGATACTTGACATGGGTCAAGGATACCTGTCTTTGTTTTACCTGAAGCGCTCAATATCTTCATCAGCCACCAGATTTTTGATGACGAGATATCCATTGTCCTCATAGAAACGTCTCTGCTCTGGAGTTAAGACGTCATTATCCAAGGTGTAACTGTAGAGACATGAAATATTGATTCTTTTTGTATTGAAGTGGAATTGAAACTTGCAGCCTTGGGATACTTTAGAGCAGGGGTCTCCAACCTTGGCAACTTTAAGACTTGTGGACTTCAACTCCCAGAAGTTGGCTGAGGAATTCTGGGAGTTGAAGGTTACAAGACTTAAAAGGATATTGCAAAATCTCCATTCCCTCCCCACTCCGGGGGAAAGATATTGCAAAATCTCCATTCCCACCCCACTCCGGGGGAAGGATATTTTGCCCACTCCGGGGGAAAGATATTGCAAAATCTCCATTCCCACCCCACTCCGGGGGAAGGATATTGCAAAATCTCCATTCCCTCCCTACTCCGGGGGAAGGATATTGCAAAATCTCCATTCCCACCCCACTCCAGGGGAAGGATATTGCAAAATCTCCATTCCCTCCCTACTCCGGGGGAAGGATATTGCAAAATCTCCATTCCCTCCCTACTCCGGGGGAAGGATATTGCAAAATCTCCATTCCCTCCCCACTCCGGGGGAAGGATATTGCAAAATCCCCATTCCCACCCCACTCCGGGGGAAGGATATTGCAAAATCTCCATTCCCTCCCCACTCCGGGGGAAGGATATTGCAATATCTCCATTCCCTCCCCATTCTGGGGCCAGCTAGAGGTGGTATTTGCCTCTGAACTACTCAAAATTTCCGCTACCGGTTCTCCAGAACCTGTCAGAACCTGCTGGATTTCACCCCTGATATACTCTTTTGTATACAGTAGAACCTCTGGTCACGACCATAATTTGTTCCATAACTTTGGTCTGAACCCGATTTGGTCGTCACCCGAACCTAACCAAAATTAATGCAGCGGCCACACGTGGGTCGCTGTTGTTTGTAAACAAACAACAGGAAATTTGGCACTTACAAAACACCCTGATATGGTCGTGGTCAGAAGCGTCCGTGACCAGAGGTTCTATTGTGCTTGGTATTGTGTTGCACATGCCTTCTAGATGTCTGTAGCGGGGGGGGTTCCTACTTATCTTTACTACTGGTTTGCATTATGCTCGTGTGCGCGCGCTCTCTTCTGCGTATGCGCAGATCACTTATGATGACGTCCGGGTCAGTGGGCGGAGCCTCCCGCCGGTTTTTCTCCCGGTTCTTGCAAACCGGTGTGAACTGAGGGCAACCCACCACTGGTCTGTAGAGGTTCTCCGTCCTCTAGGTCATGGTTGTCCCAAAGGTGCTTTTTTCAGAAGGCAACTGGACTTCCTTGGGTTTTTTTTCTTTTGAAGACGTTTCGCTTCTCATCTAAGAAGCTTCTTCAGCTCTGACAAGATTCCATTCCTCACTATCCTGTCAAGAGCTGAAGAAGCGGGGGGGGGGGGTGTCCATGGCTGTGGCTTAGAAGACATTGTCTTCGTCTCTCTGCGGCATATGGAAAATTGAAAGCGGATGAAAATAAAATACACAGCATTTTTGAAGTCCGATAACAACTAGGTGCGTTATTGAAGAGTTCCTGTCTTGGTTGGATTAAGATTGATGTGGTCAGTCACCCTAAACTGCTTTTAATTGAGGTTTTCTTTTAAAGTGCTTTCCCTTCGGGGGATAAAAGTGAGCAGAGGGGGTGATGAAACAGCGAGACGATGATTTAAAGAGGTCTGAAAAACAATAAATTAGAATTTAATTGTGAGCTGGATCCGCAAAAGATGTCGACAGGGCGAAGGGCAGCAAACTAAGTTTTATGGCTATGTTTGAAGAAGATAAAAATAAGATATCTGAGAGCTGCCTGAATGTTGGAGTCGACATAAATGTGGAGAACAGGAATCTTTTTTTTGGAACAGCCTAATATTTAAATGGTTTGTTTGTGGGATCATCTGAAAATTTGAAAAATTATCCCTTTTTTTTTTTGAAGACGCTGTGAAAATTGTAGACTAAAAGTTAAAAGTCTTAAAGTAATCTAAAGCATGTTTGCTGTTTGAAGCTCACAGCGGGCAAAATGGCGCTGAGGAATGTAACTGATCTTGATTAACGTGACTACAGGAATTTCTCTGTTTGTATTTTATACTGCCTCTGGCGCAAGAAGCAATTGTAAGCAAGCCTTCAATAACTTGGACTTTCAACTTTTTTAAAATTTGGGACTCTTTAATGCTTTATTTGTCGTCTCTGGCATCTTAAGGTGAAAGTAAAATATGCCCAAGTCCTTCTGAAAAGACCCTTCTGAGTATCTGTGGTACAGAATTGAGGATTAAAGATTTTCCTCTACAATAACTTAACATCTTAAATACAAGTTGATGACCCATTGATTTTGAACTGTGAATAAAGTTATAGAAATATTTGGTCAAAAATTATAGGAGTTATTAAGATGGATCCATCTAAAGATGAATCGGTGCGACCTAAGGTCAAACAGATTTCTCAAGCTAGTATTGACTCAGCTCAAATTGTGTTGGCATTAAACAAATTAAGTGATAAAATTGAAATAATGGATACAGAATTTCAAAAAATACATTTAAAAATGGATGAAGAAAAGAAGGAAAGATCCAACCAGCTGGAACAAATTGTTCAAGAAATTAATGTTAATTTTGCTAAATACACAGCAGAAGTAACAGTGATAAAAGATAATGTAGACCAACTACAAGTGCAAACAAAAAAAATTGATAAGCAAATAACTGAAATTTTTTTAAAAAATGAAAAACAGGATAGAAGAATGTGTATTTTGGAAGAAGAAGTTAGGAAGTCTAACATTGTTATAAGAGGCATAGTGGAAGAAAAAGTGGACAATGTTAAACAACGTGTTTTGAAATGGCTTAATGAACTTGGATTGGATAAAAATTTTACAACCACAGATTTGATAAGTGTCTATCGAATTGGATTTAGAAGACAACGTGAAATAATAAGAAATGTTTTGGTGAGATTTGCAAGTGTTAATGATAAATTACAAGTAATGGCAAAAATTAGAGAAAATGGTGATGCTGTGCTGAAGATTGAGGGAAAACAGGTCCAAGTCTTCCAAGATATCTCAAGAGAGGAAAGATCGTGGAGATATTATCTGAAGCCAATTACTAAAATATTAAAAGATAGAGGTATTAAGTATAATTGGAGACCACCACAGCGAATGAAATTTTTCTATAAAAATAGAATGCATATATTCACAATAGAAACAGATATGGTCCAATACTTCCATGAGCTTGGCTTTTTGGAAAAAGAGGAAGAACAATGTGAATTAAGATCACAATTACTCAAAATGGGTGGAATTGAAATATATACATCAACACCAGAGGAAGAAGGAGGGGCGGTCGGAGGTTTAGGTCCAAAACCAAAGAGGAAAAGAAAACCAACGAAAGATATTTCTCCATCTTTGGCGGAGGTACAGAAGAAAAGTCGAGATCTTACTGGTGAAGGAGTGGAAAGGATGATTACATTGGACTCTGAACATAAAAGGGAAGATGAGCCCGAGTGCGGGGATGAAGAACCTGTAGTTGTTCAATTGAAACCAGAATTATGCCAATGAAGAGACGACCCAGTTGATGGACGGGGTCCCCTCTCCCCCACTCTTGGAAACGAGGCGTATCTTAATGAAGACGGTGGGGGATGAAGATTTTATGTGGTTGTGTGTCATGTTAGTTTTTGTTTTATGTTGTTTGTATGTTTTATATTATTATTTTTTTTATTATTATTATTTTTATGTTATGTGTTGTCTATATATATTTGTTTGGGTTTTGGGTCACGGAAAGGAAAAAGAGGGAATAGTTAAAATTAAAAATATTAATGGGGTAATTAAGGTAATGACTTGGAATGTTAAAGGTACTGGGAATCAGTTTAAGAGAAGACATTTAGAATTTAAGATTAAAAGAGATCCTCCTGACATACTTTTTATGCAAGAAACTCATCAGAAATCTGAGGATATAAACAGGATGTATTTAAAAGGGATGCAGGTTTATGAAAAAGCTTTTGGGTCCTCAAAATCTAGAGGTGTTGCAACATTAATATCAAATAGAGTCCAATTTGAAAAAAACAAAGTAATAGCAGATATTGATGGACGATATTTGATAATAACAGGATGTATTAACGAGGAAAAAATAACATTAGTTAATTTATACGCACCAAATGTGAATCAAAAAGATTTTTTGAATAAGATTACCGATTTGTTGCAAACTGAAAGGGTAGGGAAAGTAATTATTGCTGGTGATTTTAATTTAATTAGAAACCAGATGGATAGTACCAATCCTACCCGATATGGTGGAATAAGAAAAACTTGATAATTGGATGTTGCAAAATGGTGTAGTTGATGTTTGGAGGGAGATTAAAGGTAATGAAAGAATGTATACTTTTCACTCAAAGGTATTTAATTCATATTCAAGAATTGACTATATTTTTGTATCCAAGAATCTGATGGATAATGTGGATAATATGGATGTTGGAATATTTAAAGACTCTGACCACGCAGAATTGTTATTAGAATTATATATGTTTTTGGAGAAAAAAGAAAATTGTTGGAGATATGATGAAAAATTATATAAAAACGAGGAAGATAAGAATCGTATTCTTAAGAAATGGGAAGAAAATTGGGATTGAAATGATAATGGGGAAGTTAATTATGGAACAGTTTGGGACACAATGAAAGCAATTTTTAGAGGAGAAAGTATTAAATTATCAAGTAGGAAGTATAAGAATTATAAAGTAAAAATAGAGGAAAAGAAGAAATTGATAAAAGAACTGGAAAATAGATTTCTAGAGACTAAGGATAGGAAATTATGGGAGGAACTTAAAAAATTGAAAAATAAACAAATAGCGGAAGATACAGAAATAGTTAAAAAAAATTAAGCTATTTAAAAAGAGAATTTTTTGAATATGGTAATAAAAATTCAAAATTATTAGCAAGAATGGCGAAATTAGCAAGAATGGCGAAACGGCGAAAAGAAAAAAGAGAAATAGGTGTCCTAATAGATGAAAAAGGTAAGAGATGTTATAAAAAATTAGAGAAATGTGAAATTGTTAAAAAGTTTTTTCAAGAATTATATCTTAAAAAAGAAATTGATAATTGTAAATTAAAAAATTTCTTAGAAAAATATGGTCAGAAGAAAATTGATAATAAATATAAAGAAAAAATGGAAAAGGATATTACCTCTGAGGAAATTAAAGATGTGATTCAGAAGCTAAAACTTGGAAAATCTCCATGTGAGGATGAGTTACCAGCAGAATTTTATAAAGAGTTTAAAGAAATTTTGATCCCAAAATTACAGAAATTGTATAATAAGATATTACATGGAGATGATATTCCCATGTCCTGGAATAGAACAATTATATCCTTAATCCCGAAACCAGGTAAAGATTTAGAAAAAATTGAATCCTATCGGCCCATTTCCTTGATTAACCAAGATGCTAAGATATTTACTGCAATTGTAGCAAATAGATTGAATAATTTTATAGATAAATATATAAACCATAATCAAGTAGGTTTTGTTAAAGGGCGTTATATGTGTGATTTAGTTAGAAGAGTATTAAATGTTATTGATATTGCTGAGAATAATGGTGATAAGATAGGTATTCTTGCCTTGGATATTTTTACAGCTTTTGATTCTATACAATGGGATACTATAAAAGAAATGATTTCTGCATTAGGATTTGGTAATAAATTTATTCATATTATTTCCAAATTGTACCAGAGGGGTACGGCAAGAGTGAAGGTAAATGGTATATTTACACAAGATATAAATTTGGAAGCAGAGACAAGACAGGGTTGTCCTCTGTCTCCGATCCTATTTTTATTAGCAATGGAAATTTTAACAACTTTGATTGAAGAGGATTCAGAATTAATAGGTTATAAAGGTGTCAAAGTTAATTTATATGCAGATGACACTCTTGTCATTTTAAACAATATTACAAATGATATAAAAAGAGTTCAAATACATTTAGAAGAATTTGAAGATATGACTGGTTTGAAAGTAAATTGGGCAAAATCAGAATTATTAATGGAAATTGATAGGGAAAATAAATTAGAAAAATTACAAAATCAATTTGGAATTAGGATAAAGGATAATTTAAGATATTTAGGTATTATACTTTCACTTAAAATTAAAAATTTAAAGAAACTAAATTATGACATAGTAACAAAAGAAGTTGAAGAGAAAATTGGGAAATATAAAAAACTCAAGCTATCTTGGTTTGGTAGAGTAGCTTTATGTAAAATGATGTTACTTCCTAAATTTAACTTTTTATTCGAGATGCTTCCAATTTTTTTAACCGAGAAGGACATTGAAGTATATCAAAAAAAAAAAAATAGATACATTTTGTAATGGGGATAAAAAACCAAGACTGATTAAGAAAATGTGGTATCAGAACCAAAAACAAGGTGGTTTAGGAATTCCAAAATTATTAAACTATTATAGAGCATTTAATATAAAAACAGTAGTAAAAATTTTAAAAGGAGATGTTAAACTTTGGGGTAATTTGGAAATGAAGGAAATAAAGAAGTTTGGTTACAAATGGTTTTTGGAAAATTTTAAAGGTAAGGTTAAAATTTGTAATTATTGGTTAAATAGTTTGACTAAAAATTGGGACAGAGTAGCAAAAAAATTAATACCAGACGCATTGTATTTAGGTAAACTGAAAGAGAATTGCCCAATGAAATTAAATAGTAACAGAGAGAGGATTATAATAGAAGAGAAAGTGGAAACAATTAGTGAATGGCTGAAATTTATAGAAAATGAAATGAGGAAAGAGGAAATTTATGGAAAATTAAACATTAATTGGTTTGAAAGAATTCAAATGAATAAATGGAATAGGAAATGCAAAGAAAGGAATGATGAGAGTAGAAAGGAAACAGAATTTGAAAATTTGACATCTCGAATAATAAAAGATGAAATTGGGCCAAAGGGTTTAGTTAGTAAAATTTATAAAATTATTAACTTTGATAATAATTCACAAAGGGTAATGAAAGAGAATTGGGTAAAAAAACTGGGTATTGAAATTTCTGATCAAAATTGGAATATGAATTGGGTTAGCAGAATAATGAGGACATTATCAATAAGGATTAAAGAACATAATTATAAAGTTATTTGGAAGTGGTATTTGACCCCAATAAGACTTTTTCAAATGGATAATAAAGTGGATAAAATGTGTTGGAGATGTAAAGTGGAACTCGGGACATATGCTCATATGTGGTGTAAATGTAATGGGGTTGAACTTTTTTGGTCTAGGATAGAAAATGAAATATTTGAAATAATTAAGAAGAGGGTCAAATTGAAATTGGAAACCATATTATTATTAATATTGAATGAAACAACATTAACAACTGGAGAAAGAGAATTGGTGAGGATTTTGGTTATAATGGGGAGAATTATAATTGCTAGATATTGGAAATTAAATGTTGACTTAAAATTAGAAGAATGGTATAATGAAACATGGAAATTTGCATTAAATGATAAATTGACTTGTGATATTAAAATTAGAAGTGGTATATATAAAGAAAATGTTTTTTGGAACACTTGGCAACCATTTGGGGACTTTGCACTTGGGAGATTGGATGAATCGGCACCAGTACCTTATCAAAGAGATTTCTGGAAGAATTGAAGACTTCAAGTTCCTAAAACTTCCTTTCCGTTTGTATAGCACGTTGGGGGAAAAATTTTTTTTTTCTTTCTTTACTATTGATTTTTTGTATTGATTTTTTTTCCTTTTTGTTATTCTTTAACAATAAAAATATAAAAAAAATTTAAAAAAAAGAGCTGAAGAAGCTTCTTGGATGAGAAGCGAAACGTCTTCAAAAAGAAAAACCAAGAAAGTGGTTCTGAAAAAACCTCCTGAAAAAAAGCACCTTTGGGATGTCTTCTACGTGTTACTGGGGCCTGGAGTGGCAGGTTATTCTCTGAAAATGAGACATATTCATAAAAATAAAAAACAAAACCCCAAACTGGCTGAACTCTAAACTACTTACCAAAGGCAAGGCCAGTTTAAGAGAAGTCATTCACTTTACAAACCAAAATCAAAAACTACGGAACCCCACATAAACATACTGCTAAATACCCAAAGGGAGCAAAATGAAGCAAACGTTTGAATCTGTGTTTTCATCCGAGGAAAATCAGAGTCAAGTTCCACTTACCAGAACTGCGTTGGGCATGTCACAGGAGCAACCTGGGCTGAAGTTGGAAAAGGTGTCTTGACATCAAATTTAAGAAAATTTAAAAAGATGGCTTTGATGGCAGAAGTTCCGGTGGGAAACAAACTCGGAACGCATTTATAATCACAGGAGTTCTCATAAAACAGAAAGAAATTAAATATAATATAGCGTCTTCCCATTTAAATTACACCCCCCCCAAGTTATCTTACAGCCGCCACCAGTTTGAAATTTAAAAGCTTGATGGATAAAGGAGCTGAAAATGTTCCTTTTTTTTTTTAAGGGGTCCAGTGGAATGTTTCCTTCCTACATAAGGAAATATAAAATAGAAACATCAGAGGAACAAAACAACCACCCAAGAACTTGAATTAGTGTGGGAGTTTAGTTTTAATTAACTTAATTAATTTTAATTTAACATACTTTAGAGTTGGGAGGAGTTGGAAGCTGTTTCAACCAAGGGCCCCCACAGTCCTCCTCCTCCTCCTCTCTGCAAACCCCCCTCCCTTCCAGCACTGATGATGTAACCTAGTGGGGTCGTGAAAGGTCTCCAGGAAAACAACTAAATTCAGAGCGCACCAAGAGACCCCGGAGTCTTCCTCCAACCGGTTGAGCTTTTTTTACCCCCACGTTGCGGGCTTTGCCAGTCCCGGGGCCCAGAAGGTGCAAAGTCCCGATAGGAGAAGGATACGAATCCGGCGGGGGGAAGCAGGTGCCGGAGCAAGATCCCCAGCCGGAGGGGCGCGCTGCGTTGCTTCCCCAGCCTCTCCATGGCGCGAGGGTCCTTGGCGATCAGCCGGGCGCTTCTGCCGCTCAGGGTCTCGGAGACCTGCTGGTCGGGCTCGGATGTAGCCGGCAAGGGGCGGAGAAGGCAAGCAGGGCAGCCCAGGTGCTCGGGGGGCGGCGTCGGAAGCCAGGGGCTGCCCCACAGGCCGGGCGACCGGCCAAGAGGCGCTCCCGCTGCGCCCTTCCCCAGCGCGCTCGCCCGGCTGGAAAACAGCGAAGCGAAGGGACTTCAGCGCGAAGGGAGGCTCGGCCCCCAACGCCACGCTTGGCTTTCCCTGAGCGGAGAATGCGCGTTGCAGGAGGGGCTTTGAGAAGGGTCTGGTATCTTAGGATCGGTATTTTATGCTCAGCATTTATCCGTTGTTGCTTGTATGCACACTGAGAGCTTCTGCACCGGAGACAAAGTCCTTGTGTGTCCCATCACACTTGGCCATTGGGATTCTTCTCTTCTTCTCTTCTCTTCTCTTCTCTTCTCTTCTCTTCTCTTCTCTTCTCTTCTCTTCTCCCCTTCCATATTCTATTCTATTCTATTCTATTCTATTCTATTCTATTCTATTCTATTCCATTCCATTCCATTCCATTCCATTCCATTCCACTCCACTCCACTCCACTCCACTCCACTCTATATTCTATTCTATTCTATTCTATTCTATTCTATTCTATTCTATTCTATTCTATTCCATTCCATTCCATTCCATTCCACTCCACTCCACTCCACTCCACTCCACTCTATATTCTATTCTATTCTATTCTATTCTATTCTATTCTATTCTATTCTATTCTATTCTATTCTATTCTACCCTACCCTACCCTACCCTACCCTACCCAGCCTACATTCTCTTCTGTTCTCTTTTTTCTCCTCTCTTCTGTTCTCTTCTCTTCCTCTTCTATTCTATTAAAAAGCTGAGATTGTAGACACTCCATTTGAGGACAGCGCTGGACAGCCTTATAAAGTCAGATATATTGTATCTCTATCACCATCTTTCTTTTTTTTATTGAATTAAAAACATACACAGACAGAAAGAAGAGAAGAAGAAAAAAGAACACAAACAGGTACAAGTAAAACAATACACAACATGTACAACATTTGAACATGATATCTTATTTCTTAAGAAAATACATCGGTAAATTGTATTTCTCAGTGTATATTCCCACATCTCACCTTATATAACGATACTTTTTGAAGTTTTGTTGTAACTCTATCGTATCTCATTTGGTACACAATTTGGTTCACATCTTTTAGAATCATCTTTTTATTTCATTTTCCTTTTCTCCAGCCATTGATACTGTCACATGTAAATGCCTTATTCTCTAATGTGTAAATAGTATATGAACGGGGTATCAGGGGTTAATTTATTCTTCACTTCTTAATGTATTCATAATTCACCACTCCCACACCTAGCTCCACCCATTGTATATATAAGGAGCTGTATGCATCCATTTCCTCGCTTCTATCTGTGAATATTCAGTGAATATAGAATGCCTTGTGTAAATAAAGAGAGATATATTTGAACTCTTAACTCTTACTAGATTTATTGAGTCTGATCCTGAAAATATTGCAACAAGCTGGTAGCAGAGGATGGTTAATTGACTCAATAAAAAATTTAAAAAGAATGTCTAAGAGAGATAGGCCCAACACCAGGGCATACAGCAAAGAAATGGAAACGGATCAAGAAATAATCGACGAATCAACAAACGCGATTTCGAGAGAATCCGAAGAATTACACCACTGAAGACGAAGAAATAATAGATGAAAATGATGATCAGGAGGAAATCAAAATAGAAAACAACGAACTCAAGTCAGAGATATTAAAACTATTAAAGAGCCAGAAAAATGATGAAAGCCTCATCGCGAACCTCCAAGATATGCTGAAAAACAGCGGAGCAGCGAGAGAGAAGCACATCACTACTGGAAAAACAAAAGACCCAAAAATAGTGAGTGATATGACTGCAGAAAAAATTACTATGAAGAAGAAAAACGGTGATCCCGCGCAAAATTTTGAATGGCAGCCATCTTGGTTTCAACAGACCTCCAGGGTGAGCGAAGCAGAGCCAATCAGAAAACTCGATTCAAAATTTCTGGCGCGAAAAACATTACCAGACAACGAAAACGAAAAAGAAAATTCAAACACCTCAGAAGAATCAGAATCGGAAAGTGAAGGTGATTCAACAAATAATCAGATAAAATCAGCAATGAAAACGCTTTTTGCTGCATTTGGACCAAAACTAAAAATTACCAAAAAGCTAACTAAGAAGCAAGCGAGCAAGCCAATGCCTCAAAATCTACCCGCTCCCATCCTGACTACGAGAGCGCCGACGCCAGAACCCAGAGATCCCTGCCGATACCGCCCCACGCCACAGACCGATGCAAGCACCAACGCTCTCAAAAGAAGAAAAAGAACAGCCAACATCGTCAGGACTCCCAAGATCGAGCCAGAGACCGATTCGTCTGAGGAGGAGCAGAATGAGGGAGCTGCAACGACGAGAACCTCTCACGACGACTTCAGGGACGAAATGGACAACGCGCATGCGCAAGACTACGCAGACGGCCCAGGAAGACATGAATTGCTGAGAAGACCGTGCAGGCTCGTTGCGAGCATCCCCACGCCGTTTTGTAACTTTCTGCATTTACGAGACCACGGACTACCTCAGGTTGTAAGTAATGGACCTAATAATGTCGGAAATTTGCCCAGTGACTTCCCAAAGCTGAGGATAGATGGCATTAATTTACAAGAATGGTATCAGCAGCTCCAGGTTGTCTTTATGAAAGAAAACTTACTGTTTTTTATCACTAGTCCCCCAAAAAGACCTTGGACTCTAAAATTAGACTGTTTACACCATAGAGCATTTTTCTTATTAATTTCTAGTGTATCTCCTGCTATGTATCACAGCATTAAGCAAAATCTGACTGTTTCAGAAATTATTCAATGCATGTTCAATCTATTTCACAGTGACAGTGTAGCTACTACCACAAGGATGTCTAAAGATTTTTTTTTCATCTAGGATAAAACCAGGGGTTTCCATAAGTGAGCACTTGATATCTTTAAACAAAATAAGAGCTGAACTGCATTTAAGGGGGGAGGTGATTTCAGATCAAACAATGAAAAGTGTTATCATCAACTCACTTGATCCATCATGGGATAATTATATGTCACATTTAGACACAATCAATCTAGGATACTTATCCATAGAAAGTCTATCCAATAAGTTAATAGCTGAAGACAATTCAAGGAGGAGTCGCTCTAACAATCACATAGAACACAAACCATATAGAAAAGTAGCTTTTCAAGAAAAATATAATGAAGCATTTAGATGCCACAACTGTGGATCTAGGGAACACAATAGAAGAGATTGCCCCAAAATTTCAAAGGAAAGACATAGGTCAGAATACAGAAACAAATACAACTATAGACAGTCTTCCATTGATAGACATAGATATAGAAGCCCGCCAAATTACAAAGAGAATAGAGGGGGCAGAGATAATTCAAAGGATAGAAAATCTGGTTCACTGAATGGATTAAATAAACAAGACAACACTAACATACAGCAAACAGAGAACAATAATTGGCTTATTGATTCTGGAGCAACTAATCACACCACCAATAACAAAAATATACTATCTTCATTTGTAGAAGATAAATTTGTAATAAAGGTAGCTAACCAAGAAAAGGTTCAAGTATTAGGTAGAGGGAATGTAACCTTACCTGGCCTAGGAAAAATAGAGGGGGTATTACTAATACCCGAAATACCTCATAACATACTAAGTGCCATAAAACTAAGCAGGGATTCTGATATTAACATTGTCTTTTCAAAAGGAAAAGCGACCTTGGAGAAAAATAAAATAGATATAGGTACAGTGATGATTAAAGGGGGGCTACCTTATTTAATAACAAAAGAAAAATGTTTGCATAACATTGATTCAAATATGGAAGATTGTATTGAAGTAGATGATGAAAACATTAGCAATAGTGACAATGATGAATGTAAAATAGCTCATGATCACAAAGATGCACATAATGAAAAAAAACCAAAAATAGGTAAGCCAATTCATGATGAGTGTGCTCATATTTTACATAGGAAGTTAGGACATGCCAGTTTTCCTGTAGTACAAAAAATGACTGAACACGCAGAAGGTGTTAAAATAAAAAATTGTGAAAACTATTTGGAATGCTCAGTATGTAAATCTACAAAACTAAAAACTAGCCCCAGGCCAAGGAAATCAACTAGGTCAACCAACAAAATTTTTGATTTAGTACACATGGACTTAGTTGGTCCACTAACTCCATCAATCACTTATAGAAAACGTTACTTCTTGACCATAGTGGACGATTACAGTCGCTATGGATTTGTTTATACATTAAAACACAAAGATGAAACTTTTCAGAAATTTAAAGAATTTTATAAGCGCGTAGAAACACAACACAATACCAAAATAAAACAAATCATGACAGATAGGGGATGTGAATTCATGTCTAAAGAATTCTCCCAATGGCTGAAGGACAAAGGAATGTTACATTACACATCTAGCCCATTTTCTGCGTTTCAGAACGGAATTGCAGAGAGGAAGAACTCAACGTTACAAACCATGATTAGATGCACATTGGAAGATGCTGGCTTAAGCAAACAATTCTGGTCAGAAGCCCTACATTATTCCAATTACACACAGAATAGAACCTGGTCCAGCATTGTAAATAAGACACCATATGAAGTGATGTATAATAGGAAACCAAAATTAGCACACATGCACATATTTGGAGTCACTGCAGACGTACACATACCTAAACAATTAAGAAGAAAGGGAGAAAATGTGTCCAGAAGACTCAGATTTATGGGATATGAGACAGGCACTAAAGGATACAGATTCATTGATAATAATAACAAATTTATAGTTTCCAGAACAGCTGTGTTCCATGAGCAGGCCAACTGGTCTAAAATACATCTTAATGAAATATTTCCAAGTAACAACAAAGATACAAAATCCCAAGAAAAAGGAATTATAGAAAAGCAAAATGACAACAAACATAGAAACAAAACCAAAACATGGACAAATAGCCAACACAAAATAAAGACAGACACACTAACAAAAAAGGAAGCAAGATATTTGCATGATAATAATAGTAAACCTGAAAAAACAATTAGAAACACCAGAAATCAAATGCCAAATAAATACAAGGATTACATAATGCATATGGATAGTGAATCAATGACACCTAATACATATGAAGAAGTGTTAAAACTTCCTCGTAAAGAAAAAGAAAAATGGGAATTAGCAATGAAAAAAGAGATGGAAAGTTTACAAGGATTAAACGTATTTACACCTGCAATTGCACCAAAAGACAAAACAATTATTGGTACTAGGTGGATATATAAAATTAAAAACTTAGAGGGAGGCAATACTTTATACAAAGCCAGACTAGTCGCACAAGGTTATGCACAGAAATATCCGGAGGACTATACTGACACATATTCCCCCACAGTAAGAACTGAGAGTATCAAAACAGCTCTAGTAGTAGCATCAGCACTCAATCTCGATGTATTCCAATATGACATACAGACTGCGTATCTACACGCAAAACTAGATAAGGAAATATATGTAAGAGCACCTCACAGTCAATACACAAACAAGAATGAGACTTGGTTGTTAAACAAGAGTTTATACGGGTTAAAACAATCTGGTAAACGATGGTATGATTGTTTAGTAAAAGTACTTAAAACTATGGATTTCAATGCTACTACTCCTGATAACTGTTTCTTTGTGAAAAAAGGTGATGATTATATAGAATTTGTATTGATCTATGTGGATGACATTTTATACATAGGTAAACATAAAGAGAGAAGAGAAACATTTGTAACTAAGCTAAATGAACATTTCTCATTGAAATCTTTAGGCAAAGTAAATAAGTATCTTGGTGTTCAAATTAATAAGACTAAAAGAGGATTCAAACTTACTCAGAGAGATAAGATCATAGAACTCTTAAACAAATGTAATCTAAGTGATGCCAAGCCTTGTGACACTCCTATGCAGACTGACTTCCTAAGAAATGCTGATGAATCATCCCCTGAATTCAAAGATAACACGTTTTATAGATCAGTCATAGGTTCACTTCTTTATATTTCCAATTGGACAAGACCTGATATCGCTTTACCCCTCAATTTATTATCCAGACATGTCAGCAAACCAACAATGTACCATTGGGAAGCTGTTAAAAGGATATTAAGATATTTGAAAAATACATTAGACTTTTGTTTGATGTTAGAACCTAATAATATTAAGGAACCAAACCTCACATGTTACGCAGATGCGGATTGGGCAGGAGACACCTCATGTAGAAAAAGTACATCCGGTTATGTATTCCTCCTAAATGATTGTCCAGTTTACTGGTACAATGGCAAACAAGAATTAGTGGCCACTTCAACGACAGAAGCAGAATATGTTTGTTTATCTAAAGCTGCAAATAACCTTGTATGGTTTAATGATTTAATTTCAGATGTTTGGAAAAAACCTGCTTTACCTTTTGTTGTGCATGAAGACAATAAAGCAACTATTGAAATATCTAAATCTGACGCCATTGGACAAAGGTCCAGACATATAGATATAAAATTTAAGCATGTGAGGCAATTATCTCAGGATGGATTTATCAGAGCAGTACATTGTGAAACATCAGAACAATTAGCTGACATACTGACAAAGCCTCTACCTTCTAAGCAGCATAAGTACTTGACTTCCAAGTTATATGTCTTGTATTGTCCTGAATCTGAATGTAATTGGTGTAGCTTAACGAATCGGCATTTAGAGGGGGATTTGTCACATGTAAATGCCTTATTCTCTAATGTGTAAATAGTATATGAACGGGGTATCAGGGGTTAATTTATTCTTCACTTCTTAATGTATTCATAATTCACCACTCCCACACCTAGCTCCACCCATTGTATATATAAGGAGCTGTATGCATCCATTTCCTCGCTTCTATCTGTGAATATTCAGTGAATATAGAATGCCTTGTGTAAATAAAGAGAGATATATTTGAACTCTTAACTCTTACTAGATTTATTGAGTCTGATCCTGAAAATATTGCAACAGATACCACTTTTGCCAAACCAGGTAGTATTCAGATTCTTCCTTTTCTTGGATTTCTTTAGTGAGTTTGTCCATCTCGGCACATTCCATTACTTTCGATATTATTTTATCTTGTGATATAACCATCTTTCTCAAGGTTGGCAATTTTAACATGTGGGGACTTCAACTCCCAGAAGCCCCGAGCCAACAGAAGACAAGCAGAGTGCATCCATGAATACTAACTAGCAGTCCAAAGACTCTTTAATTGCACAACTCATGGACAGCCTTAGCCGTAGTTTCAGCAGGGAAACTCTGAGCATCCCGAACCAAGCTAAGTCTAAAAAAGGATGGAGAATTTCTGGAAACCTGGCATTCAACACAACAGAAGACCCTGGTGGTGCAGCAGACTAATAGCCTGTTATTAACATTCAGCTGCCTGCAATTACTGCAAGTTCAAATCTCCCCAGGCTCAAGGTTGACTCAGCCTTCCATCCTTTCTAAGGTAGGTGAAATCAGGACCCAGATTGTGGGGGCAATAAGCTGACTTTGTATAAATATACAAAAGGATGAAGGCTATTGCTTAACGCATTGTAAGCCGCCCTGAGTCTCCGGAGAAGGCCGGCATATAAATCAATTTTTTTTAAAAAAAAAAACAGAAGTCTTCAGTCAGTATTTTTCAGTGCTGTCTAACTTCAAACGGTCACTAAATGAACTGTTGTAAATCAAGGACTACCCGTATTAGCAACAATTCCCAACTTTTCTTGTTTGGCTGTTTCTACACAATGGGACAATAGTCACCAAAGATTTTATTTCATTTGGGTTTAAATTTCAACTCTATTGCGACTTCTAAGGATGATCTTAAGCCAGTCATGGACTTAAACACAAAAACACCCGGTATGCTAAAAAAATAAATAAAAAGATTTATTAATCTTTTGGAGATTAATCTATACTAGCATATACCGTCCAAAATTCAGCTTCGGGAATTTTAAGATCTGTGGACTTCAACTCCCAGAATTCCCCAGCCAGCATGAGAGTTGAAGTCCATAGATATCTTGAAAAGTGTGAGAAATGGTCCTAAGTCGAATTAACGAATTAAAAGATTTTTAATTTTTAATATTTTTTAGTATTTTATATATTCAAATTTTAAAATTGGTTTTAAATTGATTGGGGTTTTAATTTGTCTGGACCAAAACTATTTAATTTGATTTTAATTCTACTTTTTCAATTTTGTATGTATGTGTTTTATTGTTTGGCTGTGCACCGCCCTGAGTCCTTCGGGAGTAGGGCGGTATAGAAATCAAATCAAATCAAATAAATAAAATAAAATAAATAAATAAGTCACATTTTTCGGTGGCGTTGTAACTCCGGTCGCTAAATGAACCGTTGTAAATCGGGGAATACCAGTAGTCCTCGAGTTACAACCAGGACCAGAATTTCCATTGTCAAGCAAGGCTGTTGTTAAGTCAGTCACAATCCGATGTTAGGACCTTTGTAAATATACGCTGGTTACCAGGCGCCCAAATTTTGATATTTTGACTGTAGCAATGTTGCGACAGTTGTTATGTGTAAGGACTGGTTGTAAGTAACTGAGAGCTCTTGAGGGGGAAGAGGGAATGGAGTTGTCAGAGAGGGAGAGGGGGGGAGAGGGAGGGAGGGAAGGAGGGAGGGGGGGAGAGAGAGAGAGAGACGGTCTGGAGGTGGATGATGAGGAAGAGGAGGAACAGCTGGGTCCAGTGCCTGAAGCGCAGAAGGCAGAGGAGAGGAGAGCAGTGGAAATCTATGGGCCGGTCCTTGGGAAGGAAGAGCCACTGCTGCTAGCGAAGCCCCACCCTAGCTCTGGGGATAAAAGCCAGGGGGCGGAGATGAATAGGTGTGGCAGAAAACTATTCATCATCCTGCCAGATGGACTTGTTAGCCTGCGTCGAGTGAGAAACGTTTTGCCGGGTGCTCCTAATAAAGGAATCCTTGATTTAACTTCAGAGGGTTTGTCGTGTTTAGGGAGCTGGGTCAGAACAATGAACTTCTCCAGTGAGTTTGAGCTCATGACATGGCCGAAGTAAACCAGATTCAGCTTTGTGCTCCTAGCTTCTGGCGATGTGTCTGGTTTTATTCAATTGAACACTTCTCTGTTGGTTACTCCAGCTGTCCAGGGTATGTGCAATAATTTACGCCAGCACCAATTCTTCTTTGATCTGCCATTCCTAACGTCCCAACTTTCTTTCACACCCGTGAAAGGAAGTATTGCTCCAACTAGCCCGATTCATTTATTTATTTTCCGGACCTCATTCATGTTAAGCATTGCATTAATAATAATAATAATGTTAAGCATTGCAGTGTAGCCTAATATCATTTATAGGTTGCGAAAAACAGCTGTCTGAGCCCTGATATTTTTCCCCTGCGTAAAACTAACCTGGTGCTCCTCCTGTGGTGCCTACAGCTCAATAGTTCTCTTTCAGCAAAAGAAACAAAACACCATATGAATAATTCTTCTTCATTATACACACAAAAGCTCAGACTCACAATGCATGAGTAAGAAATGGCTCCTTGTCTCACACAGTTTCAGATCATCCCAGTCCATTCTCAATGGACAGTACAATATTATGGGTGCCTGGCAGAGGTGGGTCTCAGCAGGTTCTGACCAGTTCTGGAGAACCGGAAATTTTGAGTAGTTTGGAGAACCGGTAGTAAAAATTCTGACTAGCCCCGCCCCCATCTATTCTCTGCTTCCCGAGTCCCAGCTGATTGGGAGGAAATACACTGGTGCCTGGTGTATTTTTTAAAAAAGATTCTATTGTGTAACCTGTAATAGTTATAATTCTTTCAGAGGGATCAGTAATACTTTGGGCAGAAAACTTTTCAACTTTTAGCAGACCACTGCCACCTTGTGGTCTATACTGTACAGTGCAAGCAATGGCATCTAGTAAAATGCTAGATTTGCTTGATTTTGTTTATCTCCTGTGAGATTGATTTCTCTCTCAAGGGGATTGGGATGAATGACTGATCTCCATTTCATCAATTTTTTATGCTGCTCGGTCACAAGATGGCACTGTCAAAATCTACCCCTCACCCTGGTTAGTTTAACTTTGAAAGATGTTCAAAATTCAATTTCATTGTACAGATGTTGTGCATTGACCATAAAGGTTTAGATTTGGTTTGAAATCTGCTGGCTATCCAATTCATTTGACTCAATGATACTTTTTGCTTATTTCTTGTAAGAAAAGTAAGATTATTCAAAACAGGGAAACCATGTTTTTCATTTATTATTTTATTTTGGCATCACAATTATATCTCTTCATTGCTTGCTCCTCCTCTTCAAAGTCTCCCTTGGATGAAATATTTCAGAAACGTTAACGTTAACTGAAGAGGAACAAGAAAAAAAAAAGAGAGGAAAAAACGAATCCACTTTTCATGTCGTCTTCTAATGTAAGAAAAAGCTCACATGCAGAAACTGGAAATCTGCTTTCAATCGTTGCTTGATTCTTCTTCTACCTTTTCCAGTCCATGATATTCTTCTCAAATAAAACAGCTCCTTCCAGCTTTTGAAAACCGGAAAAACCGGGTTAACTATCTAAAACTCTGCACTCTGGTGAAAAAACTATGAGAAGAAATGCTTGCCATTAAAATAAAAGATTTTCCTTCGAAGAAAAATCTAAAATCGATCTAGCTCTGAGAAATGAGGCAATTTAATTTACTTAAATTATTTAAATACATCAGTTACAATTGTTAAATTAAATATATAATTCTATGCATGTATAGTTAAAAGTCCATCTGAGCTCAGCTTGATAAGGTTTCTTATTTGTTAAACAAGACTAGGACAGCAGTTTGAGGAAGCTGACGGAATGATCGGAATGGTGCTCAAGGATCGCCACTGATAGTCCCACTGCTGGACGGTCCTTTTCGGACCTCAGTCTTGTTTTGACTGTGATAGTGGAGGGCACATCCTGACGATCCCAGGGATATTGCAAAGTCCCTGGTTGATCCAGTAGAAGCCCTTTTTCTCACAGCGGGGTGGCAGCCATTGTGGTTGCTGAAGTTGTGACAGCTCCGGAAGAGAAATAGAAGGGCAGTGAGCCAATGCGGTGAGAGAGCTTAATTTTAACTAATATAAAGCACACCCTGATGTGAAATGATAAGAGAATTAAAGACTAAAGAAATTAAGCGGCGAATCTAAGCACCTCGAAACCTGGGTGGCAGGTTTCGAGGTCGTCTCAAATAAATTGCATTTCAAACAAAGTCTTTGATGAAAAACTTCCATTTATTAAGCACGACATTCTAACTCCGACTCCATCGTAGCCAACACTGACTTCCTGACCCAAAACCCTCCTTTTCCTTTCCCCACTCCTCTGCACTCATTGGCCATCTTCCAAGTCACTCTGCTGTTATCTACTACTTCACCTCAAAGGAATTTTCCCCCTCCCAACCCATCTCCTTGGGGATAGTATCTCCAGGGAAATTAAGTAGGTGAAAAGTCAAACGTCCCTTTCCAGATGCCTCCGCTTCTCCTTCTTATGTCAGCACTAGAATAAATGCAGCTTGAAGTGCTGACATTGGGACTTTTTTTTTTTTAACCCAAACTATTTAATTTGGCAGACTTTAAAACTCTGTTTTACTATGGACTGGAATTGGATTAAAAGAGATTGATAAATTAAGAGGCTAAAATTGGTAAGCCTTTGTGCCTTTTCTTTCTAAAATAATTTTTCTTTGAGACTGAATTTTTTCTTCTTCTTCTTTTTTTTTTTGGAATAATGTTTAAACTTTAAAATTATTATTTTACTGACAAGGAAATTTTGGATTACAAACTGCAGAAAAGACATGAGAGTGTGTAATACTGCCATCTGCTGGAAAAGAAACTTTTTTATTTGTCTTGATATAAGTAACAAGCTGAGAATTACATTATTATTTTAACCCAAGGACTCTGAACCTTTTGGTTAATAAGATTGTTGTGAGAGCATCTGAGGAAGTTGGAACTATCTGTATTGTTTACGCAGGTGCTCCTTGTGGATCTATAAGAAGTGGGAGTCCAGAAACATTGTAAAAGAAACTGGAACCTCTTTTGATTTTTATTATTCTTTCCAGCCTTGGTTAAGTGATAACTCTATGCTTTTTCTGCATAAATATGTTCAAATGACTTTCTTTTTCTTTTGTTAATTTTACATAATTGAATTGGATTAAGGCGCCCAAGAGCTTGAAGATTGATTTTTGATTTTTTGGCTTTTCTTTTTTTTATTCTTCTCCTTTCTTCCTTTTAATTTTTTTTACTTTTTTATTTTTTTGCTTGTTAAAGTGGATTAGGGTTTCGAAGAACCTAAAGAACTATTCAATTTTTCTTTTTCTGTCATTTCTTTGGCCCAGCCTTGGTCTTTGCTGACTACTGGACAGAATGAGTAGAAAAGTAGCAACAGTGGGATTTTCTTCTACCACGCCTTCTTCGTCACCATCTGGAGGACAGCGATCAATTCAGACCATGCTTCAGCAGGAGAAAGAGAAAGAAAAGGAGAAAGACATGACGATGCAGATGATTCTTCAAACAGTCCAAAGGGTGGAACAACAACTACTTTAGACAGATGAACAACTACATAAAACAGATGAAAAAGTGGTAAGCATTCAGCAAGGGATGCTGAAATATGAAGAGCAAAAGCTTGAGAAAAAGGAAGAGCAAAAGGAGGAAAAAATCAAAGACATGGATAATAGATTGGGAGAAGTTGAATGAGACAGGAGTAGACTGATTGAATGGGAGATGGACAGATTAGAATTTTATCTCAGATTTCAAAATGTGGAAGAAGAAAAGGGTGAGAACTTGGCAGGAATTATGATAGGAATATTAGCTGAAGCGCTAGAAATTACTAAGGAGAAGATGATGGATGATGTGGACGAGATATATTGAGTGTATACCAGATACGCAATGCATAACAAGTTACCACAAGAAGTACACATAAGATTTACTAAGAAATCAATTAAAGCACAGATACTTCAGATTGCTAGAGAGAAAACTTTGAAGTATAAGGAGAAAGAAATTGTGGTCTTGAGAAATGTTGGAAGTGTCATCAGACTCCAGGATCATATTACCATATGTGGTGGACATGCGTAGAAGCCAAGAGATATTGGATTAAGATACACCCGTGGGTGGAAAAAATGATAAACACATTGACTTTAAACCAGAGATATTTTTATTAGGGATTTTACAGGAAACATACAATAGAGAATTGCAATATTTAATTGTGAATGTTTTAACAGCGGCTAGAATTGTATTTGCTAAAAACTGGAAAGGAGAGAAGTTACCTACAGATGATGAGGTTATTAAGAAAATTATGGAATGTGCTGAAATGAGTAAATTGACATTTGAAATTAGAGAACAGGAAGATAAACAATACTATTTGATATGGGATTTGTTTTATCAATAGATAGATAATAAATCATGGAGTTGAAGTATGAAATATGGTGTTGATGTAAAGATAAAATATGTGAAGCTTTTTTAATAAGAGATATAAGTTCCTGTTATAAATTGGTATTTTAGAAATGGAATTATGCACAAGAGAATATTAATCGTTCGACATACTGTCTGTAATTGTTGGGAATGATGATGGTTTTATATTTTGTTTTTGTTTTAAAAGAAAAAAATATTTTCAAAAGAAAAAGACTAGGACAGCAGTTTAAATTCTTAGAATCTAAGTAAAACGTGTATAGAATTGCAGCTTAAATTCTAACCATTTATTTTTTTACTCAGAAAGAAATTTCACCATAGTCATTGTAACTCACAATTTATGTGCCTAGAATTGCAGCCCTGAATTGAGTTCCAGATGCAGATAGCGCTTCAAAGTGCTATCGAGATTATTACTAACCGCACAGCCCTTCCCCCCAAAAGTAAGAAAAAATAAATGCTGAATTTTCCGAGGCTTCTTCGCTGATTGGAGAATGAATCCAAACAGAGTTTTAAATATTTTTTTTCTCCCCTTTAACCAGTCGACACCGTAACATAACAGCGTGCTGAGAAACAAAACAGAAATAATGAGATTTATCCTGATTCGCACGGGAAGATATAAAGAGGTTGAGTTTAGTTAATGCCTTGAATGTCCATTTAAAAAGATTTTTCCACGTTCGGAACACAACACAGGTAGTCCTCCACTTACGACAGTTCATTTAGTGACCTTGGAAGTGACAATGGCGTGGAAAAAAACAACTTAGGATCGGTTTTTTTCACACTTACGACTGTTGTAAGCCTCCCCGTGCTTACGTGATCAAAACTCAGACAGCTCGGCAACTGACTCGGATTTATGACGAGTGTGTGTGTGTGTGTGTGACATGATCCCCTTTTGCGACCTTCTGCCAAGAGTCACTTAACAACGACAAGTGATTTGTTTATTAGCTGTGGCCAGAAGGGTCATAAAATCGGGCACACTTAATGACTTCCTCGTTTAGCAACGGAAATCCTAGTCCAGACTGTTGTCATAAGTTGAGGACTGCCTGTACTACTAGCCTCCAAACGAAGGTACAGTTATAGGAAATATAATTCATATATATAATTTATGTATATTTGTTGGTTTTAACAGTCGTTTGGTCGATTGTTGTTGTGAGCCGCCCTGAGTCCTCGGAGATAGGGTGGCAGACAAATTTTATAAAATAAATAAATAAATAAATTCACTATTTATTCCAGTCTCATGGAGAAACTTAGCCTCATCCAATCTCAGAGAAGAAATACTGAAAAGCAGACAAGCGCAGCATCCAAAGATATTCTGATATAAATTCTGCAGAAATGGTGGGTTTTTTTTACATACTTCTTCATTAGGGAGAATGATTTAACACTTTATAAGAGAAGGAGAGGGCCGAACGCTTTTGAACATGGTGTTTTAAAAAAAAAAAAGAAAAAAAAGGAAAGAAAATACTTACTTTCAAATCCACCGATGAACCAACAATATTAAACTTCCGCCTTGTTATCTCTTCCATTTCCTTCTCTACAGTTTCCTGGATAGTCCCTTTGACGTCAATATAGTAGCAGTCACTACTGGCGTAATGGCAAGAAATAACCTGTATTAAAAGAGAGGGAGAGAGAGGGAGAGGAAGGAGGAAAGAGGGAGAAGGCGGGAAAGAGGGAGAGAGAGCGAGAAAGAGGGAGGGAGAGGGAAGGAGGGAGAGAGGGAGAGACAGGAAGAGGAAGGAGGAAAGAGGGAGAAGGTGGGAGAGAGGGAGAGAGGGAGAGAGAGAGAAAGAGGGAGGGAGAAAGGGAGTGGGAAGGAGGAGAGGGAGAAGGAGGAGAGGGAGAGAAGGGAGTGGGAGAGGAGGAGGAGAGGGAGGGAATGAGAGGAGGAGAGGGAGGGAGAGAGGGAGAAGGAGGAAAGAAGGAGAAGGCGGGAAAGAGAGAGAGGGAGGGAGAGCAAGAAAGGGAGGGAGAAAGGGAGGGAGTGGGAAGGAGGAGAGGGAAAGGGAAGGGAGTGGGAGAGGAGGAGAGGGAGGGAGATGGAGGGACGAGGGAAGAAAGAGGGAGAGAGAAAGGAGGAGAGAGGGAGAGAGAGAAAGAGAGAGAGGAAGGGAGGGAGGGAGGAAGAGAGAGGGAGGAGGGGGGGAGGGAAGGAAAGAGAGAAGTTACACCATTTTTTATTTTCATGATTAAATGCGAATTGGCCACGTTCCAAGCCTTATTAACCAAAACCATTAAGAAAGAGGCCCAAATAAATGTTCAGGTAAGACACAGAAAGCCCTTGCTTTGAACCCCGCAGGTGAGGTCTCGGGGGATCTTCAGACACCCAGAATTATGGGGGTCTGGATTACCTTCCGAAATCCTTCCGTCCTGTTTCTTCCGGAGCCGTGAATGATCAAGGGGTGGAAGAAGACGGTGTCTCCTTTCTCCATGGGGAGGTAGACTCTGGGAAGACTCTTGTCGTAGTCATGGATCCCATGGTACAGCTTGTTCACACCACCCTGGGGGGAAAAAACAAGGTAGAACTGACCTTCTAAGCTTCCCGAGAGACGCAAACAGGCCAAATGAAGGAGAATCTTTGTAACTCAGGGGCTCCTTGGTGCTCTCTGAGCTTGGTGGTTTTCTTGCAGACGTTTCATGACCCAACTAGGTAACATTATCCGTGCTAGAAGCTTGCACTGTTTTCTTGCAGTTTCATCACTAGCACTGATGATGTTACCTAATTTGGGTCATGAAACATCTGCGAGAAGACACCCAGGGAGCACCGAGGACCCCTCAGAGACCAAATTTTAGATATCCATCCATTGACCAGGATTCTCCTTCCAACAATGGCCGGATGGATTGTTTATCCCGTCCCCACACTGGCAAACACAAAACCAGGCACGCCTGCCAAGTTTTTATTAAGCAATCAGACTAGAAACCCTTGCAGATAAGAGTTTTGGCAGTAAACTGCGAAATGCCTGCCAAGTCAGTTTTCACTCACAGTCAGCAAGAGAGAGTTTATCCTCAGTCCGGTTCAGTAGCAAAAAGTAATGCACGAAGCAAGAGTTAGCCAAGATCCAATCCAAATATGCACAAGCCAGATTTCAGGTAACACGATGTGACTCTCAGGTTTTTAACTTTGACCGTCACAAAGCCTGAAGAGCAATCACACCCACTTTTATTCCTTGTGGGGTGTGGCTCAGTGACTCAGCTCAACCTCGGGCCCTCCCACGCCTCTTTCGTTGCTGCGCACGCTTCTCCCTCCGACTGGGATCAAGCCAGGATTCATCATCCTTGCTCCCTATCTGATATGCTTTCCTCCTGGCATATCCCAGGCTGTTCCTCTTGGCCTTCGGATGGAACCTGAGGCATTGCCAGAGAGGAGGGTCCTGGAGAGGGAGGCCTTGTCAGTTCCTCCCCATCACATTCTGAGTCCTCTTCCTCTGTTAGGACAGGCTCGGGAGTCGGGGTCACAACACTTCCTTTCTCCAGACTGGACATCCTAAGACCTTCAGACTGTGCCATAATGCAATTCCTCAAATCCCTCTTATCAACTTTACGTAGCATCCAGAGTTGAGTTCTCACAGTTAGCAAATAAGGAGGATAATGTTAAGCCTGAAAGACCAATTCCACATGTGAAGGTCCAATTAGTTTAGTTTTAGTTTTATTAAATTTGTTAAATTAAACTGATTTATTACTAAAACCTTATGCACGGGAATATTCTCAACTCATGGTGGGCTCCTGCTAAGATTTAGATGAAGGTCAATGGAATTCAAGGGCAGTTGGACATGGTCCACTTGTGGCTACGTAAGAATTCTAGGCTAATCCCTCTTTTGACTCCCCCCTCCAGTTTCTGATTGCCTGAGCAATTTTAGTATTCCCACCTTGGTTCACCTTCTCCTTGTCTTCACAGAACATCCTAAAATTGTTCTCGGAGGTAGTCTCCTAAAGCAGGGGTCTCCAACCTTGGCCACTTTAAGACTTGTGGACTTCAACTCCCAGAGTTCCTCGGCCAGCATGCTGAGGAACTCTGGGAGTTGAAGTCCACAAGTCTTAAAGTGGCCAAGGTTGGAGACTCCTGTCCTAAACTGTCTTTCCTTCCTAATGGGACACGTCAAGTTTCCCCCTCCCAGCCCAGTCTTCCAACTCACCTCCCGTGGGTCTAACTTTACAACAGCAGCAATTCACTTAACAACGGTGGCAAGAAAGGTCGTAAAAGGAGCAAAAGTCCCTTAACCAATGTCTCACTTAACAACATAAATATTTTGGGCTCAATTGTAGTCGTACATCGAGGACTGCCTGCGTTAGTCCTTGAGTTACAACCGTAATGAAGCCTGCCCATGATGGTCATAAAACGGGACATTCATCTGACAGTGTTTGCAGTGGTCATTAAGCAAACACCCCGGTCGTAAGTGCAAAGCCAATATTCCCACTGAGCGCAGTTTTGCCCAAAACCTGGAATTTGCTTTCAGGCAAAACCGTCATAAAACATAATTGTGTGACTGTAAAGGTGGCCCTGTGGCCAAGCATCTGGAGTGCAGTCACATGACGGCAGGGGGTGGGGTGACCGTCAGAACTTTGAATCCGGGTTGCAAGTTCCTCTTTTTCAGGTCGGTCGCTAAGAGATTTCATTGGTCGCAAGTCGAGAACCACCCATACCCTAGCTTTTTGACGCCAATCATGCCTCTCCCTCTCCGCCGTTTACCTCCCAATCCGGGTATTTGTGCTCCTTCAGGCCGCCCTTGTGAGTCCCTGGCAACACAACCAGGCATCCGTTTGTCCGGTCCACCTTTTGCATTGCGGTCCAGGCACAAACAATTCGGTCGGCAGGCCGGAAGGCGAAGTAATGAAGATCCTGATGCAAAGGATGACGAGAGGTTTTCTTGCCTGGAAAGGGGGAGAAATTCCTTGGTCTCAGAAAGAGGGAGTAACCCTAGCAACAAAGGAGAATTATTTCTGGCGCAGGGTTGACAGGAGGGGGTCCCTGGTGTTCTCTGAGCTTCTTCTCACCTGTTAATTCACCTGCGTCTCACCTGTATCGGGAGGTTTATTGATCAGCATGGTGTGCATAGCCATGATGTCCGGCCCCGTGAAGCATTCGACGTATTTTACAATCTAAAGGAAACAAAACCAGCTCAGAAAAGAAAGAGATATTTAAAGCCGCCACAAATCCTTATGATGGAATGATTAAAAACCAAAAAGCAGGTTACAGTATAACCAACTTCAACTGAGATGGAAAGAGGACCAAAAAACTGGTATAATGATGCATGAGGAGGAATTGGTTAGACATATAAAAGAGAAAGATCCGATGCATATTAAAAGGGTTTATAATGTTTTGTTAGAAAGGGATTCAGAAACTGAACTGGTTAAAGATTGTATGATAAAGTGGGTACAAAATTTTGCAGAACCAGTGATGTTGGAAACATGGGAAAAAATATGGGTTCAGAATGTTAAATTTACACAATCGCAGAATTTGAGGGAAAATTTTTACAAAATGTTTTATAGATGGCATTTAGATCCTAAGAAGTTATCATGTATGTACCCTAATGTTCAACCAAAATGCTGGAGATGTGATTGCCTAGATGCCACATATTATCATATGTGGTGGACTTGTAAGAAAGTTAAGGCTTTTTGGATAAAAATTTGGTGGGTCATGCAAAATGTTTTGAAGAAAAAAATTCAGTTCTCTCCACAATTGTTTTTATTGGGTATAGTTAAGGGTTTTACATTGGGTGAAGTAAAGCTGATATTGTATATGATTACAGCAGCAAGACTACTGATAGGTCAATATTGGAAAAATGATGCTATGCCCACTATCGAGGAATGGACTTTGAAGATGGCTAGTTTTGCAGAGATGGCGAAGATTTCAGCATATTTAAAAGATCGCTCACAAGAGACTTATGTATGGGAGTGGAAAAAGTGGATAGATTATGTGCAGAATAAATATCAAACTAGGAAATATCAGATAGCTTTTAATTGAAGGTATTATATAGTGATAGAATAATTGAATTGTGAAAATGTGAAAAATATATAGGGGGTGGAGGGGTTCAAGTTTTATAAAATATGTTTTTGATTTGGATTGTATTCTGTGGAAGTCCGGGGGGGAGGGGAGGGTTAGGGGGGGTTAGGGAGGGTTAGGGAGGGGAAATTGGGGAGAAAATGTATTTGTAAAACTTTTTCAATAAAAAAAAAAAACACCAAAAAGCGATACGGAAAATAGCCGGCTTCGGCTCTGCTTCGCTTGGATGGCAGCCTGACATAAAGGGTGGGGCAGGGGCATACATACACGGTTAGGAAAAAAATGACAGAGCAACACGTAAGACGTAAAACCAGAAATATTTTTGTTTGGTACAATGCCAGAAATATAATAAAGGGATGATGTGTTTAATACGACACCTGCTTATTTGATTGATTGATTGACTGATTAGCCCTTGGCCCATATCAAAGTGCAGAGTTCCACAAACAAATTATTACTAAAATTTGATAAAAGCAATTTAAAGTGGAATTGGAAAAACTACGATTTAAAATGAAATTGGAATAAAGTACAGTGTAAAATGACATTGGAATAAAATAATAATAATTTAAGATACAGATAAAATATGATCAAAATTATATTTCGGTGTCACCCCTGCAATCTACCCCAATCAGTCCCACGTATGCCGATCTCAACCGAAGCATTTTGCTTAAGTACCCGGCTGTGTTAAATGTCATTTTCAGATTCTGGCTGCGCATAAGGTAAGTTCTTCTGAGATGGGGAGAGATGTTTATGCAAAATTTTAGGATTTCGGAACAGTCCCGCTTTCACCTGAGGTAAGGTGCAGTATCGAAAGAGCTCCTCGCTATAGATGAAATCCTGCAATTTGGAAACGTTATTCTCGTTGGCTTCAGACTTGGCAATGGTGATGTCTTTCATGATAGTTATTCCAAGCACCTTCACTTCCTTTCTGCATATCTTTATGAACTCCTCTCTGAAAACAGGGTTAAAAAAGAAAAGAAAAGGGGAAAGCACTTTAAATTGGCATCCAGAACTCCTCTACTTTTGCATTCATTCCACCTAAGACTTTCCATTGGGAATCAAAAAGGAATTATTCCAGAGTGCTGGAGGCTAAATCGTACGATGAACCATCGAGGGAGCTAGGTATGTCTGTTGTGGCCCGTCGGGAGCCTGCGGAGCTGGCAGCGGAGTTGGACAGTGAGGAGGCTGGGGAGGAATGTGGGCCAGTCCTGGAGTCTGGGGAAGGCTCGGACGAGGGCTCTGCGTCGGAGGCAGAGAGGGGGCCAGGGCCATCTGGGAGTTATGTGCTGCCTCCGGAGCCTCCGGAATCTGACATCAGAGAAGCAGAAGAACAGCGAGAGCCTGTTCCCAGTGTGCGCATGTGCAGAGCTGCCAGAAGGCAAGAACAATTAATAAAACAAAAGGGGCGACTCAGGAGTAAGGTTTGGAGATGATTGGCCCCTCCCATAAGTCATAAAAGAGGAGCAAACGGATGTGAGCCTTTGCAGGAAGCAATTAGTTCACCTTCACCGCCTCCACAAGATAGAAAGAGAGAGACAGACAGAAAGAGAGAGAGATAGAAACAGAGAGGAAAAGAGAGACAGAAAGAGAGAGAGAGGGAGGGAGAGAAGGAAAGAGACAGGGAAAGAGAAAGAAAGAGAGGGAAGAGAAAGAGAGAAAGAAAAAGAATGAATGAAAGAGGGGAGAGAGAGAGAAGGAGAGAGAGAAAGGGAGAGAGAGGGAGAGAGAGAGAAAGGGAGAGGTAGAGAGAGGGAGTTAGACAAAGAAAGAGAGACAGACAGAGAAAGAAAGAAAGAGACAGAGGGAGAGAGAAGGAGAGAAAGAGAGAGAAAAAGAGAAGAATTGCAGCGAAACTGAGTTTCCTGGAGTGGACCACTAGACTCCTAAACAACATAAAAAACGATCTAGTAAAAAGAAAAGGGAGAAAACCGTTTTTGCCCAAAAAACCAGCCATTTTTGCCTGGTTTTAGTCTGCAGAATGCTTGTGGAGGTGGGGGAGGGGGTTAGAAGAGGCAAAAAACAGGCAAAAATTGTGTGTGTGAAAAGGCAAAAAAACAGGCTAAACCGGCCCATTTTTCACCTTCACTGCTTCCACAAGATAGAGAGAGGGAGGGAGGGAGGGAGAGAAGGAAAGAGAGAGGGAAAGAAAGAAAGAAAGAGAGGGAAGAGAAAGAGAGAGAGAGAGAAAAAGAGAAAAAGAAAAAGAAAGAATGAATGAAAGAGGGGAGAGAGAGAGAAGGAGAGAGGGAAAGGGAGAGAGAGAGAAAGGGAAAGGGAGAGAGAGGGAGTTAGACAGAGAAAGAGAGAGACAGAGGGAGAGAGAAGGAGAGAGAGAAAAAAAGAAAAAGAGAGGGAGAGAGAGAAGGAAAGAGAGGGAGACAATAATAAATAAATAAATAAATAAGACACCCCCAGGAGCAAAACAAATTAAAATTTAATTTGTGTGCATTGTTCAATGGATTGTTAAATTGTCCACGCCCACCCAGTCACATGACCTAGCCACGCCCACCCAATCACATGACCACCTAGCCACACTCTCCCAACGATCTGGCCCCCCAACAGTTTGAGAGACATGCTACAATTATAATAATAAAAACAGCACAGTAAACACCAATTAAAACTTCCGCCGTAATTACAACAAGAAAACCATCCTTTTGCACAACTCCAGACGATTCCAATTACAGCCACCTTCTAAAATTACAGAAACTCTGACTGCAGTGACATAGTTCATTAAGAGCAATTCCTAGTTTGCTCAAGTGACATGGTTTCCAACTGACTTCTTAGAGCAGGAGTCGCCAAACTTGGCAACTTTAAAACTTGTGGACTTCAAGTTTTGTGGGACTTGTGGGCTTCCACTCCCAGAATTCTTGGACTTGTGGACTTCAACCACCAGAATTCCTGGACTTGTGGGCTTCCACTCCCAGAATTCTTGGACTTGTGGACTTCAACCACCAGAATTCTTGGACTTGTGGACTTCAACCACCAGAATTCTTGGACTTGTGGGCTTCCACTTCCAGAATTCTTGGACTTGGGGCTTCCACTCCCAGAATTATTGGACTTGTGGACTTCAACTCCCAGAATTATTGGAGTTGTGGGCTTCAACTTTCTGGGAGTTAAAGTCCAGGTGTGCCAAGTTTGGAGAGCCCTGTCTTAGAGCAATTCAAATTTACTGTTTTAAAATTTTGTATTTTCTTGTGTTTTATCTGTTGGCTGTTTACCGCCCCGAGTCCTTCGGGAGAAGGGTGGTATATAAATATAAACAAATAAAAAAAATTAAAAAGGTGTTGGGTTGAATGTTTTCAGCCACACGGGTCAAGGATACCTGTCTTTCTTTTACCTGAAGCGCTCAATATCTTCATCAGCCACCAGATTTTTGATGACGAGATATCCATTGTCCTCATAGAAACGTCTCTGCTCTGGAGTTAAGACGTCATTATCCAAGGTGTAACTGTGGAGACATGAAATATTGATTTTTTTGTATTGAAGTGGAATTGAAACTTGCAGCCTTGGGATACATTACAGCAGGGGTCTCCAACCTTGGCAACTTTAAGACTTGTGGACTTCAACTCCCAGAAGCTGGCTGAGGAATTCTGGGAGTTGAAGTCCACAAGACTTAAAGTTGCCAAGATTGGAGACCCTTCCTTTACAGAACCACACAATAAATACAAGCCCCCGCCCCAAAAAAGCCTTGAAAAGAAGATACATGAAATCCTAAAACAAGATGTTCTTCAGATCAAAACCCTGAAATGCGAAATAATGTCCTGAAGAGGGGGAGCCAGAAGAGGTAGTCCTCGACTTATGACCACAATCAAGCCCAGAATTCATGTTGCTAAGTGAGAAATTTGTCAGTTCAAATTTTTTTACTACTGGTTCTGTGGGCGTGACTTCTTTTTTTTTTTTAATTTGATTTATATGCCGCCCTTCTCCGGAGACTCAGGGCGGCTTACAATGCATTAAGCAATAGCCTTCATACTTTTGTATATTTATACAAAGTCAGCTTATTTCCCCCACACCTGGGTCCTCAATTTACCTACCTTAGAAAGGATGGAAGGCTGAGTCAACCTTGAGCCTTGGAGAGATTCGAACTTGGAGTAAATGCAGGCAGCTGATGTTAATCACAATGCTATCAATCTGCTGAGCCACCAGGCCCACCTCTTGGTGGGTGTGGTGTGGCTTGGTGGGCGTGTCTTGGTGGGCGTGGCAGGGGAAGGATACTGCAAAATCTCCATTCCCACCCCACTCCAGGAGAAGGATACTGCAAAATCCCCATTCCCTCCCCACTCCTGGGGAAAGGATACTGCAAAATCTCCATTCCCACCCCACTCTGGGGCCAGCCAGCTGGTATTTGCCTCTGAACTACTCAAAATTTCCACTACCGGTTCTCCAGAACCTGTCAGAATATATATTACAAACTATTCTAAAAATACGAGTTCCAGGTATATTAGTAAAAAAAAAAGAAGCAGACATACTGCAAACTCCGGAATTTAAGATTTTAAAAGAATTAAAATTTTATTCTACTAAGCTTTGGTCAGCCACCTGCTGACATCGTCAGAGTATTAAACTACCATTACAGAGATCTCTGCCTTTATATGCCATTAATCAATTTAGCCCTTGCGCGTGTAATAGCCCCTTCCAGCCGTCCCCCACTTGTTGTTTTTGCTGTCGTCATGCTGGACGATGGAGGCTTGACTCCCACTGTTTCCTCCCTCCTAGCTTGCTTATCAGTGGGGGGTGATGTTAGCCTGTCAGCTATTGCAATTTGCTGTCTTGTCTGTGACCTCGTGGTCAGCCAGGTTTGTTTCTCATTAATCCTATCTGTTGCAGTTTGAGACAGCCCTGCTTGCTCTGTGTTTGGTCAGGACCAACCGTGCCTTCACAGGCTGAGCCTGCATGCCCAAAATTAATGCAAAATTAATGCAGCGGCCACACGTTTACAAACAAACAAACAACAGGAAATTTGGTGCTTACAAAAAAGCCTGATATGGTCGTGGTCAGAAGCGTCCGTGACCAGAGGTTCTATTGTGCTTGGTATTGTGTTGCACATGCCTTCTAGATGTCTGGAGCAGGAGTGGGTTCTACTTATCTTTACTACAGGTTTGCATGTGCTCATGTGTGCGCGCTCTCTTCTGCACATGCGCAGATCACTTACGATGACGTCCGGGTCAGTGGGCGGAGCCTCCTGCCGGTTTTTCTCCCGGTTCTTGCAAACCGGTGTGAACTGGGGGCAACCCACCACTGGTCTGTAGAGATTCTCCGTCCCCTAGGTCATGGTTGTCCCAAAGGTGCTTTTTTCAGAAGGCAACTGGACTTTCTTGGGGGTTTTTTCTTTTGAAGACGTTTCGCTTCTCATCTAAGAAGCTTCTTCAGCTCTGGCAAGATTCCCTTCCTCACTATCCTGTCAAGAGCTGAAGAAGCTTCTTGGATGAGAAGCGAAACGTCTTCAAAAAGAAAAACCAAGAAAGTGGTTCTGAAAAAACCTCCTGAAAAAAGCACCTTTGGGATGTCTTCTACGTGTTACTGGGGCCTGGAGTGGCAGGTTATTCTCTGAAAATGAGACATATTCATCAAAATAAAGTCAACCCAACTACTTACCAAAGGCAAGGCCAGTTTAAGAGAAGTCATTCACTTTACAAACCAAAATCAAAAACTATGGAACCCCACATAAACATACTGCTTAATACCCAAAGGGAGCAAAATGGACCAAACTTTTGAATCTGTGTTTTCATCCGAGGAAAATCAGAGTCAAGTTCCACTTACCGGAACTGCGTTGGGCATGTCACAGGAGCAACCTGGGCTGAAGTTGGAAAAGGTGTCTTGACATCAAATTAAGAAAATTTTAAAAGATGGCTTTGATGGCAGAAGTTCCCGTGGGAAACACACTCGGAACACATTTATAATCACAGGAGTTCTCATAAAACAGAAAGAAATTAAATATAATATAGCGTCTTCCCATTTAAATTACCCCTCATCCCCCTCAAGTTATTTTACAGCCACCACCAGTTTGAAATTTAATTTAATTTAACATACTTTAGAGTTGGGAGGAGTTGGAAGCTGTTTCAACCAAGGGCCCCCACAGTCCTCCTCCTCCTCCTCTCTGCAAACCCCCCTCCCTTCCAGCACTGATGATGTAACCTAGTGGGGTCGTGAAAGGTCTCCAGGAAACAACTAAATTCAGAGCGCACCAAGAGACCCCGGAGTCTTCCTCCAACCGGTTGAGCTTTTTTTACCCCGACTTTGCGGGCTTTGCCAGTCCCGGGGCCCAGAAGGTGCAAAGTCCCGATAGGAGAAGGATACGAATCCGGCGGGGCGAAGCAGGTGCCGGAGCAAGATCCCCAGCCGGAGGGGCGCGCTGCGTTGCTTCCCCAGCCTCTCCATGGCGCGAGGGTCCTTGGCGAATCAGCCGGGCGCTTCTGCCGCTCAGGGTCTCGGAGACCTGCTGGTCGGGCTCGGATGTAGCCGGCAAGGGGCGGAGAAGGCAAGCAGGGCAGCCCAGGTGCTCGGGGGGCGGTGTCGGAAGCCAGGGGCTGCCCCACAGGCCGGGCGACCGGCCAAGACGCGCTCCCGCTGCGCCCTTCTCCAGCGCGCTCGCCCGGCTGGAAAGGAGCGAAGCGAAGGGACTTGCGCGTTGCAGGAGGGGCTTTGAGAAGAGTCCGCTATCTTAGGATTCATCAGGGTTGTATTTTATGTATTTTATGTCTTTTATGCTCAGCATTTATCCGTTGTTGCTTGTCTGCACACTGAGAGCTTCTGCACCGGAGACAAAGTCCTTGTGTGTCCCATCACACTTGGCCATTGGGATTCTCCTCTCCTCTCCTCTCCTCTCCTCTCCTCTCCTCTTCTCTTCTCCCCTTCCATATTCTATTCCATTCCATTCTATTCTATTCTAATCCACTCCACTCCACTCCACTCCACATTCTATTGTTCTATATTCTATTGTATTCCACTCCACTCCACTCTATATTCTATTCTATTCTATTCTATTCTATTCTATTCTATTCTATTCTATTCTATTCTATTCTAATGTTCCATTCCATTCCATTCCATATTTTCTATTCTATTCTATTCTATTCTATTCTATTCTATTCTATTCTATTCTATTCTATTCTATTCTATTCTATTCTATTCTACTCTACTCTACCCTACCCTACCCTACCCTACCCTACCCTACCCTACCATACCATACCATACCATACCCTACCCAGCCTACATTCTGTTCTGTTCTCTTTTTTCTCCTCTCCTCTCTTCTGTTCTCTTCTCTTCCTCTTCTGTTCTATTAAAAAGCTGAGATTGTACACTCTCCATTTGAGGACAGCGCTGGACAGCCTTAGAAAGTCAGATATATTGTATCTCTATCACCATCTTTCTCTCTTTTTTTTATTGAATTAAAAACATACACAGACAGAAAGAAGAGAAGAAAAAAGAACACAAACAGGTACAAGTAAAAACAATACACAACATGTACAACATTTGAACATGATATCTTATTTCTTAAGAAAATACATCGGTAAATTGTATTTCTCAGTGTATATTCCCACATCTCACTTTATATAACGATACTTTTTGAAGTTTTGTTGTAACTCTATTGTATCTCATTTGGTACACAACTGGGTTCACATCTTTTAGAATCATCTTTTTATTTCATTTTCCTTTTCTCCAGCCATTGATACCACTTTTGCCAAACCAGGTAGTATTCAGATTCTTCCTTTTCTTGGATTTCTTTAGTGAGTTTGTCCATCTCGGCACATTCCATTACTTTCGATATTATTTTATCTTGTGATATAACCATCTTTCTCAAGGTTGGCAATTTTAACATGTGGGGACTTCAACTCCCAGAAGCCCCGAGCCAACAGAAGACAAGCAGAGTGCATCCATGAATACTAACTAGCAGTCCAAAGACTCTTTAATTGCCCAACCCATGGACAGCCTTAGCCGTAGTTTCAGCAGGGAAACTCTGAGCATCCCGAACCAAGCTAAGTCTAAAAAACGATGGAGAATTTCTGGAAACCTGGCATTCAACACAACAGAAGAGCCTGGTGGGGAAGAGGGAATGGAGCTGTCAGAGAGAGAGAGAGAGAGAAAGAGGGAGGGAAGGAGGAGGGAGGGGGAGAGAGAGAGAGAGAGAGAGAAAGAGAGAGAGGCGGTCTGGAAGTGGCTGAGGAGGATGAGAAGGACAATGGACAATGAACTTCTCCAGTGAGTTTGAGCTCATGACATGGCCGAAGTAAACCAGATTCAGCTTTGTGCTTCTAGCTTCTGGCGATGTGTCTGGTTTTATTCAATTGAACACTCCTCTGTTGGTTACTCCAGCTGTCCAGGGTATGTGCAATAATTTACGCCAGCACCAATTCTTCTTTGATCGGCCATTCCTAACGTCCCAACTTTCACACCCGTGAAAGGAAGTATTGCTCCAACTAGCCCGATTCACTTATTTACTGTATATCAATATCCCTGCTTTTCCAGACCTTATTTATGTTAAGCATTGCAGTGTGGCCTAATATCATTTATAGGTTGCGAAAAACAGCTGTCTGAGCCCTAATATTTTTCTCCTGCATAAAACTAACCTGGTGCTCCTCCTGTGGTGCCTACAGCTCAATAGTTCTCTTCCAGCAAAAGAAACAAGACACCACATGAATAATTCTTCTTCATTATACACACAAAGGCTTAGACTCACAATGCACACTTCTATGAGTAAGAAACGGCTCCTTGTCTCACACAGATTCAGATCATCCCAGTCCATTCTCAATGGACGGTACAATATTATGGGTGCCTGGCAGAGGTGGGTTTCAGCAGGTTCTGACCAGTTCTGGAGAAACGGTAGCGAAAATTCTGAGTAGTTCGGAGAACCGGTAGTAAAAATTCTGACTGGCCCCGCCCCCATCTATTCTCTGCCTCCCAAGTCCCAGCTGATTGGTAGGAAATGGGGATTTTGCAGTAACCTTCCGCTGGAGTGGGGAGGGAATGGAGATTTTACAGTATCCTTCCTCTGCCACGCCCACCAAGCCATGCCATGCCCACCAAGCCACACCCACAGAACCGGTAATAAATAATTTTGAAACCCACCACTGGTGCCTGGTGTATTTTTTAAAAAAGAGTCTATTGTGTAACCTGTAATAGTTATAATTCTTTCAGAGGGATCAGTAATACTTTGGGCAGAAAACTTTTCAACTTTTAGCAGACCACTGCCACCTTGTGGTCTATACTGTACAGTGCAAGCAATGGCATCTAGTAAAATGCTAGATTAGCTTGGTTTTGTTTATCTCCTGTGAGATTGATTTCTCTCTCAAGGGGATTGGGATGAATGACTGATCTCCATTTCATCAATGTTTTATGCTACTCAGTCACAAGATGGCACTGTCAAACTCTACCCCTCACCCTGGTTAGTTTAACTTTGAAAGATGTTCAAAATTCAATTTCATTGTACAGATGTTGTGCATTGACCATAAAGGTTTAGATTTGGTTTGAAATCTGCTGGCTATCCAATTCATTTGACTCAATGATACCTTTTGCTTATTTCTTGTAAGAAAAGTAAGATTATTCGACTTCCGGTTTGCTGCTGGTCGCCGCCAGATGTTCCCTTGGGATCGTCAGCTTCCATTGCCTGTTTAGAGCCGCCTTCACAACGGAATGGCGGCTCGAAAAAACTCCGTTTCCATGAGGAAACGGAGATAGAGCCGGCTGGGGTGGGTAGAACTCTCTGCATAGTCCCAAAAGTTTTTTTTTACTTTTGGGACGGAGCGGATGAGATTCCCCATATCCCCAGCCGCTGCTCCGGGCTTTGGGAGACCTCTGCTACATGCAGAGCCAGGCGACAAGAGCAAGCCTGCGAATTTAACAGATCAATTAAAGAAAATGTGAGCTGGACCTGTGATAGTGAATCGCAAGTATTTTACTTATTTTTTAAAAATTATTTAAGAGAAAAAAAGGAAAGGAAAAAACTTTTAAAATGGCGTCTGCCGCGGCTTGAGAAGAGGCTGAAAGGGAAAGTCCTTCCGTTTTCTATGATTACAATGTAGCGGAACAAATACCATTGGCTACAATTGTAGACAAAACTTCGCTCCTGTGTTTTTTTTCTCTTGGAGATCTGATACTGCTTTTGGTTGGAAAGAAGTCTTTTTTCTTTTTTTTAACAAAGCTTGCCTGGGCGGAAACATGGCACTGAGACTTATAAAGTCAGACAAACAAGTAGTGGGGGGGGGATTCCCCCACTAACAACTTAAAGGAACAAGTTTTAAGTCTCCAGTCTCAGAAACCTGATTTTAATATAATAGAATTTCTTTTAGAGGAGATTGAAAGAAGGGATGAGATTGTGAATCAGCATCTTGAAAAATTTAAGCAGGAAATTAAAGAACTGGTGAAATCTAAGTTTGATTTTTTGGAGCAAAAAATTTTAAAAATGGCTAATGGCTTCTCAGAATTTATGATACAGTTGGATACAAATACTAAGTTATTAGAGTCTAAAATGGAAGAAACTCAAGATAATTTGGACAATAGAATTCAAAAAATTGAAAATGATTTGATAAATACTCAAGATAATAGCTCAGAAGAAAAACCTAAAATGGAGGTTGATCAAAAGACTGGCAATGTAGAAAATCTGCAACAGAGGATTGAAAGAGAGGTTTTAATGGTACAATATAATTTCACTGAATATGCGATAAGACTGAGAGGTTTGCAGGAAAATAACAGAGATGATTTAAGGAAAATATCTTCTGAAATTCTAGCTGGGATTTTAAAGGTTCAACCTGAGGAAGTGTTTTCTAGGATTGACAGAGTTTACAGAATAAACTCCTGGATTGCAAAGCAAAGGCAATTGCCTAGAGATGTGGTGATTTATTTTACAGATAAAAAAATTAGCAATAACATTGTGCAAAATTCCTTCAATTCTAATTTGCAATTGTATGGAAGAAAGATTTGGATTTACAAAGAACTCCCACCCAAGATATTAACGGAAAGGAAGAAATTTGGTTTTCTGGTGGCTGAGTTAAAAAAGAGAAATATCCCATTTAGATGGGACGCCCCAGTTGGTATTATACTGAGATATCAAGGAGAAAGATACCAGCTAAATACTGTTGAAAGAGCGGAAGAATTTTATCAAAACATTTTGAAAATGAACTTAACATCTTTAAGCATAATACAGGATAAGCAGAAGAAGTTGGAAATAAAGGGAAAATATCGAACTACAGAGACTGCACTAGATAAATTGCCTTTGGATCTTTTGGATACCCCAGCTGGATTATCTACAAATTTGAGAGAAGTGGCATCTGACTCTAACGTGATGACTTATCAAGTCAAAGACAAGTATGGAAACCAATTAGATGATATACAAGGGGCAAAAAAGAAACATGAAATACAAAAACAAAACCAACAAGATCAACTTATAAAGCAGAATGAAAACCGATTAGTTGATACACAACCTGTAGAAAGGAAACCAGGATGGAAATCAAACCCACAAAAAGAAAAGAAAAAAAGAAATAGGTTGCACAAAAATAGAAATTTCTAAATCAAGCAACAGTGAAGCCAGTGACTTTAAAAAATGAATGAATATGTGAAAAGATAGCTGAGGCGAAGTATTGGTCAATATTATCCTGAGGACAGTGACAGACCTCTGCATTGCCGTAATTCTGGGATGTGAAAAGAGCCTTAAACTGTTGGATTTGAATTATCTACTTTGGATTTTTTTTTTTTTTGTATCGATAAATATATTATAACTATCTTGAGTTATAAGGCAAGAGAGTTACGTTGGGGCATGCAGAAGATCTGGCTGTTACCCACTAGGATGATGGGAATCAAAAATCCTGATGAAAGCCACAATTACAACTATATGGAATATAATTATAATGTCACTCGGGTGGTTGTTTTTACTTTTATATACATATGAGGATATCTACTACTGATGGGGGCAGATATGATTGAAGATTTTGAACAAACTGTTGCATCAGGAAGCTATATGGAATATATACGTGCATATATATATATATATATATATATATATATATATATATATATATATATATATATATATATATATATATATATTTAAGCAGAGTGGGCAGTGAATCAAAGATATTAAGAATTGTTGTGCATGGCAATTTTGCAGGAAAGTGGGTGAATAAACTAATTTACAGACTGATTAGTTTAAGAAAAGGGATGTTTAAGTGATATATTTAGGGGAGTGGAGGAAATGGATAGAGTTGAATAAATGTTAAATTAGGTTTTATGGGGAAGGCCGCTTTGAAATGTTATATTAATATATATAAAAGATTAAATTTCTAGTAAGTAAAGGTCAGTATTTAGAGGTGGGAGTAAGTAATCTGTTATGAATTAGGTTTTTGGTTATGAAGAAGTCGCGGGGGGGAGGGGTGGGGAGGGGGGGTTAGGGAGGGGGAGGGGGAGAAAAAAGGGGGGAAAATTTGTATTTGAAAACTTTTTTCAACCAAAAAAAAAAAGAAAAGAAAAGTAAGATTATTCAAAACAGGGAAACCATGTTTTTCATTTATTATTTTATTTTAGCATCACAATTATATCTCTTCATTGCTTAGGACAAGATTTTCCTTGCTCCTCCTCTTCAAAGTCTCCCTTGGAAGAAATATTTCAGAAACTTTAACTGAGGAGGAACAAGAAAAAAAAAAGAGAGGAAAAAACGAATCCACTTTTCATGTCGTCTTCTAATGTAAGAAAAAGCTCACATGCAGAAACTGGAAATCTGCTTTCAATCATTGCTTGATTCTTCTTCTACCTTTTCCAGTCCATGATATTCTTCTCAAATAAAACAGCTCCTTCCAACTTTTGAAAACCGGAAAAACCGGGTTACTATCTAAAACTCTGCACCCTGGTGAAAAAACTATGAGAAGAAATGCTTGCCATTAAAATAAAAGATTTTCCTTCAAAGAAAAATCTAAAATTGCTCTAGCTCTGAGAAATGAGGCACCGTTTAAAGAGGTCTTGAGGTTTTTCCAAACACTGCAAAAATTTAATTTATTTAAATTACTTAAAATACATCAGTTACAGTTGTTAAATTAAATATATAATTCTATGCATGTATAGTTAAAAGTCCAACTGAGCTCAGGTTTCTTATTGTTAGACAAGAGTAGGACACCAGTTTAAATTCTTAGAATCTAAGTAAAACTTGTATAGAATTGCAGCTTAAATTCTAATCATTTATTTTTTTAATCAGAAAGAAATTTCACCATAGTCATTGTAGCTCACAATTTATGTGCCTAGAATTGCAGCCTTGAATTGAGTCCCAGATGCAGATAGCGCTTCGAAGTGCTATCGAGATTATTACTAACCGCACAGTCCTTCCCCCCAAAAAGTAAGAAAAAATAAATGCTGAATTTTCCGAGGCTTCTTCGCTGATTGGAGAATGAGAGTTTTAAAGATTTTTTTTCTCCCCTTTAACCAGTCGACACCGTATTATAGAAGTGTCCTAAGAAACAAAACAGAAATAATGAGATTTATCCTGATTTGCATGGGAAGATATAAAGAGGTTGAGTTTAGTTAATGCCTTGGACGTCCATTTAAAAAGATTTTTCCACATTCGGAACGCAATACAGGTAGTCCTCCACTTATGACAATTCATTTAGTGATCTTGGAAGTGACAACGGCGCTGAAAAAAGCGACTTAGGATCGGTTTTTTTCACACTTACGACCGTTGTAAGCCTCCCCGTGGTCACGTGATCAAAACTCAGACAGCTCGACAACTGACTCGCATTTATGACGTGTGTGTGTGTGTGTGTGTGACATGATCCCCTTTTGCGACCTTCTGCCAAGATTCACTTAACAGCGGCAAGTGATTTGCTCATCAGCTGTGGCCAAAAGGGTCATAAAATCGGGCACACTTAACTTCCTCGTTTAGCAACGGAAATCCTACTCCCGACTGTGGTCATAAGTTGAGGACTACTAGCCTCCAAACGAAGGTCCAGTTATAGGAAATATAATTCACGATTTATTCCAGTCTCATGGAGAAACTTAGCCCCTTCCAATCTCAGAGAAGAAATACCGATAATCAGACAAGTGCAGCATCCAAAGATATAAATTCTGCAGAAATGGCGTTTTTTTTACATACTTCTTCATTAGGGAGAACGATTGAACGCTTTATAAGAGAAGCAGAGGGCCGAACCCTTTTGAACGTGGTGTTTTTTTAAAAAGAAAGAAAAAGAAAAAAAAAAGGAAAGAAAATACTTACTTTCAAATCCACCGAGGAACCAGCCATATTAAACCTCCGCCTTACAATATCTCCCACTTCCTTCTCTAAAATTTCCTGGGTGGTCCCTTTGACGTCAATATAGTAGCAGTCACTACTGGCGTAATGGCAAGAAATAGCCTGCATTAAAAGAGAGGGAGAGAGAGGGAGAGAGCGGGAGAGAGGGAGAGGGAAACAGGGAGAAAGGGAGGGAGAGGGAAAGAGGGAGAGAGGAAGGAGGAGGAGAGGGAGGGAGTGAGGAAGAAAGAAAGAGGGAAAGAGGGGAGAGAGAGGGAGGGAGGAAGAGAAGGGGAGAGGGAGAGGGAAAGGGAGAGAAGGAAGGAGAGCGAGAAAGAGGGAGAGAGAGAGGGAGGGAGAGAGGAAGGAGTAGGAGAGTGAGGAGAGTGAGAGGGGAGTGGGAAGGGGAGGGAAAGAGGGAGGGAGAGAGGGAGGGATGGAGAGAGGGGGGAGAGAGAAGGGAGTGGGAGAGGAGGAGGAAGAAAGAAAGAGAGGGAGGGAGAGGAGGAGGAGAGGGAGGGAGGGAGGGAGGAAGAAAGGAAGAGAGGGAGGGAGAGGAGGAGAGAGAGAAAGGGAGGGAGGAAGAGAGAGGGGGGAGTGGGAGAGGGAGGGAAAGAGACAGAGAGAAGTTATACCGTTTTTTATTTTCACGATTAAATGCGAATTGGCCATGTTCCAAGCCTTATTAACCAAAACCATTAAGAAAGAGGCCCAAATAAATGTTCAGGTAAGACACAGAAAGTCCTTGCTTTGAACCCAGCAGGTGAGGTCTCGGGGGACCTTCCGACGCCCTTCAGACATTATGGGTGTCTGGATTACCTTCCGAAATCCTTCCGTCCTGTTTCTTCCGGAGCCGTGAATGATCAAGGGGTGGAAGAAGACGGTGTCTCCTTTCTCCATGGGGAGGTGGACTCTGGGAAGACTCTCGTCGTAGTCATGGATCCCATGGTACATCTTGTTTACACCACCCTGGGGGGAAAAAACAAGGTAGAACTGGATGACAGGCAGGGGGTGGGGGGACCGTCAGAACTTTGAATCCGGGTTGCAAGTTCCTTTTTTTCAGGTCGGTCGCTAAGTGATTTCATTGGTCGCAAGTCGAGGACTACCCGTACCCTAGCTTTTTGACGCCAATCATGCCTGTCCCTCTCCGTCGTTTACCTCCCAATCCGGGTATTTGTGCTCCTTCAGGCCGCCCTTGTGAGTCCCTGGCAACACAACCAGGCATCCGTTTGTCCGGTCCACCTTTTGCATTGCGGTCCAGGCACAAACAACTCGGTCGGCAGGCCGGAAGGGGAAGTAATGAAGATCCTGATGCAAAGGATGACGAGAGGTTTTCTTGCCTGGAAAGGAGGAGGAATTCCTTGGTCTCAGAAAGAGGGAGTAACCCTAGCAACAAAGGAGAATTATTTCTGGCGCAGGGTTGACAGGAGGGGGTCCCTGGTGCTCCCTGAGCTTCTTCTCACCTGTTAATTCACCTGCGTCTCACCTGTATCGGGAGGTTTATTGATCAGCATGGTGTGCATAGCCATGATGTCTGGCCCCGTGAAGCATTCGACGTATTTTAAGATCTAAAGGAAACAAAACCAGCTCAGAAAAGAAAGAGATATTTAAAGCCGCCACAAATCCTTACGATGGAATGATTAAAAACCAAAAAGCGATACGGAAAATAGCCGGCGGTAACTGTCAGATCTGCCATCATGGGGCTTCGGCTCTGCTTCGCTTGGATGGCAGCCTAACAGAAAGGGTGATACAGGGGCATACATACACGGTTAGGAAAAAATGACAGAGCAGCACGTAAGATCTAAAACCAGAAATATTTTTGTTCGGTACAATGCCCGAAATATAATAAAGGGATGATGTGTTTAATATGACACCTGCTTAGTTGATTGATTGATTGACTGATTAGCCCTTGGCCCATATGAAAGTGCAGAGTTCCAGAAACAAATTATTACTAAAAAATTTGATAAAAGCAATTTAAAGTGGAATTGGAGAAACTACGATTTAAAATGAAATTGGAATAAAGTACAGTGTAAAATGACATTGGAATAAAATAACAATAATTTAAGATACAGATAAAATATGATAAAATTATATTGCAGTGTCACCCCTGCAATCTACCCCAATCAGTCCCACGTATGCCGATCTCAACCGAAGCATTTTGCTTAAGTACCGGGCTGTGTTAAATGTCATTTTCAGATACTGGCCACGCATAAGGTAAGTTCTTTTGAGATGGGAATATGTTTATGCAAATTTTTAGGATTTTGGAACAGTCCCGTTTTCACCTGAGGTAAGGTGCAGTACCGAAAGAGCTCCTCGCTATAGATGAAATCCTGCAATTTGGAAACGTTATTCTCGTCGGCTTCAGACTTGACAATCGTGATGTCTTTCATGATGGTTATTCCAAGCACCTTCACTTCCTTTCTGCATATCTTTACAAACTCCTCTCTGAAAACAGGGTTAAAAAGAAAAGAAAAGGGGAAAGCATTTTAAATTGGCATCAGAACTCCTCTACTTTTGCATTCATTCTGCGTAAAGCTTTCCATTGGGAATCAAAAAGGAATTATTCCAGAGTACTGGAGGCTAAATCATAAGATGAACGGTCGAGGGAGTTAGATATGTCTGTTGTGGCCCGTTGGTGACCTGCAGAGCTGGCAGTGAGGAGGCTGGGGAGGAACATGGGCCAGTCCTGGAGTCTGGGGAAGGCTCGGATGAGGGCTCTGCGTCAGAGATAGAGAGGGGGCCAGGGCCATCTGGGAGTGATGCGCGGACTCCGAAGCCCCAGAGTCGGACAGCAGAGAGGCAGAGGAACAGGAGGAGCCTGTTCCCAGTATGCACATGCGCAGAGCTGCCAGAAGGCAAGAACGATTAAAAAGGGGGGGGACTCAGGAGTAAGGCTTAGAGATGATTGGCCCCTCCCATAAGTCATAAAAGAGGAGCAAACGGACGTGAGCCTTTGCAGGAAGCAATTAGTTCATAGAGTCAATTCAAGCTCTGAGAAGTCCGTTTTGACTCTGTGCTCCGTTTGGCCTTGCAAAACTAATGGACAATTAGGTCTCTGGCAGCGTTTCAAGGGAGGTAAAGGTGGGTGCTTATCAACATTACCCTGAAAGACTGTGTCCACTCGAGCAGACATCGGTCAGAATCTGCACAGGCTGTTTGTGAACCATTACGGGCTGTGAATGACCGTAATTCACAGCCGTCTCAATAAAAGAGGGTTTTTTGGGGACTAAGATTGTGATTTATGCTTTCCCAGGAAGCCTAGGTCAGAACAATGTCTAGCTATCAAAGAGGAGGACTAGAGGTGACATGACAGATGTCTTCCAGTATTTGAGGGGCTGTCACAAGGAAGAGGGGGTTGACTTATTCTCCAAAGCACATGAGGATAGGACTAGAAGCAGAATTACAAGAGTTGGAAGGGACATCGGAGATCTTCTAGTCCTACCCCCTGCTCAGGCAGGAAACTTATATCATTTCAGACAAACTGCTGTCCAATCTCTTCTTGAAGACCTCCAGGGATGGAGCACCCACAACTTCTAGAGACAAGTTGTTCCTGTCACGAGTAAATGCCTTATTCTCAAATGGGGAAAATGTATATTCACAGAGTATCAGGGGTTAATTTATTCTTCTTTCTTAATGTATTCATATGTAACCACTCCCATCCATTACTCCGCCTCATTGATATAAAAGGGGATGTACGCACCTCCTACTTGCTTCTATCTACGATCATTCAGTGAATATAGAATGCCTACTGTAAATAGATAGTACTTTGTTTGAATACTTCGTTCCTGAATCATTTATTGAGTCTGATCCTCAAATTTATGCAACAATCTGGTAGCAGAGGATGGTTGAACTGACTAAATAAAAATAGACATGCCTAAGAAAGAAAATTCCAAAAACAAAAGAGAAAGACCCAACACCAGGGCACACAATAAAGAGATGGAAACGGATCAAGAAATGATCAATGAATCTACAACTATAATAACAAAAGAATCTGAAGACTGCACTACAGACAGCGAAGAGGTAATCGATGAAACTGATGACCAAGAAGAGAACGAGATAGAAAACAACGATCTCAGATCAGAGATACTGAGACTACTGAAAAGCCAAAAAGATGACAAAAATCTCATCGCGAACCTCCAAGACATCATAAAAGACAGCGGAGCAGCGAGAGAAAACCACATCGTAATAACCGAACCTAAAGACCTAAAAATGGTGAGCGAATTGCCTATAGATAAGAATATAACAAAAAGAAAGACTAACGGTCCTGCACAAAATTTCGAATGGCAGTCATCTTGGTTTCAACAGACCACTAAGATGAGCGAAGCAGAGCCAATCAGAAAACAGAATTCAAAATGTCTGGCGCGAAAAGCCCTACATAGTGTGAAAGATAAAAAAGAAAAAATCTACTCTTCAGAAGAATCTGATACAGACATCGAAGAAACTTCAATCGAACTACAAATAGAGTCAGCCATGAAAACTCTCTTTGCAACATTTGGTCCAAATTTAAAAATTACAAAAAAATCAACGAGAGCTGCCGATCAAAGAATAAAGAAAAGACAGGCAAGCAAGCAAACGTCTCAGAATCTACCCGCTTCTATCCGGACGGCGAGAACACCAACACCTGAGCCCAGAGAACCTTGCAAATACTCCCCCATGCCGCAGACGCTTCCAGGAGCCAGAGACCTCAACCAGGACAACTTCAGCGAAAGGAAGCAAGCGCCAGTCATCACCTGGACACCAAAGATCGAACCGGAGACCGAGTCATCGGAGGAAGAGCACTACGAGGGAGCTACAGCAACGAGAACCTCTCCCGACAGCTTCAGAAGCGAAATGAGCAACGCGCATGCGCAAACACACGCAGACAACTACGGAGGACATGAAGAACAGAGAGAACCATTCAGACTCATTGCGAGCATACCTACACCTTTCTGCAACTATCAACATTTACAAGATCATGGACAACCTCCAGTTGTAAGTAATGGAACAAATAATATTGCCCAATGAACTTGCCCAATGATTTCCCAAAACTAAGAATAGATGGTATTAATTTACAAGAATGGTGTCAACAATTTCAGGTTGTTTTTCTAAAAGAGAATTTATTATTTTTCATAACTAACCCTCCCAAAAAGCCTTGGACTCTAAAATTGGACTGCCTGCACCACAGAGCATTCTACTTATTAATATCTAGTATATCTCCTGCTATGTATCATAGTATTAAGCATAATCTGACTGTCTCAGAAATTATTCATTGCATGTTTAAATTGTTTCATAGTGAAAGCGTAGCAACCACAACAAGAATGTCTAAAGATTTCTTCTCAGCCAGGATAAAACCTGGGACTACTGTAAGTGAACATTTAATATCACTAAACAAAATCAGAGCAGAACTACATTTAAGGGGAGAAATAATATCAGACCAAACAATGAAAAGTGTTATCATTAATTCATTAGACTCATCATGGGATAACTACATATCACATTTAGACACAATTAATTTGGGATACCTATCCATAGAAAACTTATCAAATAAGCTAATAGCTGAAGATAATCTAAGAAGAAGCCACTGCAATACACACATAGAACATAGACAAACTAAGAGAGTAGTATTTCAAGAAAAACATCGAGAATCAATTGAATGTTATAATTGTGGATCCAAAGAACATTGTAGAAGAGATTGTCCTAAATTTCTTAGAGAAAGACAAGAACATGACTATAGGAGCAGATATCATAACAGACAATCATCTATTGATAGATATAGATATAGAAACTCACCTAATTTTAGAGAACGTAGAGGGGGCAGAGATAATTCAAGAGATAGAAAATCTGGATCATTAAATGGATTAGATAAACATAATATAACTAACATACAAAATTCAAGGGATAATGCTTGGCTCATTGATTCTGGGGCAACTAATCACACAACACATGACAAAAAAATACTATCTTCCTTTATAGAAGATAAATTTGTAATTAAGGTAGCCAATCAAGAAAAAGTCCAAGTTGTTGGAAGAGGAAATGTAAATTTACCCGGTCTAGGGAAAATAGAGGGGGTATTATTAATACCAGAAATACCTCATAACATACTTAGTGTAATAAAACTAAGCAGAGATTCTGACATAAATATAGTATTCTCAAAAGGAAAAGCATTCCTAGAGAAAAACAAAACAAATTTGGGTAGTGTGGTTATCAAAGGGGGCCTACCATATTTAATCACAGAAGAAAAATGGCTACACAATATTGATTCAAACATGGAAGATGACACTAACATAGAGAATGAAGACAACAGCAATAGTATAATGAGGAACATGAAACAAACCATAATCACAAAAACACATCTATTGGTGATACACTCAATAACAAAAAACCTACGATTGGAAAACCAATTCACGATGAATGTGCACATATATTACATAGAAAGTTAGGACATGCTAGTTTTCCTGTAGTACAAAAAATGATTGAACATGCTGAAGGTGTTAAAATAAAAAATTGTAAAAATTATTTGGAATGTTCAGTATGTAAATCCTCGAAACTCAGAACTAATCCCAAGCCAAAAAGGGCAACAAGATCATCTAATCACATTTTTGATCTGGTACATATGGATCTAGTTGGTCCATTAACCCCATCAATCACATATAAAAAACGATATTTTCTAACTATTGTAGACGACTATAGTCGTTATGGGTTTGTCTATACTTTAAAACACAAAGATGAAACATTTCAAAAATTTAAAGAGTTTTATAAACGTGTAGAAACACAACACAATATTAAAATAAAACAAATCATGACAGACAGGGGATCTGAATTCATGTCAAAAAATTCTCCCAATGGCTAAAAGACAAAGGAATGTTACACTTCACATCTAGCCCTTTCTCTGCATTCCAAAATGGAGTGGTAGAACGAAAGAACTCGACACTACAAACCATGATTAGATGCACATTAGAAGATGCTGGCTTAGGAAAACAATTCTGGTCAGAAGCCTTATTATATTCCAATTATACTCAAAACAGAACTTGGTCCAGCGTCATAAATAAAACACCATATGAACTAATGTATAATAGAAAACCTAAGATAACACACATGCACATATTTGGAGTCACAGCGGATGTACACATACCAAAACAATTGAGACATAAAGGAGAGAACGTATCCAGAAGACTTAGATTCATGGGATACGAAACAGGCACAAAAGGGTACAGATTTATTGATAATAACAACAAATTCATAATTTCTAGAACAGCTGTATTTCATGAACAGGCCAATTGGTCTAAGATACATCTTAATGAGATATTCCCAATTACAAAGACAGACATTAAATATCAAGACAAAATAGAAAGAGAAGAACACAATCACAACATACATGAAAACAAAAATAAAACATGGACGAATAGTCACCCCAGAATAAAAACAGATTCATTAACCAAAAAGGAAGCAAGATACCTACACGATAACGATAGCAAACCAGAAAAAACAATCAGATGTAACAGAAATCAAGTGCCAAGTAAATATAAGGATTACATAATGTACATGAATAATGAAACATCAACACCCAACACATACGAGGAAGTATTAAAGCTCCCCATTGAAGAAAGAAAAAAATGGGAATTAGCCATGGCCAAAGAAATGGACAGTTTGCGAGAATTAAATGTATTCACACCAACTCCTGCACCTAAGGACAAAACAATTATAGGCACCAGATGGATATTCAAAATTAAAAATCTGGAAGAAGGCAACACATTATATAAAGCTAGATTAGTTGCACAAGGTTACGCTCAAAAGTATCCTGAGGATTACACAGACACATACTCTCCCACTGTAAGGACTGAGAGTGTTAAAACAGCTTTACTTATAGCATCTGCACTTAATCTTTATGTCTTTCAATATGATATACAAACTGCATATTTACATGCAAAGCTTGATAAAGAGATATATGTAAGAGCACCTCACAGCCAATACACAAACAAAAATGAAACTTGGTTATTGAACAAAAGTTTGTACGGACTAAAGCAATCCGGCAAACGTTGGTATGAATGTTTGGTCAATGTACTCAAAACTATGAATTTCAATGCCACAACTGCAGACAATTGTTTCTTTGTTAAAAAAGAAGGTGACTCATTAGAATTCGTGTTAATTTATGTGGATGACATTTTATATATTGGTAAACATAAAGAGAAAAGAGATACATTTGTAACAAAACTAAATGAACATTTTTCTTTAAAATCACTGGGAAAAGTAAATAAATATCTTGGAGTTCAAATCAGTAAGACAAAAAAAGGATTTAAATTATCTCAAAAAGATAAAATCATAGAGCTCCTGAATAAATGTAATTTGAATGATGCTAAACCTTGTGATACTCCAATGCAAGCCGATTTTCTAAGAAACATGGATGAATCATCCCCTGAATTTAAAGATAATACACTTTACAGATCAGTTATTGGTTCCCTTTTGTATATATCTAATTGGACTAGACCTGATATTGCCTTACCCCTTAATCTGTTATCCAGATATGTTAGTAAACCCTTAATGTATCATTGGGAAGCCATTAAACGAGTATTAAGGTATTTAAAGCACAGCTTAGACTTCTGCCTACTATTGGAACCCAATAATGTTAAAGAACCCATTCTTACTTGTTACGCTGATGCAGATTGGGCAGGTGACACTAAGTGCAGAAAAAGCACCTCAGGTTATATATTCTTTCTTAACAATTGTCCGGTCTACTGGTATACAGGGAAACAAGATTTAGTAGCCACATCAACAACTGAGGCAGAATATGTTTGTTTGTCTAAAGCCTCCAATAATCTTGTATGGTTTAATGATTTATTATCAGATGTTTGGAAAAATCCTTCATTACCATTTATCATACATGAAGATAACAAAGCTGCTATAGAGATATCTAGATCTGATGCTATTGGTCAAAGATCCAGGCATATAGATATCAAATTCAAACACGTAAGACAATTATCTCAAGATGGATTCATTAAAGCCATTCACGGCGAAACAGCAGAACAAATAGCTGACATATTAACTAAGCCTTTGCAATCTAAACAACACAAATATTTAACTTCTAAACTACAAGTTTTATATTGTTCTGAATCTGAATGTAATTATTGTTGTATGTCGAATCGGCATTTAGAGGGGGATTTGTCACAAGTAAATGCCTTATTCTCAAATGGGGAAAATGTATATTCACAGAGTATCAGGGGTTAATTTATTCTTCTTTCTTAATGTATTCATATGTAACCACTCCCATCCATTACTCCGCCTCATTGATATAAAAGGGGATGTACGCACCTCCTACTTGCTTCTATCTACGATCATTCAGTGAATATAGAATGCCTACTGTAAATAAATAGTACTTTGTTTGAATACTTCGTTCCTGAATCATTTATTGAGTCTGATCCTCAAATTTATGCAACAGTTCCACTGACTAATTGTTCTCACTGCCAGGAAATCCCTCCTTAGTTCTAGATTGGATCTCTCCATGGTTAGTTTCCATCCCGTTGTTTCTTGTTCTGCCTTCTGGTGTCTTGGAGAATAGGTTGTCCACCTTCTTCTTTGTGGGTGGAAAGAGGGATGCAACCTTGAAGTAAGGAGAAACTTCCTGACAACAATGAATCAATGGAATAGTTTTCAAAAACCATATTGGAAAACCTTTTGAGCAGTACGGTATAAGATCTTCTGCCTTGGGCTAGAAGCAGGGGTGCAATGCTACCGGTTCAGGCCGGTTCGATCCGAACCGGTAGTAACAAATGTGAGTGGTTCGCCGAACCGGTAGTAAAAAGTAAAAGTAAAAAAGGAGTTCCGATGATGGCACAGCACAGGCGGGCAATAGGTAGTTTAAAAATGCTTTTAAAAAGTAAAGAAAAGGTTCAATCACCTGTGACAATCAGCCGTGCGATCCTTGGAACTTTTTTTTTAAAACTCTTTAAAGCATTTTTTACTACCTATTGGGGGAAGTCCCTTTTTTGCTCCCAGGAGGCTTCCCTGAGGTCTGCTAGGCCAAAAATACATAGTGTTGGTGGGTGCTGCGAAAGAAAGAAAGAAAGAAAGAAAGAAAGAAAGAAAGAAAGAAAGAAAGAAAGAAAGAAAGAAAGAAAGAAAAGGGAGGGAGGGAGGGAGGGAGGGAAAAAGAAGAGGAAGGAAGGACCACAAACCTGGCACCAGACGCAGCTTCAGAGGATACCTTGAAAGAGCACAGCAATCAATCCAGGGCTAGAAGGGACCTGGAAGTCATCTAGTCCAACCCCCTGCTCCAGCAGGACATTGTTAAAGTGAGTTTCTGTCTTTTGATCCTCCCGGTCACATGATCCCCCAGTCATATAGCCACGCCCACCCAGTCACATGACCCCCACCAAGCCAGCCAACGAAGCCACGTCCACAGAACCGGTAGGAAACGTTTTTAGATTTCCCCACTGGCTAGAAGCCCTTTGGGGTTCCTTCCCAATTCTATGATTGTATGTCCTAAGAGATCCGTTTTTTGAAAATTCACAGGATATAAGCCAAGGGTTCTCCAAGTGTAGATTGCAAGCTGCCACCTACACTTATGTCCTTGCTTGCTTATTTATTGTCCACGCCGCTGGACATTCTCATGCCACAATTATAATAATAAAAAAAGCACAGTAAACAACAATTAAAACTTCCCTGTCGTAATTACAAAAATTATGCACAATTTTGCACAACTCCAGATGATCCAGTTACAACCACCTTCTGGAGTTACAGAAACTCTGACTGCAGTGACATAGTTCATTAAGAGCAATTCCTAGTTTGCTCAAATGACATGGTTTCCAATTGACTTCTTACAGTGGGAGTCGCCAAACCTGGCAAATTTAAAACTTGTGGACTTCAGCTCCCATAATTCTTGAAGTTGTGGGCTTCAATTTCCAGAATTCTTGGAGTTGTGGGCTTCAACCACCAGAATTCTTGGACTTGTGGGCTTCCACTCCCAGAATTCTTGGAGTTGTGGGCTTCAACTCCCAGAATTCTTGGAGTTGTGGACTTCCACTCCCAGAATTCTTGGATTTGTGGGCTTCCACTCCCAGAATTCTTAGATTTGTGGGTTTCCACTCCCAGAATTCTTGGATTTGTGGGCTTACACTCCCAGAATTCTTGGATTTGTGGGCTTCCAGAATTCTTGGAGTTGTGGGCTTACACTCCCAGAATTCTTGGACTTGTGGGCTTCCACTCCCAGAATTCTTGGACTTGTGGACTTCAGCTTTCTGGGAGTTGAAGTCCAGGTGTGCCAAGTTTGGAGAGCCCTGTCTTAGAGCAATTCAAGGTGTTGGGTTGAATGTTTTCAGCCACACGGGTCAAGGATACCTGTCTTTCTTTTACCTGAAGCGCTCAATATCTTCATCAGCCACCAGATTTTTGATGATGAGATATCCATTGTCCTCATAGAAACGTCTCTGCTCTGGAGTTAAGACGTCATTATCCAAGGTGTAACTGTGGAGACATGAAATATTGATTTTTTTTGTATTTTTGTATTGAAGTGGAATGAAAACCTGAACTCCCTGGCTGAGGAATTCTGGGAGTTGAAGTCTACAAGACTTAAAAGGATATTGCAAAATCTCCATTCCCTGCCCACTCCAGGGGAAAGATATTGCAAAATCTCCATTCCCACCCCACTCCGGGGGAAGGATATTGCAAAATCTCCATTCCCTCCCTACTCCGGGGGAAGGATATTGCAAAATCTCCATTCCCACCACACTCCGTGGGAAGGATATTGCAATATCTCCATTCCCACCCCACTCTGGGGGAAGGATATTGCAAAATCTCCATTCCCTCCCTACTCCGGGGGAAGGATATTGCAAAATCTCCATTCCCACCCCACTCCGGGGGAAGGATATTGCAATATCTACATTCCCTCCCCAGTCCAGGGGAAGGATATTGCAAAGTCCCCATTCCCACCCCACTCCGGGGGAAGGATATTGCAAAATCTCCATTCCCTCCCCACTCCGGGGGAAGGATATTGCAAAATCCCCATTCCCACCCCACTCCGGAGGAAGGATATTGCAAAATCTCCATTCCCACCCTACTCCGGGAGAAGGATATTGCAAAATCTCCATTCCCTCCCTACTCCGGGGGAAGGATATTGCAAAATCTCCATTCCCACCCTACTCCGGGAGAAGGATATTGCAAAATCCCCATTCCCACTCCACTCCGGAGGAAGGATATTGCAAAATCTCCATTCCTACCCCACTCCGGGGGAAGGATGTTGCAATATCTACATTCCCTCCCCAGTCCAGGGGAAGGATATTGCAAAGTCCCCATTCCCACCCCACTCCGGGGGAAGGATATTGCAAAATCTCCATTCCCTCCCCACTCCGGGGGAAGGATATTCCATTCCCTCCCCATTCTGGGGCCAGCTAGAGGTGGTATTTGCCTCTGAACTACTCAAAATTTCCGCTACCGGTTCTCCAGAACCTGTCAGAACCTGCTGGATTTCACCCCTGATATACTCTTTTGTATACAGTAGAACTTCTGGTCACGACCATAATTTGTTCCGTAACTTTGGTCCCAACCCGATTTGGTCGTCACCCGAACCTAACCAAAATTAATGCAGCGGCCACACGTGGGTCGCTGTTGTTTGTAAACGAACAACAGGAAATTTGGCGCTTACAAAACACCCTGATACGGTCGTGGTCAGAAGCGTCTGTGACCAGAGGTTCTATTGTGCTTGGTATTGTGTTGCACATGCCTTCTAGATGTCTGTAGCGGGGGGGGGGGGGTTTCCTACTTATCTTTACTACAGGTTTGCATGTGCTCGTGTGTGCGCGCTCTCTTCTGTGCATGCACAGATCACTTACGATGACGTCCGGGTCAGTGGGCGGAGCCTCCCGCCGGTTTTACTCCCGGTTCTTGCAAGCCGGTCTGAACTGGGGGCAACCCACCACTGGTCTGTAGAGATTCTCCGTCCTCTAGGTCATGGTTGTCCCAAAGGTGCTTTTTTCAGAAGGCAACTGGACTTCCTTGGGGTTTTTTTCTTTTGAAGACGTTTCGCTTCTCATCTAAGAAGCTTCTTCAGCTCTGGCAAGATTCCATTCCTCACTATCCTGTCAAGAGCTGAAGAAGCTTCTTGGATGAGAAGCGAAACGTCTTCAAAAGAAGAAACCCAAGAAAGTCCAGTTGCCTCCTGAAAAAAGCACCTTCGGGATGCCTTCTACGTGTTACTGGGGCAAGGAGTGGCAGGTTATCTCTGAAAATGAGACATATTCATAAAAATAAAAAGAACCCAAATTGGCTGAACTCTAAACTACTTTTTCTTTTTTATTTTGGATTTGATTTATATGCCGCCCTTCTCCGGAGACTCAGGGCAGCTTACAATGCGTTAAGCAATAGCCTTCATACTTTTGTATATTTTATACAAAGTCAGCTTATTGCCCCCACAAACTGGGTCCTCATTTTACCTACCTTAGAAAGGATGGAAGGCTGAGTCAACCTTGAGCCTGGCGAGATTTGAACTTGGAGTAAATGCAGGCAGCTGATGTTAATAACAGTGCTTTAGTCTGCTGCACCACCAGGGCTCTTGACTTACCAAAGGCAAGACAAGTTTAAGAGAATTCACTTTTACAAACCAAAATCAAAAACTACTGAACCCCACATAAACCTACTGCTAAATACACGTTATTGCTTAACGCCCGCCCTGAGTCTCCGGAGAAGGCGGCATATAAATCAAATTTTAAAAAAAAGGGAGCAAAATGAAGCAAACTTTTAAATCTGTGTTTTTTCATCCAGGAAAATCAGAGTAAAGTTCCACTTACCGGAACTGCGTTGGGCATGTCACAGGAGCAACCTGGGCTGAAGTTGGAAAAGGTGTCTTGACATCAAATTAAGAAAATTTAAAAAGATGGCTTTGATGGCAGAAGTTCCCGTGGGAAACACACTCGGAACACATTTATAATCAGGAGTTTGAGAGGAGCTGCTCTCATAAAACGGAAAGAAATTAAATACAATAGAGCATCTTCCCATCTAAATGATCCCCGCCCCTCCCGCCTTATCTTACAGCTGGCACCAAAGTCCCGGGATAGGCGACCCAGAGGCCCAGGTGGGCAGGACAAGGATACGAATCCGGCGGGGGGAAGCAGGTGCCGGAGCAAGATCCCCAGCCGGAGGGGCGCGCTGCGTTGCTTCCCGAGCCTCTCCATGGCGCAAGGATCCTTGGCGCTTCGGCTCTCGGAGACCGCTGGATATAGCCGGCAAGGGGCGGAGAAGGCAAGCAGGGCAGCCCAGGTGCTCCGGAGGCGGCGTCGGAAGCCGGGCGACCGGCCAAGAGGCGCCCCCGCTGCGCCCTTCCCAAGAAGCGCCCCCGCTGCGCGCACGCCCGGCTGGAAAGGAGCGAAGCGAAGGGACTTGCGCGTTGCAGGAGGGGCTTTGAGAAGAGTCCGCTATTTTAGGATTCATCAGGGTTGTATTTTATGTCTTTTATGCTCAGCATTTACCCGTTGTTGCTTGTATGCACACTGAGAGCTTCTGCACCGGAGACAAAGTCCTTGTGTGTCCCATCACACTTGGCCATTGGGATTCTCCTCTTCTCTTCTTTTCTTCTCTTCTCTTTCTCTTCTCCCCTTCCATATTCTATTCTATTCTATTCTATTCTATTCTATTCTATTCTATTCTATTCTATTCTATTCTATTCTATTCTATTCTACATTCTCTTCTGTTCTCTTCCTCTCCCCTTCCATATTCTATTCTATTCTATTCTATTCTATTCTATTCTATTCTATTCTATTCTATTCTATTCTGTTCACTTCCTCTCCCCTTCCATATTCTATTCTATTCTATTCTATTCTATTCTATTCTATTCTATTCTATTCTATTCTATTCTATTCTATTCTATCCTATCCTATCCTATCCTATCCCATCCTACATTCTCTTCTGTTCTCTTCCTCTCTCCTTCCATATTCTGTTCTATGCTTTCTCTTCTCTTCTGTTCTATTCAAAAGCTGAGATTGTAGACGCTCCATTTGAGGACAGTGCTGGACAGCCTTAGAAAGTTAGATGTATTGTATCTCTATAACCATCTTTCTCAAGGTTGGCAATTTTAACATGTGGGGACTTCAACTCCCAGAAGCCCCGAGCCAACAGAAGACAAGCAGAGTGCATCCGTGAATACTAACTAGCAGTCCAAAGACTCTTTAATTGCCCAACCCATGGACAGTCTTAACCATAGTTTCAGCAGGGAAACTCTGAGCATCCCGAACCAAGCTAAGTCTAAAAAAGGATGGAGAATTTCTGGAAACCTGGCATTCAACACAACAGAAGAGCCTGGTGGTGCAGCAGACTAATAGCCTGTTATTAACATTCAGCTGCCTGCAATTACTGCAAGTTCAAATCTCCCCAGGCTCAAGGTTGACTCAGCCTTCCATCCTTTCTAAGGTGGGTAAAATGAGGACCCAGATTGTGGGGGCAATAAGCTGACTTTGTATAAATATACAAAAGTATGAAGGCTATTGCTTAACGCCTTGGAAGCCGCCCTGAGTCTCCGGAGAAGGGCGTATAAATCAAATTAAAAAAAAAAACAAAACAGGAGTCTTCAGTCAGTATGCTAAAAAAAATAAATAAAAAGATTTATTAATCTTTTGGAGATTAATCTATACTAGCATATACCGTCCAAAATTCAGCTTCGGGAATTTTAAGATCTGTGGACTTCAACTCCCAGAATTCCCCAGCCAGCATGAGAGTTGAAGTCCATAGATATCTTGAAAAGTGTGAGAAATGGTCCTAAGTCGAATTAATGAATTAAAAGATTTTTAATATTTTTTAGTATTTTATATATTCAAATTTTAAAATTGGTTTTAAATTGATTGGGGTTTTAATTTGTCTGGACCAAAACTGTTTAATTTGATTTTAATTCTACTTTTTAAATTTTGTATGTATGTATTTTATTGTTTGGCTGTGCACCACCCTGAGTCCTTCGGGAGTAGGGCGGTATAGAAATCAAATCAAATAAATAAAATAAAATAAATAAATAAGTCACATTTTTCGGTGGCGTTGTAACTCCGGTCGCTAAATGAACCGTTGTAAATCGGGGACTACCAGTAGTCCTCGAGTTACAACCAGGACCAGAATTTCCATTGTCAAGCAAGGCAGTTGTTAAGTCAGTCACAATCCGACGTTAGGACCTTTGTAAATATACGCTGGTTACCAGGCGCCCAAATTTTGATATTTTGACTGTAGCAATGTTGCGACAGTTGTTATGTGTAATCTCTGAGTAAGAAACGGCTCCTCGTCTTGCACAGGTTCAGATCATCCCAGTCCATTCTCAATGGACGATACAATATTATGGGTGCCTGGCAGAGGTGGGTTTCAGCAGGTTCTGACCAGTTCTGGAGAACCGGTAACGGAAATTTTGAGTAGTTTGGAGAACCGGTAGTAAAAATTCTGACTAGCCCCGCCCCCATCTATTCTCTGCCTCCCGAGTCCCAGCTGATTGAAAGGAAATGGGGATTTTGCAGTAACCTTCCCCTGGAGTTCGGAGGGAATGGAGATTTTACAGTATCCTTCCTCTGCCACGCCCACCAAGCCATGCCATGCCCACCAAGCCACACCCACAGAACCGGTAATAAATAATTTTGAAACCCACCACTGGTGCCTGGTGTATTTTTTAAAAAAGATTCTATTGTGTAACCTGTAATAGTTATAATTCTTTCAGAGGGATCAGTAATACTTTGGGCAGAAAACTTTTCAACTTTTAGCAGACCACTGCCACCTTGTGGTCTATACTGTACAGTGCAAGCAATGGCATCTAGTAAAATGCTAGATTAGCTTTTGTTTTGTTTATCTCCTGTGAGATTGATTTCTTTCTCAAGGGGGATTGGGATGAATGACTGATCTCCATTTCATCATTTTTTTATGCTGCTCGGTCACAAGATGGCACTGTCAAAATCTACCCCTCACCCTGGTTAGCTTAACTTCGAAAGATGTTCAAGATGTTGTAAGAAAAGTAAGATTATTCAAAACAGGGAAACCATGTTTTTCATTTATTATTTTATTTTGGCATCACAATTATATCTCTTCATTGCTTAGGACAAGATTTTCCTTGCTCCTCCTCTTCAAAGTCTCCCTTGGAAGAAATATTTTAGAAACTTTAACTGAAGAGGAACAAGAAAAAAAAAAGAGAGGAAAAAACAAATCCACTTTTCATGTCGTCTTCTAATGTAAGAAAAAGCTCACACGCAGAAACTGGAAATCTGCTTTCAATCATTGCTTGATTCTTCTTCTACCTTTTCCAGTCCATGATATTCTTCTCAAATAAAACAGCTCCTTCCAACTTTTGAAAACCGGAAAAAACGGGTTACTATCTAAAACTCTGCACCCTGGTGAAAAAACTATGAGAAGAAATGCTTGCCATTAAAATAAAAGATTTTCCTTCAAAGAAAAATCTAAAATCTCTCTAGCTCTGAGAAATGAGGCACTGTTTAAAGAGGTCTTGAGGTTTTTCCAAACACTGCAAAAATTTAATTTATTTAAATTACTTAAAATACATCAGTTACAGTTGTTAAATTAAATATATAATTCTATGCATGTATAGTTAAAAGTCCAACTGAGCTCAGGTTTCTTATTGTTAGACAAGAGTAGGACACCAGTTTAAATTCTTAGAATCTAAGTAAAACTTGTATAGAATTGCAGCTTAAATTCTAATCATTTATTTTTTTAATCAGAAAGAAATTTCACCATAGTCATTGTAGCTCACAATTTATGTGCCTAGAATTGCAGCCTTGAATTGAGTCCCAGATGCAGATAGCGCTTCGAAGTGCTATCGAGATTATTACTAACCGCACAGTCCTTCCCCCCAAAAAGTAAGAAAAAATAAATGCTGAATTTTCCGAGGCTTCTTCGCTGATTGGAGAATGAGAGTTTTAAAGATTTTTTTTCTCCCCTTTAACCAGTCGACACCGTATTATAGAAGTGTCCTAAGAAACAAAACAGAAATAATGAGATTTATCCTGATTTGCATGGGAAGATATAAAGAGGTTGAGTTTAGTTAATGCCTTGGACGTCCATTTAAAAAGATTTTTCCACATTCGGAACGCAATACAGGTAGTCCTCCACTTATGACAATTCATTTAGTGATCTTGGAAGTGACAACGGCGCTGAAAAAAGCGACTTAGGATCGGTTTTTTTCACACTTACGACCGTTGTAAGCCTCCCCGTGGTCACGTGATCAAAACTCAGACAGCTCGGCAACTGACTCGCATTTATGACGTGTGTGTGTGTGTGTGTGTGACATGATCCCCTTTTGCGACCTTCTGCCAAGATTCACTTAACAGCGGCAAGTGATTTGCTCATCAGCTGTGGCCAAAAGGGTCATAAAATCGGGCACACTTAACTTCCTCGTTTAGCAACGGAAATCCTACTCCCGACTGTGGTCATAAGTTGAGGACTACTAGCCTCCAAACGAAGGTCCAGTTATAGGAAATATAATTCACGATTTATTCCAGTCTCATGGAGAAACTTAGCCCCTTCCAATCTCAGAGAAGAAATACCGATAATCAGACAAGTGCAGCATCCAAAGATATAAATTCTGCAGAAATGGCGTTTTTTTTACATACTTCTTCATTAGGGAGAACGATTGAACGCTTTATAAGGGAAGCAGAGGGCCGAACCCTTTTGAACGTGGTGTTTTTTTAAAAAGAAAGAAAAAGAAAAAAAAAGGAAAGAAAATACTTACTTTCAAATCCACCGAGGAACCAGCCATATTAAACCTCCGCCTTACAATATCTCCCACTTCCTTCTCTAAAATTTCCTGGGTGGTCCCTTTGACGTCAATATAGTAGCAGTCACTACTGGCGTAATGGCAAGAAATAGCCTGCATTAAGAGAGAGGGAGAGAGAGGGAGAGGAAGGAAGAAAGAGGAAAAAGGGAGAAGGCGGGAAAGAGGGAGAGAGGGAGGGAGAGCGAAAAAGAGGGAGGGAGAGGGAAGGAGGGAGAGAGGGAGAGACAGGGAGAGGAAGGAGGAAAGTGGGAGAAAGCGGGAGAGGGGGGAGAGGGAGAGGGAAAGGGAGGGAGAGAGGAAGGAGGAGAAGAGGGGGGAGAGAGAGAAGCGAGTGGGAGAGGAGGAGGAGAGGGAGGGAGGGAGAGGAGGAGGAGAGGGTGGGAGGGAGGAAGAAAGAAAGAGGGAGAGAGAGGAGGAGAGAGAAAGGGAGGGAGGAAGAGAGGGGGAGAGCAAGAGGGAAAGAGGGAGAGCAAGAAGGAGGGAGGGAGAAAGGGAGGGAGAGAGGGAGGGAGAGAGAGGAAGAGGAGAGAAGGAGGAGAGGGGAGAAGGAGAGAGAAGGGAGTGGGACAGGAGGAGGAGAGGGAGGGAGAGGAGGAGGAGAGGGAGGGATGGAGGAAGAAAGAAAGAGGGAGAGAGGAGGAGAGAGAGGAAGGGAGGGAGGAAGAGAGAGGGGAGAGCAAGAGGGAAAGAGGGAGAGCAAGAAAGAGGGAGGGAGAAAGGGAGGGAGAGAGGGAGGGAGAGAGGAAGGAGTAGGAGAGGGGGGAGAGTGAGAGGGGAGTGGGAAGGGGGAGGGAGAGGATGGAGAGAGGAAGGAGGAGAGAGGGAGAAGGAGGGAGAGAGGGAGAGAGGGAAGAAAGAAGGGAGAGAGAGAGGGAGAAGGAGGAGAGGGGGAGAGGGAGAGAGAAGGGAGTGGGAGAGGAGGAGGAAGAAAGAAAGAGAGGGAGGGAGAAGAGGAGAGAGAGAAAGGGAGGGAGGAAGAGAGAGGGGAGGGAAAGAGACAGAGAGAAGTTTATTTTCACTATTAAATGCGAATTGGCCACGTTCCAAGCCTTATTAACCAAAACCATTAAGAAAGAGGCCCAAATAAATGTTCAGGTAAGACACAGAAAGTCCTTGCTTTGAACCCCGCAGGTGAGGGTCTCGGGGGACCTTCCGACGCCCTTCAGACATTATGGGTGTCTGGATTACCTTCCGAAATCCTTCCGTCCTGTTTCTTCCGGAGCCGTGAATGATCAAGGGGTGGAAGAAGACGGTGTCTCCTTTCTCCATGGGGAGGTGGACTCTGGGAAGACTCTCGTCGTAGTCATGGATCCCATGGTACATCTTGTTTACACCACCCTGGGGGGAAAAAACAAGGTAGAACTGGATGACAGGCAGGGGGTGGGGGGACCGTCAGAACTTTGAATCCGGGTTGCAAGTTCCTTTTTTTCAGGTCGGTCGCTAAGTGATTTCATTGGTCGCAAGTCGAGGACTACCCGTACCCTAGCTTTTTGACGCCAATCATGCCTGTCCCTCTCCGTCGTTTACCTCCCAATCCGGGTATTTGTGCTCCTTCAGGCAGCCCTTGTGAGTCCCTGGCAACACAACCAGGCATCCGTTTGTCCGGTCCACCTTTTGCATTGCGGTCCAGGCACAAACAACTCGGTTGGCAGGCCGGAAGGGGAAGTAATGAAGATCCTGATGCAAAGGATGACGAGAGGTTTTCTTGCCTGGAAAGGAGGAGAAATTCCTTGGTCTCAGAAAGAGGGAGTAACCCTAGCAACAAAGGAGAATTATTTCTGGCGCAGGGTTGACAGGAGGGGGTCCCTGGTGCTCCCTGAGCTTCTTCTCACCTGTTAATTCACCTGCGTCTCACCTGTATCGGGAGGTTTATTGATCAGCATGGTGTGCATAGCCATGATGTCTGGCCCCGTGAAGCATTCGACGTATTTTAAGATCTAAAGGAAACAAAACCAGCTCAGAAAAGAAAGAGATATTTAAAGCCGCCACAAATCCTTACGATGGAATGATTAAAAACCAAAAAGCGATACGGAAAATAGCCGGCGGTAACTGTCAGATCTGCCATCATGGGGCTTCGGCTCTGCTTCGCTTGGATGGCAGCCTAACAGAAAGGGTGATACAGGGGCATACATACACGGTTAGGAAAAAATGACAGAGCAGCATGTAAGATCTAAAACCAGAAATATTTTTGTTCGGTACAATGCCCGAAATATAATAAAGGGATGATGTGTTTAATATGACACCTGCTTAGTTGATTGATTGATTGACTGATTAGCCCTTGGCCCATATGAAAGTGCAGAGTTCCAGAAACAAATTATTACTAAAAAATTTGATAAAAGCAATTTAAAGTGGAATTGGAGAAACTACGATTTAAAATGAAATTGGAATAAAGTACAGTGTAAAATGACATTGGAATAAAATAACAATAATTTAAGATACAGATAAAATATGATAAAATTATATTGCAGTGTCACCCCTGCAATCTACCCCAATCAGTCCCACGTATGCCGATCTCAACCGAAGCATTTTGCTTAAGTACCGGGCTGTGTTAAATGTCATTTTCAGATACTGGCCACGCATAAGGTAAGTTCTTTTGAGATGGGAATATGTTTATGCAAATTTTTAGGATTTTGGAACAGTCCCGTTTTCACCTGAGGTAAGGTGCAGTACCGAAAGAGCTCCTCGCTATAGATGAAATCCTGCAATTTGGAAACGTTATTCTCGTCGGCTTCAGACTTGACAATCGTGATGTCTTTCATGATGGTTATTCCAAGCACCTTCACTTCCTTTCTGCATATCTTTACAAACTCCTCTCTGAAAACAGGGTTAAAAAGAAAAGAAAAGGGGAAAGCATTTTAAATTGGCATCAGAACTCCTCTACTTTTGCATTCATTCTGCGTAAAGCTTTCCATTGGGAATCAAAAAGGAATTATTCCAGAGTACTGGAGGCTAAATCATAAGATGAACGGTCGAGGGAGTTAGATATGTCTGTTGTGGCCCGTTGGTGACCTGCAGAGCTGGCAGTGAGGAGGCTGGGGAGGAACATGGGCCAGTCCTGGAGTCTGGGGAAGGCTCGGATGAGGGCTCTGCGTCAGAGATAGAGAGGGGGCCAGGGCCATCTGGGAGTGATGCGCGGACTCCGAAGCCCCAGAGTCGGACAGCAGAGAGGCAGAGGAACAGGAGGAGCCTGTTCCCAGTATGCACATGCGCAGAGCTGCCAGAAGGCAAGAACGATTAAAAAGGGGGGGGGACTCAGGAGTAAGGCTTAGAGATGATTGGCCCCTCCCATAAGTCATAAAAGAGGAGCAAACGGACGTGAGCCTTTGCAGGAAGCAATTAGTTCATAGAGTCAATTCAAGCTCTGAGAAGTCCGTTTTGACTCTGTGCTCCGTTTGGCCTTGCAAAACTAATGGACAATTAGGTCTCTGGCAGCGTTTCAAGGGAGGTAAAGGTGGGTGCTTATCAACATTACCCTGAAAGACTGTGTCCACTCGAGCAGACATCGGTCAGAATCTGCACAGGCTGTTTGTGAACCATTACGGGCTGTGAATGACCGTAATTCACAGCCGTCTCAATAAAAGAGGGTTTTTTGGGGACTAAGATTGTGATTTATGCTTTCCCAGGAAGCCTAGGTCAGAACAATGTCTAGCTATCAAAGAGGAGGACTAGAGGTGACATGACAGATATCTTCCAGTATTTGAGGGGCTGTCACAAGGAAGAGGGGGTTGACTTATTCTCCAAAGCACATGAGGATAGGACTAGAAGCAGAATTACAAGAGTTGGAAGGGACATCGGAGATCTTCTAGTCCTACCCCCTGCTCAGGCAGGAAACTTATATCATTTCAGACAAACTGCTGTCCAATCTCTTCTTGAAGACCTCCAGGGATGGAGCACCCACAACTTCTAGAGACAAGTTGTTCCTGTCACGAGTAAATGCCTTATTCTCAAATGGGGAAAATGTATATTCACAGAGTATCAGGGGTTAATTTATTCTTCTTTCTTAATGTATTCATATGTAACCACTCCCATCCATTACTCCGCCTCATTGATATAAAAGGGGATGTACGCACCTCCTACTTGCTTCTATCTACGATCATTCAGTGAATATAGAATGCCTACTGTAAATAGATAGTACTTTGTTTGAATACTTCGTTCCTGAATCATTTATTGAGTCTGATCCTCAAATTTATGCAACAATCTGGTAGCAGAGGATGGTTGAACTGACTAAATAAAAATAGACATGCCTAAGAAAGAAAATTCCAAAAACAAAAGAGAAAGACCCAACACCAGGGCACACAATAAAGAGATGGAAACGGATCAAGAAATGATCAATGAATCTACAACTATAATAACAAAAGAATCTGAAAACTGCACTACAGACAGCGAAGAGGTAATCGATGAAACTGATGACCAAGAAGAGAACGAGATAGAAAACAACGATCTCAGATCAGAGATACTGAGACTACTGAAAAGCCAAAAAGATGACAAAAATCTCATCGCGAACCTCCAAGACATCATAAAAGACAGCGGAGCAGCGAGAGAAAACCACATCGTAATAACCGAACCTAAAGACCTAAAAATGGTGAGCGAATTGCCTATAGATAAGAATATAACAAAAAGAAAGACTAACGGTCCTGCACAAAATTTCGAATGGCAGTCATCTTGGTTTCAACAGACCACTAAGATGAGCGAAGCAGAGCCAATCAGAAAACAGAATTCAAAATGTCTGGCGCGAAAAGCCCTACATAGTGTGAAAGATAAAAAAGAAAAAATCTACTCTTCAGAAGAATCTGATACAGACATCGAAGAAACTTCAATCGAACTACAAATAGAGTCAGCCATGAAAACTCTCTTTGCAACATTTGGTCCAAATTTAAAAATTACAAAAAAATCAACGAGAGCTGCCGATCAAAGAATAAAGAAAAGACAGGCAAGCAAGCAAACGTCTCAGAATCTACCCGCTTCTATCCGGACGGCGAGAACACCAACACCTGAGCCCAGAGAACCTTGCAAATACTCCCCCATGCCGCAGACGCTTCCAGGAGCCAGAGACCTCAACCAGGACAACTTCAGCGAAAGGAAGCAAGCGCCAGTCATCACCTGGACACCAAAGATCGAACCGGAGACCGAGTCATCGGAGGAAGAGCACTACGAGGGAGCTACAGCAACGAGAACCTCTCCCGACAGCTTCAGAAGCGAAATGAGCAACGCGCATGCGCAAACACACGCAGACAACTACGGAGGACATGAAGAACAGAGAGAACCATTCAGACTCATTGCGAGCATACCTACACCTTTCTGCAACTATCAACATTTACAAGATCATGGACAACCTCCAGTTGTAAGTAATGGAACAAATAATATTGCCCAATGAACTTGCCCAATGATTTCCCAAAACTAAGAATAGATGGTATTAATTTACAAGAATGGTGTCAACAATTTCAGGTTGTTTTTCTAAAAGAGAATTTATTATTTTTCATAACTAACCCTCCCAAAAAGCCTTGGACTCTAAAATTGGACTGCCTGCACCACAGAGCATTCTACTTATTAATATCTAGTATATCTCCTGCTATGTATCATAGTATTAAGCATAATCTGACTGTCTCAGAAATTATTCATTGCATGTTTAAATTGTTTCATAGTGAAAGCGTAGCAACCACAACAAGAATGTCTAAAGATTTCTTCTCAGCCAGGATAAAACCTGGGACTACTGTAAGTGAACATTTAATATCACTAAACAAAATCAGAGCAGAACTACATTTAAGGGGAGAAATAATATCAGACCAAACAATGAAAAGTGTTATCATTAATTCATTAGACTCATCATGGGATAACTACATATCACATTTAGACACAATTAATTTGGGATACCTATCCATAGAAAACTTATCAAATAAGCTAATAGCTGAAGATAATCTAAGAAGAAGCTGCTGCAATACACACATAGAACATAGACAAACTAAGAGAGTAGTATTTCAAGAAAAACATCGAGAATCAATTGAATGTTATAATTGTGGATCCAAAGAACATTGTAGAAGAGATTGTCCTAAATTTCTTAGAGAAAGACAAGAACATGACTATAGGAGCAGATATCATAACAGACAATCATCTATTGATAGATATAGATATAGAAACTCACCTAATTTTAGAGAACGTAGAGGGGGCAGAGATAATTCAAGAGATAGAAAATCTGGATCATTAAATGGATTAGATAAACATAATATAACTAACATACAAAATTCAAGGGATAATGCTTGGCTCATTGATTCTGGGGCAACTAATCACACAACACATGACAAAAAAATACTATCTTCCTTTATAGAAGATAAATTTGTAATTAAGGTAGCCAATCAAGAAAAAGTCCAAGTTGTTGGAAGAGGAAATGTAAATTTACCCGGTCTAGGGAAAATAGAGGGGGTATTATTAATACCAGAAATACCTCATAACATACTTAGTGTAATAAAACTAAGCAGAGATTCTGACATAAATATAGTATTCTCAAAAGGAAAAGCATTCCTAGAGAAAAACAAAACAAATTTGGGTAGTGTGGTTATCAAAGGGGGCCTACCATATTTAATCACAGAAGAAAAATGGCTACACAATATTGATTCAAACATGGAAGATGACACTAACATAGAGAATGAAGACAACAGCAATAGTATAATGAGGAACATGAAACAAACCATAATCACAAAAACACATCTATTGGTGATACACTCAATAACAAAAAACCTACGATTGGAAAACCAATTCACGATGAATGTGCACATATATTACATAGAAAGTTAGGACATGCTAGTTTTCCTGTAGTACAAAAAATGATTGAACATGCTGAAGGTGTTAAAATAAAAAATTGTAAAAATTATTTGGAATGTTCAGTATGTAAATCCTCGAAACTCAGAACTAATCCCAAGCCAAAAAGGGCAACAAGATCATCTAATCACATTTTTGATCTGGTACATATGGATCTAGTTGGTCCATTAACCCCATCAATCACATATAAAAAACGATATTTTCTAACTATTGTAGACGACTATAGTCGTTATGGGTTTGTCTATACTTTAAAACACAAAGATGAAACATTTCAAAAATTTAAAGAGTTTTATAAACGTGTAGAAACACAACACAATATTAAAATAAAACAAATCATGACAGACAGGGGATCTGAATTCATGTCAAAAAATTCTCCCAATGGCTAAAAGACAAAGGAATGTTACACTTCACATCTAGCCCTTTCTCTGCATTCCAAAATGGAGTGGTAGAACGAAAGAACTCGACACTACAAACCATGATTAGATGCACATTAGAAGATGCTGGCTTAGGAAAACAATTCTGGTCAGAAGCCTTATTATATTCCAATTATACTCAAAACAGAACTTGGTCCAGCGTCATAAATAAAACACCATATGAACTAATGTATAATAGAAAACCTAAGATAACACACATGCACATATTTGGAGTCACAGCGGATGTACACATACCAAAACAATTGAGACATAAAGGAGAGAACGTATCCAGAAGACTTAGATTCATGGGATACGAAACAGGCACAAAAGGGTACAGATTTATTGATAATAACAACAAATTCATAATTTCTAGAACAGCTGTATTTCATGAACAGGCCAATTGGTCTAAGATACATCTTAATGAGATATTCCCAATTACAAAGACAGACATTAAATATCAAGACAAAATAGAAAGAGAAGAACACAATCACAACATACATGAAAACAAAAATAAAACATGGACGAATAGTCACCCCAGAATAAAAACAGATTCATTAACCAAAAAGGAAGCAAGATACCTACACGATAACGATAGCAAACCAGAAAAAACAATCAGATGTAACAGAAATCAAGTGCCAAGTAAATATAAGGATTACATAATGTACATGAATAATGAAACATCAACACCCAACACATACGAGGAAGTATTAAAGCTCCCCATTGAAGAAAGAAAAAAATGGGAATTAGCCATGGCCAAAGAAATGGACAGTTTGCGAGAATTAAATGTATTCACACCAACTCCTGCACCTAAGGACAAAACAATTATAGGCACCAGATGGATATTCAAAATTAAAAATCTGGAAGAAGGCAACACATTATATAAAGCTAGATTAGTTGCACAAGGTTACGCTCAAAAGTATCCTGAGGATTACACAGACACATACTCTCCCACTGTAAGGACTGAGAGTGTTAAAACAGCTTTACTTATAGCATCTGCACTTAATCTTTATGTCTTTCAATATGATATACAAACTGCATATTTACATGCAAAGCTTGATAAAGAGATATATGTAAGAGCACCTCACAGCCAATACACAAACAAAAATGAAACTTGGTTATTGAACAAAAGTTTGTACGGACTAAAGCAATCCGGCAAACGTTGGTATGAATGTTTGGTCAATGTACTCAAAACTATGAATTTCAATGCCACAACTGCAGACAATTGTTTCTTTGTTAAAAAAGAAGGTGACTCATTAGAATTCGTGTTAATTTATGTGGATGACATTTTATATATTGGTAAACATAAAGAGAAAAGAGATACATTTGTAACAAAACTAAATGAACATTTTTCTTTAAAATCACTGGGAAAAGTAAATAAATATCTTGGAGTTCAAATCAGTAAGACAAAAAAAGGATTTAAATTATCTCAAAAAGATAAAATCATAGAGCTCCTGAATAAATGTAATTTGAATGATGCTAAACCTTGTGATACTCCAATGCAAGCCGATTTTCTAAGAAACATGGATGAATCATCCCCTGAATTTAAAGATAATACACTTTACAGATCAGTTATTGGTTCCCTTTAGTATATATCTAATTGGACTAGACCTGATATTGCCTTACCCCTTAATCTGTTATCCAGATATGTTAGTAAACCCTTAATGTATCATTGGGAAGCCATTAAACGAGTATTAAGGTATTTAAAGCACAGCTTAGACTTCTGCCTACTATTGGAACCCAATAATGTTAAAGAACCCATTCTTACTTGTTACGCTGATGCAGATTGGGCAGGTGACACTAAGTGCAGAAAAAGCACCTCAGGTTATATATTCTTTCTTAACAATTGTCCGGTCTACTGGTATACAGGGAAACAAGATTTAGTAGCCACATCAACAACTGAGGCAGAATATGTTTGTTTGTCTAAAGCCTCCAATAATCTTGTATGGTTTAATGATTTATTATCAGATGTTTGGAAAAATCCTTCATTACCATTTATCATACATGAAGATAACAAAGCTGCTATAGAGATATCTAGATCTGATGCTATTGGTCAAAGATCCAGGCATATAGATATCAAATTCAAACACGTAAGACAATTATCTCAAGATGGATTCATTAAAGCCATTCACGGCGAAACAGCAGAACAAATAGCTGACATATTAACTAAGCCTTTGCAATCTAAACAACACAAATATTTAACTTCTAAACTACAAGTTTTATATTGTTCTGAATCTGAATGTAATTATTGTTGTATGTCGAATCGGCATTTAGAGGGGGATTTGTCACAAGTAAATGCCTTATTCTCAAATGGGGAAAATGTATATTCACAGAGTATCAGGGGTTAATTTATTCTTCTTTCTTAATGTATTCATATGTAACCACTCCCATCCATTACTCCGCCTCATTGATATAAAAGGGGATGTACGCACCTCCTACTTGCTTCTATCTACGATCATTCAGTGAATATAGAATGCCTACTGTAAATAAATAGTACTTTGTTTGAATACTTCGTTCCTGAATCATTTATTGAGTCTGATCCTCAAATTTATGCAACAGTTCCACTGACTAATTGTTCTCACTGCCAGGAAATCCCTCCTTAGTTCTAGATTGGATCTCTCCATGGTTAGTTTCCATCCCGTTGTTTCTTGTTCTGCCTTCTGGTGTCTTGGAGAATAGGTTGTCCACCTTCTTCTTTGTGGGTGGAAAGAGGGATGCAACCTTGAAGTAAGGAGAAACTTCCTGACAACAATGAATCAATGGAATAGTTTTCAAAAACCATATTGGAAAACCTTTTGAGCAGTACGGTATAAGATCTTCTGCCTTGGGCTAGAAGCAGGGGTGCAATGCTACCGGTTCAGGCCGGTTCGATCCGAACCGGTAGTAACAAATGTGAGTGGTTCGCCGAACCGGTAGTAAAAAGTAAAAGTAAAAAAGGAGTTCCGATGATGGCACAGCACAGGCGGGCAATAGGTAGTTTAAAAATGCTTTTAAAAAGTAAAGAAAAGGTTCAATCACCTGTGACAATCAGCCGTGCGATCCTTGGAACTTTTTTTTTAAAACTCTTTAAAGCATTTTTTACTACCTATTGGGGGAAGTCCCTTTTTTGCTCCCAGGAGGCTTCCCTGAGGTCTGCTAGGCCAAAAATACATAGTGTTGGTGGGTGCTGCGAAAGAAAGAAAGAAAGAAAGAAAGAAAGAAAGAAAGAAAGAAAGAAAGAAAGAAAGAAAGAAAGAAAGAAAGAAAGAAAGAAAAGGGAGGGAGGGAGGGAGGGAGGGAAAAAGAAGAGGAAGGAAGGACCACAAACCTGGCACCAGACGCAGCTTCAGAGGATACCTTGAAAGAGCACAGCAATCAATCCAGGGCTAGAAGGGACCTGGAAGTCATCTAGTCCAACCCCCTGCTCCAGCAGGACATTGTTAAAGTGAGTTTCTGTCTTTTGATCCTCCCGGTCACATGATCCCCCAGTCATATAGCCACGCCCACCCAGTCACATGACCCCCACCAAGCCAGCCAACGAAGCCACGTCCACAGAACCGGTAGGAAACGTTTTTAGATTTCCCCACTGGCTAGAAGCCCTTTGGGGTTCCTTCCCAATTCTATGATTGTATGTCCTAAGAGATCCGTTTTTTGAAAATTCACAGGATATAAGCCAAGGGTTCTCCAAGTGTAGATTGCAAGCTGCCACCTACACTTATGTCCTTGCTTGCTTATTTATTGTCCACGCCGCTGGACATTCTCATGCCACAATTATAATAATAAAAAAAGCACAGTAAACAACAATTAAAACTTCCCTGTCGTAATTACAAAAATTATGCACAATTTTGCACAACTCCAGATGATCCAGTTACAACCACCTTCTGGAGTTACAGAAACTCTGACTGCAGTGACATAGTTCATTAAGAGCAATTCCTAGTTTGCTCAAATGACATGGTTTCCAATTGACTTCTTACAGTGGGAGTCGCCAAACCTGGCAAATTTAAAACTTGTGGACTTCAGCTCCCATAATTCTTGAAGTTGTGGGCTTCAATTTCCAGAATTCTTGGAGTTGTGGGCTTCAACCACCAGAATTCTTGGACTTGTGGGCTTCCACTCCCAGAATTCTTGGATTTGTGGGCTTCAACTCCCAGAATTCTTGGAGTTGTGGACTTCCACTCCCAGAATTCTTGGATTTGTGGGCTTCCATTCCCAGAATTCTTGGATTTGTGGGCTTCCAGAATTCTTGGACTTGTGGACTTCAACCACCAGAATTCTTGGATTTGTGGGCTTCCACTCCCAGAATTCTTGGACTTGTGGGCTTCCACTCCCAGAATTCTTGGACTTGTGGACTTCAGCTTTCTGGGAGTTGAAGTCCAGGTGTGCCAAGTTTGGAGAGCCCTGTCTTAGAGCAATTCAAGGTGTTGGGTTGAATGTTTTCAGCCACACGGGTCAAGGATACCTATCTTTCTTTTACCTGAAGCGCTCAATATCTTCATCAGCCACCAGATTTTTGATGATGAGATATCCATTGTCCTCATAGAAACGTCTCTGCTCTGGAGTTAAGACGTCATTATCCAAGGTGTAACTGTGGAGACATGAAATATTGATTTTTTTTGTATTTTTGTATTGAAGTGGAATGAAAACCTGAACTCCCTGGCTGAGGAATTCTGGGAGTTGAAGTCTACAAGACTTAAAAGGATATTGCAAAATCTCCATTCCCTGCCCACTCCAGGGGAAAGATATTGCAAAATCTCCATTCCCACCCCACTCCGGGGGAAGGATATTGCAAAATCTCCATTCCCTCCCTACTCCGGGGGAAGGATATTGCAAAATCTCCATTCCCACCACACTCCGTGGGAAGGATATTGCAATATCTCCATTCCCACCCCACTCTGGGGGAAGGATATTGCAAAATCTCCATTCCCACCCCACTCCGGGGGAAGGATATTGCAATATCTACATTCCCTCCCCAGTCCAGGGGAAGGATATTGCAAAGTCCCCATTCCCACCCCACTCCGGGGGAAGGATATTGCAAAATCTCCATTCCCTCCCCACTCCGGGGGAAGGATATTGCAAAATCCCCATTCCCACCCCACTCCGGAGGAAGGATATTGCAAAATCTCCATTCCCACCCTACTCCGGGAGAAGGATATTGCAAAATCTCCATTCCCACCCTACTCCGGGAGAAGGATATTGCAAAATCTCCATTCCCTCCCTACTCCGGGGGAAGGATATTGCAAAATCTCCATTCCCACCCTACTCCGGGAGAAGGATATTGCAAAATCCCCATTCCCACCCCACTCCGGAGGAAGGATATTGCAAAATTTCCATTCCTACCCCACTCTGGGGGAAGGATGTTGCAATATCTACATTCCCTCCCCAGTCCAGGGGAAGGATATTGCAAAGTCCCCATTCCCACCCCACTCCGGGGGAAGGATATTGCAAAATCTCCATTCCCTCCCCACTCCGGGGGAAGGATATTGCAAAATCTCCATTCCCTCCCCACTCCGGGGGAAGGATATTGCAAAATCTCCATTCCCTCCCCATTCTGGGGCCAGCTAGAGGTGGTATTTGCCTCTGAACTACTCAAAATTTCCGCTACCGGTTCTCCAGAACCTGTCAGAACCTGCTGGATTTCACCCCTGATATACTCTTTTGTATACAGTAGAACTTCTGGTCACAACCATAATTTGTTCCATAACTTTGGTCCGAACCCGATTTGGTCGTCACCCGAACCTAACCAAAATTAATGCAAAATTAATGCAGCGGCCACACGTGGGTCGCTGTTGTTTGTAAACAAACAACAGGAAATTTGGCGCTTACAAAACACACTGATACGGTCGTGGTCAGAAGCGTCCGTGACCAGAGGTTCTATTGTGCTTGGTATTGTGTTGCACATGCCTTCTAGATGTCTGTAGAGGGGGTGGGTGGGTTTCCTACTTATCTTTACTACTGGTTTGCATTGTGCTCGTGTGTGCGCGCTCTCTTCTGCGCATGCACAGATCACTTACGATGACGTCCGGGTCAGTGGGCGGAGCCTCCCACCGGTTTTACTACCGGTTCTTGCAAGCCGGTCTGAACCGGGGGCAACCCACCACTGGTCTGTAGAGGTTCTCCGTCCTCTAGGTCATGGTTGTCCCAAAGGTGCTTTTTTCAGAAGGAAAAAAAGACTTTCTTGGGGTTTTTTTCTTTTGAAGACGTTTTGCTTCTCATCTAAGAAGCTTCTTCAGCTCTGACAAGATTCCATTCCTCACTATCCTGTCAAGAGCTGAAGAAGCTTCTTGGATGAGAAGCGAAACGTCTTCAAAAGAAGAAACCCAAGAAAGTCCAGTTGCCTCCTGAAAAAAGCACCTTTGGGATGTCTTCTACGTGTTACTGGGGCAAGGAGTGGCAGGTTATCTCTGAAAATGAGACATATTCATAAAAATAAAAAGAACCCAAATTGGCTGAACTCTAAACTACTTTTTCTTTTTTATTTTGGATTTGATTTATATGCCGCCCTTCTCCGGAGACTCAGGGCAGCTTACAATGCGCTAAGCAATAGCCTTCATACTTTTGTATATTTTATACAAAGTCAGCTTATTGCCCCCACAATCCGGGTCCTCATTTTATCTACCTTAGAAAGGATGGAAGGCTGAGTCAACCTTGAGCCTGGCGAGATTTGAACTTGGAGTAAATGCAGGCAGCTGATGTTAATAACAGTGCTTTAGTCTGCTGCACCACCAGGGCTCTTGACTTACCAAAGAGAATTCACTTTTACAAACCAAAATCAAAAACTACTGAACCCCACATAAACCTACTGCTAAATACACGTTATTGCTTAACGCCCGCCCTGAGTCTCCGGAGAAGGCGGCATATAAATCAAATTTTAAAAAAAAGGGAGCAAAATGAAGCAAACTTTTAAATCTGTGTTTTTTCATCCAGGAAAATCAAAGTAAAGTTCCACTCACCGGAACTGCGTTGGGCATGTCACAGGACCAACCTGGGCTGAAGTTGGAAAAGGTGTCTTGACATCAAATTAAGAAAATTTTTAAAAATGGCTTTGATGGCAGAAGTTCCCGTGGGAAACACACTCGGAACGCATTTATAATCAGGAGTTTGAGAGGAGTTGCTCTCATAAAACGGAAAGAAATTAAATACAATAGAGCATCTTCCCATCTAAATGATCCCCGCCCCTCCCGAGTTCTCTTACAGCTGGCACCAAAGTCCCGGGATAGGCGACCCAGAGGCCCAGGTGGGCAGGAGAAGGATACGAATCCGGCGGGGGGAAGCAGGTGCCGGAGCAAGATCCCCAGCCGGAGGGGCGCGCTGCGTTGCTTCCCGAGCCTCTCCATGGCGCGAGGGTCCTTGGCGAATCAGCCGGGCGCTTCTGCCGCTCAGGGTCTCGGAGACCCGCTGGTCGGGCTCGGATATAGCCGGCAAGGGGCGGAGAAGGGAAGCAGGGCAGCCCAGGTGCCCGGGAGGCGGCGTCGGAAGGCGGGCGACCGGCCAAGAGGCGCCCCCGCTGCGCCCTTCCCAAGAAGCGCCCCCGCTGCGCGCTCGCCCGGCTGGAAAGGAGCGAAGCGAAGGGACTTGCGCGTTGCAAGAGAGGCTTTGAGAAGAGTCCGCTATTTTAGAATTCATCAGGGTTGTATTTTATGTATGTTATGTATTTTATGCTCAGCATTTATCCGTTGTTGCTTGTCTGCACACTGAGAGCTTCTGCACCGGAGACAAAGTCCTTGTGTGTCCCATCACACTTGGCCATTGGGATTCTCCTCTTCTCTTCTCTTCTCTTCTCTTCTTTCTCTTCTCTTCTCTTCTCTTCTGTTCTCTTCTCCCCTTCCATATTCTATTCTATTCTATTCTATTCTATTCTATTCTATTCTATTCTATTCTATTCTATTCTATTCTATTCTACATTCTCTTCTGTTCTTTTCTCTTCCTCTCCTCTCCTCTTCCATATTCTATTCTATTCTATTCTATCCTATTCTATTCTATTCTATTCTACATTCTCTTCTGTTCTCTTCCTCTCCCCTTCCATATTCTATTCTACCCTACATTCTCTTGTTTTTTTCTCTTCCTCTCCTCTCCTCTTCCATATTCTATTCTATCCTATCCCATCCTACATTCTCTTCTGTTCTCTTCCTCTCCCCTTCCATATTCTATTCTGTTCTGTTCTGTTCTGTTCTGTTCTGTTCTGTTCTGTTCTGTTCTGTTCTGTTCTGTTCTATTCTATTCTATCCTATCCCATCCTACATTCTCTTCTGTTCTCTTCCTCTCTCCTTCCATATTCTGTTCTATGCTTTCTCTTCTCTTCTGTTCTATTCAAAAGCTGAGATTGTAGACGCTCCATTTGAGGACAGCGCTGGACAGCCTTAGAAAGTTAGATGTATTGTATCTCTATAACCATCTTTCTCAAGGTTGGCAATTTTAACATGTGGGGACTTCAACTCCCAGAAGCCCCGAGCCAACAGAAGACAAGCAGAGTGCATCCATGAATACTAACTAGCAGTCCAAAGACTCTTTAATTGCCCAACCCATGGACAGCCTTAGCCGTAGTTTCAGCAGGGAAACTCTGAGCATCCCGAACCAAGCTAAGTCTAAAAAAGGATGGAGAATTTCTGGAAACCTGGCATTCGACACAACAGAAGAGCCTGGTGGCCCAGCAGACTAATAGCCTGTTATTAACATTCAGCTGCCTGCAATTACTGCAGGTTCGAATCTCGCCAAGGCTCAAGGTCGACTCAGCCTTCCATCCTTTCTAAGGTAGGTAAAATGAGGACCCGGTTTGTGGGGGCAATAAGCTGACTTTGTATAAATATACAAAAGTATGAAGGCTATTGCTTAGCGCATTGTAAGCCACCCTGAGTCTCCGGAGAAGGGCGTATAAATCAAATTAAAAAAAAAAAAAAACAGGAGTCTTCAGTCAGTATGCTAAAAAAATAAATAAAAAGATTTATTAATCTTTTGGAGATTAATCTATACTAGCATATACCGTCCAAAATTCAGCTTCGGGAATTTTAAGATCTGTGGACTTCAACTCCCAGAATTCCCCAGCCAGCATGAGAGTTGAAGTCCATAGATATCTTGAAAAGTGTGAGAAATGGTCCTAAGTCGAATTAACGAATTAAAAGATTTTTAATTTTTAATATTTTTTAGTATTTTATATATTCAAATTTTAAAATTGGTTTTAAATTGATTGGGGTTTTAATTTGTCTGGACCAAAACTGTTTAATTTGATTTTAATTCTACTTTTTAAATTTTGTATGTATGTATTTTATTGTTTGGCTGTGCACCACCCTGAGTCCTTCGGGAGTAGGGCGGTATAGAAATCAAATCAAATAAATAAAATAAAATAAATAAATAAGTCACATTTTTCGGTGGCGTTGTAACTCCGGTCGCTAAATGAACCGTTGTAAATCGGGGACTACCAGTAGTCCTCGAGTTACAACCAGGACCAGAATTTCCATTGTCAAGCAAGGCAGTTGTTAAGTCAGTCACAATCCGACGTTAGGACCTTTGTAAATATACGCTGGTTACCAGGCGCCCAAATTTTGATATTTTGACTGTAGCAATGTTGCGACAGTTGTTATGTGTAATCTCTGAGTAAGAAACGGCTCCTCGTCTTGCACAGGTTCAGATCATCCCAGTCCATTCTCAATGGACGATACAATATTATGGGTGCCTGGCAGAGGTGGGTTTCAGCAGGTTCTGACCAGTTCTGGAGAACCGGTAGCGAAAATTCTGACTGGCCCCGCCCCCATCTATTCTCTGCCTCCCGAGTCCCAGCTGATTGAAAGGAAATGGGGATTTTGCAGTAACCTTCCGCTGGAGTGGGGAGGGAATGGAGATTTTACAGTATCCTTCCTCTGCCACGCCCACCAAGCCATGCCATGCCCACCAAGCCACACCCACAGAACCGGTAATAAATAATTTTGGAACCCACCACTGGTGCCTGGTGTATTTTTTTAAAAAGAGTCTATTGTGTAAGCTGTAATAGTTATAATTCTTTCAGAGGGATCAGTAATACTTTGGGCAGAAAACTTTTCAACTTTTAGCAGACCACTGCCACCTTGTGGTCTATACTGTACAGTGCAAGCAATGGCATCTAGTAAAATGCTAGATTAGCTTGATTTTGTTTATCTCCTGTGAGATTGATTTCTCTCTCAAGGGGATTGGGATGAACGACTGATCTCCATTTCATCAATTTTTTATGCTACTCAGTCACAAGATGGCACTGTCAAAATCTACCCCTCACCCTGGTTAGTTTAACTTTGAAAGATGTTCAAAATTCAATTTCATTGTACAGATGTTGTGCATTGACCATAAAGGTTTAGATTTGGTTTGAAATCTGCTGGCTATCCAATTCATTTGACTCAATGATACTTTTTGCTTATTTCTTGTAAGAAAAGTAAGATTATTCAAAACAGGGAAACCATGTTTTTCATTTATTATTTTATTTTGGCATCACAATTATATCTCTTCATTGCTTAGGACAAGATTTTCCTTGCTCCTCCTCTTCAAAGTCTCCCTTGGAAGAAATATTTCAGAAACTTTAACTGAGGAGGAACAAGGAAAAAAAAAGAGGAAAAAACGAATCCACTTTTCATGTCGTCTTCTAATGTAAGAAAAAGCTCACATGCAGAAACTGGAAATCTGCTTTCAATCATTGCTTGATTCTTCTTCTACCTTTTCCAGTCCATGATATTCTTCTCAAATAAAACAGCTCCTTCCAACTTTTGAAAACCGGAAAAAACGGGTTAACTATCTAAAACTCTGCACTCTGGTGAAAAAACTATGAGAAGAAATGCTTGCCATTAAAATAAAAGATTTTCCTTCAAAGAAAAATCTAAAATTGCTCTAGCTCTGAGAAATGAGGCACCGTTTAAAGAGGTCTTGAGGTTTTTCCAAACACTGCAAAAATTTAATTTATTTAAATTACTTAAAATACATCAGTTACAGTTGTTAAATTAAATATATAATTCTATGCATGTATAGTTAAAAGTCCAACTGAGCTCAGGTTTCTTATCGTTAGACAAGAGTAGGACACCAGTTTAAATTCTTAGAATCTAAGTAAAACTTGTATAGAATTGCAGCTTAAATTCTAACCATTTATTTTTTTAATCAGAAAGAAATTTCACCGTAGTCATTGTAGCTCACAATTTATGTGCCTAGAATTGCAGCCTTGAATTGAGTTCCAGATGCAGATAGCGCTTCAAAGTGCTATCGAGATTATTACTAACCGCACAGTCCTTCCCCCAAAAAAGTAAGAAAAAATAAATGCTGAATTCTCCGAGGCTTCTTCGCTGATTGGAGAATGAGAGTTTTAAAGATTTTTTTTCTCCCCTTTAACCAGTCGACACCGTATTATAGCAGCGTCCTAAGAAACAAAACAGAAATAATGAGATTTATCCTGATTTGCATGGGAAAATATAAAGAGGTTGAGTTTAGTTAATGCCTTGGACGTCCATTTAAAAAGATTTTTCCACGTTCAGAACGCAATACAGGTAGTCCTCCACTTACGACAATTCATTTAGTGATCTTGGAAGTGACAACGGCGCTGAAAAAAGCGACTTAGGATCGGTTTTTTTCACTTACGACCGTTGTAAGCCTCCCCGTGGTCACGTGATCAAAACTCAGACAGCTCGGCAACTGACTCGCATTTATGACGAATGTGTGTGTGTGTGACGTGATCCCCTTTTGCGACCTTCTGCCAAGATTCACTTAACAGCGGCAAGTGATTTGCTCATCAGCTGTGGCCAAAAGGGTCATAAAATCAGGCACACTTAACTTCCTCGTTTAGCAACGGAAATGCTACTCCCGACTGTGGTCATAAGTTGAGGACTACTAGCCTCCAAACGAAGGTCCAGTTATAGGAAATATAATTCACGATTTATTCCTGTCTCATGGAGAAACTTAGCCCCTTCCAATCTGAGAGAAGAAATACCGATAAGCAGACAAGCGCAGCATCCAAAGATATAAATTCTGCAGAAATGGTGGTTTTTTTTTACATACTTCTTCATTAGGGAGAAGGATTGAACGCCTTATAAGAGAAGCAGGGGGGCGAACCCTTTTTAAAGAAGAAAAAGAAAAAAAAAGGAAAGAAAATACTTACTTTCAAATCCAACGAGGAACCAGCCATATTAAACCTCTGCCTTGCAACCTCTTCCACTTCCTTCTCTAAAATTTCCTGGGTGGTCCCTTTGACGTCAATATAGTAGCAGTCACTACTGGCGTAATGGCAAGAAATAGCCTGCATTAAAAGAGAGGGAGAGAGAGGGAGAGAGCGGGAGAGAGGGGAGAGAGGGAGAGGGAAAGAGGGAGAAAGGGAGGGAGAGAGGGAGGAGGAGAGGGGGAGAGGGAGAGGGGAGTGGGAAGGGGGAGGGAGAGGGAGGGATGGAGAGAGGAAGGAGGAGAGAGGGAGAAGGGAGGAGAGAGGGAGAGAAGGAGGAAAAGGGCAGAGGGAGAGAGAAGGGAGTGGAAGAGGAGGAGAGGGAGGGAGGGAGAGGAGGAGGAGAGGGAGGGAGTGAGGAAGAAAGAAAGGGAAAGAGAGAGGGGAGAGAAAGGGAGGGAGGAAGTGAAGGGGAGAGGGAGAGGGAAAGGGAGAGAAGGAAGGAGAGCGAGAAAGAGGGAGGGAGAAAGGGAGGGAGAGAGGGAGGAAGGAGTAGGAGAGTGAGGAGAGTGAGAGGGCAGTGGGAAGGGGAGGAAAAGAGGGAGGGAGAGAGGGAGGGATGGAGAGAGGAAGGAGGAGAGAGGGAGAAGGAGGGAGAGAGAGGGAGAGAGGGAGGAAAGGGAGAGAGAGAGAGAGGGAGAGAGGGAGGAAAGGAGGGAGAGAGAGAGAGAGGGAGAAGGAGGAGAGAGGGAGGGAGAGAGAAGGGAGTGGGAGAGGAGGAGGAAGAAAGAAAGAGAGGGAGGGAGAGGAGGAGGAGAGAGAGAAAGGGAGGGAGGAAGACAGAGCGGGGAGTGGGAATGGGAGGGAAAGAGACAGAGAGAAGTTTATTTTCACGATTAAATGCGAATTGGCCACGTTCCAAGCCTTATTAACCAAAACCATTAAGAAAGAGGCCGAAATAAATGTTCAGGTAAGACACAGAAAGTCCTTGCTTTGAACCCAGCAGGTGAGGGTCTCGGGGGACCTTCCGACGCCCTTCAGACATTATGGGTGTCTGGATTACCTTCCGAAATCCTTCCGTCCTGTTTCTTCCGGAGCCGTGAATGATCAAGGGGTGGAAAAAGACGGTGTCTCCTTTCTCCATGGGGAGGTGGACTCTGGGAAGACTCTCGTCGTAGTCATGGATCCCATGGTACATCTTGTTTACACCACCCTGGGGGGAAAAAACAAGGTAGAAATGGATGACAGGCAGGGGGTGGGGGGACCGTCAGAACTTCGAATCCGGGTTGCAAGTTCCTTTTTTTCAGGTCGGTTGCTAAGTGATTTCTTTGGTCGTAAGTCGAGAACCACCCATACCCTAGCTTTTTGACGCCAATCATGCCTCTCCCTCTCCGTCGTTTACCTCCCAATCCGGGTATTTGTGCTCCTTCAGGCAGCCCTTGTGAGTCCCTGGCAACACAACCAGGCATCCGTTTGTCCGGTCCACCTTTTGCATTGCGGTCCAGGCACAAACAATTCGGTCGGCAGGCCGGAAGGCGAAGTAATGAAGATCCTGATGCAAAGGATGACGAGAGGTTTTCTTGCCTGGAAAGGGGGAGGAATTCCATGGTCTCAGAAAGAGGGAGTAACGCTAGCAACAAAGGAGAATTATTTCCGGCGCAGGGTTGACAGGAGGGGGTCCCTGGTGCTCCCTCAGCTTCTTCTCACCTGTTAATTCACCTGGGTCTCACCTGTATCGGGAGGTTTATTGATCAGCATGGTGTGCATAGCCATGATGTCCGGCCCCGTGAAGCATTCGACGTATTTTACGATCTAAAGGAAACAAAACCAGCTCAGAAAAGAAAGAGATATTTAAAGCCGCCACAAATCCTTACGATGGAATGGTTAAAAACCAAAAAGCGATATGGAAAATAGTCGGCGGTAACTGTCAGATCTGCCATCATGGGGCTTCGGCTCTGCTTCGCTTGGATGGCAGCCTAACAGAAAGGGTGGGGCAGGGGCAGTGGTGAAATCTAAAATTTATTACTACCAGTTCTGTGGGCGTGGCTTGGTGGTGGTGGGGGTAATGTGACTGGGTGGGTGTGGCCATTTTATTTTTTTTACTTTTAAAACCATGTTTTCTACAACCTCTTCGGCGAAGAGGTTGTAAAAAAATGCTTTCAAAAGGCTCTGATGACAAAAGATTCAGCTGGGACCGTCAGAGGTTCTTAAAAGGAAAAAATTCTCTGCCGATCAGGCAACTCAGCTGGGATCATCAGAGGCTCTTAAAACCTCTGAAGAGGTTGTAGAAAAAATGCTTTTAAAAGCCTCTGACGATCCCAGCTGAGACGTGCGATCATCGGAGGCTTTTTCTTTTACTTTTAAAAGCATTTTTTCAGCCGAAGAGGTTGTAGAAAAAATGCTTTTAAAAACTAAAAAAAAGAAGCCTCTGATGATTGTGCGGGGGTGGGGCAGGGATTTTTGCTACTGGTTCTCCGAACCACCCGCCTCCATCGCTACTGGATCAGGCGATCCGGTCCGAACCGGGAGCATTTCACCCCTGGGTAGGGGATACATACAAGGTTAGGAAAAAAGTGACAGAGCAACACGTAAGACCTAAAACCAGAAATATTTTTGTTCGGTATAATGCCAGAAATACAATAAAGGGATGATGTGTTTAATACGACACCTGCTGACGCGAGAACTGTATTTGCACAATATTGGAAAAATGAGGATACCCCGACAGGTGAAAATATAAACTAGAAAAATATTAGACTGTGCGGAGACGGATAGACTGGCATTAAAAATAAAAGACAAGGAAGAAACAGAATATTTTTTAACGTGGGATTTGTCTTACCAGTAGTTAGGCAAAAGAGGGAGAAATTAGAAGATAAAAGAGTACGGATATGTATAAATAAATGATGAGAGATTATTATTACATATAAGTAAATATTATCACTATTATTAGTAGTATTATTAGTATTATTTTATATAAGCAAATTGACTCAGACAATACGCTGTTCATTAAGCACTTATGCATATCAAAGAAAAAAAATGTACAAATAAAATTTTTAAAAAGTGTGTGGAGGGGTGGGGGAGATAGTGAGGAAGGGGAGATAACAGGAACAAGGAATGACAACCAGAGACAACACAATGACACCGGCGTGGGAACCGAATGCGAACGCGCGTCAAAAAAGGGGCCAAACTTTAGAACTGTTCCCCAAACAACTACAGGCAGTCCTGGAGTTAGAACGGTTCCTTTAGGGACCATTCAGAGTTACGAGGACATTGAAAAAAAGGGGACTTGGGACCATTTTCACACTTATGACCGCTGCAGCGTCCCCGTGATCAAAACAAAACCTTCTATCTTTTCTCTTTTGTTCCATTTAAGCACAACAGAAGTTAGCTCTTCGTTATATCTATTTTTGTGAAGTCAGGGAAGCCAGACGTCAATTGGGCAACAAACAAACGACAATTTTGTACACACAAACACAAATCATCTTGAATGAAATCAGTCGTTTATACCAAAATCCCATCTTTAGAATTGTTTTGGGTTTTGGGGTTTTTTTTTTTTTTTTTTTTGGCTTTATTTGATTGATTGATTGACTGATTAGCCCTTGGGCCATATCAAAATGCAGAGTTCCAGAAATGAATTATTACTAAAAAATTTGATAAAAGCAATTTAAAGTGGAATTGGATAAACTACGATTTAAAATGAAATTGGAATAAAATACAGTGTAAAATGACATTGGAATAAAATAACAATAATTTAAGATACAGATAAAATATGATAAAATTATATTGCAATCTATCCCAATCAGTCCCATGTATGCCGATCTCAACCGAAGCATTTTGCTTAAGTACCGGGCTGTGTTAAATGTCATTTTCAGATACTGGCCACGCATAAGGTAAGTTCTTTTGAGACGGGGAGAGATGCTTATACAAAATTTTAGGATTTCGGAACAGTCCCGCTTTCACCTGAGGTAAGGTGCAGTACCGAAAGAGCTCCTCGCTATAGATGAAATCCTGCAATTTGGAAACGTTATTCTCGTCGGCTTCAGACTTGACAATCGTGATGTCTTTCATGATAGTTATTCCAAGCACCTTCACTTCCTTTCTGCATATCTTTATGAACTCCTCTCTGAAAACAGGGTTAAAAAAGAAAAGAAAAGGGGAAAGCATTTTAAATTGGCATCCAGAACTCCTCTACTTTTGCATTCATTCCGCGTAAGGCTTTCCATTGGGAATCAAAAAGGAATTATTCCAGAATACTGGAGGCTAAATCGTACGATGAACCGTCAAGGGAGCTAGGTATGTCTGTTGTGGCCCGTCGGCGGCCTGCGGAGCTGGCAGCGGAGTCGGACAGTGAGGAGGCTGGGGAGGAATGTGGGCCAGTCCTGGAGTCTGGAGAAGGCTCGGATGAGGGCTCTGCGTCGGAGGCAGAGAGGGAGCCAGGGCCATCTGGGAGTTATGTGCTGCCTCCGGAGCCTCCAGAATCTGACATCAGAGAGGCAGAAGAACAGCAAGAGCCTGTTCCCAGTGTGCGCATGTGCAGAGCTGCCAGAAGGCAAGAACAATTAAGAAAACAAAAGGGGCGACTCAGGAGTAAGGTTTGGAGATGATTGGCCCCTCCCATAAGTCATAAAAGAGGAGCAAATGGACGTGGCCTTTGCAGGAAGCAATTAGTTCACCTTCACTGCCTCCACAAGATAGAGACAGACAGACAGACAGAAAGAGAGAGAGATAGAAACAGAGAGGAAGAGAGAGACAGAAAGAGAGAGGGAGGGAGGGAGAGAAGGAAAGAGAGAGGGAAAGAGAAAGAAAGAGAGGGAAGAGAAATAGAGAGAGAGAAGGAGAGAGAGAAAGGGAGAGAGAGGGAGAGAGAGAGAAAGGGAGAGGGAGAGAGAGGGAGTTAGACAAAGAAAGAGAGACAGACAGAGAAAGAAAGAAAGAGACAGAGGGAGAGAGAAGGAGAGAAAGAGAGAGAAAAACAGAAAAAGAGAAGAATTGCAGCGAAACTGATTTTCCTGGAGTGGACCACTAGACTCCTAAACAACTGAAAAAACGATCTAGTAAAAAGAAAAGGGAGGGAGGGAGGGAGGAAAGAAAGAAAGAAAGAAACAGGCAAAAATGGGCCATTTTTGCCTGGCTTTAGCCTGCAGAATGCTTGTGAAGGTGAGGGGGGGTTAGAAGAGGGAAAAAACAGGCAAAACCAGCCCATTTTTCACCTTCACCGCCTCCACAAGATAGATAGATAGAGAGAGAGAGAGACAAAGAGGGAGGGAGAGAGAGAAAGAGAGAGGAGGGAAGAGAAATAGAGAGAGAGAGAGAGAGAGAAATAACGAATGAAAGAGGGGAGAGAGAGAGAAGGAGAGAGGAGAGAAAGGGAGAGAGAGAGAAAGGGAGAGAGAGAGAAAGGGAGAGGGAGAGAGAGGGAGTTAGACAAAGAAAGAGAGACAGACAGAGAAAGAAAGAAAGAGACAGAGGGAGAGAGAAGGAGAGAAAGAGAGGGAGAGAGAGAGAAGGAAAGAGAGAGAGACAATGAGACAGAGAGAGATAGAGAGAGATTTCTCAAGCTCCTTGGGGCTGAGAAGAGTTGAAGCAAAACTGATTTTCCTGAAGTGGACCACGAGACTCCTAAACAATGGAAAAAACGATCTAGCAAAAAGAAAAGGCAACCAAAAGAGCAACATGCAAACAAAAGCAAATAAAACACCCCCAGGAGCAAAACAAATTAAAGTTTAATTTGTGTGCATTGTTCAATGGACTGTTAATTTGGCCACGCCCACCCAGTCACATGACCACCTAGCCACACCCTCCCAACCGATCCGGCCCCCCAACAGTTTGAGAGACCGTGAATTGGCCCCCTGTTTAAAAAGTTTGAGGACTCCTGTTCTAAGAGATCCGTTTTTTGAAAATTCACAGGATCTAAGCCAAGGGTTCTCCAAGTGTAGATTGCAATCTGCCACCTACACTTATGTCCTTGCTTGCTTATTTATTGTCCACGCCGCTGGACGTTCTCATGCCACAATTATAATAATAAAAACAGCACAATAAACAACAATTAAAACTTCCTTGTCGTAATTACAAAAATTATGCACAATTTTGCACAACTCCAGACGAAACACTTACAACCACCTTCTGGACTGCAGTGACATAGTTCATTAAGAGCAATTCCTAGTTTGCTCAAATGACATGGTTTCCAATTGACTTCTTAGAGCGTGAGTTGCCAAACTTGGCAACTTTAAAACTTGTGGACTTCAAGTTTTGTGGGACTTGTGGGCTTCCACTCCCAGAATTCTTGGACTTGTGGACTTCAACCACCAGAATTCTTGGAGTTGTGGACTTCCACTTCCAGAATTCTTGGACTTGTGGACTTCCACTCCCAGAATTCTTGGACTTGTGGGCTTCCACTCCCAGAATTCTTGGACTTGTGGACTTCCACTCCCAGAATTCTTGGACTTGTGGGCTTCCACTCCCAGAATTCTTGGACTTGTGGGCTTCCACTTCCAGAATTCTTGGACTTGTGGATTTCCACTTCCAGAATTCTTGGACTTGGGGCTTCCACTCCCAGAATTCTTGGACTTGTGGGCTTCCACTTCCAGAATTCTTGGACTTGTTGACTTCCACTCCCAGAATTCTTGGAGTTGTGGGCTTCCACTTCCATAATTCTTGGACTTGTGGATTTCCACTTCCAGAATTCTTGGACTTGGGGCTTCCACTCCCAGAATTCTTGGACTTGTGGGCTTCCACTCCCAGAATTCTTGTAGTTGTGGACTTCAACCACCAGAATTCTTGGGCTTGTGGACTTCAACCACCAGAATTCTTGGACTTGTGGACTTCCACTCCCAGAATTCTTGGACTTGTGGGCTTCCACTCCCAGAATTCTTGGACTTGTGGGCTTCCACTCCCAGAATTCTTGGACTTGTGGGCTTCCACTTCCAGAATTCTTGGACTTGTTGACTTCCACTCCCAGAATTCTTGGAGTTGTGGGCTTCCACTTCCATAATTCTTGGACTTGTGGATTTCCACTTCCAGAATTCTTGGACTTGGGGCTTCCACTCCCAGAATTCTTGGACTTGTGGGCTTCCACTCCCAGAATTCTTGTAGTTGTGGACTTCAACCACCAGAATTCTTGGGCTTGTGGACTTCAACCACCAGAATTCTTGGACTTGTGGACTTCCACTCCCAGAATTCTTGGACTTGTGGGCTTCCACTCCCAGAATTCTTGGACTTGTGGACTTCCACTCCCAGAATTCTTGGACTTGTGGGCTTCCACTCCCAGAATTCTTGGACTTGTGGGCTTCCACTTCCAGAATTCTTGGACTTGTTGACTTCCACTCCCAGAATTCTTGGAGTTGTGGGCTTCCACTTCCATAATTCTTGGACTTGTGGATTTCCACTTCCAGAATTCTTGGACTTGGGGCTTCCACTCCCAGAATTCTTGGACTTGTGGGCTTCCACTCCCAGAATTCTTGTAGTTGTGGACTTCAACCACCAGAATTCTTGGGCTTGTGGACTTCAACCACCAGAATTCTTGGACTTGTGGACTTCCACTCCCAGAATTCTTGGACTTGTGGGCTTCCACTCCCAGAATTCTTGGACTTGTGGATTTCCACTTCCAGAATTCTTGGACTTGGGGCTTCCACTCCCAGAATTCTTGGACTTGTGGGCTTCAGCTTTCTGGGAGTTGAAGTCCAGGTGTGCCAAGTTTGGACAGCCCTGTCTTAGAGCAATTCAAATTTACTGTTTTTAAATTTTGTATTTTCTTGTGTTTTATCTGTTGGCTGTTCACCGCCCCGAGTCCTTCGGGAGAAGGGTGGTATATAAATATAAACAAATAAAAAAAAATTAAAAAGGTGTTGGGTTGAATGTTTTCAGCCACATGGATCAAGGATACCTGTCTTTCTTTTACCTGAAGCGCTCAATATCTTCATCAGCCACCAGATTTTTGATGACGAGATATCCATTGTCCTCATAGAAACGTCTCTGCTCTGGAGTTAAGACGTCATTATCCAAGGTGTAACTGTGGAGACATGAAATATTGATTTTTTTTGTATTGAAGTGGAATGAAAACTTGCAGCCTTGGGATACATTACAGCAGGGGTCTCCAACCTTGGCAACTTTAAGACTTGTGGACTTCAACCCCCAGAAGCTGGCTGAGGAATTCTGGGAGTTGAAGTCCACAAGACTTAAAGTTGCCAAGATTGGAGACCCTTCCTTTACAGAACAAGACAATAAATACAAGCCCCCGCCCCAAAAAAGCCTTGAACAGAAGATACATGAAATCCTAAAACAAGATGTTCTTCAGATCAAAACCCTGAAATGCGAAATAATGTCCTGAAGAGGAGAAGGGAAATGATAGAGGGGGAGCCAGAAGAGGTAGTCCTCGACTTACGACCACAATCAAGCCCAGAATTTATGTTGCTAAGTGAGAAATTTGTCAAGTAAAAGTTTTGCCCCATTTTACAATTTTTCTCGCCACTTTTGTTAAGTGAATCACTGCAGCTGTTAAATGAGTCACGCGGTTGTTAAGTGAATCCGGCTTCCCGCTTGACTTTCCTCGTCAGAAGGTTGTAAAAGGGGGATTACGTGACCCCGGGACACTACGGCCGTCATAAATACAAGTCAATGGCCAAGCATCCGGATGTAAATCACGTGACCCTGTGGGGAATGCTGCAACGGTCGTTAAGTGTGAAAAATCCTCATAAGTCCCTTTTTGTCAGTGCCGTTGTAACTTCCAACGGTCATTAAATGAACTGTGGCTTCTGGCTCGTGTGTGAATCCTTGGAGGTGTTTTGCAAAGTGAGAAAAATTTGCTCGCACTGAAGTTTTGCATCAGGAGTTTTGTATACTTGGTATTGTGTTAAGACTTGGTATTCCATATATGTATGTGTCTGTGGTGGAATTCAAATTTTTTTTACTACTGGTTCTGTGGGCGTGTCTTGGTGGGCGTGGTGTGGCTTGGTGGGCGTGTCTTGGTGGGCGTGGCAGGGAAAGGATATTGCAAAATCTCCATTCCCACCCCACTCTGGGGCCAGCCAGAGCTGGTATTTGCCTCTGAACTACTCAAAATTTCCACTACCGGTTCTTCAGAACCTGTCAGAATATATATTACAAACTATTCTAAAAATACGAGTTCCAGGTATATTAGTAAAAAAAATAGAAGCAGACATACTGCAAACTCCGGAATTTAAGATTTTAAGATTTTAAAAGAATTAAAATTTTATTCTACTAAGCTTTCGTCAGCTACCTCCTGACATCGTCAGAGTATTAAACTACCATTACAGAGATCTCTGCCTTTATATGCCATTAATCAATTTAGCCCTTGCCCCTCCCAGCCGTCTCCCACTTGTAATCAGCTCTGTTGTTTTTGCTGTCGTCATGCTGGACGATGGAGGCTTGACTCCCACTGTTTCCTCCCTCCTAGCTTGCTTATCAGTGGGGGGGTGTGATGTTAGCCTGTCAGCTACTGCAATTTGCTGTCTTGTCTGTGACCTCGTGGTCAGCCAGGTTTGTTTCTCATTAATCCTATCTGTTGCAGTTTGAGACAGCCCTGCCGGATTGCTCTGTGTTTGGTCAGGACCAACCGTGCTTTCACAGGCTGAGCCTGCATGCCCAAAATTAATGCAAAATTAATGCAGCGGCCACACGTGGGTCGCTGTTGTTTGTAAACAAACAACAGGAAATTTGGCACTTACAAAACACCCTGATATGGTCGTGGTCAGAAGCGTCCGTGACCAGAGGTTCTATTGTGCTTGGTATTGTGTTGCACATGCCTTCTAGATGTCTGTAGCAAGGATGGGTTCTACTTATCTTTACTACTGGTTTGCATTGTGCTTGCGTGCGCGCACTCTCTTCTGCGTATGCGCAGATCACTTACGATGACGTCCGGGTCAATGGGCGGAGCCTCCCACTGGTTTTTCTCCCGGTTCTTGCAAACTGGTGTGAACTGGGGGCAACCCACCACTGGTCTGTAGAGGTTCTCCGTCCTCTAGGTCATGGTTGTCCCAAAGGTGCTTTTTTCAGAAGGCAACTGGACTTTCTTGGGGTTTTTTTCTTTTGAAGACGTTTTGCTTCTCATCTAAGAAGCTTCTTCAGCTCTGACAAGATTCCATTCCTCACTATCCTGTCAAGAGCTGAAGAAGCTTCTTGGATGAGAAGCGAAACGTCTTCAAAAAGAAAAACCAAGAAAGTGGTCCTGAAAAAACCTCCTGAAAAAAGCACCTTTGGGATGTCTTCTACGTGTTACTGGGGCCTGGAGTGGCAGGTTATTCTCTGAAAATGAGACATATTCATAAAAATAAAGTCAACCCAACTACTTACCAAAGGCAACGCCAGTTTAAGAGAAGTCATTCACTTTACAAACCAAAATCAAAAACGACGGAACCCCACATAAACATACTGCTAAATACCCAAAGGGAGCAAAATGAAGCAAACGTTTGAATCTGTGTTTTCATCCGAGGAAAATCAGAGTAAAGTTCCACTTACCGGAACTGCGTTGGGCATGTCACAGGAGCAACCTGGGCTGAAGTTGGAAAAGGTGTCTTGACATCAAATTAAGAAAATTTTAAAAGATGGCTTTGATGGCAGACGTTCCCGTGGGAAACACACTCAGAATGCATTTATAATCACAGGAGTTCTCATAAAACAGAAAGAAATTAAATATAATATAGCGTCTTCCCATTTAAATTACCCCCCCCCCAAGTTATCTTACAGCTGCCACCAGTTTGAAATTTAAAAGCTTGATGGATAAAGGAGCTGAAAATGTTCCTTTTTTTTTTTTAATGGCTCCAGTGGAATGTTTCCTTAACATCAGAGGAACAAAAACAAACATCCAAGAACATTTAGTGCACATTAAATTGAATTAGTTGGGGAGCTTAGTTTTAATTTAACATACTTTAGAGTTGGGAGGAGGTGGAAGCTGTTTCAACCAAGGGCCCCCACAGTCCTCCTTCTCCTCCTCTGCAAACCCCCCTCCCTTCCAGCACTGATGATGTAACCTAGTGGGGTCATGAAAGGAAAATAACCAAATCCAGAGCGCACCAAGAGACCCCGGAGTCTTCCTCCAACCGGTTGAGCTTTTTTTACCCCGACGTTGCGGGCTTTGCCAGTCCCAGGGCCCAGAAAGTGCAAAGTCCCGATACAGGCGACCCAGAGGCCCAGGTGGGCAGGAGAAGGATACGAATCCGGCGGGGGGAAGCAGGTGCCGGAGCAAGATCCCCAGCCGGAGGGGCGCGCTGCGTTGCTTCCCGAGCCTCTCCATGGCGCGAGGGTCCTTGGCGAATCAGCCGGGCGCTTCTGCCGCTCAGCCCTCCGCTCCGGCTCTCGGAGACCGCCGGTCGGGCTCGGATGTAGCCGGCAAGGGGCGGAGAAGGCAAGCAGGCCAGCCCAAGTGCTCGGGAGGCGGCGTCGGAAGCCAGGGGCGGCCCCAGAGGCCGGGCGACCGGCCAAGACGCGCTCCCGCTGCAGCGCGCTCGCCCGGCTGGAAAGGAGCGAAGCGAAGGGACTTGCGCGTTGCAGGAGGGGCTTTGAGAAGAGTCCGCTATCTTAGGATTCATCAGGGTTGTCTTTTATGTCTTTTATGCTCAACATTTACCCGTTGTTGCTTGTCTGCACACTGAGAGCTTCTGCACCGGAGACAAAGTCCTTGTGTGTCCCATCACACTTGGCCATTGGGATTCTTCTCTTCTCTTCTTTTCTTTTCTTTTCTTTTCTTCTCTTCTCTTTCTCTTCTCCCCTTCCATATTCTATTCTATTCTATTCTATTCTATTCTATTCTATTCTATTCTATTCTATTCTATTCTATTCTATTCTACTCTACTCTACTCTACTCTATTCCACTCCACACCACATTCTATTGTTCTATATTCTATTATATTCCACTCCACTCCACACTCTATTCTATTCTAATTCTATTCTATTCTATTCTATTCTATCTATTCTATTCTTATTCTTCATTCCAATATCTATTCTATTCTATTCTATTCTATTCCATTCCATTCCATTCCATTCCATTCCATTCCATTCCATTCCATTCCATTCTATTCTATTCTATTCTATTCTATTCTATTCTATTCTATTCTATTCTACCCTACCTTACTCTACTCTACTCTACATTCTCTTCTCTTCCTCTTCTGTTCTATTAAAAAGCTGAGACTGTACACTCTCCATTTGAGGACAGCGCTGGACAGCCTTAGAAAGTCAGATATATTGTATCTCTATCACCATCTTTCTTTTTTTTATTGAATTAAAAACATACACAGACAGAAAGAAGAGAAGAAGAAAAAAGAACACAAACAGCTACAAGTAAAACAATACACAACATGTACAACATTTGAACATGATACCTTATTTCTTAAGAAAATACATCGGTAAATTGTATTTCTCAGTGTATATTCCCACATCTCCCCTTATATAATGATACTTTTTGAAGTTTTGTTGTAACTCTATTGTATCTCATTTGGTACACAACTGGGTTCACATCTTTTAGAATCATCTTTTTATTTCATTTTCATTTTCTCCAGCCATTGATACCACTTTTGCCAAACCAGGTAGTATTCAGATTCTTCCTTTTCTTGGATTTCTTTAGTGAGTTTGTCCATCTCGGCACATTCCATTACCTTCAATATTATTTTATCTTGTGATATAACCATCTTTCTCAAGGTTGGCAATTTTAACATGTGGGGACTTCAACTCCCAGAAGCCCCGAGCCAACAGAAGACAAGCAGAGTGCATCCATGAATACTAACTAGCAGTCCAAAGACTCTTTAATTGCACAACCCATGGACAGCCTTAGCCATAGTTTCAGCAGGCAAACTCTGAGCATCCCGAACCAAGCTAAGTCTAAAAAAGGATGGAGAATTTCTGGAAACCTGCCATTCAACACAACAGAAGAGCCTGGATAGCTCAGCAGACTAATAGCCTGTTATTAACATTCAGCTGCCTGCAATTACTGCAAGTTCAAATCTCCCCAGGCTCAAGGTTGACTCAGCCTTCCATCCTTTCTAAGGTAGGTGAAATGAGGACCCAGATTGTGGGGGCAATAAGCTGACTTTGTATAAATATACAAAAGTATGAAGGCTATTGCTTAACGCATTGTAAGCCGCCCTGAGTCTCCGGAGAAGGGCGTATAAATCAAATTAAAACAAAACAAAACAGAAGTCTTCAGTCAGTTTTTTTCAGTGCTGTCTAACTTCAAACGGTCACTAAATGAACTGTTGTAAATCAAGGACTACCCGTATTAGCAACAATTCCCAACTTTTCTTGTTTGGCTGTTTCTACACAACGGGACAATAGTCACCAAAGATTTTATTTCATTTGGGTTTAAATTTCAACTCTACTGTGACTTCTAAGGATGATCTTAAGCCAGTCATGGACTTAAACATAAAAAAACCCGGTATGCTAAAAAAATAAATAAAAAGATTTATTAATCTTTTGGAGATTAATCTATACTAGCATATACTGTCCAAAATTCAGCTTCAGGAATTTTAAGATCTGTGGACTTCAACTCCCAGAATTCCCCAGCCAGCATGAGAGTTGAAGTCCATAGATATCTTGAAAAGTGTGAGAAATGGTCCCAAGACACTTTTTTCGGTGGCGTTGTAACTTTGGTCACTAAATGAACCGTTGTAAATCGGGGACTACCAGTAGTCCTCGAGTTAGAACCGGGACCAGAATTTCCATTGTCAAGCAAGGCAGTTGTTAAGTCAGTCACATTCCGATGTTAGGACCTTTGTAAATATACGCTGGTTACCAGGCGCCCAAATTTTGATATTTTGACTGTAGCAATGTTGCGACAGTTGTTATGTGTAAGGACTGGTTGTAAGTGACTGAGAGCTCTTGAGGGGGAAGAGGGAATGGAGCTGTCAGAGAGAGAGAGAGAGAGAGAGAGAGAGAGAGAGAGAAAGAGGGAGGGAGGGAGGGAGGAGGGAGGGGGAGAGAGAGAGAGAGAGAAAGAGAGAGAGGCGGTCTGGAGGTGGCTGATGAGGATGAGAAGGACAATGGACAATGGACTTCTCCAGTGAGTTTGAGCTCATGACATGGCCGAAGTAAACCAGATTCAGCTTTGTGTTTCTAGCTTCTGACGATGTGTCTGGTTTTATTCAATTGAACACTTCTCTGTTGGTTACTCCAGCTGTCCAGGGTATGTGCAATAATTTACTCCAGCACCAATTCTTCTTTGATCGGCCATTCCTAACGTCCCAACTTTCACACCCGTGAAAGGAAGTATTGCTCCAACTAGCCCGATTCATTTATTTACTGTATATCAATATCCCTGCTTTTCCAGACCTTATTCATGTTAAGCATTGCAGTGTGGCCTAATATCATTTATAGGTTGCGAAAAACAGCTGTCTGAGCCCTGATATTTTTCTCCTGCGTAAAACTAACCTGGTGCTCCTCCTGTGGTGCCTACAGCTCAATAGTTCTCTTCCAGCAAAAGAAACAAAACACCATATGAATAATTCTTCTTCATTATACACACAAAGGCTTAGACTCACAATGCACACTTCTATGAGTAAGAAACGGCTCCTTGTCTCGCACAGGTTCAGATCATCCCAGTCCATTCTCAATGGATGGTACAATATTATGGGTGCCTGGCAGAGGTGGGTCTCAGCAGGTTCTGACCAGTTCTGGAGAAACGGTAGCGAAAATTCTGAGTAGTTCGGAGAACCGGTAGTAAAAATTCGGACTGGCCCCATCCCCATCTATTCTCTGCCTCCCGAGTCCCAGCTGATTGAAAGGAAATGGGGATTTTGCAGTAACCTTCCGCTGGAGTTCGGAGGGAATGGAGATTTTACAGTATCCTTCCTCTGCCACGTCCACCAAGCCATGCCATGCCCACCAAGCCACACCCACAGAACCGGTAATAAAAATTTTGAAACCCACCACTGGTGCCTGGTGTATTTTTTAAAAGAGATTCTATTGTGAACCTGTAATAGTTATAATTCTTTCAGAGGGATCAGTAATACTTTGGGCAGAAAACTTTTCAACTTTTAGCAGACCACTGCCACCTTGTGGTCTATACTGTACAGTGCAAGCAATGGCATCTAGTAAAATGCTAGATTTGCTTGATTTTGTTTATCTCCTGTGAGATTGATTTCTCTCTCAAGGGGATTGGGATGAATGACTGATCTCCATTTCATCAATTTTTTATGCTGCTCGGTCACAAGATGGCACTGTCAAAATCTACCCCTCACCCTGGTTAGTTTAACTTTGAAAGATGTTCAAAATTCAATTTCATTGTACAGATGTTGTGCATTGACCATAAAGGTTTAGATTTGGTTTGAAATCTGCTGGCTATCCAATTCATTTGACTCAATGATACTTTTTGCTTATTTCTTGTAAGAAAAGTAAGATTATTCAAAACAGGGAAACCATGTTTTTCATTTATTATTTTATTTTGGCATCACAATTATATCTCTTCATTGCTTAGGACAAGATTTTCCTTGCTCCTCCTCTTCAAAGTCTCCCTTGGAAGAAATATTTCAGAAACTTTAACTGAAGAGGAACAAGAAAAAAAAAAGAGAGGAAAAAACGAATCCACTTTTCATGTCGTCTTCTAATGTAAGAAAAAGCTCACACGCAGAAACTGGAAATCTGCTTTCAATCATTGCTTGATTCTTCTTCTACCTTTTCCAGTCCATGATATTCTTCTCAAATAAAACAGCTCCTTCCAACTTTTGAAAACCGGAAAAACCGGGTTACTATCTAAAACTCTGCACCCTGGTGAAAAAACTATGAGAAGAAATGCTTGCCATTAAAATAAAAGATTTTCCTTCAAAGAAAAATCTAAAATTGCTCTAGCTCTGAGAAATGAGGCACTGTTTAAAGAGGTCTTGAGGTTTTTCCAAACACTGCAAAAATATAATTTATTTAAATTACTTAAAATACATCAGTTACAGTTGTTAAATTAAATATATAATTCTATGCACGTATAGTTAAAAATCCAACTGAGCTCAGGTTTCTTATTGTTAGACAAGAGTAGGACACCAGTTTAAATTCTTAGAATCTAAGTAAAACTTATATAGAATTGCAGCTTAAATTCTAATCATTTATTTTTTTAATCAGAAAGAAATTTCACCATAGTCATTGTAGCTGACAATTTATGTGCCTAGAATTGCAGCCTTGAATTGAGTCCCAGATGCAGATAGCGCTTCAAAGTGCTATCGAGATTATTACTAACCGCACAGTCCTTCCCCCAAAAAAGTAAGAAAAAATAAATGCTGAATTTTCCGAGGCTTCTTCGCTGATTGGAGAATGGATCCAAACAGAGTTTTAAAGATTTTTTTTCTCCCCTTTAACCAGTCGACACCGTATTAAAGCAGCATCCTGAGAAACAAAACAGAAATAATGAGATTTATCCTGATTCGCACGGGAAGGTATAAAGAGGTTGAGTTTAGTTAATGCCTTGAACGTCCATTTAAAAAGATTTTTCCATGTTCGGAACACAATACAGGTAGTCCTCCACTTACGACAGTTCATTTAGTGATCTTGGAAGTGACAACGGCGCTGAAAAAAGCGACTTAGGATCGGTTTTTTTCACACTTACGACCGTTGTAAGCCTCCCCGTGGTCACGTGATCAAAACTCAGACAGCTCGGCAACTGACTCGGATTTATGACGTGTGTGTGTGTGTGTGTGCCGTGATCCCCTTTTGCGACCTTCTGCCAAGATTCACTTAACAACGGCAACTGATCTGCTTATCAGCTGTGGCCAGAAGGGTCATAAAATCGGGCACACTTAATGACTTCCTCGTTTAGCAACGGAAATCCTACTCCCGACTGTGCTCATAAATTGAGGACTGTCTGTACTACTAGCCTCCAAACGAAGGTCCAGTTATAGGAAATATAATTCACGATTTATTCCTGTCTCATGGAGAAACTTAGCCCCTTCCAATCTCAGAGAAGAAATACCGATAAGCAGACAAGCGCAGCATCCAAAGATATAAATTCTGCAGAAATGGCGTTTTTTTTTACATACTTCTTAATTAGGGAGAAGGATTGAACGCCTTATAAGAGAAGCAGAAGGCCAAATGCTTTTCAATGTGAAAAAAAAAGGAAAGAAAATACTTACTTTCAAATCCACCGAGGAACCAGCCATATTAAACCTCCGCCTTACAATATCTCCCACTTCCTTCTCTAAAATTTCCTGGGTGGTCCCTTTGACGTCAATATAGTAGCAGTCACTACTGGCGTAATGGCAAGAAATAGCCTGCATTAAAAGACAGGGAGAGAGAGGAGAGGAAGGAGGAAAGAGGAAAGAGGGAGAAGGCGGGAAAGAGGGAGAGAGGGAGGGAGAGCGAAAAAGAGGGAGGGAGAGGGAAGGAGGGAGAGAGGGAGAGACAGGGAGAGGAAGGAGGAAAGTGGGAGAAAGCGGGAGAGGGGGGAGAGGGAGAGGGAAAGGGAAAGGGAGGGAGAGAGGAAGGAGGAGAAGAGGGGGAGAGGGAGAGGGGAGTGGGAAGGGGGAGGGAGAGAGAGGAAGAGAGGAGAGAAGGAGGAGAGGAGGAGAAGGAGAGAGAAGCGAGTGGGAGAGGAGGAGGAGAGGGAGGGAGGGAGAGGAGGAGGAGAGGGAGGGAGGGAGGAAGAAAGAAAGAGGGAGAGAGGAGGAGAGAGAAAGGGAGGGAGGAAGAGAGAGGGGGAGAGCAAGAGGGAAAGAGGGAGAGCAAGAAAGCGGGAGGGAGAAAGGGAGAGAGAGAGGGAGGGAGAGAGGAAGAGAGGAGAGAAGGAGGAGAGGGGGAGAAGGAGAGAGAAGGGAGTGGGAGAGGAGGAGGAGAGGGAGGGAGAGGAGGAGGAGAGGGAGGGATGGAGGAAGAAAGAAAGAGAGGGAGAGAGAGGAGGAGAGAGAGAAAGGGAGGGAGGAAGAGAGAGGGGGGAGAGCAAGAGGGAAAGAGGGAGAGCAAGAAAGAGGGAGGGAGAAAGGGAGGGAGAGATGGAGGGAGAGAGGAAGGAGGAGGAGAGGGGGGAGAGTGAGAGGGGAGTGGGAAGGGGGAGGGAGAGAAGGAGGGAGAAAGAGGGAGAGAGGGAGAGAGGGAAGAAAGAAGGGAGAGAGAAGGGAGTGGGAGAGGAGGAGGAAGAAAGAAAGAGAGGGAGGGAGAGGAGGAGGAGAGAGAGAAAGGGAGGGAGGAAGAGAGAGGGGGGAGTGGGAGAGGGAGGGAAAGAGACAGAGAGAAGTTATACCGTTTTTTATTTTCACGATTAAATGCGAATTGGCCACGTTCCAAGCCTTATTAACCAAAACCATTAAGAAAGAGGCCCAAATAAATGTTCAGGTAAGACACAGAAAGTCCTTGCTTTGAACCCAGCAGGTGAGGGTCTCGGGGGACCTTCCGACGCCCTTCAGACATTATGGGTGTCTGGATTACCTTCCGAAATCCTTCCGTCCTGTTTCTTCCGGAGCCGTGAATGATCAAGGGGTGGAAGAAGACGGTGTCTCCTTTCTCCATGGGGAGGTGGACTCTGGGAAGACTCTCGTCGTAGTCATGGATCCCATGGTACATCTTGTTTACACCACCCTGGGGGGAAAAAACAAGGTAGAACTGGATGACAGGCAGGGGGTGGGGGGACCGTCAGAACTTTGAATCCGGGTTGCAAGTTCCTCTTTTTCAGGTCGGTCGCTAAGTGATTTCTTTGGTCGTAAGTCGAGAACCACCCATACCCTAGCTTTTTGACGCCAATCATGCCTCTCCCTCTCCGTCGTTTACCTCCCAATCCGGGTATTTGTGCTCCTTCAGGCCGCCCTTGTGAGTCCCTGGCAACACAACCAGGCATCCGTTTGTCCGGTCCACCTTTTGCATTGCGGTCCAGGCACAAACAACTCGGTCGGCAGGCCGGAAGGGGAAGTAATGAAGATCCTGATGCAAAGGATGACGAGAGGTTTTCTTGCCTGGAAAGGAGGAGGAATTCCATGGTCTCGGAAAGAGGGAGTAACGCTAGCAACAAAGGAGAATTATTTCTCGCGCAGGGTTGACAGGAGGGGTCCCTGGTGCTCCCTGAGCTTCTTCTCACCTGTTAATTCACCTGCGTCTCACCTGTATCGGGAGGTTTATTGTTCAGCATGGTGTGCATAGCCATGATGTCCGGCCCCGTGAAGCATTCGACGTATTTTAAGACCTAAAGGAAACAAAACCAGCTCAGAAAAGAAAGAGATATTTAAAGCCGCCACAAATCCTTACGATGGAATGATTAAAAACCAAAAAGCGATACGGAAAATAGTCGGCGGTAACTGTCAGATCTGCCATCATGGGGCTTCGGCTCTGCTTCGCTTGGATGGCAGCCTGACAGAAAGGGTGGGGCAGGGGCAGTGGTGAAATCTAAAATGTGTAACTACTGGTTCTGTGGGCGTGGCTTAGTTGGGGGAGGGTAATGTGACTGGGTGGGCGTGGCCAATTTTTTTTTTTAACTTTTAAAACCATTTTTTCTACAACCTCTTTGACAAAGAGGTTGTAAAAAAATGCTTTCAAAAGGCTCTGATGACAAAAGACTCAGCTGGGATCGTCAGAGGCTCTTAAAACTTCTGAAGAGGTTGTAGAAAAAATGCTTTTAAAAGCCTCTGACGATCCCAGCTGAGCCGTGCGATCATCGGAGGCTTTTTCTTTTACTTTTAAAAGCATTTTTTCGGCCGAAGAGGTTGTAGAAAAAATGCTTTTAAAAACTAAAAAAAAAAAAAGCCTCTGATGATTGTGCGGCTCAGCTGGGCATGGCAGGGGTGGGGCAAGGATTTTTGCTACTGGTTCTCCGAACCACCTGCCTCCATCGCTACCGGATCAGGTGATCCGGTCCGAACCGGGAGCATTTCACCCCTGGTTGGGGATACATACACGGTTAGGAAAAAAACGACAGAGCAACACGTAAGACCTAAAACCAGAAATATTTTTGTTCGGTATAATGCCAGAAATACAATAAAGGGATGATGTGTTTAATACGACACCTGCTGATGCAAGAACTGTATTTGCACAATATTGGAAAAATGAAGATACCCCGACAGGTGAAAATATAAACTAGAAAAATATTAGACTGTGCGGAGATGGATAGACTGACATTAAAAATAAAAGACAAGGAAGAAACAGAATATTTTTTAACGTGGGATTTGTTTTACCAGTAGTTAGACAAAAGAGGGAGAAATTAGAAGATAAAAGTAATGTAAATGAAGTGGGCTCTGATAGATGACCACTGGATAACTTTCTATTCACTCTATTCTAAAGGCAGAAAATGCATCCGGTTGGAAAAATTACAAACTCAGCCAAAATCCTTTTGATACTTTTAGGAGGCCTCTAAGTTGTCAGAAGAAAGGAACATACAGCTTAAAGGTTGGTTAGATCAAGGGGATCCATATGAGTTAAAAATCGTCTATCAACAGAAGATAATTTGAATCTATGCTCCAGTAATTTACAGAAGAATTATGATTGTTTGGCAAGAATAATATGAAACTTTAGTAATTAGGAAATGTCAATTAAATATAACAAATGTATATGACCATATAAACTGCTGAGTTAACAGAATCCTTTGTCTTAGAAGTGTATAAAACCATTGTAACAGAGTTCTCTCGTTGTTCAAAGCTTCATGTAAAAACTGGCTCTGAACCTTGTGCAATACACTGTCTCTGACTAACCTAGGAATGTTGCTTTGTCCTAATCATTCCACAACAGTTCCATTTAAGCACAACAGAAGTTAGCTCTTCGTTATCTATTTTTGTGAAGTCAGGGAAGCCAGACGTCAATTGGGCAACAAACAAACGACAATTTTGTACACACAAACACAAATCATCTTGAATGAAATCAGTCGTTTATACCAAAATCCCATCTTTAGAATTGTTTTGGGTTTTGGGGTTTTTTTTTTTTTTGTCTTTATTTGATTGATTGACTGATTAGCCCTTGGGCCATATCAAAGTGCAGAGTTCCAGAAACGAATTATTACTAAAAAATTTGATAAAAGCAATTTAAAGTGGAATTGGATAAACTACAATTTAAAATGAAATTGGAATAAAGTACAGTGTAAAATGACATTGGAATAAAATAACAATAATTTAAGATACAGATAAAATATGATAAAATTATATTTCGGTGTCACCCCTGCAATCTACCCCAATCAGTCCCACGTATGCCGATCTCAACCGAAGCATTTTGCTTAAGTACCCAGCTGTGTTAAATGTCATTTTCAGATACTGGCCACGCATAAGGTAAATTCTTTTGAGATGGGAAGATGTTTATGCAAATTTTTAGGATTTCGGAACAGTCCCGCTTTCACCTGAGGTAAGGTGCAGTACCAAAAGAGCTCCTCGCTATAGATGAAATCCTGCAATTTGGAAACGTTATTCTCGTCGGCTTCAGACTTGACAATCGTGATGTCTTTCATGATGGTTATTCCAAGCACCTTCACTTCCTTTCTGCATATCTTTACAAACTCCTCTCTGAAAACAGTTGGTTAAAAAAAAAAGAAAAGGTTAAAGCATTTTAAATTGGCATCCAGAACTCCTCTACTTTTGCATTCATTCCACCTAAGACTTTCCATTGGGAATCAAAAAGGAATTATTCCAGAATACTGGAGGCTAAATCGTACGAGGAACCGTCGAGGGAGCTAGGTATGTCTGTTGTGGCCCGTCGGGAGCCTGCGGAGCTGGCAACGGAGTTGGACAGTGAGGAGGCTGGGGAGTAATGTGGGCCAGTCCTGGAGTCTGGGGAAGGCTCAGACGAGGGCTCTGCGTCGGAGGCAGAGAGGGGGCCAGGGCCATCTGGGAGTTATGTGCCGCCTCCGGAGCCTCCGGAATCTGACATCAGAGAGGCAGAAGAACAGCGAGAGCCTGTTCCCAGTGTGCGCATGTGCAGAGCTGCCAGAAGGCAAGAACAATTAAGAAAACAAAAGGGGCGACTCAGGAGTAAGGTTTGGAGATGATTGGCCCCTCCCATAAGTCATAAAAGAGGAGCAAACGGACGTGGCCTTTGCAGGAAGCAATTAGTTCACCTTCACTGCCTCCACAAGATAGAGACAGAGAGACAGAGAGACAGAAAGAGAGAGAGAGAGATTTCTCAAGCTCCTTGGGGCTGAGAAGAGTTGAAGCAAAACTGATTTTCCTGAAGTGGACCACGAGACTCCTAAACAATGGAAAAAACGATCTAGCAAAAAGAAAAGGCAACCAAAAGAGCAACATGCAAACAAAAGCAAATAAAACACCCCCAGGAGCAAAACAAATTAAAGTTTAATTTGTGTGCATTGTTCAATGGACTGTTAAATTGGCCACGCCCACCCAGTCACATGACCACCTAGCCACACCCTCCCAACCGATCCGGCCCCCCAACAGTTTGAGAGACCGTGAATTGGCCCCCTGTTTAAAAAGTTTCAGGACCCCTGTTCTAAGAGATCCATTTCTGAAAATTCACAGGATCTAAGCGAAGGGTTCTCCAAGTGTAGATTGCAATCTGCCACCTACACTTATGTCCTTGATTGCTTATTTATTGTGCACACCGCTGGATGTTCCCATGCCACAATTATAATAATAAAAACAGCACAGTTAACAACAATTAAAACTTCCTTGTCGTAATTACAAAAATTATGGACAATTTTGCACAACTCCAGACGAAACACTTACAACCACCTTCTGGACTGCAGTGACATAGTTCATTAAGAGCAATTCCTAGTTTGCTCAAATGACATGGTTTCCAATTGACTTCTTAGAGCGGGAGTCACCAAACATGGCAACTTTAAAACTTGTGGACTTCAAGTTTTGTGGGACTTGTGGGCTTCCACTCCCAGAATTCTTGGAGTTGTGGACTTCCACTCCCAGAATTCTTGGAGTTGTGGGCTTTCACTCCCAGAATTCTTGGGCTTGTGGGCTTCCACTCCCAGAATTCTTGGACTTGTGGACTTCCACTCCCAGAATTCTTGGACTTGTGGACTTCCACTCCCAGAATTCTTGGGCTTGTGGGCTTCCACTCCCAGAATTCTTGGACTTGTGGACTTCCACTCCCAGAATTCTTGGACTTGTGGACTTCCACTCCCAGAATTCTTGGGCTTGTGGGCTTCCACTCCCAGAATTCTTGGACTTGTGGGATTCCACTCCCAGAATTCTTGGACTTGTGGACTTCCACTCCCAGAATTCTTGGACTTGTGGACTTCCACTCCCAGAATTCTTGGACTTGTGGACTTCCACTCCCAGAATTCTTGGATTTGTGGGCTTTCACTCCCAGAATTCTTGGGCTTGTGGGCTTCCACTCCCAGAATTCTTGGACTTGTGGACTTCCACTCCCAGAATTCTTGGACTTGTGGACTTCCACTCCCAGAATTCTTGGACTTGTGGGCTTCCACTTCCAGAATTCTTGGACTTGTGGACTTCCACTCCCAGAATTCTTGGACTTGTGGGCTTTCACTCCCAGAATTCTTGGGCTTGTGGGCTTTCACTCCCAGAATTCTTGGACTTGTGCACTTCCACTCCCAGAATTCTTGGACTTGTGCGCTTCCACTCCCAGAATTCTTGGACTCGTGGACTTCCACTCCCAGAATTCTTGGACTCGTGGACTTCCACTCCCAGAATTCTTGGACTTGTGGACTTCCACTCCCAGAATTCTTGGACTTGTGCACTTCCACTCCCAGAATTCTTGGACTTGTGGACTTCCACTCCCAGAATTCTTGGAGTTGTGGGCTTTCACTCCCAGAATTCTTGGGCTTGTGGGCTTCCACTCCCAGAATTCTTGGACTTGTGGGCTTCCACTCCCAGAATTCTTGGACTTGTGGACTTCCACTCCCAGAATTCTTGGGCTTGTGGACTTCCACTCCCAGAATTCTTGGACTTGTGGACTTCCACTCCCAGAATTCTTGGACTTGTGGACTTCCACTCCCAGAATTCTTGGGCTTGTGGACTTCCACTCCCAGAATTCTTGGACTTGTGGGCTTCAACTTCCAGAATTCTTGGACTTGTGGACTTCAGCTTTCTGGGAGTTGAAGTCACTCCCAGAGTGTGCCACGTTTGGAGAGCCCTGTCTTAGAGCAATTCAAGGTGTTGGGTTGAATGATTTCAGCCACATGGGTCAAGGATACCTGTCTTTCTTTTACCTGAAGCGCTCAATATCTTCATCAGCCACCAGATTTTTGATGACGAGATATCCATTGTCCTCATAGAAACGTCTCTGCTCTGGAGTTAAGACGTCATTATCCAAGGTGTAACTGTGGAGACATGAAATATTGATTTTTTTTGTCTTGAAGTGGAATTGAAACTTGCAGCCTTGGGATACATTACAGCAGGGGTCTCCAACCTTGGCAACTTTAAGACTTGTGGACTTCAACTCCCAGAAGTTGGCTGAGGAATTCTGGGAGTTGAAGTCCACAAGACTTAAAGTTGCCAAGATTGGAGACCCTTCCTTTACAGAACCACACAATAAATACAAGCCCCCGCCCCAAAAAAGCCTTGAACAGAAGATACATGAAATCCTAAAACAAGATGTTCTTCAGATCAAAACCCTGAAATGCGAAATAATGTCCTGAAGAGGAGAAGGGAAATGATAGAGGGGGAGCCAGAAGAGGTAGTCCTCGACTTACGACCACAATCAAGCCCAGAATTTATGTTGCTAAGTGAGAAATTTGTCAAGTAAAAGTTTTGCCCCATTTTACAATTTTTCTCGCCACTTTTGTTAAGTGAATCACTGCAGCTGTTAAATGAGTCACGCGGTTGTTAAGTGAATCCGGCTTCCCGCTTGACTTTCCTCGTCAGAAGGTCGCAAAAGGGGGATTACGTGACCCCGGGACACTACGGTCGTCATAAATACGAGTCAGTGGCCAAGCATCCGGATGTAAATCACGTGACCCTGTGGGGAATGCTGCAACGGTCGTTAAGTGTGAAAAATCCTCATAAGTCCCTTTTTGTCAGTGCCGTTGTAACTTCCAACGGTCATTAAATGAACTGTGGCTTCTGGCTCTTGTGTGAATCCTTGGAGGTGTTTTGCAAAGTGAGAAAAATTTGCTCGCGCTGAAGTTTTGCATGGCATCAGGAGTTTTGTATACTTGGTATTGTGTTAATATTTGGTATTCCATGTACTGTGTGTGTGTGTCTGTGGTGGAATTCAAATTTTTTTTACTACTGGTTCTGTGGGCGTGTCTTGGTGGGCGTGGTGTGCCTTGGTGGGTGTGGCAGGGGAAGGATACTGCAAAATCCCCATTCCCTCCCCACTCCTGGGGAAAGGATATTGCAAAATCTCCATTCTCACCCCACTCTGGGGCCAGCTAGCTGGTATTTGCCTCTGAACTACTCAAAATTTCCGCTACCGGTTCTTCAGAATCTGTCAGAACCTGCTGGATTTCACCCCTGATATATATGTATATGTATATGTATATGTATATGTATATGTGTATATATTAAGAATTGTCCTAAAAATGCGAGTCCCAGGTATAGTTATAGAAGAGGCAATAGACATCACGGTGTCCGGAACGTTTAAAAGTGATGTCTATCGCCTCTTCTATGTGTATTCAATCAGAACACAACTCCACCCAATCAGAACACAGCCAAGCTCCCACCCAATCAGTTGACACCCCCACTGGCAGTTAAAAGGAAGAAAGATCACACACATTGCTCCTAGAAGCACAGGTTATTTTCATCCGAGGAAAATCAGAGTAAAGTTCTACTTACCAGAACTGCGTTGGGCATGTCACAGGAGCAACCTGGGCTGAAGTTGGAAAAGGTGTCTTGACATCAAATTAAGAAAATTTAAAAAGATGGCTTTGATGGCAGAAGTTCCCGTGGGAAACACACTCGGAACGCATTTATAATCACAGGAGTTCTCATAAAACAGAAAGAAATTAAATATAATATAGCGTCTTCCCATTTAAATTACACCCCCCCCCCAAGTTATCTTACAGCCGCCACCAGTTTGAAATTTAAAAGCTTGATGGATAAAGGAGCTGAAAATGTTCCTTTTTTTTTTTAAGGGGTCCAGTGGAATGTTTCCTTCCTACATAAGGAAATATAAAATAGAAACATGAGAGGAACAAAACAACCATCCAAGAACTTGAATTAGTGTGGGAGTTTAGTTTTAATTAACTTAATTAGTTTTAATTGAATTTACTTTAGACTTGGGAGGAGTTGGAAGCTGTTTCAACCAAGGGCCCCCACAGTCCTCCTCCTCCTCCTCTCTGCAAACCCCCCTCCCTTCAAGCACTGATGATGTAACCTAGTGGGGTCGTGAAAGGTCTCCAGAAAAACAACTAAATTCAGAGAGCACCAAGAGACCCCGGAGTCTTCCTCCAACCGGTTGAGCTTTTTTTACCCCGACGTTGCGGGCTTTGCCAGTCCCGGGGCCCAGAAGGTGCAAAGTCCCGGGATAGGCGACCCAGAGGCCCAGGTGGGCAGGAGAAGGATACGAATCCGGCGGGGGGAAGCAGGTGCCGGAGCAAGATCCCCAGCCGGAGGGGCGCGCTGCGTTGCTTCCCGAGCCTCTCCATGGCGCAAGGATCCTTGGCGCTTCGGCTCTCGGAGACCGCTGGATATAGCCGGCAAGGGGTGGAGAAGGGAAGCAGGGCAGCCCAGGTGCTCCGGAGGCGGCGTCGGAAGCCGGGCGACCGGCCAAGAGGCGCCCCCGCTGCGCCCTTCCCAAGAAGCGCCCCCGCTGCGCGCACGCCGGGCTGGAAAGGAGCGAAGCGAAGGGACTTGCGCGTTGCAAGAGAGGCTTTGAGAAGAGTCCGCTATTTTAGGATTGCATTTTATGCTCAGCATTTATCCGTTGTTGCTTGTCTGCACACTGAGAGTTTCTGCACCGGAGACAAAGTCCTTGTGTGTCCCATCACACTTGGCCATTGGGATTCTTCTCTTCTCTTCTCTTCTCTTCTCCCCTTCCATATTCTATTCTATTATTCTATTCTATTCTATTCTATTCTATTCTATTCTATTCTATTCTATTCTATTCTATTCTATTCTATTCTACATTCTCTTCTGTTCTCTTCCTCTCCCCTTCCATATTCTATTCTACCCTACATTCTCTTGTTTTTTTCTCTTCCTCTCCTCTCCTCTTCCATATTCTATTCTATCCTATCCCATCCTACATTCTCTTCTGTTCTCTTCCTCTCTCCTTCCATATTCTGTTCTATGCTTTCTCTTCTCTTCTGTTCTATTCAAAAGCTGAGATTGTAGACGCTCCATTTGAGGACAGTGCTGGACAGCCTTAGAAAGTTAGATGTATTGTATCTCTATAACCATCTTTCTCAAGGTTGGCAATTTTAACATGTGGGGACTTCAACTCCCAGAAGCCCCGAGCCAACAGAAGACAAGCAGAGTGCATCCATGAATACTAACTAGCAGTCCAAAGACTCTTTAATTGCCCAACCCATGGACAGCCTTAGCCATAGTTTCAGCAGGGAAACTCTGATCATCCCGAACCAAGCTAAGTCTAAAAAACGATGGAGAATTTCTGGAAACCTGGCATTCGATACAACAGAAGTCTTCAGTCGGTTTTTTTCGGTGCTGTCATAACTTCAAACGGTCACTAAATGAACTGTTGTAAATCAAGGACTACCCGTATTAGCAACAATTCCCAACTTTTCTTGTTTGGCTGTTTCTACACAATGTGACAATAGTCACCAAAGATTTTATTTCATTTGGATTTAAATTTCAACTCTACTGCGACTTCTAAGGATGATCTTAAGCCAGTCATGGACTTAAACACAAAAAAGTCCGGTACAAATACAAAATAAATAAATAAAGAGACCCCTGGAGATTAATATATACTAGCATATACCGTCCAAAATTCAGCTTCGGGAATTTTAAGATCTGTGGACTTCAACTCCCAGAATTCCCCAGCCAGCTTTGCTGTAGGTTCTACTTACCTTTACTACCGGTTTGCATTGTGCCTGCGCGCGCGTACGAGCGATGCGCAGATTGCCTATGACGACATCCGGGTCAGTGGGCGGAGCCTCCCGCCGGTTTTACTACCGGTTCTTGTGAATCGGTCCGAACCGGGCGCAACCCACCACTGATTTGGACCCGTTTCCCACAGAAAAGAAAACACCAGGAGTCACAAAATCCTTCTGACTATTTCCTGAGCGGCCACAGAACTAGAATATGTAGTTGAATTAAATATTCTGTTTTCTTCTGAAATTTTTCTTTTCTTGGATTTATCCATGGTTGGCCTACCGGGGGTTGAAAAGCTCAATAAATCGCGTGCCGGTGGGTGTCGCACATTGGCGGTTGTGATGCATATTTTGGGTGACGGAGCCGCAGCAGAGGGATGAGAGAGCCACATGCGGCTCCAGAGCCGCAGGTTGCTGACTCCTGTTCTACTCCAATCCCCTGCTCAATCAGAGACCCGACACAATTTCAGACTGATGGATGTCCAGTCTTTTCTTCTCATTGTTAGAAAGTTTCTCCTTAATTCCAGGTTGCTTCTCTCCTTGATTAGTTTCCCTCCGTTGTTTCTTGTCTTGCCTTCTGGTGCTTTTGGAAAATAAGTTGACTCCTTCCTCTTTGAGGCAGCCCCTCAAGTACTGGAATACTGTTATCATGTCCCCCCTAAACCTTCTTTTCTCTAGTTTAGCCAACCCTGCAACCATTCTTTCAAATGTTTTATTCTCCAGGCCTTTAATCATCTTTAGTTGCTCTTCTTTGCACTTTTTCCCCCAAAGCCTCAACATCTTTTTTGTAATGTCGTTAAGCAAAACTGGATGCAATATTCCAGATGTGGCCTTACTAAGGCTTTGTAAAGCAATATTAATACATCACGTGATTTTGATTCTGTGCCTGTGTTTATGCAACCAAGGATTGCATTAGCTTTTTTGGCTGCTGCCGCACACGGCTGGCTTTATCCAATTTCTTATTCCAAATGAAAATGGACATAAATGGTCAATGGAAAAAAATCCTGATTTTATTTCTCGGGATCTACCGTATTTTTCGGAGTATAAGACGCACCTACTTTTTTTGGTGAGGAAAAGAAGAAAAAAAAATCTCCCTCTGCCTCTGAGCAATTTTGCCTCCTTGCAGCAAACAGCAAACAGCCTGCTTTACTTTCATTTTCATTTTCAGCATAGCTTGATTAGCACAAGGGGAAAAAAAAAATCTGCTCCAGCAATTTACCTCTTTGCAGCAAGCAGCAGAGCCCTGCGCAAAACAGCTGAGAGCAAATCAGCTGAGAGTTGGGGGCCAATCCAATCAACTTGTGCTAATTAGGCTGTGCTGAAGCTGAAAGGAGCTGTTTTTTCTTGCTGTTTGCTTGCAAGGAGGTAACTGCTGTGAGGCAGAGGCCAAAGGGTGGGCGCCAGTGGGTGGGCGGGGCTACATTCGGTGTATAAGACGCACCTAAATTTTCACCCCCTTTTAGGGGGGGGGAGAAGGTGCGTCTTATACTCCGAAAAATACCGTAGTTTTAATTCAAATATTCAGCTGAATCCCTTAAATATATTTATATTATAAATTCAATAAATATATTGAATAAATATTCAGTTTATTCAAATACTCAACTGAATTCAATAAGGTTCCATCTTAGGCCCAGTACTCAATATTTTTATAAATGACTTAGATGAGGGAACTCATCAAATTTGCAGAAGACGAAGCTCAGGATCCAAAAAGATCTTGACAAACTTGAACAATGGGCCCTATCCGACAACATGGAATTTAACATGGGGAAAAGCAAGGTTTTACACCTGGGTAGGAAAAACCAAAGGTGGTTGTTGTTTTTGTTAGTTGCAAAGTCGTTTCTGACCCATCACGACTCCATGGAGCACGTTCCTCCAGGCCTTCCTGTCCTCTATCATCCTCTGGAGACCATTGAAGGCTTCTGTGACTCCATCCAGCCACCTCCTTCTCTGCCATCCTTCTTCTTTTGCCCTCCATCGTTCCCAGCATGAGGCTCTTCTCCAAGGAGTCCTTCCTTCTCATTAGGTGACCAAAGCATTTGAGTTTCCTCTTCAGGATCTGGCCTTCTAAAGAGCAGTCAGTCAGGGTCGATCTCCTCTAGGACTGACCAGTTGGATGGCCTTGCAGTCCAAGGGACTCGCAGGAGACTTCTCCAGCACCAGAGTTCAAAGGCCTCCATTCTTTGGCCTTCTCAGCCTTCCTTATGGTCCAACTTTCACAGCCATCCATTGCAACTGGGAAAACCATCGCCTGGACTATACGCACTTTTGTTGGCAGGGTGATGTCTCTGCTTTTTAGTATGCTGTCTAGATTTGCCATAGCTTTCCCTCCGAGGAGCAAGGGTCTTTTAATTTCTTGGCTGCAGTCCCCATCTGCGGTGATCTTGGAGCCCAGGAAATTAAAATCTGTCACTGCCTCCATTTCTTCCCCATCTATTTGCCAGGAATTGAGAGGGCTGGATGCCATGATCTTAAGTTTTCTTAATATTGAGTTTCAAGCCAACTTTTTCACTCTCCTTCTTCACCTGCATCAAGAGGCTCTTTAGTTCCTCTGCCATTAGAGTGACATCATCTGCATATCTGAGGTTGTTGATATTTCTCCTGGCAATCTTAATTCCAACTTTTGATTCTTCTAGCCCGCCTTTCTCATGATGTGCTCTGCGTATAAGTTAAATAGGCAGGGTGACAGTATACAGCCTTGCCGGACTCCTTTCCCAATAAACACTCTTACCAACCATTTACTGCTTAAAACAAACTATATATTTTGTTGCTTCTTGATCCGCATATAGGTTTCTCAAGAGACAAATAAGATGGTTTGGTACTCCCATCTCTTTGAGAACTTGCCACAATTTGTACAAGTAGAGATTAGGCAAAACCTGGCTCAAAAACGGGAACTGTGAGAGGGAACTTGGGAGTCCTAATGGGCGATCCCTTAAACATTGCCCAGCAATGTGTGGCTATTAGCCCGAAAACCCAATACAATCCTGGGTTGCATAACAGAGATATAGAATCAAGATCAGATAAAGTATTATTACTGCCTTACAAAACCCTAGTAAGACCACACCTGGAATATTGCCTCCAATTTTGGTCACCATATCACAAAACAAGATGTTGAGACTTTGGAAAAAGCGCCGAGAAGAGCAACTGAGATGTTTGAAGGCCTGGAGACTAAAACATACGAAGAACATTTGTAGGGGTTGGGTTTGGCCAGTCTAGAGAAAAGAAGGACTAAGGGTGACATGATAGCAGTCTTCCAGTATTTGAGGGGCTCCCACAAAGAAGAGGGAGTCAAGCTATTTTCCAAAGCACCAGAAGGCAGGATAAGAAAAAATGGATGGGAACTAATCAAGGAAAGAAGCAACCTGGAATTAAGAAGAAACTTCCTAAGTGAGGACAATTAACCAGTGGAACAGTTTGCCACCAGAAGTTGTGAATGCTCCAACACTGGAGGTTTTTAGGAAGAGATTGGACAACCATCTATCTGGAATAGTATAAGGGCTGTGATGGCGAGCCTGTGGCACACGTGCCACGCGTAGCCATATCAGTGGGCACATGAGCTCAGCTATGGCATGTACGCGTGCACCGGCCACCAGATTTTCGGGTCTTCTGGGCCCACCAGAAGTAGGGAAACAGGCTCTTTCCTGGCCTCAGTGGGTGGTGGGGAAGGCCCGTTTTTTGCTATCCCCAGCTTCCAGAGCCTTTCTAGGAGTCTGGGGAGGTCGAAAACAGCCTTCCCCACCCCACCCGGAGGCCCGCCGGAGGTCGAAAACGGCCCATTTGCCAGCTTGCCCCCCTCCCTGGGCATGCGATGGCAAAAAGGTTAGCCATCACTGGTATAGGGTTTCCAGCTTGAGCAGGGGGCTGGACTAGAAGACCTCCAAGATCCCTTCCACCTCTATTCTGACTGATTCGATTGAATTGTATATTTTAAAAAGCATACAATGTCCCATTTTCCTTAGTATTTCTATTTTTCTATTTATCCTTTTTTGCATAAAAAGATAAATTTATATAAGATAAATAAAAAAGATAAATAAATCCCTTCACTATTTCTGACTAATTTACATTCACTCGCTAATAAGATGGAGGAAATAGTTCTTTTAAATAGATGCAATTCTGACTTTTACAATTCAGCAACTCTCTGCTGCATTGAAACCTGGCTAAATGAGTCAATTGATGATAGCAGCCTGGATATCCCAGGATTTCAGATACAAAGAGCAGACAGAGCAGAAACATCTGGTAAAAAGAATGGAGGAGGCTTATGTTTATATATTAACAGCCGCTGGTCCCAAGATATAACTATATTAGAGAAATTCCGTGATGTGGACTTAAAGACATTAATTATCAATTGCAAACCATTCTATTCCCCATGAGTTTTCTTCATTTCTAATTGCTATGTATGCTCCCCCACAAACGTGTGTAAACAATGCATTACAAATGCTAACTGAACAGATTATGTGGGCTGAAGTTAAATACCCTGATCTCTTCCAATTATTTTAAGTAACTTAAAAGAGCTACCAAAGTATTTTCAGCATGTCAATTGTCCCACGTGAGGCAAGAATACTTAAGACCATTGCTACACGACATTAAAAGATGATTTATGTCTTTACCAAGGGCAGCTGTGGGACACTGATCATTGCATGATTCTCCTTTTAACTGTTGACAAAGACTTAAAACCATGAAACCGACAATTAAATCAGTGAGAACTTGGGCTGAAGAGGCAAAGCTATAATTACATGCTTGCCTTGACTGAACATTGGAATGTTTTTGAAGATATCTCTGCAGACTTGGATGAACTTACAGATACTGTAACATCGTATGTTAGTTTTTGTGAAGACCTATGTGTGCTCACCAGAAACCTGTGAATATACATTAACAATAAACCTTGGTTCACAGCTAAACTTAAGCAGCTACGTCGTACCAAAGAGGAAGCCTACAGAAAAGGCGATAGAATGCTGTACGATCAGGCCAGGAATGTATTAACAAGGGAGATCAGAGCAGCAAAAAGAAACTACTCTGAAAAGCTAAGGAATCAGTTCTCAACAAATGAACCAGCAAACATGTGGAAAACTCTTAAAAATATCATCGGTTACAGCAAACCTCCTTCCCGTGCTGAAGGAAATCAACAACTGGCAGATGACCTGAATGTGTTTTATTGTAGGTTTGAGAGAAAACTACTGCCACCCATCTCCACAATCCCCATCTGAGATACACCAACAACAGCTAAGCCTCCTACAACTGACCCCATCCCATTAGGCCCAACGCCTCTGGTGATTACAGAAAAGGAAGTGCAAGGTCTATTTCACAGACAAAAGCCAGGAAAAGCACCAGGTCCAGACAAGATAACTCCTTCTTGCTTAAAAGCTTGTGCTGACCAACTGGCCCCCATCTTCACCACATCTTTAATAAATCACTAGAGATGTGCTATGTTCCTTCTTGCTTCAAACACTCTACTATCATCCCAGTGCCGAAGAAGCCCTCCATCAAGGAACTGAATGACTTCAGACTGGTTGCTCTAGCATCTGTAGTCATGAAAACCTTTGAAAGGCTAGTGCTGGCCCACCTGAAAACCATCACGGATCTGCTTTTAGACCCCTTGCAATTTGCCTTCCAAGTAAATAGATCAACAGACGATGCTGTTAATATGACTCTGCACTACCTCCTACAACATCTTGAATCTCCAAAGACCTACGCAAGGGTCCTCTTTGTAGACTTCAGCACAGCATTCAATACCATCATTCCAGATATTCTTCTAAGCAAGCTTAATCAGCTAGCTGCACCTGTTCACACTTGTAAATGGATCAAAAGCTTCCTAACAGACAGGAAGCAGCAGGTGATACCTGTACAATTAGCACAGGAGCCCCCCAAGGCTATGTGCTTTCTCCACATCTCTTCTCTCTGTACACCAATGACTGCATCTCAAACGATCCATCTGTTAAAGTTCTGAAGTTTGCAGATGATACAACAGTGATCGGTCTCATTCGAGACAACGATGAATCCGCATACAGACGGGAGGTTGAACAACTAGCCTTGTGGTGCAACCAGAACAATCTGGAACTGAACACACTCAAAACTGTAGAAATGGTGGTGGACTTTAGGAGAAACCCTTCCATACTTCCATCTCTCACAATACTAGACAACACAGTATCAAGAGTAGAGACCTTCAAGTTTCTAGGTACTATCATATCTCAAGACTTAAAATGGATACCGAACATCAAAAATGACATCAAAAAAGCACAACAAAGAATGTTCTTTCTGCGCCAACTCAGGAAGCTCAAACTGCCCAAGGAGCTGCTGATTCTGTTCTACAGAGGAATTATTGAGTCTGTCATCTGCACCTCCATAACTGCCTGGTTTGGTTCTGCAACCCAACAAGACAGACACGGACTTCAGAGGATGATTAGAACTGCAGAAAAAACAATGGCTACCAACCTGCCTTCCATGGAGGACCTGTATACTGCACGAGTCAAAAAGAGGGCTGTGAAAATATCTACAGACCCCTCACATCCTGGACATCAACTGTTTCAACTCCTACCCTCAAAACGATGCTATAGAGCAGTGGTCCCCAACCTTTTTATCGCCGCGGCCCGCGCACAGGGGTGGGGGCACGGCCCAGGAGCTTTTGCGCACGGCCCATTGCGCACGGCCCAGGAGCTTTTGCGCACGGCCCAGGAGCCTTTGCGCTGCAGCGTTCATGTCCCCCGGCCGCTGCGCGGCCCGGTGCCAGGTACTCCACGGCCCGGCACTGGTCCGCGGACCGGGGGTTGGGGACCACTGCTATAGAGCACTGCACACCAGAACAACTAGACACAAGAACAGTTTGTTCCCGAACGCCATCACTCTGCTAAACAAATAATTCAACACTGTCAAACTATTCATTAAGTCTGCACTACTATTAATCTTCTCATCATTCCTACCACCCATCTCCTCCCACTTATGACTGTAGGACTGTAACCTTGTTGCTGGCAGCCTTATGATTTATATTGACTGTTTCCTAATATGATTCAATTGCTTATTTGTACCCTATGGCTATCATTACATGTTGTACCTTATGATTCTTGACAAATGTATCTTTTCTTTTTATGTACAAAGAGCTTATGCACCAAAGACAAATTCCTTGTGTGTCCAATCACACTTGGCCAATAAAGAATTCTATTCTATTCAAATTGTACTTCTGAGAAAACATGTTATAATAAAAATGGTCATTGCAAAAGTAAAAGAAAATTGATTTAGTAAGGGTGGGCTGTTCTTTTTTTAAATACACTTTCAGTTCTCACTAAGAAATGGGTTGGAGTGAAATTTATCAGAAACCCTTCAATTGGGAAAGAAAAAAAATGAAGTTATCTAGATTCACAACTGTCTTTTTCATTTAAAAAAGACTTACTAATGCCATATCCAAATAACCCTGATTTTCTGTTTTGTTCCAAAATCCATGTCTCATGGTGTGCCATTAAAGTTTACAGAAGATTCTGACTGCTAAGCAAAGAATTTATTAGAAAATTTAACACAATTTCTTACAGATTAACCCCCCCCCCAGAATGTTTATTGTTACGTTAATCAGTATAAAAATGCACACACCATACCTAAACACAGATTTAATAAAAATCACCATCCTTTCATACCTTATTAATTCCTTTCCTTTCTCAGGATTATTATCCATGTATTATATAACACGTTTTATAATCCAGCAATATTTGTGCAGTAACCAACCAGCTTAGACTTTTAAGATGCTGTTTCCTATTTGTAACATTGCAATATAAAAGCCACAAGTAAGACATTATTAATCAAGGAAATTCATAGAACTTTCTTAACATTTTCAAATTACTTGCCTTCAAGATATCTCAATTCTACATCCCCTTTAGACCTTGCTAAGAATTATGGAAGCTGAAATTTAACACATGTAAGCTAAGGAAACTAATTTAGTTCTATGTTTACATTAAGATAGGTTGCAATTCTACCTAATTTGTCTTCTATATGTCAGTAGTATCTAAATGAAAATATTTAGACTTTGAAAATAGATTCACTGATTTCAAAAGGTATTTTGGCCCTTACGTCTGAGATCCAAATATTAAACGTCAATTCAGAATTTGTCCTAACCTGTTGAAGTTTTAAACATTTCAGAAACAGAATTAAATATTTATTTTAATGATGTAGCTTTCGATCATTTTCCTCCATAAATAAATGAGCATCACTGTAAGCGCTCCTACACAATTATTGTTTTTAGGGGTATTTTTAAAAGATGTTCCGAAACATGATGGGAATGGGTTGTATATAAATAACTACGTGTAACAAAGTGTTGTATTTTGCTTTCTCTGCTACATCATCTCTAGCAGAATCAAAAATCAAAGAAATTAAGTTTCGAGAAGCCCTTCTGGAGAATAAATGACATTTTTCTCAAATCAACAAACCAACCATTTAACTACAGAAGTCGGATTCCATTATCACTGAACTGGTAATTTATTCCACCGCATTTTCTGCAAAACACAGTCAAACATTACATTGTTTTTTTATAAAAAAAATTGCTCGGTTGAAATGGTTCTTTCTGAACATTAAAAAAAAAAAAGGTAAGTGAAAAAAAACAAGGTGACTTGAAGACTTGTGTACCAAATAATTTTGACAAAATCCGCTCTGTATTTCCAACTGCCCACTGTACATTGTAGAATTAAATTAACCTCTGCCACCAAACAAATGTTTGCCATAGGAGAGTTGCTAAAATTCATTTGCCACTCAGAAATTACTCGAGCCACTGCTAATTATAAATCAAAGGATTCCTTAAGAGAGTCCATAACGCCTTTTGCCAGGATGGTTAAAGGATATACAGAGGAAGTTGATGAAAAGAGTGAGCAAGCTATATAAACTATATTGGGAGTCATTTTGCATTGGTTGAGGGGGTCCTTGGTGGTCTCTGAGCTTGGCTGTTTCCTTGCAGCCGTTGATGGAGTCGGTCAGTGTGCTTCGGTGGTCAATACAATTGGATGTTTTCAAAATATATCAGTGTTATCCTTCTCACAGCTCGTGTTGCTTTTACAGGGAGTCCTCGACTTATGCCCACAATGGAGCCCACAATTTAAGTTGCTAAGTAAGAAAATTTATTGAGCGTTGCCCCACGTTACGACCTCTCTCTCCACATTTGTTAAGCGAATCACTGCAGTTCTCAGTCAGACGGTCGTTAAGCGAATCCGGGCTTCCCGGATTCGCTTAACAACCGTCTGACTTTGCTTTGTCAGAAGGTCGCAAAAACGGATCGTGTGACTCCGGGACACGGTGGCCGTCCTAAATGTGAGCCGGTTGCCAAACATCCAAATGTAAATCACTTGACTGCAGGGGATCCTGCAATGGTCATAAGTGTGGAAAATGGTCATGTCCCTTTTTTCAGTCCTGTTGTAACTTCGAACTGTCACTAAACGAACTGTTGTTAAGTCGAGGACTTCCTGTACTGGTCATGGGTCGAGCAGCGAGGCACTCTTCGATAAAGTTTTGTGGGTATCTGATTTTGAGAGAGAGAGGGGGGGGGAGAGGGGGAGAGAGAGAGAGAGAGAGAAAATGCCATTCTGTTCTAGCTCTGATTATGTGACCTAGCTGGGTAATGAAATGTCTGCAAGAAAACAGTTGAAGCTTAGACAACACCAAGGTGCCCTGACTCCCCGGCCAGTTCAACCCTGAGCTATAAATATTCGCTTCTATTTGCATTGATTTCCTACGTGTAGGAGTAGTACGAGTTTCAATAATGATGTATTCTCAAGTGGAGAAATACGGAATAGGAACCAAAATACATACAAACTCCCATATATATTGCTGCCGTTTCTCTCAAAATGGCACACAACCTCACATGTGAAATGTTTTGTGTTTTAAAATTATATAATCAAAATTTAAGGACAAGTTCACAATGTGCAAGAGTGTAATACCAGATTATTGCATACAAAAAAATAAAATAAAAAGGTTAAAATCCAACCACCAAAGAACACAAGTAACGGTAGCTATCTTCACTCAAAAAGTCCTGCTGCATGTATGAGATCGTTCAGAATAACTTCTCCATTTCAGGTTCATTCATTCTTTAAAAACTGTAAGCACAAGAAAAGGTTCTTATTGCAAAGGTGCCTGTTACAATCTCTTTTTAAGACATTTTTATACATAAACCTAACCAGATTAGAAAACAGGTTTTCAGTAAACGCTTCCAGAATCAGAAACGTTTACTGTATATGTGCAACTGTTAGCAGGAAGAGGTATTCATTTGACCTGTTTTCATGGTGTTTGAATAGTCACATTTTACATTATGATACTGGGAATTAAACACTATATTGCTTTAGATGAAAAATAAACCCCTTTTTTTAAACTTAGTGGTAGTTAATTTAAAGGTAGCAACCTGATTTAAATGCTTTGCTCTCACTTCCCAGTAGTTTAGGCATAACAGTTAAAAAGTCATCCACTTGCACAAGAGCAATAAAAAAATTAAATATTTATTCAAATAATAAGCTTAAGTTCAGGCTGCAAAGTTGGCAACGTAGCTTTTAAACACATCACAAAAGCGTGCACAAGAATGTAGGCCGAACAAAAATACTAAGCATCATACTAGACAGCCGGTTTTAAGAAAAGCAAAAAAAAAAAAATATAATCACTATACAAAATATAAAATGTATTAAACACTACCATCCACAGAACAGGGTTTTTTTTTTTAAATTGGTTATATTTTTAAAATTATTTGTGTAATTATATAGTGAATTGCAAATGATTATAGAATACCCTCCCCGTCAGTTGGCAATATTTCTGCTGCTCCTCAGCACACCCCCATCCCGCTGAAAACTGATTTATGCCGTCCATACCTTCAATAAAAAGGAAATGATTATTGGTAATACAAAGTAAACATTGTCTGAGCTAACAAAATGACTCCTTCCTTCACACTCTGACGTGCTCTCCGTTGAAGGCAGCACTTGTGTGGGTTCCGTGAACAGACTGTACTACCACACTAAGTCCGAGGCCGTAGATTTTCACAGAGAAGACGACTGAATTGTATAAATGAAAAGACGGAACGTAGGTAGACATGCAACCCTCTTTGCTTCCGGGTTCAGCTCCTTGTGCATCAAAATTTTTATTGCCTTTTGGAATTTCATTCAAGGCATCCAAAATTAGAGCTAGTGATAAATATACATATAGCCTCAAAAAAAAAAATATTTTTTTTATTTATTTAAAAAAAAAAGACGACACAAACTGCATTTGATACCACGGTGGCTAATGCCGGACGCTACGTGAAAGCACCTTTTAAGAAAAGAGCCCGTGCGGCGAGAGATCAGTGTCTAAAGATTCAAAATGAATCAACCGTATTGGATAACAATATCATTCTCAACTCAGAAGCTGCCTCGAGATAGGAGCATCTTCAGTTCATGTAACAGGAAAAAGGGGAAGAAAAAAAAAAAAGGAAAAAAGGCAAGGGGGTTAAATTCACTCCCTCCAACCGACCTAAGGCCACCAGATTTGCAGACACAATGTGTTTCTTCTTCTTCTTTTTTTTTACACAGTTCTTTAGGCTGTAAGATGATAAAGGAAATAGATCTATTTTTTGTTTTGTTTTTTTAAAAAATGAAACAAACAAAAACAAAACAAAACAAAACAAAAAAAAAGACAGAACTATTTCTTCTAGGATTAAGAAGCTGCCCCGGGTGTGGGGTTTACGTTCTGAGTAGCTACTTGGGGCGCGACTTCGATGATTCGAGGTTTGTCTATAATCCTGGCAGTGCGGTTTCCCTTTTCTACAATCCCAATAATCCATGCTTGGTGACCTTCGCCGTATTTTGGAGACTTGATCTCAGCGCAGAAACGTGCTGCTTGTTCCCGGGGTAAACAGATAAGGAGGCCTCCTGCAAAAGGAGAAGGGACGGCATTAGTTCACGGGTCAAATCAAAGTTGCTGCCTGGCTTACTCGGATTTTTAACCGTTATCTACTGATTAGACTTCGCAATAATCTAGACAGGCCTTTAGCAGCGGGATGAAAAAGGATAGGATGGAAGTGAACAGGGAAAAATGTGAAGTGAGCCACTAGGTCAAAGTAGCTGGTAAAAAGGCAAATGCTGTCTTGGGATGGATTAATTCAACGTGAACTCCAAATCATTTACAGTATAATTATTCCATTCTAATTCTCCCTGATCAAACCCTGTTTGCAATTCTAAATTGGGTTCTGTGCATAACAGTTCGAAAAGGACAGTGACAAATTGGAGAAAATCTTGAGCAAAGCCACTAAATTGAATGGTATAGAATCCAAACCCCATCAGGAAAGTAGGTAGAAAGAATGCCGATGGCATATTTTAATACCAATTCCTCATGTAATTTAATACAATTTAAATTTATAATTTAAAGATTTAATGGCAATGCCTATTCATCCAGTAAGCACCCAATTCAAAGGAATGTAAACTATCACCTTTGATCATTCTGAAGTGTGGACAATCTACTATTATAGCTTTAAATGCAAAGTGATTTTAACACACAGTGTGGAAAAAAAAGCAATAATTAGGAATTTGTTTTGCGTGGCAGAATTTCTGACTTGAACAACATTGCTTCTTATGTGTATATAGCCAAATCCACATCTGTCAAATTCAGATTTTTTTTTTCAGCACAGGTTTCCAAGATACAGTCTAGTTGTTTTGGGTTATCTGGGTTATCCATTAACCATTTACAAGAATCTCTAAGGAGCCTTTTTTTAAGCAACACAATGACCACAGTGTGGCATGGCCATCTTGGGATAATGTGTTGCACACATTTTCTTTCGTAAGTATTCTATTTGTAACAGGACATCGAAGATAGTATCTTCCATTATGAAAATTCAGTTGATCTGAAAGGTATTTTTTACCTAAGTATTTTTCACACACTGCAGAACAAGAAATCGGCTTCACTATATAAATTTGATCTATCAATAAATAAAAAAGTTAAATTCTAGCACTGGAATAAACAAGAATGGCCAGGAACAAAATTGCTAGGATTTTGATAAGGAAGCACTAATATTATTCCAGTTGGTAAGAATCACAAGCTGAACTACACACGCAAGAGGCATTGGTGGAAGCTCTGACATTTCACTGGCATTCTGGATTGCGTATGCTTCGTTTTTATGTATTTATTTTTATGTCATCCGCTCTCTCAATTGTGCCTGTTACTGAGGAGCCCTTTGCAAAGAAAACCTGGATATTTTAAAAAATCTTTTATCAACAAATATATGGCCTAGAAGTCATGTTCACATTTCTTTAATGCTTCTCTATTTTAGTTGCATAGATAGATTGAGGTCTCTGCCCTGACTCTAGCTATTGAACCAATAGGCCAAGGGAAGGAAACCTACATGGTAACAGAATGAGGAGTGTTCTTTCTTTGTTAGCTGTCTAGACATTTTATTGCTTTCATCTCTGACCCTATTAAGGAAGCTACAAAGCACCGTTATGAGGATTGGCATGGCCGTGCATTCTGAAGACTGACTCTTGGAGCAGCTGATATGATTGCCGGATTTCAGTGTGAAGGGAATAGGGCGATCTATTCCAGACATGTTTTCAGAGAGGGTCTGCATCTAATGAGGAGAGAGATCAAATTTCCTAGTGTGGAAAGCCAATTCATATTCTTCTCCAGAGAAGAGTGAATTCCTATTGGAGAGAGATTAAGGGGAATCCTGGGAGTTGAAATCCACCCATCTTAAAGTCGCTAAGGTAGCAGAAAAAAGGGAAAGAAATAGATTGAAAAATTAAATGTGTGTGTGTGTGTGTGTGTGTGTGTGTGTGTGTGTGTGTGTGTATACACACACACACTATAAATATTACCTGATGTTTCCGGACAAGTCCCATGCATAAGACCAAACATATTCCCACAAGCTTTGCTAACTGCAGCCATTTTGGCAAGAACGGGGAGGTTGTGGATAACGAAGGACACTTCATTGCGTTGCTGCTTTGCTAGATTCTGTGCGTGTCCCAGGATTCCAAAGCCTGTGATGTCCGTGGCTGCATGAGCATTGAACGTATGCATGAGCCCTGCAGCTTGAGAGGAGAGAGAGAGAGAAAAACGGTTACGCAACTTCAGAATTCAGCCTATCTCTCAGTATTCAATCAGAGTTTACATTTCAAGCTCCCTTCAAATAAAGTTGAAGAAATGGTGTAGGGCCTCCTACTTGGGTGGACTAGGTGGCCTACAAGGTCCCTTCCAATTCTGTTAAAGTTAACTAGAATAAAACTTCTTCAAGAAGGAAAAAAACATACATTCCTGCATATGGACAATCCATTCCTATCTCCTTTTGGCAAAGTCAATATCATCCCGTCTCAGAAAATGTATAGATTAAATATATATATATATATTTCCAATTTCAGTTAAGACTGGGATAGCCCTGCATTTTCTGAAAACACATCTTTGAAATGTTTTTTTTTTTTAATATGCCGCCCTTCTCCGGAGACTCAGGGCGGCTTACAATGCGTTAAGCAATAGCCTTCATACTTTTGTATATTTTATACAAAGTCAGCTTATTGCCCCCACAAACCGGGTCCTCATTTTACCCACCTTAGAAAGGATGGAAGGCTGAGTCGACCTTGAGCCTGGTGAGAATTGAACTCGCAGTAATTGCAGGCAGCTGGATGTTAAATGCTGCCTTAGTAGGAGGCATTAGCCTCCTATGCCACTCAGGCTCCTTTCCCCTTTCCAAATGTTTATTTCCAATTGCAACGTGACTGGTTGTGTTTTCTTCTTTGGAAAAAATTACGACCATGTCTGATATATATCTATAGTAACAGATAGTATGAGAAAGTGTGTTTGTGTGTGTGTGTGTGTGTGTGTGTGAGAGAGAGAGAGAGAGAGAGAGATGAGGGAAAAGAGACACAAAGAGAGTGAATGACTGAGTGACCGCCTGAACAAGCTCACACATTTTTCTTGGCAACATTTTTAGAAGTGGCTTGCACTGCTTCTTCTGAAGTTGAAAGAAAGTGGCTGGCCCCAAGACATCCGATAGCATGAAGGCAGGACTAGAACTCATGTCCTCCAGGTTTCTGGTCCTGAGGCCTTTACCACTGCATCAATGTGTCTTTCTTCTGTAGCTAGAAACATAGTACAGGTAGTTCTGGACTTATGACCACAACGGAGTGCAACATTTCTGTTGTTAGACGGGATATTTGTGAAGTGAGTTCTGCTCACTTCACATTCTTGCCACCGTTGTTAAGCAAATCACTGCATTTGTTAAGTTCATCACATGGTTGCCAGCACATCTGGCTTCCCCATTGACTCTGCTTATCAGGTCACCAAAGGGGATCACGTGACCCCGGGACACCGCGGCCATCGTAAATATGAGTCAGTGTCCAAGCATCTGAGTTTTGATCACGTGACCACGGGGATGCTGCAACAGTCATGTGTGTGAAAAACGGCTCCAAGTCACTTTTTTTTCCAGTGCCATTTTAACTTTGAACGGTCACTAAGTGAAGTCGAGGACTCCCTGTACAACATTCCAGAGAGCCATTTTAACCATGTGACTTTCTAGCAATCTAAATAGATCTGCACCCTGTAGACCCTGTTTTTTTTCCTGTTCACTGACCGACACAAACTGGCCACCTGTTCCCTTACCTGTTCTGTTGAGTCTTGCCATGTTCAGCATTGCTTCTTGATAGGCAAGTTCCACGTCTTCTTGGGTCACAACCAGCTTGATTTTATTCCATTTTTCTGGCTAAGGCACAGAAGGAAAGAGAAAGGCTACATACAGCTATATTGTGGAATTTTAGGGGGGTTTTTTTTTTCTACAGTTACTTCTTATCCTTTCCTGATAACCTTAGGATGGGATTTGACACTTACAGTATAGTAGTATAGCCTTTATTGTCATTGTACATCATATATACAACGAAATTGGTTATTAGCAGCATGCTAGCATAACCTTTTAACTGAATACTCAAGATTTCTTTCTTGGTTGCACACCAATTCAAGCTCATCAATCGAATCAATCAATCAAATTAATATTTGAACAGCATTAAGTGCCAATTCTCCCAACTTGAAAAAATCCTTTGAAGCACTTCCTGCTGCATTTTGATTTTCACTATCTGATCAGCCACAAACTTTTAGTAGCATCTGAAACAGAGTTCCAGAATGTTTTTATTTCCAGTTACACAACAAATTTCTAAGGGCAAACTAGAAAAACAGGGTTATCTTATTGCTTGTCTACACTTCCTCTTCTTCAATAAATTTTGCTCCAAGTACAATAAAAAGTATTTTTTTCTGAAACAGATTTCTACAGTCAATGTACATCCAGAAATTTGTTTTTACAATGACAACTTTCCATACATATATATAACCATATTCTAAGGTTATCTCCAGATATTTTATATATATATATATATATATATATATATATATATATATATATGTATATGTATATGTATATGTATATGTATATGTATATGTATATGTATATGTATATATGTGTGTGTGTGTGTGTGTATGTGTATGTGTGTGTGTGTGTGTGTGTACAGTTAATATCTCGGGTTTCTTCCCATGTAATTGTAAACATATCCTTAAAAGGGTAGTAGCGACGTTTCGACGAAATCACATTCGTCATCTTCTGGCTGAAGTTCTCAGTTTGATTCTTATGGGCAAACTGTGTGATCGTAACTGATGTTTTTCTATGAAAAGAGGCAAAGGTGTATTCTGACTGGTTGACAGTGTTGTTGTATTCTGATTGGCTGATGATGTAGCTGTATTTTGATTGGGTGGAAGCACTGTTGCTTGGTTGTGGGTTAATGGATAAGTTATGCTGGAAATGGTGGCAACACAGGCATTATGATGAATCTTTGATCTATGGTTTATATTTTGTGTTAAGATTCGTCTGTCTATGAGAGCAGGTTTCCAAATAGTAGGCAGATGGGAAGTGTCATCACGTTTATTCATACAATATGGTCTTTTCTCTATTTCAATGGCCTCTCTGATTATTCTGCCATTGAGATGTTCTATTTTTGCAACTGTTTTTGTGTTATTAAAATTAATATTATGTCCTGTGGCATTTATGTGTTGTACTAATGATGATGTGTGTTCTTTCTTTTGTACTGAATTTTTATGTTCCTCGATGCGCACACTCATTCTTCTGTTGGTCTGTCCAATATATGTTGAGGGGCAGGAAGCGCACGGGATTTCATATATGCCTTGATCTTCTAATTCTATTTTGTCTTTAGGGTTTCTCAGAATAGACGATATCTTTCTATCTGTGCAAAATATGGTTTTGATGTTGTGTCTATATAATACTTTGCTAATTTTATCCGTTGTTCCTTTTATATAGGGCAAGATGGCTTTCCCATTGTTTTGTTCCTCTTGTTGATTTCTCTTCTGTCTGGGTGTTACATGCTGGATCATACTGATGATTTTATTTCTACAGAACCCATTTGATGTCAGTACGTTAGATAATGTATATAATTCTGTTTGTAAATGTGCTTCATCAGCAAGACGTTTAGTTCTTGTGGTTAATGTTTTGGCAACAGAGTTTATTTGTGCTGGATGGTGATGTGATTTAGCGTTGAGATAGCGGTTTGTATCTGTCTTCTTTTGATAGATGGTAAGTCCTAAGGTGCCATCAGATTTTTTACAAATTAATACATCAAGGAAAGGCAACTGATTTTCTGATTCTATCTCCATGGTGAACTTTATTTTGGGATGGAGGCTGTTCAAATATACTAAGAAGTTTTCCAGCTTATCTCTTCCATGCGGTTCATCATAATTATTATTTATTTTATTTCTATACCGCCCTTCTCCCGCAGGACTCAGGGCGGTGCACAGCCAAAATAAAACATTGTATACAAAATTTAAAAAACAATTTAAAAACAATTAAATAATTTTGGCCCAAATAATTTAAAACAACCCAAATTAAAACCGAATCAATTAAAACTGAGAGGACGGGATCAAGCCAGCCCAGCTAGATGGAATAAGTATGTTTTTAGGGCCTGACGAAAAGTCCGGAGGTCTGATATCGTGCGTAACTCAGGGGGTAGGTCGTTCCAGAGGGCTGGTGCCGCCACACCATAATGCCTGTGTTGCCACCATTTCCAGTATATATTTCTACAGAACCCATTTGATGTCAGTACATTAGTTAGTGTATATAATTCTGTTTGTAAATATAAAACATAAAATATAGATCAAGGGTTCATCAAAAGGCCTTGTATTGCCACAAGTTCCAGCCAAATCACATTCCAGCCAGCCACAAAGATGAAGCCCTGCCACCTGGTGGAGAAAAACCGACCATACACCCGAAGCCAAGCCAATAAACACAGACTGGGACTCCCAACCAATCAGAATGAAAAGGTGGAGCCATCCCAGAATACCAGCACCAGATTTGAAATAGTAACGGCAGTTACTGCAAAAGACCCTTCACATAAGCCTGATGATGGCAGATGAGATTCTGTCGAAACGTCGCTTCTACCCTTTTAGGGATATGTTCACAATTACACGGGAAGAAACCCGAAATATTAACTGTACACACACACACACACATATATATATGAAAATAATATAAACCAACAGAACAGGTTGGTATGAAATAAATTACATTTAGCCTACTTTGTTCAAAGTTTGGCATAGCTTTGTCACAGCTGCCCCTTTGTTGGATTTATATTTAAAGTGATTTACTTACGATGTCTAACCACTGATGGACAGCTACAGCTACTTGTGTTCCCAATGGTTTGGTTAACACCAGCACATCTCCCGGGACTGCATTATCTGGCCTAGAAGTAATGAACATATATTATTAAAAAGCACACATGCCATCATTATTTTTCAGTAATTATTCCACAAAGTTTATTCAATATTATCCAGAGATCTTATTTAGAATGAATACAACCAAAAAAGGCTCTCATTTAGTTACCACAAGTTATCTTTTTTCATGTATCCACAGATAATGATCAAGACTTACAAATATATAATGAAGATTATTGATAGATTTTTATCGGAGGCACATTGAATGCTAATATGACAATTTTGCCCTAAAAGGAAATTGTTACTAGTTTCAGTGTCTGTTACTCCTATAAGATTTTGTTGCCTTTATTTTAGACACTGAAAATTAGACAGATTTTCAGAGCTCGGATTTTTAACAGCTGGAATCATGAAATGATTTACAGTCACACTGTTTTTCCAACTTGGGTAAAATAGACCAGCTACCTACATGGTTCTCATCAGTGAACATATAGAAACTCAATATAACCACAGTATATTGTAGAACTGCTATCACAATGAGTTCTAAAGTTATCACTGAAACTGTAATGTGTTAAATTTCATTTTGTTTTGTTTACAGCATTATTTTAATCCAAACACTGAATACTGCAAATCAAAGTTGACTGTTTGGCATCCTGTATGAGCCTGATCAAGTGTAACTTTTTAAACAAGTCACGATTAAATCAACTGTGTCTTTGCAAGATGAATGCTCTTAATAAATTTGCGAAGTTTCACCGGAAAAACATGCATTGTTATTAATCTCCCCAGTCCAGAGCCAAAGGCAAGCATTTAATTTCCTCAAAGTTAGCAACACATAAGAGAAACAATTCAGAATTTTAGAAGTAGCTACCTCTTTTAATACTTTCAGCACCTTTTCCTTGGCATAAAATGCTCCAACTTACATTATAAACTCATTAGGCTGACAGACAGTTGTGGCCACTCCTCCTAAAACAATCCAAGGGTTTAATACTGTTTGACCACCAGTCACTGATGTTCCTGCCTCTTCTGCAGCATCTTTAAATCCTTGGATAATTAGAGGCATGATTTTATCCCTTTCCTTCAGAGAAAAACAAAACAAAACAAAATCCAAGTAAGAAAAATCAATTGCCCAGTCAAGCATAATTTTTACAATTTTCAAAGACGGTAATATAAGCAAGAACAACTAATAATTGAAAGAACAGAGGTGGACAATTGGCAGATTCAGGATTACAGATGCTTGAAATACCATTTACTTGTATTGTGCAGATTAATGTTAATTTATAGGTTATATAGAATAACGTATTAGCATTTCTTATCATCACAATTAAAGGAACTTACCCTGTCTGTCATTTTATTACTGATACCAAGAAGCATCAACATATTGTCACATTCGGTGACTCCCATGGCATAAAGATCACTAAGGACATTGGCACATGCGATGCGTCCCTGGAAAAAGCAACACAAACAATTGTCATTGAACTGCTATTTTAATGCTTAACCTCCTTCCCAAGCTAACCTTAAAAAGAGACTGGGCGAGACTGAGAAATCTACCAACTGAAAATTGAAGTGGCAGATGGAAGAAGCAAGTGTAATGAATGAAAGAAATGAACAGAATTGCTATCGCTATTGTATTTAGTTCTTGTTGTATACTGAGCAGACTAAGCAATGCACCAATTTATTTATTTATTGGGATGCAAAAATGTTTTGACCATTAAAGCAATCTTAAACAGAACCCACAAGAAAACCAACAAACCTTGAAAAACAACATATGTAAAAAAAAAAAAAAAACCGATTTGTTTTAAACAAAAAAACATTATCACAGGAATGTGCAAAGTATTTAAGCATACAGGGACAAACATTATCTCAGAACGGTTGCTTGAAAGGCTTTCTCAGACAGTGTGTAAATTCACTGCCCACATGACATCTCTCCTGGCACAGCAAAGCAGCTGTCCAAGGGAAACCACCAGAAAGGCAAGTGGTTGACACTAATATCCGTTGCAGAACATCCTCTGAACATTTTGCCCAGTCCTATGCTTCACCGGCCTTATCACAGATCAGATGCCCCCAAATTTTGGCATCAATAGTGATTTGCGGTAGTCAATAAGAGAGAGAAGTTAAGCACCAAGCAGAAATTCTCTGTATATTATTTTCCATTGGGTAAACTAATAAATTTTGATTTTTTAGTTGTTAAAACCTTTTGCTCTGAGTTTAGAAGAATGCAATAGAATATTACTGAATTCCTTACACAGTGGTACCTCAGTACTCATCATTATCTGGTTCCGGAAGGTACGATGAGTACCAACAATGCTGAGTACCAAACACATTTTTCCCATAAGGAGTAATGTACCATAGTGAGATTCACAAGGCAGCTGACAGCAACAACTTCTAGTTTGTGTGTTGCGTACCAAACAAACGATGAGTAGTGGGACAAATTTTTCACATCAAAATGCATTGAGTACCAAAGTTGATGAATTTCAAAGGAGTCGAGTATCAAGGTACCACTGTATAAGGCTATCATTCATTTAGTTAAGAGTAGAAATAATTTAAATGCTCAACCCAAGATCAGTCCCCAGCTGGGAAAAAGAAAGGAATTTCTTCAAAGGCCTGGTAGTTCCGGACAAAACCGAGAAAGACTAAACCAAAGCCAGGTGAAATTGATAGTCTGACATCCATCCCCATTCCTCCAGAGTTCTTATTTGACAAAAAGTGACCAACATCTTAAGGCATCTTACCATCATATAAGGGTCGTCGACAATGGGATAAATGTAGTCTGTTGTCTGGACCAAAGACAGACCTCCGTGTCTCAAAGGAATAACGCAAGTATCCATGCCAATCCCTGTAATAAAAGTAACTTGCTTTATTTTTCAGAATATTGGCCTGTTCTTGTAATTGCCTTTCTAGTTCTACATATTCCTAGCAGACAGGGTAATCCGAACTGTGCATATCCTGTGTGACTCTATTTGAAAAATTGCTGAATGAATGTTCGTAAATTGAGAACTACCTGTATCTGGAATGTTAAATTAAAAGACAATAGATGGTTTTGGTTTTTAATAGTTTTTCACTTATCTGTCTCTAAGCCACATACACCAAAATCAGAAAAACACAAAAATAATTAACATGAATTAAATTCACCATTAGCAGGATGTATTAAAAAGAAAAGATTCCCATATTAAGATTAAAAATAAAAAAAAATACCCATAAAGATAAGAAGATTTATGCTAACAGCATTTTCATACATTAAGACAATAATCTGGCATATAAAAGCTTTTGGTTATAAAATAGAAAGTTAAGTTTTTTAAAATGTTATAGAATCCAACTTTTCTAATCGCTATTTGAAGCATAACTAAATGAAGCTTCTTTAGGACTGAGCCCAGACCACTAATCCTAGAGCAGTTTTGCTGACTGCCAATGTTCCCCTATGATTTTAGGCAGAATATTTTTTTTAAAGAGTGGAACATAGAGAGTTGAATCTCTATGTTCCACTCTTCATTAACGTGCATCGGAGACCCAAGAAATAATTATAACCAGTAAAATACAGTAAAAGGTATTCTTACCCAATCTTGGCATAACAGCCCCCAAAAACTGTTCATCTTCCTGGAAATGATTTTCTTGTAAAGATTCGAGCAATTTCTGCAAAATGTCCTGAGGCACTTTACAGCCAGTGCCTTTAAGTTCCGTGAATCGGGTTAACCGAAAACTTTTGTCAAGTTCGTAACTTTCTGGATTAAAGGACTCTCGAACAGACATGATTCTCACACTGTTAGTAACGGCAGATTTTCTTCTTCTTTGTGAAATAGGCAGGGTTGTTATCCTAGGTTTAAAAAAACAAACAAACATATGACATAAAAGTTGTCTTTTATGACAGTCGCATATTCTATATAAAAATGTGACCTCCCAACTGTTTTTGTATCGAAAATACATCAAAATTCTTTGTGAAACAGCCCATTAGATTTCATTTTGTCTGCTAAATTGTACAGTGACAATCTAGTGGAGTTAAATTGCCAATGAAACAACTGTGATCTTACTATATGTAATTACAAACTGATTTTTGTTCTTAATCTTTGCATTTGCAGTACACTACGGATAATTTAGAAATAAAAGGCCATATAAACACTTTGAAATTCCTTATGCAATACCTGTTCAAGCAGTAGACATTTTTCTTTTCAGTTAGCCTGTATGCGTTTTGTAGATGTTAATCCATGCCAAACTGTGATGGTTGAGATGAATTGTTGAGACCACTCCAAATATAGACCAAGACACCAACTGAATTTTAACTTAGTGCACGAATGTGGAATTATCAGGGGTTGACAGGGAAAAGAGCAATGAAGTCAGAGACAAATGAATTATTGATAGTCGCATCAGAATAATTCAGAAGTCTTATGATGTTTGTTAAAACATAAAAACAAAAATAGATATAAACCTAAACAGTCAAAGGTTCAAATATTGTATTTAATTCACACCTGCAGTTGAGGAACCATCCATACATTGTTTTTGTTTAAAATATTCCTGGTAACATTTTGTCTCCATGATAAGGACCACATCTATCATATCCTCTTCTCCATTCACACTGAGAATGCCTCATCAATAACATTTGGGTCTTGTCCAAGGTAAGTTTCAATTTGTTTACCTTACATGTATCCCACAATTTCAGTCATTTCAGACATTTTTTTCCAAGCTTCTAGATTATTTCTTCCAGCGGTTTAAGTGAAATAAAGAATGCCCTGAAGGATGCCATTTGTATCAATTTGGGATCTATATCATCTATCAATAGGACTCAATTAATTTGCTACCCTAAATTCAGACAAGACAACAAGCTAGAATGGATCCAATTTGAAATGAATCCTGGAGAATCAATATTCTTCAAGACTATCTGAAAAATGACAGCTACCAGATGATTCTAGACCTTGATATCAAACAATATAGTGGCTACACCCATCTCTTATTACTTGAAACTAGGGCACTGGATATGAATAATTTTGTAAAATATTCTGTAACGGTAAGAGGCCAAACGGGTTTTCAAAACTGGAATGTTGAACCAATGGGCCAGCAATAAACAATTTGGAAAACTTCAACTAACTGTACATCAAATGGGGGCAGCAAATAAACTTTTCTTGCCACATTCTTAATGACAGTGAATGTGCTAACTGCCTCTTCAATTTGATTTTATTTGTTAGATCATCATTTTATCTGCCTTGCTGGCTTCTTTTCCTAATTTTTTTTTTAAGTGGGGGAACGTGATCTAATCAGCTACAAACATAGTTGACAGATCATTCACTGAACACCAAAAAAATGCAAATACTTTGATCCCACATATTTTAGAGGTAGTTTGGAGACCACACAATGCTGCAGATTTCCCCCCCCGCCCTTAATTTTGATGTTCTATGTTGTGAACTCTGCCAGTGTGTGGATAAAATAAATGTGTACGGCTTTTGGATACTGTTTATTCAATCACTGTTAAGTCTGAATGCTTAACAATTCTCTTTTCTGTAGTGAGTTGTAGTAAAATATTTGAAATAATTAATCCCTATTCATCAATTAGAAACCACTATCACCCAAACATTGAGTCCCCAATGAATATATTTTGCTATTACGGTTATGATTGTGAAAAGATCCTTTGTATGTGAGTTTGGAGAACCAGACAAGCATAGAATACCCAGGGAAAACAATGAACATTAATGGCTAGGTCTGACTGCTTCAGGCAGGACCACAAGTAATATCTAACTGGAGCCTGTATCAAGATTGCTATTGATGTCTCCCCTAGATAAAACTGTTCCAGAGCACCACAAACTCTGGCCTGGCAGAAACACTACTCAGTTATGGGTCCCTGGCCAAATATATAAATAGATGTAACTCTATTATTGCAAATTAAAAGTCTGAATGAACATTACACTGCAGATTAGTTCTGGCAATCAATGAGTTACTATTTTGTGTCAATAACTGCTTACATGAACAATTTGTTTCATTTTACAATCAGAGGGGGAAAACATTTTTCTTAAACACAAGATCGTTACTTTCTGGTTCGCTGAAGTAGCTCACATAAATAGGTATTTGTAAAAATAAGTGATTAGTTGAACATCAAAATAATCTCCCAATACTTGTGAATTTAGTAATCACATACTTTAATTAAATTCAATTAAAACTCCTTCCAATAAATGTCAGAGTTGTAAAATGCTTGAAACCACAATCACAGAAATGTTTAGAAGAAAATGTTACTGAGTTGCGCCAGGTAAATTGGTAAAAGAACACAACTGAAATAATTCAATGAAGAAAGTGATACTTGTAATCAAACTATATTTGGTACTGTTGTATTATTTAAGCTTATATTTTCCTCCAAAAAAATATCCAATCTCCATTACTACCTAAAATATTACCATTATCTTATTATGTTATTAAATAACTAAATAGTTATATGTTTGATATATTCTGCAACCAGCGATGGATGCAAGGGCCGGATGCCCTACCTGAACACATGCTGAAATTTTAATATTATTTCTGAACAGATACATTACATTCAATATGAATTTAAAACAAAGTCAGAGCTTAATACATTATAAGAGGCCAGTTAAATCAAAGAGAAAATTACATAAAAGATTACATTGAACTGGATCATGGCACGGTACAGCTGACATTTTAACATCTCAAGACTAATAAACAGGAGCAATATTTTAACCATTTTCTTCTCTTTCCAAATGAGGCACCACCATTTCTTTACAAAACACTCCAGATAAGCAAGCTATTCACGATCTTCCTTACAGACTTATGAGATCAATGGAGCTTCTAGGCATTATACATGTGCAATATTACACACAAACACATCAGGAATGTAACAAAATTTTGGAGAGATGACTACAAAATTCCAAGCGTGTCATCCTGGCTCTTTGGAAAAGCCATGAAATTAAACAGAAAGTTTTTCCAGCCAAATGAAGGGTGGAGACACCAGCGCTGAGCTTATATAATTTTGGCTAAAATGTACATTAGAGGAACCCAAGCGAACCAGGCCCCAAAGGTGCTTTTCTTCCAAAAGACAATGGGATTTTCTTGTTTCTTTTTCCTTGAAAATGTTTTCAGTTCAGTTCGATTGGGATGTCTATGGAGATTCTCAGTCATCCAGAGGTCATGGCTATCCCAAAGGTGCTTTTTTTTTTACAAAAGGCAACTGGACTTTGCTTTCCTTTTTTTTAAAACAGAAGTTTAGAACTGAAGAAGCTTCTTGGATTAGAAGCAAAGTGTTTTCAAGAAAAAAAAAAAAGAACCAAGAAAGTCCGGTACAGGTACGATCACGGTTGAGCCCAACATTTCTGTTGCTAAGTGAGACATTTGTTAAGTGAATTTTGTCCCATGTTACCACCTTTCTTGCCACAGCTGTTAAGTGAAATCACTGCAGCTGTTGGTAGCACGGTTGTTAAGTGAGTCTGGCTTCCCCACTGCTTGCCAGAAGGTTGCAAAGGGGGATCGAATGACCCGGGGACATTGCAACTGTCATAAATATGAGTCAGTTGCCAAGCGTTTGAATTTCTATCACATGACCATGGGGATGCTGCAATGGTTCTGTGAAAAACGATCCCGAGTTCCTTCTTTCAGTGCTGATGTATCTTTGAACAGTCTCTAAACAAACTGTTTTAAGTTGAGGACTAACTGCATTTGCCTTCATTTGCAAGAAAGTCCAGTTGCCTTTTGGAAAAAAGCACCTTTGGGACAACCATGACCTGGATGATTGAGACTCTCTATAGGCATCCCAATTGACTGAATTGAAGCTTCAATAATCTAACTTCACGGTTAGATTATTGCAATGCGCTCTGCATGGGGCTACCCTTGAAAAGTGTTCGGAGACTACAGTTGGTCCAGAACGCAGCCGCTTGAGCTGTCGTGGGTGCACCTAGATACACCCACATTACACCAATTCTCCGCGAGCTGCACTGGCTCCCTATTGGTCTCCGGTCACAATTCAAGGTGTTGGTTATTACCTTTAAAGCCCTACATGGCTCAGGGCCAGGGTATCTTTGAGACCGCCTTCTACGCATAACTCCCAGCAACCGGTATGATTCCACAGAGTTCGTCTCCCCCGGGTCCCATCAGCTAAACAATGCCGGCTGGCGGGCCCACGGGGGAGGCCTTCTCTGTGGCTGCCCCAGCTCTCTGGAACCAGTTACCTCCTGAGATCTGGACTACCTCCACCCTATTGGCCTGGGGGTGAGGACCTGGCTTTTCCGGCAGGCCTGGGGCCGTTGATCTCGCTCTTGTGATTTGGCAAGATCCGGCCATGAAATGGTGTGAATGAGTTTTTAATGTTTTTAATTTTTCAATGTTTTTTATAATGATTTTGAAAAATGTATTGTGAGCCGCCCTGAGTCTTCGGAGAGGGGCGGCATACAAATCAAATCAAATTAAATTAAATTAATCTTGGCTGAGAACATTTTCAAGAAAAACCTCCAAAGAAAGTCAATTTGCCTTTTGGAACAAAAGCAGAATAGAATAGAAATAGAAAGCAGAATAGAAATATAACAAGAATAGAAAAGAATACGGAGGAAAATAGAATAGAAAATATGGAATAGACTAGAAAGGAAAATAGAAGAGAATAGTTGGAAGGGACCTCGTGGGTCATCTAGTCCAACCCCGAGCTCCAGCAGGAGACCTTTGAGACCACCAGGACCTGGAGGACGGAGATTCTCCATAGACCAGGCAAAGGTGGGTTTCTTCTGGTCAGTCCCAATTGCAGCAGCCCAGCCGGTCGTGTTCCCACGACCCGCTTAATCCGGAGTCGCTCCGAAGCAAGAGCCAGGTTGGAAGTGGCTCTTGCCTGCTTTTCGGGGAAGCGGGAAGCCCAGCAGCCCGGAGCCCAACCGAGGGCGGCAGAAACCCCTTCCCTCCCTCCCATCCCAGCCGCCTTCCCGCCTTCTTCCTGGCCCGGCCGGCGGAGTGGGCGGAGCTTCGGACCCTCGCTCCTCCCTCCCCCCCGAGGGGCGTGGCCGCGGCGGAGAAAGAGCGACGCGAAGCCAGACCAGGCTCGCGCTCCGGGCGTTCCAGGCGCACTGCGCACGCGCGGGGCCTCCCGCTCTCGCCTCCCCCCCCCGCCCGTCGGGGAGGGACGGAGGGAGTGAGGGGAAAAAAAAAAAAAGAAAGATGTCGGCGAGCGGAAAGATTAACCTCTTCCCCTCCGGAGGCGGCCAAGATTTTTTTTTTTTTTTTAAAGGAGCGCCTTGTTTTAAGGGGCCCCTCCGGGCTTTCCTCACACACGCCCCCCACCGGGCTTTCCCGCGCGTTTCCCACCCCACCCTGGGGGGGGCGCATTCCCCTTTAAGCGCCCCTCCCTCCTCTCTCTCCACCCTCCCTCCCCCCCCCCCGCGGCCTTCTCCTTACCGCGTCTCGGCTGCTCTCCCGCCCGCCGACGGGACTCCCCGCGCCGCTCCGGCTTGCCCCCCACTCCGTCCCACAATGCACCGGGGCGCCTGGCCGGCCCCGGCTCGCGCTCGCCCTCTCCCCTCAGCGCCGCCTCAGTCGCAGGAGGAGAGGGGGGGGGCGAGAGAGAGAGAGAGAAAGGCGAGAAAAGAGCGTCGGGGCGGGCACGAGGGGGTTAATTTTCCCCGCCTCCTTCCCCTCCCTCAAACGGCCGAGAGGGAGGGAGGGGGGGGACAAGAGACTTAACGGCTGAGCCCGAGTGCCGCTTCGGAGGGAGGGCGCCGCCCCCCTCCCTGCGCACGCGCACGCACGCACGCGCGCGCGCGCAGGGCCCCCCTGCCGCCCGAGGGCGCCTGCGCAGGAAAAAAGGCGGGAAACGCTGAGGCGGCTCGGGCTTGGGAAGGGCGGGGCGGAGCAAAGGCGGGCGCCTCAGGGGAGACTTTCTCCTCCTCACACACACACACGCACACAAACCCCGCCCCGCTTTCTGCGCGGATGGGAGGCCTCCAGGTGATCCTGGGCTTCTAATTGCAACTGAGGAGGGGGAATAATAATAATAATAATAATAATAATAATAATAATAATAATAATAATAATAATAGTCAGCCCTCGGCTTTCCACCACAATGGAGAGCCCTGTGTTTATGTCCCTAAGCGAGACGCCTTTCTTTTTTTGCACCATTTTACGACTTCCCTTGCCCCAGCGGTGAAGTGAATGGTTGCTGGGGTTAAGTTTGTGAAATGAATCTGGCTTCCCTGTTGCCTTCGCTTGTCAGAAGTTCGCAAGAGGGGGAATCACGTGACACACACCCACACTCATGACACTTATAACGGTCATACGTCTGAATTTTGATCACTTGGCCATGCGGGGGGAGAGTTCTGCAATGCAGTAGTGGGATTCAAATCCCATTGCTACTGGTTTACTCATGGGTGCATGCACAACGCTTCACATGCGAAGAGAGAGGTCCGGGCAGGTGGGTGGAGCCTCCTGCCGCCGCTGCTACCAGTTCGACTGATCCAGGGCAAACTGGTAGCTACCCACCACTGCTGCAATGGTCCTAAGTGTGAAAAATGGTCATAAATCACTTTTTCAGCACCTTCCCCTCCCCTCTGAGGCTGTTCTAACTTTGAATGGTCACTAAATGAACTGTTGTAAGTTGAGACTAAGGAAAGTTAAGGGAAGGGGAGGAAAGGAGATGAAGGAAGGAAGGGTGATAGTAGGTATGTAGACAACGGATGATAGAGAAAAACAAAGGGAGGAAGGAAGGTAGGTATGTAGATGAGAGAGGGATGATGGATAGATGAAGGAAGGAAGGTTACGGTAGGTATTGCAATGAGAGAGAGAGAAAGGAAAGAGAAAAAGAAAGAAAAGCACTGGCATGATGTGATCACGCAGGACATGTTAGGAGTCCAGCTGGCATTGAAAGGGATCTCAAACGTCACTAAACCTCACCTACCTATCTGGATTTCTATTCTCGAAGAAGCTGCTTGAAGTCAGGCAAATAAGCCCTTCTTTTTTCCCTTGTCTTCCTCAGGCTGAATTCTTCTAAGCATGTGCAGAGGACTTCTGCATGGCAAAACCAGAATCCCTGGCTCTCGGTGTAACACACTTCCAGCCTGAAAGAGACAGGCTGACCTTATTTGCTGGCAATTCAGGCTGAAATCCTTTGAAGCACATCCAGGGCGCTCATGGAACAGCCCTTTAATACGGATGCGGGATTGCCAAGAATCTCTGCCTGTTGGCGGAGCGCATTTCCTCTCTCAAAGCAACCAAAGAAGGGAAAAAAGAAATCAAAGCAAAATATTTCTTGTAATTTGCACAATGCAGCTCTGGGATTTTCAAATGCAGAATTTTTAGCCTTGCCAAATTGCAAGGGCCCAGCCAAACCGGCAGCGACCTCAGTTAAGCCCAAAATTTTCATCGCTAAGCGAGACATTTGTTAAGTGATTTTACGACCTTTCTTGCCACGGTTGTTAAAGGGATAGCTGCAGTTGTTCAATTGGAAAAAACGGTTGTTAAGTGAATCTGGCTTCCCCATTTACTTTGCTTGTCGGAAGATCGCAAAAGGGGATCACTTGATTCCCTGGGACACTGCAATCGTCATAAATATGAACCAGTTGTCAAACATCCAAAGGGGATGCTGCAAATGTTGTAAGTGTGAAAAACGGTCATAAGTACCTTTTTTCAATCCCATTGTAACTTCGAACAATCACTAAATGAACTGCTGTAAATTGAGGACTACCTGTAACTGGATGGTTTTGGGCCAGTCACTTTCAGTCCTGGCAGCCTCCCTGGCAGGATTCCTGTTGCAACAAGGCAAGGGCATCCCATAGTAATCTGCCACAGATCTTATAGATGAATTATAAATCAAACCCTCAAACCAATGAATACATCCTGAATAATCTCACATAATCCGGAACTGATGCAGCAAAGAAAATATGCAAGGATAACTTTGTTCCATATAAATGTGTGACTGTAAATGTTCAAAAAGTTGTTTTTAAAAGATCCTCAGAGCTTAGTCATTGATTTCCTAGATTAAAAAAACAGCCCACCTTTATTTTAAAAATAATACCAGTTTATAGAAAGTCATTAAGTAACCCTGTATACACATTCACTTTTTTCTTCCATTGTCTTTCTATTTTGGCCACTGTTCAGAAAGTTTACACCTTGGCCAAGCCTCCGAGGAAATTATGACGGGATCTTGCTTGTGGCCAGATCGTTGAATGCAAAGGCTGTACCTATTATTACATAGTTTGGGTTTGACTCTGTATGTTGTAGGAACCTCAGCTAATTCAGCTAACAGCCATTAAACAATTATGCTTAATACACTACGTGAACCCAGTTTCAAGGAATCAAGTGACTGGTTTTTTTTCTGACTCAGAGTTTCTATTAAAATATTTATTTTAAATATAGATTTTAGCCAATTCAGACTTGATGGGAGCCAATTTCTAGACTGCATATAAAATTTTAAGTTGGAGGTTTATGGAGCTGTTGATAGTGTTTTGAGTTCATGGCAGCGATGAAATCCAATTTTTTTTGCTGTTCTGTGGGCGTGGCTTGGTGGGCATGGCAGGGGAAGGGTACTGCAAAATCTCCATTCCCACCCCACTCTGGGGCCAGCCAGAGGTGGTATTTGCTGGTTCTCCGAACTACTCAAAATTTCCGCTACCTGTTCTCCAGAACCTGTCAGAACCTGCTGGATTTCACCCCTGGTTCATGGATCATCAAATGTGTCAACTCGTAACAACCACATATAGATAGTCCTCGATTTACAACCTTATCCTCTGAATCTTTGAACTTTTAGATAAATAGAATTGTTTTTGTTGGCTTCTGGACTGGACTTTAATTCAATCTATCCTACTGAATTGGCCGTAAGTGCCGATGCTGGTTCTCAGCCTCGGACTGTTGACTTCACCTTTTGCCATCTGAAATTCCAGACAGGATAAAAAGTTAGCGTCTTCGAGGCTCAATGTGGGGTGTTTAATCTTTAACTTGGTCTTTTCAAGTAATATTTTTAAAAAATATTGAATCAGCCGCCACAAAAATTAGGATTTGGGACCCCTCCATATTTGGTTCGTGGAACAGCCCTAAGTAATTACTTGAGTGGGATATGAAATTCTTGAGCAAATTTTCTGCGTTTTGTCAGCTCTCTCTGTAGTGCGGACCATTCTTTTGTCAAGCAGGTTATTTGGCTCAAGTTGAACATTGTTTTGGATGAGCCATCCATGGAATGGCAGAGTTAGGAAATGATTTCTTAAAAGTTACTCTTTACATTGAAAAGATGACAAAGTCTCCAGCTAAGGAGACAGGGAGGTATATGTGAGAAAAATAATCCAGTTTAAAAGAATACTTGTTTTCCTCTCTTGTGCTTGGTTTTATAGTGACAAAATCAGCATTACAGTCCCTGGTACATCTCGACTCAGGGAAATGGCTGGCAAACTATATAATTTCTCTAACTTGGACATTGTCAACTTGACACCATCAAGCTATGCATTTCTATCTCTCTCAAGGTGTCCACTGAAAACAAGATGATTGAAGCAATTTGCCACAGCCACCTACAGATGTAGCCGTTACAACCAAATAATTGCCTTTCTTGAGCATCCTTCAGAACAGAGGCAATAAACACTAATAAAAGAGATGACACAGTGAGCAGACACAGATGTTTAAACCCAAAAGTTGTTTGTTCAATGTGCTTTATGAACTCAGACATTGTGGTTTGTAAAAACAATGTATGATTGGTAGGTTATTTGCTAAACCAGGGCTTAACTGTGAAGCCAGTGGCCATAATTGAATGATGTGATTTGGCTTCATCGGGAGATAAGACTCATTCAGAATCATATTATGAAAGGTGCTTTGTGCTTTAGTTATAAAAATGACATCTCCCACCGTTTGTAATTTGCTGAGAACTGCTTATAGTAGTTGGGGTAATTGGGGCAAGGTTGTGATATAGTACATGTGGATAAATATATAGTTTGTTTTAAGCAGTAAATGGTTTGTAAGAGTGTTTATTGGGAAAGGAGTCCGGCAAGGCTGTATACTGTCACCCTGCCTATTTAACTTGTATGCAGAGCACATCATGAGAAAGGCGGGCTAGAAGAATCAAAAGTTGGAATTAAGATTGCCAGGAGAAATATCAACAACCTCAGATATGCAGACGATGTCACTCTAATGGCAGAAAGCGAAGAGGAACTAAAGAGCCTCTTAATGCAGGTGAAGAAGGAGAGTGCAAAAGTTGGCTTGAAACTCAATATTAAGAAAACTAAGATCATGGCATCCAGCCCTCTCAATTCCTGGCAAATAGATGGGGAAGAAATGGAGGAAGTGACAGATTTTAATTTCCTGGGCTCCAAGATCACTGCAGATGGGGACTGCAGCCAAAAAATTAAAGGACGCTTGCTCCTGGGGGGGAAAGCTATGGCAAATCTAGACAGCATACTAAAAAGCAGAGACATCAGCCTGCCAACAAAAGTGCGTATAGTCCAGGCGATGGTTTTCTCAGTTGCAATGGATGGCTGTGAAAGTTGGACCATAAGGAAGGCCAAGCGCCAAAGAATGGAGGCCTTTGAACTCTGGTGCTGGAGAAGACTCCTGCGAGTCCCTTGGACTGCAAGGCCATCCAACCGGTCAGTCCTAGCGGAGATCAACCTTGACTGACTGCTCTTTAGAAGGCCAGATCCTGAAGAGGAAACTCAAATACTTTGGCCACCTAATGAGAAGGAAGGACTGGGAACGATGGAGGGCAAAAGAAGGAGGGGATGGCAGAGAATGAGGTGGCTGGATGGAGTCACTGAAGCAGTTGGTGTGAGCTTCAATGGATTCCAGGGGATGGTCGAGGACAGGAAGGCCTGGAGGAACGTGGTCCATGGGGTCGCAATGGGTCAGACACGACTTCGCAACTAGCAACAACAAAGAGTGTTCATTAATCTTTAAATCATTTTGGAAAGAAGAATAAAAGAAGAACACTTACAAGCCATATTCTATATATAATACAGAGAGGCCTTGACTTAACAACAATTCATTTAGTGACCCTTCAGAGTTACAATGGCACTGAAAAAAATGACTTACGCTTTTCACACTTACAGCCCTTGCAGCATTCCCATGGTCACATGATCAAAATTCAGGCGCTTGGCAACTGACTGGTATTTATGACAGTTGCAGTGTCCTGGAGTCACATAATCTCTTTGGCGACCTTTCTGACAGGCAAAGTCAATAGGGAAACCAGATTCACTTAACAACTGTGTGACTAACTTAACATCTGCAGTGATTCACTTAACAACTTAACAAAGGTTTTAAAATGAGGCAAAACCCACTTAACAAATGTCTCACTTAGCAACAGAAATCCTTCTAAGTTGAGGGTTATCTGTATGTTGTTCTGTTATGGTATGATTTTTCCAATGTTTTCTACACCGTTTACCTATTTTCAGCATTGTTATTATTGTTTCCATAACAGAATTACATAAACCTAAAAGCATTTTTGTTTCCAATCTTAAGCAAGGCAAGCAACCTCCCCCCCCCCCTTTTTTTTTTTTTTACAGCCCTTGACAGGGCTGCAAAGTTAAAACCCTCCTGAACAACTTAAACAAAGCCTTCTTGATTGGATTTATGCTAATGGATCTGCTGTAGGCATTTCTAATTCGTTTCCATTTCTTTCCAGAATTGCCTGGGAGTATTCGAAAGGAGACCATTACAGGTAAAATGAATGCATAACAGGTCAGGTGCCACAAGATGGCATTCGCTGAAGAGCCATTTGCCATCAGGAGGAGCTGCAGCGGAGGCTGGAGACACCGCAGCTGTTGGACTTTATTAGAGAAGAGAAAATTGTTCTTTCATTTGCAGACAGGGAAGAACTTTCTATGATCAGATTTATTTTTACCCAGGGGTGGGGAAATGGAAGGGAAACTATGTCTCTCCCACAAATATCTGCTTGCGTTTGTGCCAATTTCTTTTCTTTTTTTAATTGTTTTTATTATGCATTTTCCTTTGTTCTACATAACGTTTTCATTTCTGCAACAGCAGTGTACTGTATGTATCACATCTCTTTTAAATACACATAGTTTTATACACACTATAATTATAACCATTTTTCTCATAATATGAAAATAATACATACAATGTAATCTTCCCCTTTAATCACCCTGCAATTTAATCTATAATCAAGTATAATCCAGTAATAATATTACTTATGGTATTATTGTTTATATATATTTACTTTTATTTTATTGATTGTCCTTGATTATAAATTACTAACTTCTGCTTCTATTCTCTAACCATTTATAAAATAAGTCCCAAGTTAAATAGTACTCTATTTCCTCTTTATTCTTAATTTTCATTGTTAACCTGTTCATTTTGGCACAGTCTAATATTTTCTTTATTACATTTTCATCTACAGGTATATTTCCGTTTTTCCAATTTTGTGCATACATAATTCTCGCTGCCGTTATCACATGTAATATTAAATATATAGTTCTTTTATTATATTTTCCCAGTAATATACCTAGCAAGAACAATTCTGGTTTTAAATCTATTTGTTGTGTTGTCATTTCTTCTAACCACCTTTTTATCTTTAACCAATATTTTTTCGCCATTGGACAGGTCCACCACATATGGTAATAGGAACCCGGTATCTGTTTACATTTCCAGCACGCTGGCGATGTGTTTTGGAATATCTTTGCCATTCTTGCTGGTGGCAAATGCCATCTGTAGAACATTTTGTAAAGCTTTTCTTTATATGTTGTTGACATCGTTAGTTTGTAGTTTCTTTCCCAAAGTTTTTGCCAATTGTCTAATTCTACAGTATATCCAAAACTTTTGGCCCATTCTATCATGGTTTCTTTTACACGTTCTTCCATTTTAAAATTCAATAAGTAGCTATATATTTTCTTTATTAGCTTATCATCTGTCCCTAGAAATATCTGATCTACTTCTAGGGGTTCTTTATAGAATCCATATATTTCTGCATCTTTCTTGTATCTCATTTGCATTTGGATATATAGCCACCAGTTCAAATCGATTCCTTGATTTTTTAGTTCCTGTTTCGATTTTAAGTCCCCATGTTTGTTTAGGATATCTTTATACTTTACGATTTTGTTCATGCCAATTTCTAAGTGACACTTCTAAACTCCAGAAGAATGTAGAATAGTAGGGTAGGGTAGGGTAGGGTAGGGTAGGGTGGAATGGAATGGAATGGAGTGGGGTGGGGTAGGATGGGATGGGATGGGATGGGATGGGATGGGATGGGATGGAATGGAATGGAGTAGAGTAGAGTAGAGTAGAGTAGAGTAGAGTAGAGTAGAGTAGAGTAGAGTAGAATAGAATAGAATAGAATAGAATAGAATAGAATAGAATAGAATAGAATAGAATAGAATAGAATTATATGGCATCAGGACACTACAGGTAGTCCTCGACTTATAACACTATAGGTAGTCCTCGAGCCCAAAATTTATGTTGCTAAGTGAGACATTTGTTAAGTGAGTATTGTCTCAGGCTGACTCTGTAAACCACTTAGAGAGGGCTGTAAAAGTACTGTGAAGCGGTAGAGAATTGCTATTGCAATATTTTCCTTCCTTTCTTTCTCTTTTCCTTCCTTCCTTTTCCCTTTCCTGTTTTCCCTTCCTCTGAACTTCGGTGGCCCAGTGTTAGAATGTGGTACTGCAGGCTGACTTGCCCACTGTCAGCAGTTCGATCCTGCCTGGCTCAAGGTTGACTCATCCTTCCATCCTTCCGAGGTCGGTAAAATGAGGATCCAGATACCAGTACTTGGGGGCAATAGGCTGACTCTGTAAACTGCTCAGAGAGGGCTGTGAAGCTCTGTGAAGCGGTATATAAGTCTAAATGCTGTTGCTATTGAACTGCTGGGAAACAAACAGTAATTAAATCAGGAATTATCTGTGCTTCAAATTCTGTCATCCCGATTAATGCTCCTCTTTTCCTTAGATCACTTTGTATTCTTCCAGTAATTTGTAAATTCATAAATTGTGGCTACCAATTTGGCTATGTTAATCTCCCCTGTGGATCCTGCCAATATATATATATATATATATTCTAAATCCTTTACATTGGTAGTCTCCAAATAAATCCTCTGGGTTGTCTTATTTGCTGTGATTACAGACCGAGCAGGGAGACTAGTTTTCCGTAATTGATTTCCTGAGATTAATTTATATAGAACAAAGCTGTTGGATGCCCACCATCCTGAGTTACTAACTGCGCAAAAAAACCTGGACACCTTGAGCAATAGAGGAGTGGGCTTGCTGGGTAAACCCTCCCTCCCCCGCTTTGGAACACAAAGCAGCCATTGTGTTTTTCCCTGTGAGTTTTAATGCTGCCCTTCTGTCTCACCTTATTTCGTACTATTGTGGCAAACGCATAAAGTCTCCCAAGCATCCACAAAAGTGACAAGCCAAAAGAAAAACAAGGAAACGCTGGCAGAAAATAAAGACAAAGGAAATAGATATTGGCTTAAGACTTAGCAGGTCTGGTTGCAAAATTCAGGGTTGTCCCCGGATGGAAGCAAAGCACCAAGAGTTTTTGGTCTCTTGGCTGCAGGAGTCTCTAAAAAGAGAAAGGGAAATTATGGAGGAAGCGACTGTGTACTTGTGGCTCAGAGAGTTTTGCAAAATTGATCCAGGTGGGAATGCAAAACGTCAGAAGGCGGAATTCTTATTGATGTTCTCAGATGAGACGCTTCTTGTTCTCTATCCCATTCTGGATGAAAATAACTCTTCTTGCTTATCTCTTGAAGCTTTCCCAAGGGAAGCCCAGCGTAAGGGCAGTCTGGCAAAATGGCTAATTTTAAGGCAGGAGGTGTCGTGGCTGGCATTAGCAGATGACATTACAAACCGGTTGGTCCAGTAATGGCCACGTTGTGATGCTCGGGGCGCACTGCCTGCCAAACCTGTTTATAATCCTCTAGATCCTCTCTCCATTAACTCTGCTGCTGGCTGCTGGCTGGCTTCCCAGAAACCCGGTCAAACGTTTTCCTCCTCTTCAGGCGTTCTTCTCCCAAGTATTTCTGATTTTGCTCTCGATTTACAATGCAGGCAGCAATAACAATAACCCTTAGACTTAGATACCGCTTCACGTTGCTTTTACAGCCCTCTCTACGTAGTGTTACAGAGTCAGTATACTGCGCACAACAATCTGGCTCCTCATTTTACCGACCTCGGAAGGACGGAAGGTTGAGTCAACCTTGGACCTTGGTCAGGATCGAACTGTTGGCAGTGGGCAGAGTTTAGCCTGCAATCCTGCATTCCAACCACTGCACCACCACAGTTCTTACAACCCCGACTTACAACCATAATTGAGCCCAAATTTTCTGCTGTTAAGTGAGTTTTGCTCCATGTTACGACCTTTCTTGGCACAGTTGTTAAGTGAGCCACTGCAGTTGTTAAGTTAGTAACACGATCGTTAAGTGAATCTGGCTTCCCCATTGGCTTTGCTTGTCAGAAAGTCACAAAAGGGGATCACAGGACCCCAGGGACACTGCAACAGTGTCATAAATATGAACCGGTTGCTAAGCATCTGAATTTTGATCATGTGACCATGGGGATGCTGCAATGGTCGTAAGTGTGAAAAATGGTCATAAGTCACTTTTTTCTCTGTTCTTGTAACTTTGAAAGGTCGCTAAAGGAACTGTTGTAAATTGAGGACTACCTGTATCTTGCCTTTTGTTATGTATCACACAATCACAGTGTGCCATTATTTAAATAAACAAAACCACAATTGTTTTTGTTCGCCCCAAACTGTGTTACATGGACAAGTCATTCCCATGTTATAAATTAACAGCAAATTCCATCCCTTCCACAAACAAGCAAAGCACAGCTGCTAATTTAATCCTGCCTTTGGGGCAGCTAGTTTAGCCTTATTGCGAAATTCCTGGCTGATAAAACAATGAATTAATCACCCTTTTACATTAATAACAATATGATACTGACATGAAGGAATCGGACAGAGGTATAGTTGTTTAGAAACACGTACAGTAATTTAAAAAATAATCTGTGGAAAAAAAGCATAATGAATCTGATTAAATTAGACCAATTTATTATTATTATTATTATTATTTTGCTGAACTTGACAAAGAGTCCCAGAGATTGATAACACGACACAATCTTAATGCACCATTTCACAACTAGTCCCTTGTTGTTTTATTAAGAACATAGTAATTTAAAAAATAGCTAAATATGTACATATTAATAAAACATATATACATAAGATTGAGACTTTTACCTAAATATGGGATGATTTTTTTTTCCTAATAAAACCTATAAAAAAAGACGCCCAGAAAAAAGTTTTAATAGTAGTCACAGTTAAAGTCAACACAAGTACAATTGTTTTTAAAGATTCGTAAGACTGCTGATTGTGGGTTAATGGTTACAATACGTACGCTTTGTTTGTAGATTTATGGAAAAGACCAAGAAATTTCATTTGTGGAAGAAAACCCCATCGGCCTCAAAAAGAGGATGTGGGATCCTTACAGACTACAGCACTAGCCCAGGTTTATCAAGTTATCGAGCAAAGACAGCCACGTTTCAGTGGTAAATTGGTTTGTACTGCATTACGTTTAAAAATTTATAAAAAACATTACTGAACTGCAGAAATGATTATTTTTAGCAAGCTGAAGAAGAGGATTCCTAAACACATCATTAGACTCTGCTAGAGATGTCTACGACGGTATCAATGAATTTGTCATGTATGTGGCATTTAACCCTTCACGTAAAACGGGTGTCCAACCTTGGCTGTTTTAAGACCTGTGGACTTCAACTCCCAGAATTCTCCAGCTAGCCTTGCAAGGCTGGCTGGGGAATTCTGGGAATTGAAGTCCACAGGTCTTAAAACAGCCAAGGTTGGACATTCTGATCTAAGGTATGAGGAGACCTTCTCATGTAGAATGTAGGAGATAATGGAAGTAACAAAAAATGCAAATGAATTCAGATGGTGTTCATGAGATATTGGAGTGCATTGAAGATTAGTGGAGAGTTGCTAGCCATACTCCTGCCGGCTTTTATTTGAAAAGAGAAATATTAGCGTAGACCCCCAAATATCTTATCAGCTCTGAAGGGATGGAATAAAGAGGGGAAATATGTGCAGGTGGAAAGAATCTTCCCAAAGTTGTATCCTCCAAAAGGTTCTCACAATTCCTAATCCCCATAAATTAGCAAAACAAAGGAGAATGGAATCTGAGTGCATAAAGTTGATGGTTCTTAGTTCATCAAAGAGGGAATAAAATACATTATTTATCACTCCTATATGCATCCAAGGAGTATTTGATCTGGATTAAATGTGACATCGCAAGTAATATTAATTAATATCTTATGGTCAAATATAACGACAACAATTCTGCTTCTGAAAAAAATAATAATTTTATCCGAGTAAAAATTAACTTTGTGGGGATGGAAGGAAAGACTCAATTTAGAAACTAGTTAAATTAAGATTCATTCAATCTCCTAAAGTTTTACTTTTGATCCCATGACTTCTGCACCAAAAACTCTATATGAAATGGAGGTGTTAGGAGCTCTTTGTAAGATTAAGAGGAGACTTTCTCTTTTTTCCTATTAGAATAGAATAGCCAGCACGCATATATTTATGTGGGAAACTGCCATCATAAAATCAAAATTCATCCTATCACATTGGTTAACAGACTAATTGCACTAGAGCCTCTCTACGAACAAATCTAGTTATCTTGATTAAATCCAAAGGAAAAGTGATTTGTCGCTTAATTATTATCCACGTTAGAAAAGCATGGGGGAAAAAATTGATCGGAGATCGTGAAACAGGAAAGCACAGATAGTGAAGTAATCTAGAAAGGTTGCTGGCATCATCTCAAACCAAGGTTTGAATATGCTAATGAAACACTGGCGCAGAAGGCGTGGCTTCAAGGAGGGTACCTGAAAAAGAGTTAAAAGTTGAAAATTAGCATTTTAAGCAACTATAATTATGATGCCTGTTAAGAGCTGCTTGGTGCTCTCCGAGCTTGGTGGTTTTCTTGCAGACGTTTCATGACCCAACTAGGTAACATCATCAGGGCTAGAAGGAGGTAGGGTTTGCAGAAAGGGAGAAGGACGAGGAGGAGGACTATAGGATCCTTGGTGCTCTCTGAGCTTGATGATTTTCTTGCGGATGTTTATTACCCAAGTAAATAACATCATCATTGCTAGAAGGAAGTGGAGTTTGCGCCGGGGTGAAATCCAGCAGGTTCTGACAGGTTCTGGAGAACCGGTAGCGGAAATTTTGAGTAGTTCGGAGAACTGGCAAATACCACCTCTGGCTGGCCCCAGAGTGGGTCGAGAATGGAGATTTTGCAATATCCTTCCCCTGGAGTGGGGTAGGAATGGAGATTTTGCAGTATTTTCCCCTGCCAAACCCACCAAGCCACACCCACCAAGCCATGCCCACAGAACCGGTAGTAAACAAAATTTGAATTTCGCAAATGGTTTGCGCTCTGTTTATTTATAATAGAACCCACTCCCTTCTAGCACTGATGATGTTCCCTAGTTGGGTCATGAAACGTCCTCAAGAAAACCACCAAGCTCAGAGAGCACCAAGGACCCCTCATTTCAACCCTGAGCTACTAATATTCTCCTTTATTGTTATGAGGCATATTCTTGGCAAGCATCTAATCTATAAACCAGTTGGGTCTGCTCTTGGAAAAACCCAGAGGCCACAGTAATCTGATCCAGTTGGTTTCTTGGACTGGTCATTAGCTCTGAAGCCCTCCGTGGCTCAGCTGCAGGTGGTCTGAGAGAGAGGACCTCTTTCTCCATGAACCTCTCTGCTCCTGGAGATGATCTCAAGGGACTGTTGAGAGCTCATCTGGCAGCAACCTTTCTTTGTTTTTCTGCTGCCAGGCCAAAGAACGCCTCCCCTCTTTATTTCCTTTTTAAAAACTCTTCAGAATAACTTATTTTCTAACAGGCTTTTGGGCTTACTTGTTTTCCATTGTTTATTTTAAGTGTTCTTGATATTAAATTTGTTTTTCTTGCTAAGCTGCCAAGCAGTTCTGGCGGTTAGTGGTACAGTATATCTCACATTAAACAAAATTAAACAAGGAAACAAACCTCGGCGCCATTTACCTGCCTCTAGCAGAGAAATGTCCAGTTTCTCATCACCATCAGCCGTTTCTGCTAAAGACAGATAACAAAGAAAATATAATTATTTTACCACTATTTTACTTGGGAGTTTAAAAGAGAGTAAATGCAGAAAAGAAATGAAACGTAACATGGATGTTTATTTAAAAACAGGCTGAACTGTTGTCTAGGGTTTTTTCCCCCTTTTTTTTCAGAGACCACCCTGGTACCATCTTCACCAAGCTGGTCAGGGAATTATGGATGTTCTCTTCAAGTGTTTCTCAGCAACTATAAGATGATTGACTTCAACCCTCTCTAGCTCAGGTTTGAACTGTGGGGTCTTCAGTGCTCTCTGAGCTTGGTGGTTTGCCTGAGATGTTTCATGACCCAAGTAGGTAACAGCATCAGTGCTAGAAAGGGGTGGGGTTTGTACAGAGGAGGAGGAGGAGGAGAAAAAAAACTGGGGTCCTTGGTGCTCTCTGAACATCACTGTTTTCTGGCAGACATTTAATGACCCAACTAGGTAATATCATCAGTGCTGGAAGGGAGAGGGGTTTGCTGAGAGGAGGGGGAGGAGGAGGAGGACTGTAGGGCCTTATGAGCTTGATTGTTTTCTTGCAGACATCTCATGACCTAACTAAGTAACCTCATCAGTTATATTGTATATTGTTTAACATTTGATATATAAGTGATAAGCTTAGATTGTTTAGAATTTTGTTTTGGGGGTTATTGATTATGATTAATCCTTTTCTTTTTCACAGTTGTTTTTGGTTTTAATACTTTAGTACTTTCTTTAGTTTTGTGTATTTTTTTTTTCCAAATGTGTCATCCAGTGAAGTTAAAAAGCCTCATGCATGTATGAAGAAGGCAGAGCTTCAGTTGTGCACTTGCCAACCTGACCTCTTTTTTTTTTTAACACTGCTCCTATATTACTTCCGCTCAAGGGGATTTGGGTAACAGAGCTGCTTCAACCAAAGTTAAATTTGTCCCTTAAAGTGGAAAGGATTTTACGGCTGCATAATGCACACACACACTAATAGGTGAAATCCTTTTCGGATGTAAATCAATAACTGAACTGAGCAGGAAAAATGCCAAGCCACATAAAAATACTTTAATTACAATTTTTTAAAAAAACCACCACTGCATTAAGAATACGAAGTGGAAAATATGACTTTAAATTCCTAAAGCGGCATTCCAAAAATCCACTTCAGTGCACTTTTGTTGATAACATTTTTTTTCTCAGCCAAACCTTTCTTTGCTGCAATGAATTCTAGGAAAAAGGCCAAACTTCGAAAACAAAGGTACAAAGCAGACCATAACTAACTACCGCTTGTCAAAACGATGCAAAACACTGAAAAATCAAAGTACTTTTTCAAAAGCAAAAAATCAGGGCAGGGGTGTTTCTAGGGGGATCAGAAAAGTCAATCAGTCAATCAGAGCTGGAAGGGACTTTGGAGGCCTTCTAGTCCAACCCCCTGCTTAAGCAGGAGACCCTAGAGCAGTGTTTCTCAACCTTGGTAGCTTGAAGATGGGTGGACTTCAACTCCCAGAATCCCCCAGCCAGCACTGCGGATTCTGGGAGTTGAAGTCCACCCATCTTCAAGCTTCCAAGGTTGAGAAACACTGCCCTAGAGTCTAGACCATTTCAGATATGGCTGTCCAGTATCTTTTTGAAAGCCTCCAGTGATGGAGCACTTACAACTTCTGGTGGCAAGCTGTTCCACTGGTTAATTGTCCTCACTGTTAGGAAGTTTCCTCTTAATTCCAGGTTGCTTCTCTCCTGGATGAGTTTCCATCTGTTGCTGCTTGTTCTGCCTTACAGCCCTGGCCTTTGCAGTTTTAAAACGGAAACAATGATAAATCGCCCCACTGGTTTTATAGCGATTCAGCCCAGTTGAGATTATTTTCCATTTAAAACCTTCACCGCAAAGGCCCAGCTGCAAAAATCCCTTTCTCTAAGGATTAATCCAAACGTGTCCTCACCTGTCTTCTCATTCTTAAAATGCTTCTGGAGGTGCCAGCGGAGGCAGAGCCGGCTGGCATCTCGACCAAATCACTCCTTCATCTGCGACATTTTGTCTTTTAAGTGCAGATAGTCCTCGACTTATGACCACAATGGAGCCCAACATTTCTGCTGTTAAACGTGATGTCTGTTAAGTGAGCTTTGCCTCATTTTAGGACCTTTTTCAATGCCATTGTAACTTCGAATGGTCATTAAATGAACTGTTGTAAGTTGAGGACTACCTGTGTACCGAGAAGGGATGGAATTTGCAACACAACTTTTGTGATGTCGTTCCCATTCTTTGGGTAAAAGCAGAGAGAACCTGTGAACTTGTGATTATACACATCTCTTCTTAGTTGTGAATGTCCCAACATTGGAGGTTTTTAAGAAGAGACTGGACAGCCATTTGTCTGAAGTGGTGTAGGGTTTCCTGCCTGAGCAGGAGGTTGGACTAGAAGACCTCCAAGGTCCCTTCCAACTCTGTTATTCTGTCTTTTGATGGGCTTAAAAACCATTTTTATTCTCTTTCCTCCTGCTGCTACTGTTTGAAATGTTAATGTAGCAGGGATTACTTAATTCCATTTGTGTCCTATTCTTTTAAGAACGGGAAAAAATATTTTTTAAAAAAAATGCGAATGATGCTCTTTTGAGGACTTGTATATTTTGCTTTGAAATGTTACCTGGGGAACATTAATCCTGGAGGTGGATTAACTTCAAAGGGCACCGAATGCATTTTTAAATTAAAAAAAAAACCTTAAATGCTCCGTAGCCTCATTATTATCTGCTAGAATTTTGGAGTTAGGGATGAGACAGAAACTAGTCAGGGTACCCCCAATCTGTAGCCTGCCACTTTTTGCACTGCATAAGACCCCACCAGTTCAGATGCTGGGATATTGAGACTTTTAAAATACAGGTAGTCCTTGACTTATGGACCACAATGGAGTCCAAAATTTCTGTTGCTAAGCAAAACATTTCTTAAGTGAGTTCTGCTCCATTTTACAACCTTTGTCACCACGTTTGTTAAGTGAAACATTGCAGTTCTTAAATTAGTAACCCGGTTGTTAAGTGAATCCGGCTTCCCCGTTGACTTTGTTCATCAGAAGGTCACAAAAGGGGATCAGGTGACCCCCAGGGCACTGCGACCGTCATAAATGTGAGTCAGTTTTCAAGCCTCCGAATGCAAATCAAGTGATCACAGGGATGCTGCAATGGTCTTAAGTGTGAAAAATGATCATGAGTCACTTTTTTCAGCCCCGTTGTAACTTCGAATGGTGACTAAACGAACTGTTGTATAGTCCTCGGTTTACAACAGGTCGTTTAGTGACCGTCCAAGGTTATCACAGCATTGAAAAAAGGGGACTGTACATGAAGAGTACGACAGCTCTCTCAGTCCACCCCATAAGTTAATTCAGATTCATGCCCATGGAAAGCAATCCCAGAAAACCACTGAATTATCCTCAAAAGGAGAACTTCTGGATCCAGGTGATTCCCGCCTTCACTTCAGACTGAGAGTATGGAGGAAAGGAAGAAGATGAGGAAGGACAGAGATCATCTAGGCATAACCCATGTTTAGGAACCTAAACTCCCCCTTCCTCAAACTTTGCGATTGTTGTGGTCCGCCCGCAGCCTGCGGAGGTGGCAGCGGAGTCGGACAGCGATGAGGCTGAGGTAGAACAGGGGCCCGTCCTGGAGGCTGGGGAAGGCCCGGATGAGGGCTCTGCGTCAGAGGCAGAGATGGGGCCAGGGCCATTGGGATGTGATGCGCTGACTCCGGAGCCTCCAGAGGCTGACAGCAGAGAGGCAGAGGAACAGGAAGAGCCTGTTCCTAGTGCACGTAGGAGAAGAGCTGCCAGAAGGCAGGAGCAGCTAAAGCAGAGAGGACAACTCGGGAGTAAGGCCAGGAGATGATTGGCCCCTCCCATTAGGGCTTAAAAGACCAGCAACGGCTCTTGGGCTCTTTGTCGGAAAACAACGTTGATAGTCTTGCTGCATGTATCTCTTGTCGGCGTCTTCTGCTCCTGAACTTTTGCCAAGAGAAGCCTTTGGCAGTTTGCCTAATTATACCAAGGTTGGTGATTAGACTGAAGAATTTGTGTTATGAAGAGTTTGTTTTGATTTAGTTTGGACTACGCTGAAAATGGGTTAATTCTCAGCTGTTCTCATAAAGTCTGTTTGTTTTGGAACTGTTTGTATTTAATACTGACTACTTGGGCCTGGGTCACAACAGTGATAAAATTCCTCAGGCTTCTTCTTGCCTTTCTGCTCCCTTCCTTCCTTCCTTCCTTCCCTCCCTCCCTCCCTCCCTCCCTCCCTCCCTCCCTCCCTCCCTCCTTCCTTCCTTCCTTCCTTCCTTCCTTCCTTCCTTCCTTCCTTCCTTCCCTCCATGCTTCTTCTCACTCACCCGATCCTCTTTTCAACCGTCTTCTGGCCAGCTTGATTTGATCCTGCAGAATTTGGACCCAGTCCCTTGGGCCGGGAAGTTTATCCACGTGGTTTACAGTGCAGTATTTTTCTGTGAACACTGCAACGGGGGGAAACAAACAAACAAACAAAAACGAAATTGAGGAAGCAGAACAGAACAAGACAGGTAGTCCTCGACTTACGACAATTGAACCCAACATTGCTGTTGCTCAGCGAGACATTTGTTGTGAGTTTGGCCCCGTTTTACCAACTTTTCTTGCCAGAGCTGTTAAGCGAATCACTGCAGTTGTTAAGTTAGTCACACGGTTGTAAAGCGAATCTGGCTTCCCCGTGGACTTTGCTGATCAGAAGGTCGCAAAAGGGGGATCGTGTGAACACTGCGAGCGTTATAAATGTGAGTCAGTTATTCAGCATCCGAATATAAACCACATGGCCATGGAGATGCTGCAATGGTCATAAGTATGAAATAAAATGACCAGTCCCTTTTTTCAGTGCCATTGTAACTTCGAACGGTCACTAAATGAACTGTTGTAAATCAATCAGTTATTAGTTTTATTGTTTTATATACGAGGTTTTTATATTCTTGTAAGCCGCCTTGAGTCGCCATGTGCGAACATAAATTTCCTAAAATATAAAATATAAATACAAAGGACTGCTTCCAATGATTCCCAGCAAACAGAGACAAAACATCTCTTCTAAGGCGATGCCCTCCGACTCTGCTCTCCCCCCACCGCTTCTCACATCCTGTTTTTACAGACATGTAAATTGAGAAGAAGCTCTGGAGGAAGAGGAAGTCATCAGAGGCAGGAGAAGTTTTGAACTTTCACTTGGAGAAGAAGAGAAACTTTTAAGAGGTGTGGGCTTTGGCCCTCGGCAGCTCCGGGTTGAACTGTGGGGTCCTTGGTGCTCTCTGACCACTTGGGGGGTTTTGCGTTGGGGGTGAATTTCTGTAGCTCGGGGGGTAGAATGTGGATGGAGGTTCGACCTCCGAGCTTGTGGGTTGGTTTCCAAACGTTTCATTACCAGGCTACGTAATGTCTTCAGGGGAGTTGAGAGGAGGTCAGTGTTGATGTTGTTTTGCTTATAAGGGCTTCGTGTGGTCAGTAGCTCTTGTGATGGGTCAGGTTTGGCTGTGTCAAGTGAGAGTCTTGTCATGGGTCTTATCATGGGTCAGGTGTGGGTCAGAAGTGAAGGTCTTGTGATGGGGAGGTCACATCAGGTGAGGGTCTTGTGATGGGTCAGGTGTGGGTTGCAGCAAGTGAGACCCTCACTTCAAATGAGACCCTCACTTTAATTTAATTTAATTTAATTTAATTTAATTTAATTTAATTTATCGCATTTCTATACCGCCCAACTCCCAAGGGACTCTGGGCGGCTTACAGCAAAAAATGCGACCCACACCTGATCCTCACCTGATGTGACCCCTCCCACCTGATGTGACCTCCCCATCACAAGACCCACTGACCACACGAAGTCCTTATAAGTTGACATTCCCTAAATTCCCATGAAGATGTTATCAAGCCTGGTAACAAAACATTCAGAAAGTAACCCACAAGCTCGGAGAATGAATCCTCCACCCCTGGTGATTTTCTTGCAGACGTTTTATGACCCAAATAGGTAACTTCATCCGTGCTAGAAGGAATGGGGTTCGCTAATGAGGTTACCTAGCTGGGTCATGAAACATCTGCATGAAAGCCACTAAGTCAAGGACCCCACAGTCCTCCTCTCCTTCTCTTCCACTTTGCAAACCCCCCCTCCCTTCTAGTATGGATGATGTTCCCTAGTTGGGTCATGAAATGTCTGCAAGAAAACCTCCAAGCTCAGAGAGCACCAAGGATCCACTTGGAAAAGACATCAGAAAATAAAGAAAAAAAAAGAGAGAATGATGAATGATGTCACCAACCAACAATTCCTTTCTTTGGCTTACGGGTATGTTTCAACATTTTAGGAAGTCAGAGGCCAATACATTTCCTTAATTAAGGAGCATTTCAGAAACAGAGGAAAACATGAGCTACAGCAAACTATCTAACATAGTTGTTTAAGAAGAACTGGACTGAGCAGGAATGAGCCTGTTTTTGATCTTTGAGGACCACAACTCAGGTTGTTTGGGCAGGAGTCACATCACGCATGTGGATTTAGCCAGGTTTGAGGTCCCCCCCCCATTTTTGGAAGGAGGAGGTGTGGAAAGATATGCAACCCTATTATTTCACAATTGTATCTGGAGGGAACTTTAAGGACATCTTAGAAAATAAGTTTTAGACCAGACCAGACCTCTGAAGGTGAGATCTGACTTAAGGATGTATTTGAGGCAAGGAACAGAGACAAGAAGGGTTAACAGAAACAGCAGAGGATAAAAATATGTGGGGGGAAAAATCAGTTTGGAAGGCAGGCCAGGTTTGACGTCAAAAACTCCACTCAACCACAATGCTTTTAATGGCCTTATTAGCATCCTCTTTGCTGATGAGCTCTCCAATAGTAAAACAAGGCTCCTCTCCAGATGCACCACAGGGAAACTGGAAATGAAAAGAACTATATCGCCAAAAAAGTCTTTACACCGCCCCTCTAACTGATTTATGGGACACAACCTGCTCCCTCTGGGCTCGCGGGAAAGAGCAGTGCAAAGTTTGGGGCCAGATCTTCTGGAAGGCCTCTCATAATGCCAAGTGGAGAACAAGACCTTCTGATTCTTAATGAGATCGAAGGCCGATGGAGCCAGCAGAAGAAATAAATGGGCCTACAGTCTCTTGAAGAAAAAGCTTTCTGAAGTCAACTTGGGTGAATGGAGCCAGGCAGAGCGGAGTCCCACCACGGCATCGTTTCCTACTCCTGTCTAGGGGAGTCCCTGCTGAAGCCAAGAAGGCTTCCTCAGGCCCCATCGCTTGGGTGGCACCGTCAAAGTCAATAAAAGGAGTCTTCTTCTCAGAACGGTGCCTACTGGTGCCACTTGAGGGAGATTGGCAGCTGGAAGGGACTGAAAACTGATTCAGATACATATTTGAGATATATATGGTGTGTGTGTGTGTGTGTATGTAGTCTTTGACTTAGGACCACAGTTGAGCTCAAAGTTTCCACTGCTAAGCGAGACGCTCGTGAGGTGAGTTTTGCCATGGTTTATGACCTTCCTTGCTGCAGTTGTTAAGTGAATCACCACAGTTGTTAAATTAATAGCTTGGTTGTTAAGTGAATCTGGCTTCCTCACTGCCTTTAGCTTGTTAGAAAGATGACCAGGTGATCCTGGTCATAAGTCCATGCCATTTGCCAAGTGTCCGAATTTTGATCACGTGACCACGGGGACGCTGCAATGGCCATAAGTCTGAAAAATAGCCCTAAATCACTTTTTTTTTCATGACGTCGTAACTTTGAACGATCACTAAATACATGATTGTAAATGATGGCAATAGGCTTGTATTTATGATGGTCGAAGCGCCCCAGGGATCACATGATCCCCTTTGGAGACCCTCTGACCAGCCAAGTCCATGGGGAAACCAGATCCATTTAACAACCATGCTACTAACTTAATGACCACAGCGATGCGCTTAACAACGGTGGCAAGAAAAGTCATAAAATGGAGCAAAGCTCACATAACAGCTGTCTCGCTTAGCTATAAAATATGGGGCTCAATTGTGCTGACAGGACTACCTGTGTCTTGTCCCCAGACCCAAAACCGCCCCGTGTTTAGAAGACTTTTGAAAAGGAAGGGTATATAAAAGTAGGGAAATATAAATACCTTTTATTGCACCCACAATATTTTGGTCTAATCCTTTCCGGCTGTCATTGAGCCCCCTTTTCCTTTTGCCATTCGGCAGAGAGTTGGCCAACGTCTTGTCGTCAAAAAACGCACACACCAGTTTTCGAAAGAGGAGACTTCCTGAGCGAGTGTAATTTGCTAAGATAGAGTCCAGTTGTGATTTAGGCATAAAAACGTCAAAACCTTCAGCGAGCTGTACTTCTGGCTATCAGAAGAAAGGGAATAACAAGGTAGGATTACCAACGTCATCATTCTGCGGGCAAAACAAGTTGGCACAAATACAGGCGGAATTACGCACCGACACAAATATATTAAAGTGGCGCCAGAAGAGTTTTCATTCATTGGATTGACAGTGTTCACCCTCCATTTAAAATGTGAGTGGGAAATAATACATTCCCTATCAGGTCAACAGATTATTGTCGTTAATAAATGTTAAGAACCAGGGAAAATCTTGTTAACTCTCAAGACTCTTTTTTTTTTTTTGCTACGTATTCAAAATGGACTGTGGTTAATTGTGTGTGTGTGGATGGATGGATGGATGGATGGATGGATGGATAGATAGATAGATAGATAGATAGATAGATAGATAGATAGATAGATAGAATGTGTGTGTGTGTGCTTGTATATTTATTTTCTTTTGAGAGCGAGTATCAGTTTAATTTTTTTAGCATGTGCCAGTGTGTTCATAAAAAAAAAAGTGACAATAAAGGTTATCATATATCTTATACCAAATCAAGTTTCTTACAGTGAAAGACCAGAAACCAGAACAAATAAAAACAGTCAAGGGATATCCAGTTAAAAATTCTAGAATAAAATAATAAATAACAGACAAAATGTATATTAAAATCACAATTTCTGTCCGTTACACATGGCCTAACTATACTGTAACATCAATCAAGGATCGATACGATCTTATATCTTATCATTCAAGCAGATGATTATCGGCATGCTTATATGTTTACAGATAATCCTCAATTTACATCCATTCATTTAGCGACCATTCGAAATTACAACGGCACTGAAAAAAGTGACCTATGTCCATTTTTCACACTTACGACCATTGCAGCCTCCCAATGGTCACGTGATCAAAATCCAGACGCTTGGCAACTGACTCATATTTATGACGGTCGCAGTGTCCGGGGTCACGTGATCCCCTTTTGCAACCCTTCTGACAAGCAAAGTCCAGGGGGTAGCCAGATTCGCTTCACAACCATATGACTTACTTAACAATTGCAGTGATTCGTTTAACAACGGTGGCAAGAAAGATCGTAGAATGGGGCAAAGCTTAAGAAATATCTCGCCTAGCAATGGAAATTTTGGGCTCAATTGTGATTGTAAGTCAAGGGTTTCCTGTACCAGGACTAGTTGACCTTAAGTTACTGCAAACCCTACTTACTGTAGATGCTGGGATTCGTGATGGCTGGAAGTGAATTTCTCAGTTGACAACACAGTTATCCAGTAAACAAACAACGGGCAAGTTTGGAAGTCACAACTTTCCAGAAAAAGTACCATTTGCCCATGAGACACAACCACACACACTTAACTGGAGAGAGACTCACACAAAGCCCTGGATTGTTAACCGTCCCTTTCTCTGTCTATTAATAATCAGCCAATTAACTCCGAGGCAAACGTCAGTTGTAAATTTTGCAGATTTGATCTGAGATTAGGCTAGTCACTTCGGCCTCCAACCTGGCAGACCAAAACTAGGATAAAAACAGCAGCGTAATTGGTGAATTCCAAGGCAGTGTCAGAATTCAGAATAAAATTGGATAATATTCTATAACGAGCACCCATTATCTTCTATAACAGAGTTTCTAACCAGCAGACGATCACATCGCCACAACAATTATCCTGAAAAAAGCAGGACTATCAATCTGTCAAAAATCTTATTTTAGAAAAAGATTGAAATAAGTTTCATCATCAAGGTTCTGCACAGGAAGATCAGGCTTCAATTAGAGAGCCAATTAAAGTGATCTGCAATTTTCTTGGTGTATGTTTCCTAAATGAATCCGTTTGTATTCCAGTCACATAAAATAAAATGCTGATTTATGCCGGATTCCTTTAGCGGGGAGTTATCCCTCAATTGCAAGCAATCAGTACCCAATTGAGCTTCTCACGTCCATTCTCCAAGTATGGCTTTACAGTTAAACAGAGTTTGATAACAGAAAATAATCAAGGCAATTGTGTACATAATTAACACTAATATTTGTTCAACTTCGTTGGGCTAAAATGAGTAAACCACCAATTAGAATTAACCGTAAGCATTTATAAAATGTTGTAATTGATTAGCAGATATTTTCTTTGCCAGTTTGACATATTATTTGCCTTTCATTGAAACAAACAGAACATATATTTAGAAGGAGAATTGTCCATCGGATGCTGGACTCAAATTCCCATAAGGCTGAATTCTTGAGATTAAACCAAAACAAACATCACAGCACTTCTGACATCTTCATTGAGAAATGTCCATTTGTAGCCCAAATTATATTTTTAACACCGTGCTTTAATAAATACCCGATTAAAATTTATTTTTAAAAAATCCAAAAAATCACAAGAGAACCAAGATTTCAACCAGACTTCAATTTTGCATCAATGTGCTTCAAAAAATGGAGCCTGCTTGTTCGAAATTCTGATCAAACCAAAGACCAAAATTAAAACAAAATTCAGACTAAGTCGTATAACTAAAGGAGAAGTTTCCGATCCCCTCCTCCTTCCAGACATTTTAATTTTAATTACAGGACCAGCAGCACCAAAAAAAAATAAAAAATAAAAAAAAATGCATCAAGTCCTTTACTATGGACCGTGATGCGGATCTTAGGGGTATGAGATACTAATCTGATTACCAGGCATAGCTGGCCTCCGTGTAAGTGAATTATCAGACTGCTCCTTCTTTTGCATTATTAGTTTACACCTCTCCATAGAAAGGCACTGTATCCTCTACACAATTCCTTTCTTTTATGATCACTGATACCGAATTTAATTAGGTTCCGTGATCTGGGCACACTTAGGAAATTGGAAACTGTCTTCTCGAAATGAAAAAAAAAAAGTCCATTGAAGAAATGAACGTTCGGCTTCTTCCTCCACGGTGAACTTTGCCAACCTCGTCTCCAACAAAAGCTCCGAAGCGGGTTTTTTTGCCTTCACAGACCATTGTTTGACAAACGTCTGATTCCAAAGAGAAAAAAATTATCAAATGCCGCTTTTTCCAGCTCTCATAGTCCCCTTGCAAAACTATGTCTAGTTCTCCACTTACAAAGTCACCCAGCTGGCTCCCACACCTAAGGCGGAACTAGAGCTCCCTGTCTCCTGGTGATTGGCCCAAAGTCACCCAGTGCATCCCAATCTCGCTGTTTGAGGGAGTTGCATAACCTTCTCAGAGACTCTTCCCATCCTGCTTACAATCTTTTTGGACTGTTGCCTTCTGGCAGAAGATACAGAACAATTAAAACTCGGACCACACGTCTTCTGAATAGTTTTTATCCCAGAGCTATAATTGCACTCAGCAATGAACCAAAGGGCCACCATCCGTGAGCTGTTGGACAGCATTACTTGGTCTGTTGTGTGGATGTTTGGGTGTTTTAGGGGTAGGGAATTTGTGGTGGGTGGGAGTGTGTTTGGGGATTGTTATGTGTGTTGGGCTTGGTCTCTGGGTGTTATGTGAATTTCGTTGTATGGGTAGACTGTGTATATACGTACAATGACAATAAACTTTATATATAAAATTAGCTTTGATGTTCCGTCTGATGGATTAATGAAATGTCCCTTAGGAGTAACGTTATTCTAAGAATTGCTAGGAAAATGTAGGACACTGGGCCAGAATTGTCGTGAAGATGATAATGAAGATGATGATGATTTTTAATCAACAATAGAACATTTTCAATACAGATAGTCCTCGACTTACGACCACAAGTGAGCCCAAAGTTCCTAAGTGAAACATTCGTCAAGTGAGTTTTACCCCATTTCACGAGCTTTCTTGCCACCGTTGCTAAGTGAATCACTGAAGTTATTAAATTAGTAACACAGATGTCAAGTGCAATCTGCCTTCCCCCTTGTCATTTGCTCGTCAGAAGGTCGCAAAAAGGGATCACCTGAGCCCGGGACACTGCGACCGTCATAAATATGAATCAATTGCCAAGCGCCCCAATTTTGATCACGTGAGCAGGGGGAGGCTCCTACAGTTGTAAGTGTGAAAAAAAAACGATCCTAAGTCACTTTTTTCCATGCCATTGTAATTTTGAACGGTCGCTAAACAGACCGTTGTAAGTCAAGGATTGCCTGCAATCGATCGCATCTTGTCCACTTACATCTGAAGAGGAAGATTCGAGCACGATGCCGAATCCTGAAACCGGCGGATCCGTTTTCAAGGAGGAATCGGCCCCTTCCATGCTCAACCTGTTCGAATTCGCAGGTAACTTTCTGTCGTTCTCCACAGCGCCGGATTTCTGTTTCACAGTAAGGGGTTCAACAGTCTTTGGGGCCGCTTTTTTCTTTTTATTCCTCTTCCTTGAGACTGTGGATTTCTGCAAGGTAGCCAGAGGAACTGGAGGCTGTTGTCGGTTCTGGGCAGCTGCTGAGAAAAAAGAGATTAGAAGCTTGTAAAATTAGTTTATCAGATGACAAATTTTGCTTCCCGTCTCTGCACCGTCATTAACCCCTCAAAACTCACCTCCACCCAACGAGTTCCACAGATTCCCGGAAGGAAACAAGGATGGGGATATACAGGGAGCGATCTGTGCAAGCATCTCCACGAGTAAAGATGTCGAAAGAACATCTAAAGCGATGTTTTTCAACCTTGCCGATTTTAAGATCGGTGGACTTCAACTCCCAGAATTCCCCAGCTGGGGGAATTCTGGGAGTTGAAGTCCACAGCTCCTAAAATTGCCAAAGTCGGACACCCCTGCTCTAAGTCAAATTGTGCTAAGCTGCTTTGTGGCTTGATGCTTGGGATGAACCTAGTCCATAAGGATGTCCAACCTTGGCAACTGTGGACGTCAACCTGTGGACTTCAACTCCCAGAATTCCCCTGGCTGGGGAATTCTGGGAGTTCAACTTAACATACCTTCCAAGTTGCCAAGTGATCTAAGGAAAACAATATGTCTTCTGTGGAACCAAAGGCAAGCAAAACTGATGAACGGTCAGAATTTGTGGTCGTAAATTGAGGACTGCCAGTGATAAACACACTTGCTCAATAAAAAGAAAAAAAAATCCCCACCCCTACTTTTCTTTAATAAGCATTTTCTTTGAGGCCCCAAAGAGGTGCTTTTTCCCCCAAAAAAGGCAGCTGGACTTTGTTTTTCCTTGAAGAGGTTTTGCTTCTCATCCCAGAAGCTTCCTCAGTTCTTCAGTTCAGTTCAAATCAACTCAGAACTGAAGAAGCTTCTCGGATGAGAAGGAAAACCTCTTCAAAGAAAAACCAAGAAAGTCCAGTTGCCTCTTGAGGGGAAAAAAAAGGCACTTTTGGGACAATCTCCATAGACGTTTTCTTTGAGGCTAACCCCGTAAACTGAGAGAGAGAGAGAGAGAGAGACGGTCTGAAAATATCCCACACGGTTTGTGTGTTGGTTTGAACGACCGATTGTCCTACCGGCTTGGATCTGCATGATCTTCCTCATGGTCTTCAGCTCCTGAAGAATGGCCTGCAGAGCAGGCTGACAATTGCAAGTGCAACAGTTTGATCCGGAAGAAGAAGAGGAGGCAGCGGCATTGGCCGCTGGGATTTCTCCTGAAAAAAATGGAAGAAATTCACACCGTTAGCCCTCCTTTCCCTACGCAACGTCTCCACGGGCTTCTGGAAAGCTGCCGCTACTCGCAGCCGGGAAGCCCAAACCCTGAAATTAAATATTTCCAGCGTGACTCTGTGACAGGCCTGGGTTTATTGCCTTCCTCTCCAAATTGTGTAAACACGCAGAGGAGACCCATGGAAGCACGCAGCGGGCTGCCTTTGCGTTGTGGAGCGGAGTTCGTGGGGAGCACAACGGAAGTCGCAGCCACACCTCCTTTACGCGAGCAGCCCTCGCTTGTCTGGCTTTTGAGAATATGACATAATACTTTTAAATTGAAAATTTTAAATCTGTTTTTAAATTATTGGGATGTTTTAAATTTGTCTCGGGCTAAATTGTTTAATCTGGTTTTATTTCTGCTTTTAAATTTTGTATTTATGTATTTTATTTTGTGCCTGTTCACCGCCCTGAGTCCTTCGGGAGTAGGGCGGTATATAAATCTAATAAAACAAACAAATAAACAATACAGGCAGTTCTCGAGTTACAACGGTTGGTTTAGCAACCACTCGAAGTTACAAGGGCACGGAGAAAAGGGAATTAGGACCATTTTTCACACTTAACGACCGTTATGTCAAAATTAGACGCTTGGCAATTGATTCATATTTATGATGGTTGCGGCGTCCCAGGGTTACGCGATCCCCTTTTGCGACCATCAGACAAGATCCGCTTAACAGCGGTCTTACTAACTTATCCACTGCAGCGATCCATTTAACAAACGTGGCGAGAGAATTCGTAACAAGGGACAAAACTCACTTAATACATTTCTCACTTAGCAACAGACATTCCTGGCTCCATCGTGGTCGTACGTGGAGGACTACTTGTATAAGTCTAAGTGCTCTTGCTATGAGGTCCTCACTTAACGACTGCACGGTTCCTACTGATCCACAGTTGTGATGGCTGTTGCTAAGTGGTGCAGTTACACAACGTTTTACTTAAGAACTGCTTAACTTAGCAATAGAAATTCAAGGTCCCCCTTAGAATTGTAACCCAAAATTATCTGTATTGATCCTTCCTGCTCCTTAATATTCTGATGAGGACGGTGGCCACCTTTGCACAAAGCCAAATACGCTGAAATTAATTTTTTTCATTTTTTCTGCGGCAAATATAATGCATTCCTAATGAGGGTGTGAAGCTCCAAACCCCCCCACCCCCAGAGGAAAAATACATAAATGAAACGTTCATTTTCCCAGTGGGGCACAGGAGAATTACATTATCATTCCCATTAGCATCGGCAGAAATTACTCATGTAAATCTCCTTTATGTACAATAAATAGGAGAAAAAAAAAATAAGGAAAGAAAACTGCTAATATTTTAAATCAAAAGCAGGGCTCTGTTAACATCATACATATTTATGAACTCTGTTTTTTTTTTAAAAAAATAATAATCTTCGGAAGATTAGAGCAGACTGCATTACATCAACTTCACGTTATTGTGGTATCTAGTTTACCATTAATGACAATAAAAATAATGCAGGCAGTCCTTGACTTACAACGGTTCGTTTAGCGACCAAAGTTACAACGCCACTGGAAAAAGGACCATTTTTCACACTTACGACCGTTGCAGCCTCCCCATGGCCACGTGATCAAAATTCAGATGCTTGGCAACTCATGTTTATGACGGTTGCAGCCTCCCTGGGTCACGTGATCCCCTTTTGCGACCTTCTGACCAGCAAAGTCAACGGGAAAACCAGATTCACTTAACAACCGTCTGACTAATTTAACAACTTCAATGATTCACTTAACAACCGTTTTACAAACTTCATGGCACTGATTCATTAAACGATTCTGGCCAGAAAAGTCGTAAAATGGGGCAAAACTCAACAGCTGTCTCGTTTAGCAACATAAATTGATCTCAATGGGGTTGTACGTTGAGGTTCCCCTGTATATTAAATTTTTTTAAAGGCACTGATACATGCAATTAGATATTTAATTCAAGAAGCAAGGACAGTAAGGCCTCTCTCTCGTCATAAAGAGAAACCAATATAAACTGGACTCCATCCTGGCCCTTTAAGTGACATCTGCCAGGATGGAGATTGTGGAATTCAAAGTGGCAGCTGCGACTTTGCAGAGTTAGAAAGACTTTTTAATGTTCAGAGAAGGACCACTTGCATCATCAGAGCCATCATCTCCAGCTTTTCAATGCACCATGATGAGGTTCATACAACCCCCTGGAGCATCTCATAATATTCCCTCTATCTTTGATCCTCATAGGTTGTTTCAGTCAACAAGTCAGCTATCATCATCATCATCATCTTCATTTAATGACCCCATAATCCCTCGCGGGGTGGAGTCTGGGCAACTGAATGGAACTCGCAGAGTGTTTTAATGGCCGGATGCCCTTCTTGTTGCCAGTGTGGAGTTTTGTTCAGTAGATATATTCTCATTGTGCCCAGAGAGAGAAATATCTGCCTCTACCTAGGATCGAACTCACAGCCTCCTGATTGTGAAACGAGAGCTCGACCTCTAGGCCATTGCACCACTCCCAGTCAACAAGTCAGCTGTACAGGTACCAACTTCACTTCACAACTGTAGTGAGCGAGGTCGTAAAATGGGCCCTTTAACAAACGCCTCCCTTAATAACAGAAAGGTTGGGCTCAATCTTTGGTCATAATTTGAGGACTATGTCACATACGGGGAAAAAAAAAGCTTGGGAGTTTTCATATTACCAACTCCAGACCAAGGATTTCGTCTTCCTTGGTGACCCAGGAACTCGGCATAATGAAAACTCGGATCAATGGTGGTTTACAGGTAGAAAACTTAGATCTATATCGTACCGTTCGCGCCCACGGTTCTGGCCTGGTTCTGGAAGGAGGTTTTGGAGCGGGTACCGTACTGTACTGAATAGTGTCCGGTCTGGGCAGACAATTCGTTCCAGGCCCCGCTCGGCAATGGCTGGAGGTGTCCAGGGGCGTCCGCGGGAGGGTTCAGACGCGGAGTCCAAGCCAGCTCCAACTCTTGGACTTCTTCTTCCTTCAATTTTTCTCCTTCTTTTTCAGCTCGCTGATAAATCCGCCCCACGCTGTCGTTCAGCAGCCTTCTCATCCCCGTGATCTGTTTTTTAATCTCCCGGCTTTCATCGCCTAGAATCAAACCAAAAACACGACTGTAAATCGGGGAACACGACAACATTGCTCTACAGGCAGTCCTCGACGTACAACAGTTCGCTTAATGACCGTTTGAAGTTACCACATCGACGAAAAAAGTGACCGATCAGCATTTTTCACACTTACGAACATCGGAGCATCCCCGTGGTCACGTGGTTTACATTCAGATCAGTGGTGGGCTGCCCCCATTTCAGACCGGTTCTCAAGAACCGGTAGTAAAACCGACGGGAGGCTCCGCCCACCGACCTCGATGTGATCAGGGAGCTTTGGCGCATGTGCAGAAGTGCGCTTGCACGCGTGGCCCCGTTATGAACCAGTAGTAAAGGTAAGTAAAACCCACCCCTTGTTCAGATGCTTGAGAACCGACTCACATGTATGACGGTCGCAGTGTCCCGGGGTCCTGTGATCCCCTTTTGTGACCTTCTCACAAGCAAAGTCAACGGGGAAGCCCAATTCACTTAACAACCGGGTTACTAATTTACCAGCTACAATGTCTCACTTAACAACTGTGGCAAGAAAGGTCGTAAAATGAGGCAAAACTCATTTAACAAATGTCTCACTTGGCAACATGAATTCGTGGCTCAATTGTAGTCGTAAGCTGAGAACTTCCTGTGTTTAATACATCTCAAATGGCTTTTTTTTTTCTTTTTTTGCTCTATCGCATAGAAAAAGGGTTTTATATACATATGAAGATAGTCGTCGACGTACGACCGCAAAGGAGCCTGGAATTTCAATGGTAAGTCGTTGGGGTCATAAGTCGAGGCGTTAGGAGGCCAGACTCGATTTCGCAACCGGTTTTACAATGGCCGTAAAGTGGGTCACTGGTCGTAAAGCGAATCAACCGTCATAAACACCTGCCAGTTGCCAAGCATTCAGATTTTGATCACGTGACCATGGGGATGCTACAAAGGTCGTAAGTGTGAAAAATGGTCGTAAGTCACTTTTTTCAATGCCGTTGGAACTTCAAACAGCCATTAAATAAACTGTTGTTAGCCAAGGATTACCTGTACACCACTGTACACACCGGTAAGAATGTCCTTCACTTACGACCAGTCACCATTAGTGACCATTTGAAATGGCAAAAGACCGCCCCAAAATAGGTACATATGACTCAGATTTAGAAATTCTGACGGCCGATCCCTCGCAGTTGCGTGATCACATTTTGCGCCCTTCGTCACTGGTCCACATTTACACAGGTTTGCAGTGGCCGGCGGTCAATTGGTCAAGTCGTTTACGCCAAGGTGGGTGTTTATTCCTGCTTTCTGGCAAAAATCACCCGTTGTAGACAAGGGCTTTGCTTAACGACGGTCTTAAAACTGGATCAGTCGTGGGACAAGCCGCTTAACAACCAGCACAATTTCTGATTTTAATTCTGGGCTGAATTACGGTTGTAAATCAAGGACTCTCTGAATTGCAAATTTGAAAACCCTTCCCTGCCATTTATTCTCTGCAGTATTTCCAAGAAAACCAGATTCATTTCATTTCTCCAAAAGCAGAAGCCTGCTCTTGTTCCAAGAACTGACAGAGCTCTCCCTGTGCTTGTATTCTAGTTAAAATTAAGAAAATATGGGTATTATTTTGCAGAAGACTCAGCGGTAACTGGGTAGGTAGCAGGGGTGGTGCATCAAATGAGGAGGTAAAGCAAATTTAATAGAAGGGGAAAGAAAACCACATTTTATTTAATGTCCAGAACACAGCATCCGTCCAAGGCCTTTCATGCATTAATGTAAAAAAGAAAAAAGGAAAAAAAAGAAAGCTACAAAATGGCCCATTTAAAAACAATTACGTCCCCGGCCTCATTTAAGTATTAATTTTATTTATGATCATACTTATTTCATTCTGCGTCTCGGCATGTTTGCAGCCGAGGGTTGCTGTTTTGCCTGCTGGGGCATGGAAATACATTTCATTAGCGGGACGCAAACTCACGAGGAAAAAACCATCAAGTATTTTAAGCATGAGCGAAAATGGATATTGGAAACCAACCGCTGTCTGACAAGATGGATTTCCCCCGCCGAAATCTCTCCTTGGCAAAAAGCATCATACATAAAATGATATCCCCTCAATCTGATCGACTATTTTAATACCTTTTTTTAGTCCGATGGCCGCCTCTTGGACCCAAATACAGGATAGTCCTTGACTTAAGGCCACAAGGGACCCCAAAATTTGTGTCGCTAAGTGAGTTTTGCCCCATTTAACGAATTTTCTGGCCACGTTTGCTAAGTGAATCATAGCAGTTGTTAAATTAGTCACATGGTTGTTAAGTGAATCACTGCAGTTGTTAAATTAGTCACACGGTTGTTAAGTGAATCTGGTTCCCCCCTTGACTTTGCTGCTCAGAAGGTCGCAAAAGCGGATCACGTGAACCCCCCCAGGGATGCTACAAACCGTCGTAAACATGACTCAGCGGCCAAACATCTGAATTTGGGTCGTGTGACCCCCGGGGAGGCTGCAACGGTCATAAGTTTGAACATCAGCCCGAAGTTACTTTTTTCAGTAGTGTTGTAACTTTGAACGGTCCCTAAATGAACGGTCGTTAAGTCGAGGACCTCCTTAACTATTTTGCAAAGATACAAGCGAGAAGAACAGAAGTAAAAGGAAGTTGTTATCCAGATCAATCCTTTCTTTTACTTTTCTTTTTTTTTAACCAGGGCAGGAACAAATTTTTTTTCTCCTGACCTGATTATTCTGCCTCCGTTATAAATTTTCTTTTTTGACCCCAATCTCACGGCGGACACTGTTAACCAGGACAGGAGCTTTCAAATTAAGAATGGCGAGAATATTTTTTGGAGGAGGAGGTGTGTGTGGAATTGGCACGTGACACAGTCATAAAGCTCACACCCATCCAAGTAGAAGCCATTCCCGACTTACAACGCTTCATTTAGTGACCAAAGTTACAACAGCGCTGAAAAAAGCGAACCCAGGACCATTTTTCAGACTTACGACCGCTGCAGCATCCCAGCAACGTTGATCAGAATCCAGACACTTGGCAACTGACTCACTTTTATGACAGTCGCAGTGTCTTGGGGTGAGAAGATGATTCCCCTTTTGGGACCTTCTGACTCATGATTCGTTTAACAGCCTCAATTTAACAATTGCGGCCGTCCGCTTAACAACCGTGGCAAGGAAGGTCGTAAAATGAGGCAGACTCACTTGAGAAATGTCTCCTTTAGCAAGGGAAATTTTAAGCTCAATGATAGTCAAGCGCTCCCTGTTCAAAATAGGGCCACGATTGGAGTGGGGCTGTTTTGCTGAGCCCTTAAGGTAGTTCTGCTCTGGGTTATGTCACCAGGAAAGGGCTTAGAAAGGGGGATTCAGCCCCATCCTTGACCCCCCCCTCCCCAAGAGACCCACTGGGAGAATCTGGTGGGTTTTTTTTTTCTTTTCTCTCCCATAGCTTCCAGCTGGATCCATCCAGCCCATCTTCAAAATTCATCTTTCTTTTCTGCACCTCAGCACTGCTCCCTGTATTAAAAGCGATTCCCGTATTAGAAAAACCTGAAATGGCTCAGCTGCATTGAAAAAAAAACAAAACCCCATCCCATCAGTTGTGTTACTGTCAGCACAAAAGCCAATATTTGCCTTGCTCAGCGAGGAAGAGCGAAGACGGAAAATTCACTGGAATTGCTAAGCCGCCTAGAGAAACACGAGAAGGATAGATATCAGTTAAGACAAATCCGACTTCCTCTTTCGTTTTCATTCATGTTCCCTCCGACAAATCAGCCTTCGCCAGACACATAAAACAGAACATCTGCTTGAGTAAAAGGGCTGGAAATGCCACTTTGAAAGTCCAAATAAATAAACTGGGCTGACTTTATCCACGTGCCTCTTCGCACTCACAAACAGCGAATTTCTCTTGGCACAACGTAGTGTTTAACGAAAAGAAGGACTAGGGGCTGATGCCTTTATTATTTGGAATATGATGAGAACATGACGGAAGAGAAGTGAATATATATTTGCAGCAGGGTGGATAAAAATCAATGATTTTTTTTATTTAAATTGGATTTTTTTTTATTTAAATTGGATTTTTTAAAATTTTTATTGAATTTATTTTAATAAAAAACTTTTGGGATAAAAATCTATCGTAAGATAGTTTTCTATTTAAGATACATAAACAATTTAGCTTATTCAGCATGAAATGGAGCTTAGTTATGTAGCATGAGGCTGTATATTCTGCAACACGGGGACTATCGGTGAGTCAACAGTGGGTCAAAGAAGTAGCAGAGATGACAGTTGCTCTTTAAAAATCATGATTTAAATCGAGTTGATTTAAATCAAGCCTTTTTACTAGTGATTTAAATCATGATTTAAATTGTGATTTAAATCAACTCGATTTAAATCAAATCCACCCTGATTTGCAGGCTATGTAAGTATAAGTAAAACTTCTATGAGGGTATCACAGCGGCTGCATAACTGGATGTCCAGGCGATGGGGTGACATGAGAGCAGTCTTCCAATATTTGAAGGGCTGTCGCAGAGCCCCTCAAGAGACACACCTGTTCTCCAGACCACCTGAAGGCAGGACAGAAGCAACGGATGGAGACTAACCCAGGAGAGAAGCAACTTGGAATTAAGGAGAAACTTCTTGGACAATCAACCAGTGGAACAGCTGGCCACCAGAAGTTTTGTGAATGCTCCAACACTGGAAGTTTTTAAGATGAGATTGGACAACCACTTGTCTGAAATGGTAGAGGGTTTCCTACGTGAGCAGGGGGTTGGACTAGAAGACCTTCAGCGTCCCTTCCAACTCTATTATTCTGTTCTAGCAAATACATGCTGGGAAGTCTCTTGCAATTTTGGAAACAACAGCTTTAAACCTGAATGTTGCGCCTCTTTGCTTGGCTTATTCCGATGTATTTATTGCCATATTTATAGTCTATCAACCCCAGTGGAACAATCAATTAACAGTGTCCTATCGGCACAATGCAAAACCTACTCGGACAGTGATTCGGGTAGCCATGGACTATACCGGCAGTCCTTGACTTATGACCACAGCTGAGTTTCCATTGCTAAGCAAGACGGTTGTGGGTTTTACGATCTTTCTTGCCATGGTTCTTAAGTGAATCACTGCGGTAGTTCAGTCAGTAACAAGTCAGTAAGTGAATCTCAGTTCCTCATTGACTTGGCTTGGTCAGAGGGATGCAAATGTGACCGCATGACCCCTGTCATAAATATGAGTCAGTGGCCAAGCGTCTGATTTTTGATCACATGAAACTCGAACGGTCATAAGTGTGAAAATGGTCATAACTAGTCACTTTTTTCAGTGCCATTGTGACTTCTCACGGTCACTAAATGAACTGTGGTAAGTGGAGGACTACCTGTAGTAAAGGCGGGACAAAAATGTAATAAATAAACATTCTGTTACAGTTTAAAAGCAAACTGGATTTTGCAGACGGCGGTATCCCTTGCAGATTTAAACACCCAAGAACAGTTTCCAAAGAATTAGGAAGTGAAGAATGGAAATCACAGCTGTCCAAGAGAAAAGGGAAGGCTGATTCAAACAGTCACACTGGGCCGCTGTTTAGGCTGCCAGGAGAAAGTGTCACTATATTTGAGAAAGAAAAACAGACACGGCATTAAAAGGAGGCAGGAGAAAATGAAGGTGGAAATAGAATTAATAATTTGGCAGATTCACTGTCTCATGTGGTTTTTCACACCTCTTCCCCAAGGGCCAAAGAAGAGGAAGGTCAGTCTATTCTCCAGACCACCTGAAGAAATGGACCTGAGAAGAAATGGATGGGAACTAATCAAGGAGAGAAGCAGTGAGGACAATTAACCAGTGGAACAGCTTGCCACCAGAAGTTGTGGGTGCTTCATCACTGGAGGCTTTTAAGAACAGATTGGACAGCCATTTGTCTGAAATGGTATAAGGTTTCCTCCTTGAGCAGGGGGTTGGACTAGAAGACCTCCAAGATCCCTTCCAACTTCGTTATGCTATTTTCCTTCCTTCCTTCCTTCCTTCCTTCCTTCCTTCCTTCCTTCCTTCCTTCCTTCCTTCCTTCCTTCCTTCCCCATCACTGCAGGTTTTCAAGAAGAGACTGGACAGTCAGTTGTCTGAAATAGTATAGGTTTCCTGCCCGAGCAAGGGGTTGGACTGGAAGATCTCCAAGGTCCCTTCCAGATTGGTTTTTATTTATTTATTTTATTTTATTTATTGAATTTGTATACCGCCCTACTCCCGAAGGACTCAGGGCGGTGAACAGCCATAGAATAAAACATATAAACACAAAATTTAAAATAGAATAAAACGCATTAAATAATTTGGCTGAACAAATTTAAAACCCCAATAATTTAAAACCAAATTTAAAATTTCCATTTAAAAAGGGGAAAAAACTTAGGTCAGGCCAGCTTGATGAAATAAGAAAGTCTTGAGCGCACGACAGAAGGTACGCAGATCCGGGATCCTCCGTATCTCCGGGGGGAGCTCGTTCCAGATAGTAGGTGCCCCCACAGAGAAGGCTCTCCCCCTCAGCTAGAGTTTATATTCTTAAATAGGTACCTCCTGGGGCAGAACATAGGTAAGCTTTAGAGCCTGCATACTTAAGACTAGCACCACAAATGTTTAACAGTTTATGCAAATCTGATGTACAATGAAACACGTGTGCCTGGGAAATAAAGGATGTTTGGATGGTGGACACTGATTTATTCGAAATATAACAAATAAATAAGGAAAATCTACACCGAACATTAACTTAGAATGTGGCACCTATAATGCAGGCAGGCCGGCATTGGTGTGACGAATAGGACAAATTTTTCCCGTCTCTACCGCTGCTGTTCAGTTGTATACAATATTCAGAATTCAGAATACAATAGAGCTGAGAGGGACCTCGGAGGTCCTCTAGTCCAGCCCCTTGCTCAAGCAGGAGACCCTATACCAACTGGCTGTCCAATCTCTTCTTAAAAGCCTCCAGTGATGATGACTGGACAGCTCAACAGGAGCCTGGATAGCTCAACAGACAGAAGCACTGTAATTTAACTCCAGCTGTCTGCAATTAAAGTAAGATCGAATCTCCCCAGGCTCAAGGTTGACTCAGCCTTCCATCCTTTCAAGGTAGGTAAAATGAGGACCCAGTTTGTGGGGGCAATAAGCTGACTTTGTATAAATATACAAAAGTATGAAGGCTATTGCTTAACGCATTGTAAGCCGCCCTGAGTCTCCGGAGAAGGGCGGCATATAGATCAAATTAAAAAAAAAAAGGAAGGAAGGAAGGAAGGAAGGAAGGAAGGAAGGAAGGAAGGAAGGAAGGAAGGAAGGAAAATAGCATAGCAAAGTTGGAAGGGACCTTGGAGGTCTTCTAGTCCAACCCTAGTCTTGTTCTCTAGTCTTGTTCTCTTAAGAACAAGAATCATGCCTAGAAAAAAATGCAAGAGTCTCCTCCCTCCTCTCATTTCCTTGGCAGAGCAGGGAATGATTCAAAAAGACTTAAACAGCAAGAAAGTCTTTCCAACTATTTAGAAGATGGGTCGCTTCTCAAAGCCAGCTTAGTTCCACATTCTAACAGCTCAGGCCATTATTGCTCAGGCCTGAGCAATGACGATTGCCCCTGTGACCGTGTAGGACAGATGGGGAGGAAGCTAACCCCCAGATTGCAAGAACACAAGCGAGCGGTCAGACGAGAAGACCTGAACTCATTGGTAGCCTCGCATGGCAATGAACAAGGACACAAATTCAATTTTGCAGCTACTAAGATTGTTGGTTGAGCAGGGACAAAAACAGCCATGATTGAAGCCTGGGAAAGAGGCCCCTCGTCAGTCAACAGGAGTGCTGATTTACCACCAGCTTATCAAGTACTTAGGAGGCGAGGGCTGGGCAGCACAAGCAAATGACTTAAAAGCCAGCCATCAACACCCCAGTCAACAACTAAAAAGCCACACACAGCCAGGCACCACATAAATACCACCCACAGAATAGCCCAAAGCACAGATTCCAATGCAGAGAAGTTCCCTAAGGATGGGCTCTAGCACAAGTCCGAAAGTTCGTAAGACAAAACCTCTGGTCCAGGGGTGAAATGCTCCCGGTTTGGACCGGATTGGCGATTCCGGTAGCGATGGTGGCGGGCGGTTCGGAGAATCAGTAGCAAAAATCCTTGCCCCATCAGAAGGTCGCAAAAGAGGATCATGTGACCTTGGGACATTGCAACCGTCATAAATATGAGTCAACTCCCAGAATTCCTCAGCCAGCAAAGTTGAAGTCCACAAGTCTTAAAGTTGCCAAGATTGGAGACTCCCTGATCTAGGTATCTGTTCACTTTTCTTTTCTGATGACGGCTAAAAATATCACAATATTCTTTTGAGGCTGCCGCCTACTATCCTTCATTACGAGCGAAACGCCAGCGGATTTAACAGGGCCGATTTCTAAATCAATACGTAGGAAATTAAGCAAGAGTTTGTTTTACACATACCTTCCTTGTAAGACAAAGCAAAATTATGGCCTTCCAAAGTCCAATTGATCAGGAGAAAAATGTTGTAAAACACAACACAAGACACCGGTGCCACAGCATACCTGACTCCCATTTTATATCCGTAATAAAAGCGTATTTCTCAGCAGTTCTTGAAATAAAATGCCCACTGAAGGCTGCTCACTGCCTAGCATTGCATTTTACGAAACCCTAAAACTTTTCATTCTTAATTACACAGATCTCACACAATTTGTATACCAGAATCGCCTAATGATTTTCCCGCATGAACCTTTCAAAAGCACTCTGAATCCCAAGTTAAGAACCATTGTAAACTAACATTTGCAGGAAGTCCTCGATTTACGACCACGATTGAGCCCAAACTTTCTGTCACTAAGCTAAACATTCATGAAATGTATTTCCCCCCCATTTTACGACCTTTCTTGCCACAGTTGTTAAATGAATCACTGCAGTTGTTAAGTTAGTAACCCGGTTGTTAAGTGAATTTGTCAGCAGGTCGCAAAAGGGGATCGCCAGGACATGGCAACCGTCATAAATATGAGCCAGTTGCCAAGCAGTTGAATTTTGATCATTGTGGTGATGCTGCGACGGTCACAAAAGTGTGAAAAGCGGTTGTAAGTCGCTTTTTTCAGTACCGTTGTAACTTCCAACCATCGCTAAACAAATGGTTGTACGTTGAGGACTCCCAGAAAATGCTGTGGTTGGCCTACACTGGAAGGTTGTTGTAAGACAGTATTTCTCAACTTTGATAAGTTGAACATGGCTGGGGAAATTCTGGCAATTGAAGTCCACGTGGCTTAAAACTGCCAAGGTTGCAAGCGTCCAAATTTCATTCACGTGACTGTCGGGATCCTGTGACGGTCATAAGTGTGAAAAACAGTCACAAGCAGGAGTGAAATCCAGCAGGTTCTAACAGGTTCTGGAGAACCAGTAGCGGAAATTTTGAGTAGTTTGGAGAACCGGCAAATACCACCTCTGGCTGGCCCCAAGAGTGGGGTGGGAATGGAGATTTTGCAGTATCCTTCCCCTGGAGTGGGGTGGGAATGGAGATTTGGCAATATCCTTCCCCTGCCATGCCCACTAAGCCACGCCCACAAAACCGATCGGGAAAAATTGTGGATTTCACCCCTGGTCACAAGTCCCCCTTTTCAGTGCCGCTGTAACTTCGAATGGTCTCTAAATGAACTGTTGTAAGTTCATTTTACCCGCACGAGAGGGCTGTGCCTTATTTGTGCTTGTGAAAAGTAACACAATCCTAAAAACGCAGAAGCAACGACAAAAGTGCATTGATTTTTTCCCCCCCAGGACTCTATTTTGGTGTTACTGGAGGCAGGAGACTAGAATAGCTATTTCATAAATTAAAACGAGGAGATATCCTGTTACAGTAATACGCCCGACGTTACCATTTAATATAATATTATTTTTCGAAGCAGATGTAATATCTCCTTTGAGGCCAGTGGATAATGGAGATAAAACCATTGTAGGGATTGCTAATTGGCCATAGAGACTCCGTACAATAAAGAGACATCTGTTACTGGATGTAGAACAACGATGGGAAAAAAAAAATTCAGACAAAATATTAACAGGTAGGGGCATCCCATTGACACAAAGGTGTGTAAGGCTTCCCCGTTGTAACATATGGGTGTGAAATCTGGACCATCAGAAAGTCTGAGGAAAAAACAAGTTAACGGCTCTGAATTGTGGTGCTTGAGAACATTATACAGCTATTCCTCAATTTACGACCACAACTGAGCCACTGTGGTGAGACATTTGCTAAGTATCTATCTATCTATCTATCTATCTATCTATCTATCTATCTATCTATCTATCTATCTATCTATCTCCCTCTCTATCATATCTCTCTCTATCATATATCTACCTCCCTTCCTCTTCTCTCTCTCTCTCTCTCTCTCTCTCTATCTATCTATCTATCTCCCTCTCTATCATATCTCTTTCTATCATATATCTACCTCCCTTCCTCTTATCTCTCTCTCTCTCTCTCTCTCTTTCTTTCTCTCTCTCTCTCTTATCTATCTATCTATCTCTATCTATCTATCTCTATCTATCTATCTATCTCTATCTATCTATCTATCTATCTATATCTATCTATCTATCTATCTATCTCTATCTATCTATCTATCTATCTATCTATCTATCTATCTATCTATCTCTATCTCTATCTCTATCTCTATCTATCTATCTATCTATCTATCTATCTATCTATCTATCTATCTCTATCTCTATCTCTATCTATCTATCTATCTATCTATCTATCTATCTATCTATATCTATCTATATCTCTATCTATCTATCTATCTATCTATCTATCTATCTATCTATCTATCGTTATTGATTGATTAGGCCTTGGGCCACATCAAAGTGCAGAGTTCCAGAAACAAATTATTACTAAAATTTGATAAAAGCCATTTAAAATGGAATTGGATAAAATACAATTTAAAATGAAATTGGAATAACATTTGATCCGGCTTCCTCCCGTTGACTTTGCTGCTCAGAAGGCGGCAAATGGAGATCAATGACTGTGACCGTCATAAATATAAGTCAGTGGCCAAGCATCTGAATTTTGATGACATGGGGATGCTGGAACGGTCGTAAGTGTGGAAAAAAACTATCGTTAAGTCACTTTTTTCAGTGCCATGGTGACTTCAAAGGAGCACTCAATGAACTGTTGTAAATTGAGGATTACCTGTAGAAAGTACTTTAGACAGCAAGAGAATCCAACCAGCCAATAGTAAACAAAGTACTACCAGGTTGCTCACTGGATGTCAGGTGTGAAAGACCAAGTCTACACCCGAAGCAGCTGCTAGGAGTTAGATAAGGGTCAAAGGAATTCAAGGGAGTCTGAGCTTAATCTGCTTGTGACTACGTAGGGATTCTAGGCTAATGCCTCTCTTGACTCCGCCCCCAGTTTCTGTAACTCCTCCTACACTGGAAGCTCTAAGCTCAAGTTGAAATATTTTGGTACGTTAACATTAAAGATAAAGAAGATACAGAATAGTTTCTAACTTGGGATTTGTTTTATCAACGGTTAGATAATAAAGGTGGACGTTAAAAATTGGAAGAGCATTATTATACACAAGTAAAGAATATTATTATGACTAGAATTACGTATATGCAAAATGACCCAGAAAATACACTGTTTACTACATACTTATACAGTATATGTTAAAGAAAAATGTATAAACAAAATTTTAAAAAAATGCTGAAATGTTTTGGCTACGAAGACAAGTGTCACTGAAGAAGACCCTGAGAAAATATGAAGGGCAAATGGAAGAAGAAGCCAGACACTGCGACCGTCATAAATATGAGTCAGTCAACAAGCAGCTGAATTCTGATCACTGGGGATGCTGCAACGGTCATAAGTGTGAAAAATGGGTATGTCACTTTTTTCCTGGCATGATTGTAACTCCGAACGGTCACTACTACATGAACTGTGTGATAAGTCAAGGACTTCCTGGATTTTCCTCTCTCCCCCCCCTTTTCTTTGCCCTTTCTATTTTTTATTTTTTTATTGCAGGCGATATTAGCTTTTCCATGTATCGCTGTGATGCTGAATAAAATTGCTATTTAGAAAACAAAGAAAGACGGAGGAGGACAAGGAGATAAAATCACAATCGTAAAAATCAACCAGCAATTTATCGATATGTCTTTCAAATTTCAATTAGGCAAACCAGAGATAGTCCTTGAATAACAACAGTTCGTTTAATGACCGTTTGAAGTCACAATGGCACTGAAAAATGTGACTTACGACCGTTTTTCACACTTACGACCATTGCAGCATCCCCCATGGTAACATCATCAAAATTCAGACGCTTGGCAACTGACTCTTATTTATGACCATTGCTGTGTTCCAGGAAATCAATGGGGAAGCCAGATTCACTTCACAACCGTGTTACTCACTTAACAATGGCAGCGATTCACTTAACGACGGTGGCAAGAAAGGTCGTAAAATGGGGCAGAATTCACTTAACAACTGTCTCTGTTAGCAACAGGACTTTTGGGCTCAACTGCGGTCATAATTCAAGGATCACCCATATAGTATGTCTAATATTTTTCTTCGCCGCTTTCGGACAGCTGACTAAATTTAATTTTTTGCTACATGGGAGATAAGCAGCAGGGGAAGGCTCGTTGCATGGAGACAACACATTAATCCTTTCGATGGCCGTGGCAGAAATCAAACCAAGAGCGACTCCTTGGAAATTGAATTCCTGTTCTCCAGATGTCAAAGACGTAATACCCCCAATTACACCGACTTCTGCTAAGCAAAGCACGCCAGCAAATATGCAAAATAAATATGGGTTAAGCAAAGAGCTGCAAAATGCACACTCAGCGTTGGTTGCGTTGGTTTTCCGGGTGAGCGACAATTAGCACCATTTGCATCTTTGAACCATTTTTTTAAGCAAATGTTAATAAAAGATATGCTGGCAAGCTGCAAAAATAACAATAGTAATAATATTACTACTTCCTGCAATAACACCAGCAGAAAACTGCAAGAAAACTCTGCTACTCGGAACATCGTACATTTTAAGAAGATTCTTGGTCGATACCTAGGATGCTGGCAGCCACCATCCGAGCCAGTCAATCATATTTGTGATACATTTTTAAATGTTCCGTTGACTGAGTTGCATGTTTAATGAATAAAAATTAATAATAATAATAATAATAATAATAATAATAATAATAATAATGTCAATGATATTTGTGATACATTTTTAAATGTTCCGTTGACTGAGTTGCATGTTTAATGAATAAGTTTATAATTATAATAATAATAATAATAATAATAATAATAATCAGTCAATGATGTTTGTGATACATTTTTAAATGTTCCGTTGACTGAGTTGCATGTTTAATGAATAAGTTTATAATAATAATAATAATAATAATAATAATAATAATAATAATAATAAGTCAATGATATTTGTGATACATTTTTAAATGTTCCGTTGACTGAGTTGCATGTTTAATGAATAAAAGTTTATAATAATAATAATAATAATAATAATAATAATAATAATAATCAGTCAATGATATTTGTGATACATTTTTAAATGTTCCGTTGACTGAGTTGCATGTTTAATGAATAAAAGAGATAATAATAAACCCAAGCCTTTGGAAAGGACTGGCTATCGAAGAGCAGGAAATGCTTCTGGTTGTGCAATTGTCACACACACACACACACACACACACACACATCGTTCGCTTCGTCCCAATGTAACGCCTGGAAATGAAGCCCGGTGAAAACCTACCTAAATAAAGTGTCTGTGCTTCTTTGGCATTGCCATTCACATCGTTGCTGTAGTCGGAGATCTTGTAAACCTCTGGATGATAATCTGGAATTTCAGAAAGAAATGAAAGAAATAAGAAAGCAACTCGGAGCAAGGAAACAAAATGAACATTGAGCTCACAACTAGATAGCTATCTCACAAGTTCGTTTTATCTGATGCAAATTGCGGGGAGCCAAGAAAAAGACACACCGAAGCAGCTCTGATTAAAAATAAAAACACAGCGAGTCCTTCAACAGTTCGCTTAGTGACCATTCCAAGTTACAACGGCATTGAAAAAAATACTTATGAACATTTTTCACACTTATGACCGTTGCAACAACCCCATGATCACCTGAACAAAATTGAGACGCTTGGCTACTGACTCATACTTATGACCGTTGCAGGATCCCGGGGTCACATGATCCCCTTTTTGTGACCTTCCGACAAACCAAATCAATGGGGAGGCCGGATTCACTTAACAACCACGTTACTCACTTAACAGCGGCAGCGGTTCACTTAACAACGGTGGCAAGGAGGATCGTAAAATGGGGCAAAACTCACTTAACAAATGTCTCGCTTAGCAATGTGCTCAGTTGCGGTCATAAGTCGAGGACGACCTGTATCACATAAACTACGGATGTATTTTATTTGATGGCAAATCAAGAAAAACACCCATGGTGGCAGTTCTCCTTAAAAATAAAAATAAAGCCTTTGACTCAAAATATTTTACATATTTCTGTGTAAAAAGTGTGATGGAGCACCTACAACTTCTGGTGGCAAGCTGTTCCACTGGTTAATTGTTCTCATTTTTAGGAAATTTCTCCTTATTTCTAGATTAGTTTCCACCCATTCCTTCTTGTCCTGCCCTCAGGTGCTTTGGAGAATAATTTGACCCCTTCCTCTTCTTTGGGGCAGCCCCTCAAATATTGGAAGATGCTATCATATCACCCCTGGTCCTTCTTTTCATTAAGAGAGACATCCCCAATTCCTGCAACCGTTCTTCGTATTTTTCACCATGCTTATAAAAACCAGCAGAGTTCTGCAAATCTCCCTTTGCAATAAAACTCAGTGGGAGTCCCAAAGAATCTCTTTGCCTTTTTTTAATTTGGGAAGGTTGCCAACGAGTGTTAACGGGGGCCCAGCTCATCAGTGGAAATTAACAGCAATTTCAAATAAAACTCAGCACACAAGGGCAAAGCCAAGACTTCCTTTCCACCCAAGGAAAAGTACTCAGGTTACTGTTAATTAAATTGGATAATTAACAGCAACACGAACGAGACACAAAGGAGAATTATGACAGGCAGAGCTTTTTTTTATTCTTCCTTTGGAATTTTGTTTCTGGCTGCAGGCTGCAGTGGTTACGTTAAACTTTCAGCCTTTTTTAAAAAAGATGCGGGGGTCTGTTATTATAACTCATATCTGGTACATCTCCTGGGAGTCCAATCGCATTAAGAGAATTATAGAAATTTTTTTTTTAAAAAAAATAGAGAATTACAGAATAATATTTTAAAATCGAGGGACATCGGGCAACAGTTCCCTTTGGATAAGTTATATGGATAGCAGTTCAGAGAAGACAATTAAAACTCTCTTTTCTGAGACTCTCCATGTCTGTCAAAATCCCCATGATTCTCTAGGAATCTGTCTTAGGGAAGAAAGGGAGTCCCCGAGTTACAACGGTTCATTTAGTGACCGTTCAAAGTTACGACAGCACTCAAAAAAGCGACTCATGACCGTTTTTTCACACTTACGACCGTTGCAGTATCCCTATGGTCCCCTGATCAAAATTCAGAGGCTTGGCACTGACTCATATTTACTCATAGTTGCAGTGACCTGGGGTCATGTGATCCCCTTTCATGAAAGTCCACGAGGAAGCCGGATTCACTTAACAACCGTGTGCTGAACTTAACAGCGGCACTTAAGAAACATGGCGTGAACAGTCGTAAAATGGGCCGAAACTCACTTAACAAATTTCTCACTTGGCAGCATAAATTGGGGTCGTAAGTGGAGGACTACCTGCACTGCCTTCCGGAAAGCACATTCTGCTTTTCTTTTAATGGGGTTATATGGTATTTAGTATTCCCACTGAAACCCCTTGCAAATTGCAATGCAAGCAGGAGAAATTAGGACCTTAAATTAGAGCAAACCCAGGCAAACTGAGTTAGGGTTAAAGTAGCGGCCTTCCCCTTCAGGTAGTCCTTGATTTAGGACCAAATCAGGTCTGGGACTTCCCTCGATAAGCCATGCGGTCGGTAAGTGAGTTGCTCCCAATCTTACAAATGTTTTGCTCGGGTTGTTAAGCAACCCACACAGTCACGAAGCAAATCCAGATTTTCCCATTGACTTTTGCCCCTGGGAAGGTTGCAAGTCCCTGAATTTCCATCCCACGACGGCAGAAATGCTGCAGCGGTGGTAAGTGCAAGGACCAGTTGTACTTTGCTCAGTGTACTTTTGAACGGTCACTAAAGGAATAATCCATAAGCCGAGGACTCCCTGCATCGGACTCGGATGTGACGCTGTTCAGGATGTCACCATTCCCCTTATAGTCACAGGGGAAGTCACAAAAGCCATCGTAAAATGTATGGCCAAACTCCTGCCTCTTTCTAGCATTGTTCCATCTGATCACCACAACTACCATCCTGGCATTTGTGACACACAAACTCCACACCTTCGCAACTTAAAAGTGCAAATTTGGCGGTTAGCAGTCCAATCTTTTACAGCAGCATGTTTCTTGTAACTTGTTCTCAATCTTCCAGGAATGGTATAACGTAACCGCCCCACCCACTTAAAAATAAACAATACAGGTGGTCCTTGACTTATGACCACAATGGAGCCCCAACATTTCTGCGGTTAAGCGTCGCATTGGTTCAGTGAGTTTTGCTCCGTTTTATGACCGTTCTCGCCACAGTGGTTAAGTGAATCGCTGAAGTTGTTCAGTTAGTAACCTGGTTGTTAAGCGAATCTGGCTTCCCCTGTTGACTTGGCTTGTCAGGCAGTCGCAAAAGGGGATCACGTGACCCCGGGATACAGCAACGGACATAAGTACGAGTCAGTTGCCAAGCGTCTGAATTTTGATCACACCACAGGGAGGCTGCAACGGTCGTAAGTGTGAAAAATGGTCATAAGTCACTTTTTTCAGTGCCGTTGTAACTTCTAACGGTCATTAAATGAACTGTTGTAAGTGGAGGACTACCTGTAATAGTATTGCACCCAACCTCTTGAAGACAGGTCAAAATTAATGGTATTATTATTATTATTTTCTTAGAGTCATAAGGAAATGCACAAGACTCAGCCACCATAGAATGCAGAAGAAATGATAACTGCCAGATGCATCCTAAGGGTGGCGCTATTGCATTTAATAGGTAGTCCTATTCTCCTTGGTCACATTCTTCTTGACTCATATTTGTGACGGTCGCAGTGTCACATGATCCCCTTTTGCGACCTTCCGACGAGCAAAGTCAACGGAGAAGCCAGATTCACTTAATGACTGTGTGACTAGCTTAACAACTGCAGTGATTCACTTAGCAACGGTGGCAAGAAAAGTCGTAAAGATGGGGCAAAACTCGCTTAACAACCGTCTCACTTGGCAACACAAATTTTGGGCGTCCTTGTGGTCGTAAGCCGAGGACTACCTGCATAACGTTCCAGAGAGGCTATTATTTCGTATATTTCAAGCTCAAATCCCCTCCCTAGTCATTCCCAAGGATAGACCTATACAAAAATAATAAAAAAATAAACGAGCAATTCAGGTTGATTCAGGATGCACATCAAAACATTAACCGAGCCCGTTTATTTATTTACCGTCCCAGACACTCACTCACCCGCCATGAACCTTTTTAAACAATGTGGCTGTTTCATTTAAGGCTGCAGCAGCTATGCGTGCCCTATACACTCCCTATAACTGATGAGTCAGGGAATGAGCAGGGCATGGGCTCTTGGTTTTCAGAGATATTACAGCTCGGGGCCTGCCAGGGCCATGTGCCTCTGTGGAAGTGACAGCAAGCAAGGATGGCCTCGGATTCTCTGGTTATGGTTTAAGGAGAAAAGCCTGGCCCTCTGCTAAGGAAAGGCTTATTAATGCACGATTATGGGGAAAATAAATGCTCGTTCGTGCAAATAGAATTAGAATTAGAATTAGAATTAGAATTAGAATTAGAATTAGAATTAGGATAGGAAAGGATAGGAAAGGATAGGAAAGGGAAAAGGAAAGGAAAGGAAAGGAAAGGAAAAGAAAAGAAAAAAGAAGAAAATATGGAATGGAACGGAATGCAATAGAAAATAGAAGAGTGGATAGGACAGGAAGGACAGGACAGGACAGGACGGGACGGGACGGGACGGGACGGGACGGGACGGGACGGGACGGAACGGAACAGAATAGAATAGAATAGCATAGAATAAGGTTAGAAATAGAAGAGAAGAGAAGAGAAGAGAAAAAATATGGAAGAATGGAATAGAGTAGAAAATAGAATAGTAGACAGGACAGGACAGAATTAGAATAGAATAGAATAGAATAACTTTATTGTCACTTTGAAAGTACACTAATGGGCATACATTAAAATGAGATTTTGTGGCATGCAGTTCTCAAAGGGTCACCACCTCCAATATGTACTACATAAACGTGACAAAATAAATACAAAATTATGCATATACCCACATATATTATATGACAGAGAAACAACAGGAGGAGAACAGGAGAACAAGAAAGAGCAGCCCAGAATGTCAAATCCATCTTGCACATTTTCAAAGCCTCGATTTTTTCCCCCCTTTTTTAAACCTGCTGAGCCTTCACTCCGTTTCAGTTTCAAAAGGAATTTTCACTCAGATTATGACTACAGGGGCCGTTTGCAGAAAATTTAAAAGCAAGATGAAATGCTAGATGGACGTAAATTATTTTAATTTGAGCATTAATTTTTGTTCTTCCTGAGAATTGATTACTTGGGCCTTACTTGATGAGAACTTAAAGAATCATATACTGTAGTCATCACCGCACTTTCTCTGTACAGGCAGCCCTTGAGTTACAACACTTCATTTTGTGACCAAAGTTACATCATCACTGAAAAAAGTTACTTTTTGTAACTTTACAAAAGTATGACTATGGTTCACACTTACAATCAAAATTTAGATGCTTGGCAACTGACTCATACTTATGACGGTTGCAGGGTTCCCAGGGTCACATCAATGGGGAAGCCAGATTCCCTTAACAATCCTGTTACTAATTTAATAACTCTAGTGATTCCCTTAACAACTGTGGCAAGAAAGGTCGTAAAACGGGGCAAAACCCACTTAACAAATGTCTCGCTTAGCAACCTAAATTTTCGGCTTGAATTGCGGTCGTAAGTTGATCTGTATGTACCTGGTCTTCCTAAATCTACCTTTAACTTAACACCACTTCATTTAAAAGTTGTAAAAGGAAACAGAAAGTTCAGAAATAAATTAGTCCTGCTTTCCTTCCGGGAAGATTTTCAGTGTCATTTTTAGATTGTTAACACCCAACAACGTAGCAACTGTGTTATAAACACAGCCTTGTTTAGAAAAGCCAACATTTCGGGCGGTTTCTGATTCCTAACAATAATGTTCATTTTTTTCCCCCTTCCCTTTTTCGTTTGGTGAAGATCCTGGTCACAGTTTTCCACTCTATGAAATATTTCCAAGAAAGAACCCCGGGGCCTATGAAGTATGTGTAACCATAATCAGAATACCCATCCTGCTAAGTGTGATTGTGACATTGAGCTCACAATTACCTGCCTTGAACTTAACATTCAGGGCACACAGGCAGTTCCTGGAGCTATTTGTCTCAAATCTCAAAGGCTCCAGCCCTTCCTTTCCCAGCCATGGCTTAAAATCAAATTAAACTGAGTTTCAACAACCCCCACCCCACCAAGAACACCTGTTACACAACGCAGAAAAAGAAGTGAGGCCAGCTTCCCTGGTGGGTAAATATCTATATTTCCCCTCTGGAAAGCGGACTCCCTTCCCCCCCCCACGGGGCCAAATTGCAACCATTTAACGGCCCGGCTCCCCAAATTAATTGGCCGGTTGGGATCGGCGCTTTGCAGGGGGCGATGCCGATCCGTGCCAAGCCCCGGTGGGAGAGGAGGGAGGGCGCCGGGATCCGATTGAGATCCTTCCGGGAGAGCAGATCTGAAAAGGAAAAGCGGATCTCCCCCTGAACGACTCTGCGCGGGGAGTGGGTGGGAGGGGGGGAGAGACCCCATTTCTCCGCCTTTGAAACTTTAGGGTGCGCATCTCTTGGGGGGGGAAAGGGAGAGGGGAGCTGCAGCCCTTTCCAAATTCGCCCAAATGCTCCTTGGGGAGAATTGCCAGGAGGACCCCGAGAGGCAGCCTCAGGGGACCCCACCCCTTTCTCCCTCCCCTCCCCACATGCCCCCCCTCCCTCCGGGCCCTGCAAGGACTCACCTGGATGGATGAGTTTGAAGCTCTGAGATTTCCTGCTGCGCTTCCTGGCCGAGAACTCCATGGCGCGCCGGAGGAGGAGGAGGAGGAGGAGGAAGAAAGGAAGGGAGGAAGAAAGGAAGGCAGGAGGGAGGAAGGAGGCTCAGAGGGGTCGCCAGGACCGGGGACCGCGAGGCAGAACCGGCTGCGGGGTTCTCATCGGCCCCGGCGCGCAAAGGGCCGAGGCGCCCCGGGGCTTCTCCTGCGCGCCCCGCCGGCAACTTGGCTCGGGACTTTTCCCCCGCGGCGCCTTCCTCGCCGTGGCATCCAGCCCAAACTTTGTCCCGGGGCGATGCTGCGGGAGCCTCTTGCCCTGCTCGGGGAGGAGGAGGAGGAGGAGGAGGGCAGCGCTGGCTCGGCCGGCTTTGGCGAGGCGAGGCTGGCTGTGGCCGTGGCTGCGCAGGGCGCCGCAATGGCTCGCGGGTGGCCCTGCCGGAGCTGCGCCTGGGCTCCCGGTGCCACCTGCTGGGGGAAGCCGGCCTGCCAGGCACCACAGCGCACCCCGTGGCGGCTCCGGAGCCCGGCGGGCACAGCGAGGGCGGGCCGCCCTGCCACCCCCGGGAAGGCCGAGCCATGCCCGGCAAAGCCAACTTGGGGAAAGGGGCTCCCCGCCCGGAGACGGAGAGGCGAAGGATGGAGAGGGGCGCTTGGCGCTCTGCCTCTCCAGCCCGGCCGGGCACCTTGCAAAGAGCGCAGCCTCCCTCCGCCCGCTTGGACCAGCCGGGGGCTCTTCGGCCGGCACCGCGGGGGTAAACTGCCCCGGCGAGGAAAGGGAGGGGGTCCCCCAGCCCAAGCCCCCCAGGCAGGAACCGCGCGCGCCCTTCCACTCTTTCCCCGGCTGGCCGAGAGCCCGAGCGCGTTGCTGGCTGGATGGGGAGGAGAGAGTGGCGCGGTCCACTCGGGAGCCCCGAGAAGGGACTTTGGGGGTGCACTAGCGGGAGGGGGGGTCCACGCGCCGGAAAACGCCCCCCCTTCTGCCAAGCAGCCCTTTCCCGGCGCCCCAGAGCCTTCCCACTGGGCTTTGGAAAAGCTCTCCAGTGCTCCCCGAGCCACTTGGGATTCGAAGGCTCTACGTTGCCGTGGGGGTTTTCTCCCTCCCCCTCTTTTTTTTTTTTTAAAAAAACAAATTGTGTACACGTGTAAAGAGTCCAAAGGACGGGAGCTTCCGCCTGAAACAGTCCTTGCAAGACGGCCCACGCGGGAAACCTCGGGGAAGACTTATTTTGGAGACTGGGGAAGGGGGGCTCTCTTGAGAAAGGGGCTTGGATGCAGCGGAATAGGGGTGGGACGGAGGGTCCATTGGGAAAGGGGTGCAACGAAACCAAGGAGGGGCCCGTGCCCACGTGGTCGAAGCCCCGCCCCTTTTTACACGTGTCTGAGCCATAAGCCCAAAGAGGGCGGGCCTTTCTTTCCTTTCCTTGATTTTGGACTCTTGTTGGGATGCGAAAGGTGCTTTTTCAGCAGGTTGAAATTCACTTCTCCGTCTCCTTAGGATACACAGAAGGGAGAGAAAATCGAAATCGGGTCCAAAATATTAAAGTCACATTTTCTGAAAGGCCTTGGAAATTTCCCGTCCTTTTCTGTCTCATTTTGAGAGAGAGAGAGAGGGAGGGAGGGAGGGAGGGAGAAAGAAAGAGAGAGAGAGAGAGTATTGTTTGTATGTTGTTTATTTCTTTCTTGTTAAAGAAATAACATAAAAGCGATACACACAAAACAACAGGGGAGAAAGGAAATTGAAGGAGACAATGTATCTTATATTAATCTAAACTAATGCCTTGATCTGTGTGTCATCAGTTACACTGTAAACGTTTGAGTCAGTTGACTTAACAGATAAATGTAGCCCAGTTTTTAAATCCCTTCTCCAATCAACATTTCTCTGAAAAAACTGGAATAATTGCCCATTTTCCACATTTGAAAAATAAAAAGGAATGGCTCCACAGTTTGAAAGATAAAAGGAGATAACGTTTAGTTTGTCATTTTATGACTTGCTAAAGAATTTGCTTTCTTACAAAGGCATTTTACAAATCCAGAATGAAAGGGTGCATGCCAGAAACTTGATAAATAATGAAGTTATTCAGATGACAAGTGTATTAAAATTTTTCATCTAGCTCGAAGCACAGTTGTACATTGTTTTAAATCCAGCAGGAGCCAATGGCAAGGAAAGATTACATTTTCAAAGACAGTATTTTCATGGAAAGCAGGACCATAAAATAAAAAAATGTACACATTAGAGCATTAGATTAAATTGGGTAAGGAGTATAATTGCCTTCAACACAATCAGATTCGAAAGATCAAAGGCAATAATACATCAAAGTCAACTAAATTAGTAATGACCTACGGGAAGTTGAATTCTTCACTGCAGCAGCAGCCAGATGTTATATTCTTACCCTATAACTTCAATGTATTTTTTCCCCCTGTTTTCATTGTGTGGGTGCTGCAAGTTTAGTAACACGTTCCAGGTCATAATTTTATTGCCCCATCATCACTCCTCCTAAAATAGCTCAGCTTTCGTTTATCATGAGAATTGGCCTTCCTAGGGGAGTAAGGAGAATAAGATCGAGTAACTTTTTATACCTAGACGTTAGGAGCCTTGGTAGTACAGTGGTCTAAAGCACCCTGTTATTAAGACCAGCTGCCCGCAATTACTGCAGGTTCAAATCTCGCCAGGCTCAAGGTTGACTCAGCCTTCCATCCTTTCTAAGGTGGGTAAATTGAGGACCCAGTTTGTGGGGGCAATAAGCTGACTTTGTATAAATATACAAAAGTATGAAGGCTATTGCTTAACGCATTGTAAGCCGCCCTGAGTCTCCGGGGAAGGGCGGCATTTAAATCAAATAAAATAAAATAAATAAATAAAATAAATGAGCAAAGCAACATGCCTCTGAAGCACAGAAGCAGATGGCCCACTTCCTTCTTCCATGGGGAGAAAAATGAACCTTGCAAAAGAAAAAAAAATCATCTTTCATTTTGATTCATTCTCTTTCTTTCTTTCTTTCTTTCTTTCCTTCCTTCCTTCCTCCCTTCTTTCTTTCTTTCTGTCATCCTATCTATCTATCTATCTATCTATCTATCTATCTATCTATCTATCTACCATCTCTGTGCCTCTATATCTAATAAAGGAGAATATTTAACAGTTTAACAATAACAGAGTTGGAAGGGACCTTGGAGGTCATCTAGTCCAACCCCTGCTCACGCAGGAGACCTGTACTAGGGATTCGAAACGCCGATTTGTAGCTCAGGGTTAAAATGTGGGAGTCCTTGGTGCTCTCTGAGCTTGGTGGTTTCCTTGTAGACATTTCATTACCCAACTAGAGAACATCATCAGTGTTAGAAGGGAGGAGGTCCTTGGTGTTTTCTGAGCTTGGTGGTTTTCGTGCAGACGTTTCATGACCCAACTAGAGAACATCATCAGTGTTAGAAGGGAGGAGGTCCTTGGTGTTTTCTGAGCTTGGTGGTTTTCGTGCAGACGTTTCATGACCCAACTAGGTAACATCATCAGTGCTAGACTAGCACTGATGATGTTACTTACTTTGGGTTATGAAATGTCTGTACGAAAACCACCAAGCTCAGAAAACACCAAGGATCAATTGATCTGTCTGTCTGTCTGTCTGTCTGTCTATCTATCTATCTATCTATCTGTCATCTATCTATCATCGATCTTGCTATTTATCATGTTTTCCCATAGTTTGTATTACCAAAATAAACAAATTAAAAAAGAAACAACAAAAACATCCTTCAGTACCAGATACCACATTATTAGCCCTAAGAAACTCACATCTTTCTAACCTTAAAATTAGCCATTAACAGACCTTTGTGTCTGTACTATATTCCTTATGGGTAAATCTTGGTCATCGCCTAAGGTTTTTTTTTTTTTAAGGTTTTTGTGGTAAATACAGTCCCTGAAATGAATATATCAAGCAAAGCATGAGCTACTTTGGAAGCAAATAAAAGGAAAACATTTTAAAGTGACTGACTGCTTTTTTCTTTTTCTTTTTTGAAAACCTATATTTTCTGCGGTGCTTTAAATGCAGTTCCTTAAATGAACATAGCAACCATCTCCTATTTTGGGTTCATAAAATTCATAAAAGCCTTTGAAGGAAAGAAGAACTTTTTAAAATGACCATCTGCTTTTTGCAAAAGGAAGTCTCATTTTTTTTACAAGGTTTAATTGCTGACCCTATTTAAATCTAATGGCTACAGCAAGAAAAAGGAACATTTAAATATATATATATATATATATATATATATATATATATATATATATATATATATATATATATATATATTTATAATTTATAAGATTGGCCAATTTACCATCATTTATGCACACTGTCCAGATTAAAATAGATGCAATTGCTAAAATAACAATAGAATAGAATTCTTTATTGGCCAAGTGTGATTGGACACACAAGGAATTTGTCTTGATGCATATGCTCTCAGTGTACATAAAAGAAAAGACAAGAAATTAGATGCCAATAATCTTAATACAATTATGCACTCACATCCTAACTCTGTATTCCTCCACCTTGGCAATTTTAAGACAACGGACTTCAATTCCCAGATTTGTCAAGGTAGAAAAACATGCCTCATTAAAGCTGGCACTGCAGATCAAATACTTTAACAGATTAACAGAGTTGGAAGAGATCTTGTAGCCCCCTCCTGCTCAAGCAGGAGACCCTACACCATTTCTGACCAATGGCAATCCAATCTCTTCTTGAAAGCCTCCAGTGATGAAGTTCATGGATTGGTGGGAATTGAACTGTAATTGAATGTGGTGGGGTGGAACTCTGGGCATGTGCAAAGTGTATTCTGCAATCGAAGTATTTATGCGCAGTAAAGGCAGGCAAGTGAGATCCAGGATGGTGTGGTATTCAAGGCCAGGAGCAGAGAGATCCCTGCAGTGATGCTTAGGCATGAAAGCCAACTGGGTAGTTTCGGGTCAGACAGTCCATCTCTGTCAATCACAGGAAGAGGAAGAAAGTGTATAAAATATATAAGAAAGAGGCATCTCACCTTAATTCCCTTCTGATTATTTTTGCAAACGAACTGTGGAGTGATTTTTTTTTTGTTCCAAATATCCAAAACTTGCATGGATTTGACTATGAAGACAGCAAAAATTAAGACTGCAGAAATTCAGGGGTCCACCAGAGGGCAGCAGAGAGACATAGAAAATACGAACTCCCCGCTGCCACCTAGGGGTCATCCAAATTCTTGCAGTAGGACAAAGCAACTTGATTAAAACCTGATTTGGGATTGATTTGCGGGAGATAAGCACATTTGAAAATAAATAAATGCAGGATTTATTTACTGACCTGGGCTGTCCCATGAGTTATGTTAAGCTCTTAAGGGTGGGGTGGTGGATGGTGTTGGAGATTTTTTGCCTGTTTCCAGATGGGGGTCAATGATTTTGGGGGCTTTTAAAAACAAATTGAGAAACGTGCGATATTTATGCAACCCACCTCGTGTTGTGCTCAACTGCATTTGTGAGAGCGCAATCAAGCCTTGCATCTGTATTGTTGCATTTCTCTAAGGAAACACAACAGGGCAGCAAAACTGAGATTGTGATAATATTTGAATGTGACATAAAACATGCTCAAGTCCTTTGCAACCCAAGGAGAATACCAGTAGTCAGCGGTGAAATCTGGCCGAATCTATCCGGCTCGCTCAAACTGGTAGCGCCGGCGACGGAAGGCTCCGCCTACCCGCCGGGACATCATTATGTCCTGTTTTTGACCCTCTGCACATGCGCAGAAGACACGCGAGCGAGCGTAGTGAGCACGCACACACGTGTGCTCCCATTCCCAAACCGGTAGTGAAGGTAAGTGGATTTCACCCCTGCCGGTAGTCCTCGACATACGACCACAAACAGCCCAAAATTTCTGTTGCTATGTGAGACAGTGGTTAAGTGAACCCAAAGGTGCTTTTTTCCAAGACTTTCTGGTTTTTCTCTGAAGACGTTTCACTTCTCATCCAAGAAGCTTCTCCAGCTCTGACTGGATGGTGGGGAACGGAAGGATTGCTATTCCTTGCAGACAGATCTGGTCATTTGCATCCTTTTAGAGGGCGGTTGAGGCCACTTGGAGGTTTGGTCTGCATCTAGCTGCTGAGTGAGTTTTGGCCCATTTTGCAACCTTTCTGTGTCACAGTCGTTAAGTGAATCTCTGGAGTTGTTCAGCGAGTCACCCGGTTGTTAAGTGAATCCAGCTTCTCCATTGACTTTGCTTGTCAGAAAGTCCCAAAAGGAAATCACGTGACTCAGCGACACGGCGACCGCCATAAATACGAGTCAGTGGCCAAGCATCCGAATAACAGGGATGCCTCAACGGTCATAAGGGTGGAAAAACGGTCATAACTCCCTTTTTTCAGTGCCGTTGTAACTTCGAACAGTTACTCAATGAATGGTTGTAAGTTGAGGACGACCTGTGTGGGGTCTCCTGCTTGAGCAAGGGGTTGGACTAGAAGACCTCCAAGGTCCCCTCCTGCTTTATCCTGATTGATTGATATTTCCCACTTTCCCCTGCCCCTAATAGCCAGTTGCGATCCAAAGGCGGAGCGCGCATCTCTTAATTCATTCGTAGGATCGCAACTGCTCCCACGTTTCTTCCTCTCCGGCATAGAAAGAGTGCGGGGGAAAAAAAGGAACCCGGAAGTCACTCCTCGCGGAACGCGGCGGCCTCCTCTATAATTTTTAGCTCTATGTCCCCGAACGGCGCGTTCCAGCGCTCCTGTGCGGAAATGACGCGATTATTTGGCGATGGGGCTTCCGGTCAAACCCGGAAGCGGCCTCGGCCTGCTTTTTGTTTTGTTTTGTTTATTATTCCCCCGCGGGGAAGACGAGATGGACCTTCTCAAGGCGGAGGTCGAGCGGAAGCGGAAGCTGGTGGAGGAGAAGGAGCTGCTGGCGGTGAGGGGAAGGGCCTACCTCGCAGGGTTGTTGTTATGGGGAGGCCGCCTTCCCGGAGGAGGAAATTCGGCTTATTTAGAGCAAGAGATGCCAATTAAAAGGGGAAAAACTGGGTTTTTATAAAAACCTTCCTGGCTTTTTGGGGGTGCATGGAGCCTGTCCTACCTTGCAGGGTTGTTGTTCCTGGAGATCGCCTTAGGAGGCCCTTTGGAGGAGGAAATTCGGATTAATTAAAAGCCAGGGTTGCTATCAAAGTGGGGCTTGTTCCTCCTCCCTGCTTCCCTTTCCCAGCCTGGCCTGCCTTGCAGGGCTGTTTTTTTTTTGAGGTGGGGGGAAACCCTGGAAGGAAGAGGCTGGAATTCAATTTTCCCCACAGAGGAAATTAAACCAATATTTAGGGGTTTCATTTAACGTATGGCATAGCTGAGAATGCTAATTATTTTGTTACCTTTAGAGCCTCCCATATCGGGCAGCAAATAATACTAATATATATAAAATAGGTTAATATTTTGCCTTGATTAAGAAAACGTGGTAAAATAACGAATGTTAAAAAAAATCTACCTTCAGAGACCAAAGTCTCTAGGCCAGCTAACCAACGAAGGCCCAGCATCGTTTTATCTGAAAAAATAAATAAATCAGAAACTCATTCAAGATGACCTCAAAGAGCGGACAGATCCACAAATTAACCCATCTGGTTCTAGCCTAGCAGGGTGTCCAAATCCAGCCTGATTGGATCATGAAACGTCTGCAAGAACCCACCAATCTCAGAGAGGACCACGGACCCCACAGTCCTCCTCTTCTTCCTCTCCACAGCCCTCCTCCTTTGCAGCCCTGATGGTGTTACCTAGTTGGGTCATGAAACGTCTGCAAGAAAACCACCCAACTCAGAGAGCACCAAGGACCCCACACTTCAAATCTCTGAGCAAACTCTCTTCCCTTCTAGCACTGATGATGTTACCTAGTTGGGTCTTGAAACGTCTACAAGGAATCCACCCAGCTCAGAGAGCATCAATGACCCCTCATTTCAACCCTGAGCTACAAATATTCTCCTTTATTGGTAAATCCAGCCTGTTTTGGTAAGGGTTTATTGGGTATGGGTCAGAAATTTGGAGAGGGGGAATTGGATATTTATAGCTCAGGGTTGATCTGTGGGGTCCTTGTTGCTCTCTGATCTTGGTGGTTTTCCTGCAGACGTTTCATTACCATACTAATAAGAGCACCTCCCCCCCCACTCTTCTTTCTCGCACTGATGATGTTACCTAGCTGGGTCATGAAATGTCTGTGAGAAAAGAACCAAGCTCAGAGAGCTCTGAGGACCTCACAGGAATGGGTATTGTTTGAAAAATTGTCATCCCTGTTTAAAACACCCCTCACATGATTCTGCCAGAAGCAGATTGTAATCTAGTCTTCACCACATTTTATACTGCAACACCTATAAAAGTACTTCGTTAAAAAAAAAAAGGTTCCTAATAGAGTATCTGTTTTTTTTCTTTCTTTTTTTAAATTTTATTAAATATACAATTTAAAAACATTAGACTTGGTGCGACTTGTCTGGTACATACTTTTCTAACACTTTTTCTTTTGTGTATATTACAATATAACATGCATATTCCATATATGCTTTTTGTACATTCATTCACACCTAATAGAGTATCTGTTATTCAAATATATTTTGGGAGAAGAATGGAATATGAACATCTAAAATGTTACAGCTCACTTTATATGTATTGTGTAGGGGGAGGGGTTATTGATTTGATTTGATTTGATTTGATTAAACTCCCAAAGGAGTCAGGGCGGTGTACAGCCATATTAAAACACATATAAACTCTCAAAATTTAAAAACAATTGATCACTCCATGTTTTTAAACATGCATTGTTAAAACAAAACAGAAGGAAAAAAAATGCAAGAGTTCTCTTAACATGATGCCATTTCTCTCTTTCAGGGAAATAAGAAATATTTCAAGCGCAGTGAGTTAGCAAAGAAGGAGGAAGAGGCATATTTCAAAAGATGCGGATACAAGGTATTGGCTTGCAATTCAAGTCAGTCACGCCGTCTAGATTCTCTTTGGTCCTGTATTAAAATATATTAATCCCAGTTATTTCTCTCATTCTGTCACTTCTGCACTTTAGCCAGTAAGTGAGACGCCACCGAGAGAGGTACGAATTCCCGAGCTAAGTTTGCAACGCAGGAAGAGCCATGCATGAATATACAGCTATTTTGAGTTTTTTATTTTTTTACTTTGGCTTCCTGTGTCCAGGGCATGAGGCTGCTTGAGAATGGAGCTGCTCTTATTTTCTTTACGTTGTGCCCACCAGGCATGCAGGGTGGACCTGATTTAATCCTCTTGAGACAAGATCGGAAGCTGTTGAATTGCTGGCTTGATTTATTTTGCCTGTCAAACCCTCCAGAACCCAGCAAGCGAATCTCGTATCGATCGGTATTTTCATGCCTTGAAAGATACATCTAAGTATTTTTAGTCGGTTTAGTCCTTGGAGTTCAGTTTGGGGGAAAACAAGTTAGCCCAGATTGTCAGCAGCGGGGACAAAATCAAATTTCCTGAGAAAAATGTTCTAAAGAATCATTTTTTGTTTTTGAGATGTTGCAGCTCACCTGAATGACGCAGAGTTCCTCACCTGTACACACCTTTGTTACCCAGTGCAGAAAGACCTGATAATGTTATACCATCATAAATGCTTTTGCTTCGCTTACGCTGCCTTAGCTTATAAATGTCTTGATTGGCTTACAAAAACAGGAAGGAGTGAAATCACACATGTTGTGTTTTTGCAAACACCCATTGCTTGTAGCTAGCTCCAGCTGATGGAAGGATTTTGCAACTTTGCTTTCCATCTTGGGCTTAAATCCACTGTTTTCATAGCCGCCTCCTTCTTCCAAGGATGGACATGTTATATTTGCGACATACTAGCTCAACATATGACGTCGTTACATATCCTGAAGATCTCATTTGCCTTTTGGAAGTTTTTTAAAATGGTCTTGGATTCACTTGGTAGAATGACTGCTTGTTGTTGCAGTACCAGCTTTGCGTTAGCCTAACACATAAACACGCACTCAATATTTTCTCCAATGGTTTTGAGTTGGGAAGGGTCGTTGTCGTATTATTTGCACCCAGAGGTATTTCTGCCTTGGGGGCATACAGATAGTCCTCGACTTACAACAGTTCATTTAGTGGCCATTCGAAGTTACAACAGCACTGAGAAAAATGACTTATGACTGTTTTTCACTCTTGTGACGGTTGCTGCCTCATGGTCATGTGATCAAAATTCAGATGCTTGGGGCAACTGACTCATGTTTACAACGGTTGTAGTGTCCTGGGGTCACACGATCTCCTTTTTTGCAACCTCCCGACAAGCCAAGTCAAGGGGGAAGCCAGATTCACTTAACAACCGTGTTACTAACTTAACAACAAAGTGTGATTCACTTAACAACGGTGGCAAGAAAGATCGTAAAATGGGGGCAAAACTCACTTGACAAAGGTCTCGCTTACCGGCAGCAATTTTGGGCTCAGTTGTGGTCGTAAATCGAGGACTACCTGTACTTTAATTCTTGAAAAAGCAACAGAAATGGACTCAATGGTGAGGCAATCTTTCTTTCCCTTCCTCTGCTTGTGTTCTTTCATTCTCTTCTTCCTTTAATTAAACCGTAGATTGTTATTATTTTTGGACTAGCCAGCTTTGTTTGTGCAAGCAAGAATTTGCCTCAGTAGTGAAATTCAAATTTTGTTTACTACCGGTTCTGTGGGCATGGCTTGGTGGGCGAGGTGTGGCTTGGTGGGCATGGCTTGGTAGGCGTTGCAGGGGAAGGATACTGCAAAATCTCCATTCTCACCCCACTCCAGGAGAAGAATACTGCAAAATCCCCATTCCCTTCCCACTCCTGGGGGAAGGATATTGCAAAACCTCCATTCCCACCCCACTCTGGGGCCAGCCACAGGTGGTATTTGCCGGTTCTCCGAACTGCTCAAAATTTCCGCTACCGGTTCTCCAGAACCTGTCAGAACCTGCTGAATTTTACTCCGGTTTGCCTCCAAGCAAGAATTGAGAGTGCTCCCTGAATTATGTGACGGGGTGAACTCTTAACGTGAAATATGTAAATCATGTACATTTTTTTAAAAAAACTCCCTGGTTACTTAACGGTGAAAGCATCAGCTCTCAAGTCTTAACTGGTTCCCTCTCCCAAAAGATTTACTTTTAGTTTTGTTTGATAGTCTACATTCTTTGTGAAGTTGTGTTGCCTTCTAACTGGGTGGGGTTTGTGCCAGTTGCAGTACCTGGCCCAGTTAGTCTGGAACAACGGTCCAACCCTAAAAACAACGGAAGTGCTAACTAAATAATTATATTGGGCGTTCTAGAGGAAATTGTGCTTCTCTGCCCGGCTATAGATAGTTTAGATGCGGGGGAACCCTGTTGCATGTTCCTGTTGAAAGCTGTGGATTATATTGTGCTCCTCGACGCTATTTAGGTCAGCGATGAGGCCGAAAAGGATGAAAATCCAGGCTCTTCAAATCCGGTGCTGGAGCTGGAGCTGGCAGAGGAGAAGCTGCCCATGACTCTTTCCAGGCAAGAGGTACAGCCAAACGATTTGTACGTCCTCAAGATTTTTAGCTACCATCACATCGTAGTTGGTACGTGCCACTCGTCACGCTTGAGGCTCTGGTCCTGCCCATCCTTCCGCTCTCAAAGGGGATGGAGAGTTTTGAGAGCGCCACAAGTTGCCGATCTTGTGGTCCAGTGGACGCATTGGGACAACACCTCCTAGGTCAGGAGGGAGGTGAAGCAGGAGGCTGGAACTGCCCCCAATTTCAGCTTATTAAGATTGCCTGGGTGGCCCAGAGGTGATTCCACATTAAGCTTGCGGCCATTTCTCTCCCCCTCCCTCCCTCCCTCTGTCTCTCTCTCTCTCATATCTAATATCACACTCTCTCATCTCTCATCTATCTATCTAATACCTACCTGCCTATCTTCATCATCTCATCTGTCTATTCTGTTGTCTGTCTATCTATCTATCTATCTATCTATCTATCTATCTATCTATCATATCATTTATCTAATATCTCTCTTTCTCCATCTATATCTGTCTGTCTATATCCTATATCTATCTATCTATCCCTACCTACCTACCTACCTTGTCTGTCTGTCTATCATCCAACTATCTTATCTATCTATCTATCTATCTATCTATCTATCTATCTATCTATCTATCTATCTATCTATCTATCATATCGTTTATCTAATATATCTCTCTCCATCTATATCTGTCTATATCCTATATCTATCTATCTATCCCTACCTACCTACCTACCTACCTTGTCTGTCTATCATCCAACTATCTTATCTATCTATCTATCTATCTATCTATCTATCTATCTATCTATCTATCTCCATCTCTATCTATCTCTATCCATCCATCCATCCCTATAATCTATCTATCTATATCTCTATCCATCCATCTCTATCTATCTATCTATCTATCTATCTATCTATCTATCATCTATCATATCGTTTATCTAATATCTCTCTCTCTCCATCTATGTCTGTCTATATCCTATATCTATCTATCTATCCCTCCCTCCCTACCTACCTTGTCTGTCTGTCTATCATCCAACTATCTTATCTATCTATCTATGTATCTATCTAGCCATCCATCCCACCCACCCACCCACCCATCCATCCACCTATCTATGTTTGAGCTGAAATGTCTCCTGAGTTAAATCCCTCAACTGTGACGTTTCTTGAAGGCCTTTGATGTTGCTCAATATAGAGCATTCACCTGGATGGAGCCCCTTTCCTTCCAGAAACTTACAGATGGGTGTTTTCCAGTTGATAAATCGGAGCCTTTTGCTGACTGTTTTCAGGTCATTCGGAGACTGAGAGAAAGAGGGGAGCCCATCAGACTGTTTGGGGAAACAGATTACGATGCCTTTCAGCGATTGCGGAAAATAGAAATTCTGGCCCCGGAAGTGAACAAGGTAAGCCTGTTCATGAAGGGAGATTAAATGCTGAAATGATTTATACAGGAGCCCTATAAGCAGCCATTTGTTTCTTTTCTCCATTACTTGAAAGGATCTGTCAGCATATTATCAAAACAATACTTTAATTATAATATAGTTTTGCTTCCCTGGTAAAACACAGAACGCCTTTTCTCTGCTTACGAATTGGTGGGTAGAAAGTCTTAAGATCCGAATGAACAGAGATCCAATTTGGATTGGTTTATTTGGAATGAGTATGTTGATTATTTGAGATGAAAATGAAAATTATTTGAGATGATATTCAATGCTGCTTTTCATCCCTCGCTCTGTGTATTGGCTTTACAATTTAAGTGGAAATCTTAAAAAAGAGAATGAATGTTTACCGTATTTTTCGGAGTATAAGATGCACCTTTTTCCCCCCTAAAAGGGGGTGAAAATTTAGGTGCATCTTATACACGGAATGTAGCCCTGCCCACCCACTGGCCCCCACCCTCTGGCCTCTGCCTCGCAGCAGTTACCTCCTTACAAGCAAACAGCAAGAAAAAAACAGCTCCTTTCAGCTTCAGCACAGCCTAATTAGCACAAGTGGATTGGATCAGCCTCCCAACTCTCAGCTGATTTGCTCTCAGCTGTTTTGCGCAGGGCTCTGCTGCTTGCTGCAAAGAGGTAAATTGCTGGAGCAGATTTTTTTCCCCCCTTGTGCTAATCAAGCTATGCTGAAAACGAAACTGAAAGTAAAGCAGGCTGTTTGCTGTTTGCTGCAAGGAGGCAAAATGGCTCAGAGGCAGAGGGAGATTTCTTTTTCTTCTTTTCCTCACCAAAAAAAGTAGGTGCGTCTTATACTCCGAAAAATACGGTAAGTTGTGCCTTATGGTTTGACACAACAAACGTTTAGGCGTACTAGTGTATGAAAAGTTGGGGCCAGTTTGTGTGACCATCTGTTTTTTTGTGATGGAATTTAGAAATACAGGAACACTGCAGTTGTGCAGATTGTGGTGTCCCAGATCCTGTATATTGCGTATTTTATGCCATCCTGCCAACTGATGGGTTCATCTTGGGTAGCTCCAGGATTGCTACTGAAGCTGACAACCTGTCTTGAGTTCCTTAGAAGTTCAGGCAGTCCTCGACTTATGACCACAACTGAGCCTGAAATTTCTGTTGTTAAGTCAGACATTTGTTCAGTGAGTTTGGTCCCATTTTACGACCTTTCTTGCCACTGCTGTTAAGCGAATCACTGCGGTTGATGAGTTGTTAAGTGAATCCCGTTGAATGTTAAGGATATTGTCGAGTGACACCCAAAGTTGTGGCTTATAAAGCAGAGTACCGTTAGAGTTTTACGCACGGAAACGGTTTGAGAGTAATTGTGAAGAACATACAGACAAACTGGGTTTTATAGTATTTTACTTTTAGGAAAAAGCAAAATCATGGTCCTTTAACAATCCAAGTCTTAGCCATATAAAGTGCAATATAAGATCAATCCAGGGATATTAAAATCTTCTTACCAGTTTGTAGAAAAATACAAGGAACAATCAGGAACAATATAAAAACAGTTCACTAAATATCAGAAAGCAGTAAATAAATAATCATGATCAAACAGTTGACCATAGAGAGATCAAAAAGAGTTACAGCGTAGCAGCAGGTAAAATGGTGTAGTGTCCACACTAACCACAATTTAGTTCTCCTTAAAGACCTTGTCTACAGAGCTCAGCCAATCAGGATGCAGAATGACTCAGCACCGTTCTTAAAGCTACATAATACATTCACATAATACAAACATACAATGTTGGCGTATATATTTCCTGGCCAATAACCATTTCCTAACAGACTTTGCTGGTCAGAAGGTCGCAAAAGGGGATTGCGTGACCCTGGGACCCTGCAACAGTCATAAGTCCATGCCAGTTGCCAAGCCTCTGAATTTTGATCACGTGACTATGGGGATGCTGCAACGGTCGTAACTGTGAAAAATGGTCATTAAGTCTCTTTTTTTCAATGCCGTAATAACTTCGAACGGTCATTAAATGAACTGTTGTAAGTCAAGGACCACCTGTACACAACTAAAGATCCACCAGCTTGGTGACCTAGTCTGGACTTCGTTCGATCTTTTCGTTAATTTGACGCGTTCCTTCAATGGTTTCCCCTCTCGTAGGGACTGAGGAACGACCTGAAGGCAGCTTTGGATAAGATCGACCAGCAATACCTGAACGAGATTGTAGGGGGGCAGGAACAAGGAGAGGATGACGCGCAGAATGACCTCAAAGTCCACGAGGAGAACACGACCATTGAAGAATTAGAGGTATGGAATGACATTTTGGCTGGGGACAAATGCGCAAGCAGAACGGGACAACACAAACGATGCACTGTGGGAATTCCTGTTCCTGTTGCGTTGACAAGGTGTGCCTTGTTTGGTTGGGATTCAGTCCAGAGAACTAACTACGCTCTCCTCCAGTTATCTCTTGATTTGCAAAGCAAGTCAAGAACTGAATGCAGCCTTTCATGTTAACAGAGTCTTGAACTTTTGGCAGGTTTTAGGATACAGAAATTGTCCCACAGCTTTATTCATGGTTCACTTCTGGGAACGTTTTGTTACCTGTAGAAGGAAATTGTCCTGGAAAGAGATTTATTCTCAGGTTCGTGAAATAGAATACAGAATAACAAGAGTTGGAAGGGATCTTGGAGGTCTTTTAGTCCTTGAGCAGGAAATCCTATAGTATCATTCCAGACAAATGGTTGTCCTACTTCTTCTTGAAAACCTCCAGTGATGGAGCACCCACAACTTCTGAAAGCAAGCTGTTCCCTTGATCAGTTGCTCTCCCTGTCAGGAAATGTCTCCTTAGTTCAACGTTGGATGTCTCTTCATTGATTTTTCTCACCTGTTACTTCTTGTCCTGCTTTCAGATGCTTTGGAGAAGAGAACATAGAGTGATAGGATTGGAAGGGACCCTGGAGGTCTTTTTCTTTCTCACCTGGCTCCAGATCCTCTCTATGCATCTGGGGGAGGGAATCTCCTATGCATCTAGTAGTCTCTGGAGGCTGGGGACAGCAAAAAAGGTCACTTCCTGTCCAACCGAAAGTTGGAAAATGGGCCATTTTGGGCCTCTGGTAGGGAAGGCTGTTTTCGCCCTCCCCAGATGCATAGAGAGGATCTGGAGCCAGGTGAGAAAGAAAAACGGGCCTACTGGGCCATTGCGTGCCAGGAGCGGGGAGGGGGAGCGGGGGTCACGTGTACATGCGCGGGACAGGACGCATAGAATTATGGGTGTGGGCACACGCGCACGTGAACCTCCCCCACCCCCCCTTCCTGGCACGCGATGGCAAAAAGGTTAGCCATCACTGCCCTATACCAATCTGGACAAATGGCTGTCCAGTCTCTTTTGAAAACCCCCAGCGATGGAGGTCGTGGAGAGAAGCTGTTCCCTGGGTTAATTATCAGGAAATTCCTTCTTAATTCCAGGTTGCTTCTCTCCTTGTTTAGTTTCCACCCATTGCTTCTTCTCCTGCCTTCAGGTGCTTTGGAGAATAGCTTGACCCCCTCTTCTTTGGGGCAGCCCCTCAAATACTTTAACACTGCTATCATGTCACCCCTAGTCCAGTGGGGAAATCCAATTTTTTTTACTGCCGGTTCTGTGGGCGTGGCTTGGTGGGCATGGCAGTGCAAAATCCCCATTCCCTCCCCACTCCAGGGGTAGGATACTGCAAAATCCCCATTCCCTCCCCACTCTGGGGCCAGCCAGAGGTGGCATTTGCCGGTTCTCCGAACTACTACCGAACGCTACCGGTTCTCCAGAACCTGTTAGAACCTGCTGGATTTCACCCCTGCCCTAGTCCTTCTTTTCATTAAACTAGACATACCCAATTCCTGCAACTCTTTTTCATATGTTTTAGCCTTCAGTCCCCTAATCGTCTTTGTTGCACTCAAGCTGTACTGTATAAATGTTGGAAAAAAGGCTCCAACTTTTTTAAGTAATAGAAAAACTGAAGAGTGTCTTCTCCAGACCAAGAACATTCTTGCTTGCATTGACTCTCATCCCTAAAATATAATGTTTTTTTTGTTTTTTTAAAAATTTGATTTATATGCCGCCCTTCTCCGGAGACTCAGGGCGGCTTACAATGTGCTCAGCAGTGTTCTTGAGTTTTGTACATTTGTATCAAGGTCTGTTGTTGAATTTGTGTTTTTTTTCTCTCTCTCTCTCTCTGTCTCAGGCCTTGGGAGAATCCTTAGGTCAAGGTGACGACCATAAAGATATGGATATCATCACTAAATTCCTGAAGGTAAAAAGCCAAACAAGGCATCCTTTAAAAACTGGAAACTGGCTGATTAGCTGTGAGAATCTTGATTTTTATACCTGTATGATTTTTAGGGTTAAGAACTTGACGTTGCTAGATATTTCAATTGGGATGAATATTCAGAAATTGCTGGTAGGAATTTAAGCCAAGGAATAGAATCACGGGCTACTTTAAAAAACTATTTTCTATCGAACTTCAGACTTCTCTATCTGTGTTGAGAGATGACAGAAAATGGGTTATTTCTACTCTGGAAATCCTTCCCCATTCCCTGGACTATACATCTTTACAATACCACTTTTTATAACTGCTGGCAAATGGTTTTTGATGGATCTTTACAGTAACTGTGGTATACAAACATTTTTCCTGGGATTTATTTTTGAATCTCAATTGCCATTTCATAGCCTCTGCTGATATGAAGAATTTTATTAACTGGCTTGATTAAAGACTCACGGGCCAGAACAGATCCAGGCATTTGGGTTTTAATGTGCTGCCCTAGCTAATCTCCCCCCCCTCCCCAGTCTTTCAGAGTCTTTGACTTCCAGGGCTCCCGAGTTAGTGTGAACGTGGTTGAGGATTATGGGAGTTGAAATCCACACCTCACGAGCCCCGCACTTGGGGAAGGGAGCTCCGATTGGCTTGCGTATTAAATGTACAAAGGTTTATGTTGAAAGATAGTTTAACCAGGTTTTGCCTGTCTTCCAGTTTCTTCTCGGAGTTTGGGCAAAGGATCTGAACGCGAGAGAAGATTATTTGAAACGGGGCGTCCAGGGAAAATTGAACAGCGCGACCCAGAAGCAGACAGAGTCGTACCTGAGACCTCTCTTCAGAAAACTCCGCAAAAGGGTAACGCCTGGCAAATTATTCCCCCCCCTCTCTTTTCTGGCATTCTTGCATAATATCGACTTGTTATTATTATTATTTTTCCTTTGTAAAAAGTAGAGCCGTCAGTCAAACGTGACAGCTGGTGTACAAGGTACTGGATGGTGAAATAAAATTGTTCCTGGAGTGTTTTGTGTCAAATTGACCCCTGGCACCTCGAAAATCGGCCTGCATTTTCTCTGTAGGCCTTAATTCCGTTTTGCTGGTAATCTTTGATTTACAACTTATAACGGAGCCCGAAATTTCAGTTGCTAAGCGAGACAGTCGTTAAGGGAGTTTCGCCCCCTTTTTCTAACCATTCGTTCCATCGTGGTTAAATGAATCCCTTCGGTTCTTCAGTCAGTAACGCGGTTGTTAAGTGAATTTGGCTTCCTATTGACTGCTCGATAGATGGTCGCAAAAGGGGATCATGTGACCTTGGGACACTGCGGCCCCGTCATAAATATGAGTCAGTTGCCAAACTGGTCTGAGTTTTGATCACGGGGAGGCTGCAACGGTCATAAGTGTGAAAAATGGTCCTAAGTCACTTTTTTCAGTGCCGTTGTAACTTCGAACGGTCACTAAACAAACTAAGTCGAGGATTAGCCAAACAGTGCAGGCTGGTGACCCCCAGGGGGAGGGCCTTCTCTGTGGGGGCACCTACCCTCTGGAATCAATTGCCTCCAGAGATAAGGAGAATCCAAGACCTCAGTGCCTTCCGCCGTGCCCTTAAAACCTTCCTTTTCCAGCAAGCCGGGCTGGCCTAATTTTTTTTAAGTGTTTTGTTTATTGTTTTTAATTAATGGGGCCAAATTTATATATGTATATTTTAACTGTATTTTAATATTTGTACTTGATATTTTTACTTGGCTGTTCACCGCCCTGAGTCCTCAGGGAGAAGGGCGGTATACAAATTCAAAATAAAATAAAATAAAATAAAATTACTTTTTATCGGGAGTGTTTTTTTTGCAAATGTAAGAGCTAATTCTTCTTCTTACCTGCTTAAAATAATAGCTGTGATTGCCATGCCTCTAATTCCGTTTTTTCCCCCTCTCCTTCGGAAAGCGTGGCCCTGGCGATCAGAAATTCCAAAAAACCCACCACCCTCCCATAATGCCGTATGTTGCTTTGCCTCACTCGGGGTTTGTGCTTCCTTCCTTTTTAGACTCTGCCTGCAGACATCAAGGAATCCATCACAGATATTATCAAGTTCATGTTGCAAAGGGAATACGTGAAGGTACTGCCCGGTTTTTTTAAAAAAAATGTCTCATGACATTTGAACTCCGGAGCGTCTTTGGATTAAGATGTTGAAAGTCTAAACCAGGGTGGATAAAAATCAATGATTTTTTTAAAAAAATCAAAAAAATCAGATTTTTTTTAAATTTAAATCGGATTTTTTTTATTTAAATCGGATTTTTTTTTATTTATATCGAATTTATTTTAATAAAAAACTTTTGGAATAAAAATCTATCGTAAGATAGTTTTCTATTTAAGATACATAAATAATTTAGTTTATTCAGCATGAAATGGAGCTTAGTTATGTAGCAGGAGGCTGTATATTCTGCAACACTGGGACTATCGGTGAGTCAACAGTGGGTCAAAGGAGTAGCAGAATGACAGTTGCTCTTTAAAAATTATGATTTAAATCGAGTTGATTTAAATCAAGCCTTTTTACTAGTGATTTAAATCATGATTTAAATTGTGATTTAAATCAACTTGATTTAAATCAAATCCACCCTGGTCTAAACAGTGTGCTTTTCAGAGCAATATTATTTATATTAATAGAATACTAGAATAGGGGTGGAATGTAAAATTTGTTACTACCGGTTACTACCACACCGGTAGGCGTGGCTTGGTGGGGGGTGGGGTTAATGTGACGGTGGGCGTGGCCAACTTTTTTTTTTAAACTTTTCAAAGCATGGTTAGACAAATGGTTGTCTAGTCTCTTTTTAAAAATATCTCCAATTGTAGAGCAGCCACAAAGCCATTCCACTCGTTAATCATATTAAACAATATAAATTAAACAATGTAAATATTGTTAATACTTTAATACTTAAATACTTAAAAAATGTAAGTTTAGAATAAGGGGCAGAAAGGTTCAGAATTTAGGCACTAATTAATTATATTAAACAATGTAAATATTTAAACAATATAAATTTATATATATATATATATAAATGCTTGCTGGCTGCCTGAAGAAAAAAAGCCTAGAAACTAGTGGATTGTGATTTCACTGAACTAGGGCTGCAGAAATATATTGGTTTACGTAGGAAAAACCTGGCTAGAGGAAAAACACACACACACACACACACACACACACACGTTTTCTGAGGTTTTCGTGGGTATTTGTATGTAGGTCTTTGGTTATTCGGGTTTTCTCCCGCGTAAAATTGGAAGTGTCTTGGTGACGTTTCGACGAAGTCTCATTCGTCATCTTCAGGCTGGTGTTTTTGGCTTCGTGCTTCTAGGAGCAAGGAGTTCTTCTAGGAGCAATTGCTCCTAGAAGCACGAAGCTGAAAACACCAGCCTGAAGATGACGAATGAGACTTCGTCGAAACGTTGCCAAGACACTTCTAATTTTACGTGGGAGAAAACCCGAATAACCAAGGACCTACACACACACACACACACACACACACACACACATATATATGCACACACACACACATATACATATATACATACGTGTGTGTGTGTGTGTGTGTGTTTTCGTAGATTTTCATGGATAGAGGTATGCAAGTTTTGGTGTATTCGGGTCTTTTCCCGTGTAAGATTGAGAGTATCTTGGCGCCAAGATACTCTCAATCTTACACGGGAAAAGACCCGAATACTTATTTAGAAAATGTAAGTTTAGAATAGGGGGCAGAAAGGTCTTCAGAGTCTAGAATTGTTCACCTGTTTCTGAAGAGTGGAATGGATATTGCTTAACCGAATAACAGAGTTGGAAGGGACCTTGGAGGTCTTCTAGTCCAGCCCCTTGCCCAACTCGGAAACCCTGTATCATTTCAGACGAATGGCTGTCCGATCTCTTCTTAAAAGCCTCCAGTGATGGAGCATCCACTTCTGGTGGCAAGTCGTTCCACTGATTAATTATATTAAACAATATAAATATTCATTTAAACAATATAAATATTTATATTGTTTATATAAATATTTATATTGTTTATATAAATATATTGTTTGCTTACTTAGAAAATGTAAGTTTAGAAGAGGGGGCAGAAAGTTCTTTAGAGATTAGGATTGCCCACCTGTTTCTGAAGAACTTCGGGATTGCTGCTGCTTAACAGAATAACAAGAATTGTAAGGGACCTTGGAGGTCTTCTAGTCCAGCCCCCTATATACCCTTTCAGACCAATGGTTGTCCAGCCTCCAGTGTCTGCCTTGCCTTACATGATACTAACTGGGTTGTTTCTGCAGGCCAACGATGCCTATCTCCAGATGGCTATTGGGAATGCGCCCTGGCCCATTGGCGTCACCATGGTTGGCATCCATGCCCGTACCGGTCGTGAGAAGATCTTCTCCAAGCACGTGGCCCACGTTTTGAACGACGAGACTCAGAGGAAATACATCCAGGTAAGAGGAACAAAATTATGGACGTGTCCTTCAGAGACACTGCAATTCAAGTCACGTGAATCCTAACATCTCTAGAGTCCTCCAGTATCTCTTGGGCTCTGGGAGAAGGACCCACTTTCCTTCTTTGCACCCATCTCCGCAGGGTTTGAAGAGGCTGATGACCATTTGCCAGAAGCACTTCTCCACCGACCCGTCCAAATGTGTGGAGTACAACGCTTTGTGACAACACCGCAACCTCCTTTCTGCTCTTGGGGACCCAGGCAAGACGGGAGAGGGACAGCCTTTGGGAGAACTTTGCCTCTGAAGCTTGGAAGAAAGAGCAGAGGTCAATGTTGGTTAAATTTGGCGCCTGTGTGGACTTCAACTCCCAGAATTCCCCAGCCAGCCATGCAATTCTGGGAGTTGAAGTCCACACATCTTCATGTTGCTAGAATTGACAAGCACCATCTGATGTTCTGCCCAATCAGTCTCAACAACTTAAGCTTCTATCAGCTTGTATATATCTTTTTTTTTTTAGTTTTTATAGGAAATCGTCTCGAAAAAAAAATCTGGTAGGGGGGAAGAAACAATGTCCGTGAACCCATGTTAGTGGCAGAGGATGATCTTATGCAGGGGAACAAATAGACTTGAGAAAAAGGAGGGGTTAATTTCATTTGTTAAAATCCAAAGCTATGGGTAAGTGTGCCGAAACAAATCAAGATTCGTAAGTGTGCAGGAGGATGGAGTTGTTCCAGGTTAACTTGCAAATTCAAGTCTGTTTAAAACAAGCCACTTTTGAAGGTTTGATCCTTTCCCGTTGGGACAGGCTCTGATTCTGGGTTCAGATTCTAAAACACACAACCTCTTTTCCTTCTCTATTTTCCTCGATCACCTGCTGATTTGTAATGTGGTTTGTTAAACTTGGAATGCCGGCTTAAGAGGAGCCTCAAATATTGTCATGAAAGTTCATCCCTTTTTAAAGGGATTTTTAAAATGGCTATTACGGATTACGGGCAATAATAATTTGATTATTAGGTCCTTCTGGGAACAGGGATCTGGCTCATCTAAAGGCAGTTTATAATAACCTGACTCTCAAGAACCGACAAATTTGCATTTGCTCTGCGTTTCTTAATTTATAAAGTTACTTTCCTGCCTATTATGTCTGGAGAATTATTTCTGTGACACCGAAGGCTGAAAAAAAGGTGATTTTGGTCGGCAAATATTTTGGAAGGTAGTTGAAACAAAAGGGTATAACTTTACTAGCTTAAAACGCCGCAGTTAAATTTGATTATTAGTTGGAAATCCCCTCACTTGGAATATTTGTTTGTTTAATATAGTATTTTTGTTCAACAGGGATGGGAAAGCTTCTAACTATTTGTAGACCTGCTATGTAAAGGGTTCGAATTTATCAATTTCTTTTTTTTCCGGTATCCACCTGGGTTGGATTCTCTCCGTTTAATGTTTATTTGATACTTGGATCATTTTCTCCCTTTTCGTACATCCATCTTTTTTCTTTCTCGTTGTTTTCGGGGCTGGAAGTATGGTGGTTTTTTTTCTGTTTTGTTTTTCTCTATCATATTTTATTTTTTACGATCAAACAAAAAAAAATATAAAATTAAAAGCGTCGCAATTAAGTTGGAGCAGTCAAAGTGTTGGACTAAAGATTGGGAAGATCTGGTTCAGGTTTGCCTGGAGTGGAAAAAAAACAAACAAAAAACCGGGGCATTTTGGTTTCTGCTGTATATTTTTGTGTCATGTAAGCTCATCCTCCACGTGTACAGGAAATAATTTTTGCAAAGGGAATTTTAAGGCTGCCTGAAATGGCATAGAAGAGTTTATATTTGTTGCTGCCAGTGGGTGGCAGCACTGCACTGACCATGTCTGGGCTTGGATTGAAGCTGGTTAGATCTTAGATGCAATGCCCCCCAAAGCATCCCAGTCAGGGCTGGAGACTGGGTGGGGCCACTCTGAAACCATCTGGAAAGGAGATGGGGCCATGGGGGCACAGTGGTTAGAATCCAGGACTGCAGGCTAATTCTACCCACTGCCAGCAGTTCGATCCTGACCGGCTCAAGCCTTCCCAGGTTGACTCAGCCTTCCATCCTTCCCAGGTCGGTAAAATGAGATTTTGGGGGGGCAATATGACGACTGTGAACCACTTAAGAGCGCGGTATATAAGTCTTAAGAGCTGTTGCTATTTAGAAAAAGGTGGAAGTCAATGAGATGGAAATATCTAAGCAAGTGATCTCTCTGGGACGCGTACAACAAAGGAACGGCATTTCCCCAAACTCACTGCTGGAAGCCAAAGGACACTTCCCAGAGTGTCCCAGATGATCTTCCGGTTTCCCGCGTTCCTGTGCGCAAGAAAACCAACTGGTCATCAACGCTGGATGGGCGATGGCTCTGCCCGGAGAGATGGCTCTGCGTGCCACTTCCGGCACACGTGCCATAGATTCACCATCACGGGAATAGAATTAACAGAGTTGGAAGGGACCTTGGAGGTCTTCTAGTCCAACCCTCTGTTCAGGCAGGAAACCCTACACCACTTCAGACAAATGGTTGTCCAACCTCTTCTTACAAACCTCTGATGTTGGGTCACCCACAACTTCTGGAGGCAAGATGGCACATCCCTTGTGTAGGTCCCTCTTAGATCAGTGTTTTTCAACCTTGGGCCACTTGAAGAAGTGTGGACTTCAACTCCCAGAATTCCCCAGCCAGCAAGGTTGAAAAACATGGCCCTAGATTTAAATGACCATGAATTAGATTCCAACCTGCATACATAGAAACACGAAAACTTAGTTTCAAAAACTTAAAAATTCAATATGACTTGTGCAAGACTCAGTAATTAAAAACAGCGTATAAAATAAATTCCCTAACCCCTGCTCGATTCTTGGAAACCTGCATATGTCCATATCATTTTTGGGAGGGGCAGGAATATGGAAGTGGTTTTTTCATTGCTCTAGGACTCGGGGGGGGGGGGGGTTTCAATCCCGCTCGTTTTTCCGTTTCAGACAAAACTGGCTAAAATAGACGATCAAGGTAGGTCGAAGGGCTTCGAAAAAAAGCTGCATGCTGGGTCAGATATATATATATTTTTTCATCTTGAAAATGCTTTAATAAGGAAGTGTTGACAACACCGTTTTTGCAAAATGTAAAGAGAACTATACAAATTCTTAATACAAAAAGAATAAATTAAAAGCGGATTTTAAAAACAAAAAAATTCTGCAACTCTATAACAGCGTATCTCGTTTTTCTTGATCACTGCTGTACAGGAGTCCAAATCATTTTACATGCTTTACAGTCGATTTCAGAAGAGTTCTTTTTTTTTTCTTTTTTAAAAAAATGTGGAACTAGAGTTGATCTTATATATATCTATATAAGATATAAAGAAGGGAGCTCATATGCATATATATATATATATATATATATATATATATATATATATATATATATATATATATATGTATGTATGTATATATACACATACATACATACATACATACATATATATATATACGTTCCTTTCTTTATATCTAATAAACTAAGCAGTATAATTGGTCATGATAGCACCTGAATGAGTCTGCTGTATCCAAAACTAATATTGAGTTGAAAAACAAAACCAACTTCCTTTTTCTTCTTCTCTTCCCAACATTTTCAACACCCAACTGCATATAATATTGTTTAAAAAATAAACCCTGGCCACCATTTAACATGGTGCGAATGCATATACAAAGCAGGAGGAGGGAGGGAAGGTTTTACATACAGACTAAAAGCATTTTCAGACCTAGGAGGACCCTTTTCTTCTTCTTCTTCTTCTTCCTCTATATAAAAGCAGAATTCAAGAGTGGGGGGGGGCTAATTGGGGCCATACAGCAGCCGTGAATTTCCCCCATCGTGTTATATCACGATCTCTCAATTTTAACGTTCTTATGTACATTATTTTTTTTATTTTTATTTTTTTTCTGTAGAACTGAATCGAGTTTTAAACAGTAAAACCTGTTTTACTTAACTTCTGTCTTTACTACCAGACTGGCTCACAAGTGCCTCGATCGAAAGAAATAAAAAATAACATTGGAAATCACCCCGTTTTTCTCTCTCCCCTCCCACAGCAAACGACGCACCCCAGGACCAATTTGCAAAGGAGCTGAAGAGCGTGAGCTTTTTTTCTTTTAAAATTAATTTGCAAAATTAGGGTTGCCAGGATTAGGGTTGTGGGGGGTTGTTAAAGTTTTGTTTTGTCTTTCTGCTCAAGTCACACACCAAAAATCTGATGTTGTAGACTAGATCTAGGTGGTGTGTCTTGTCCAAAGATGGATGAATTTTTGGCTGTGAACCAACATCGTTGAAGTGATGGGTTTACGTCGGATACCATCAACTTGCTAACTGGGGTGAATTTGCTTGCTGGGTTCCTTCCCAAGAACTTGGCAATTCTGTAGCCCGTCCGAAAACTCCCTGAAACTCTGGTTTATTCCTTTCCCATTTGACCCTGGTCATCTGCCAGCAATTCTGGCTTATCATTTGGCATACAAATTAAAAATAATAAGAATAAATCAAGATTTCTAGCTGTTCTGATTGAACTGAAAAGTTGGTCCTTTTTTTAAAAAAACAAAAACAAAAACCCATTAAGTGGTTTGTTTCAAAGTATGTTTTAAAATAGTAGATAATTCCCTTCCCTCCCTCTGGAAAAATTACAGATTGATGGAGAAGCTGAGAATTTTGTTTTTTGCTAATTCTTGCTCTCCGATACCCTGGTTCCTTTTGTCCCCTAATAAAGAGGACAAGCAAAAGGATGCTATAAAAACCAGCATTTTTTCAACTTTGGCAACTTTCCAGCTGCGTGGACTTCAACTTCCAGAATTCCCCAAGCCTGGGGAATTCTGGGAGTTGAAGTCCACCCAGGTGAAAAGTTGCCGAGATTGGAAAACACCATAAACCATAAAAGACATGAGCGTGTGAGCAGGTGATCGGTTATTTTTAACCTGAAAGAAATGTCTTAATGTCACAGCAGGGCGGTTCAAACATCACCCAAAAGCTTATTTTTCTGGTTTGGATAAGTGAATAAGTAAATGATTGACCAGATTTAAAAGAGAATATTTTGATAGCTCAGCTGGGTGCAAATCAACATATAATGAAATGCTGGAATTACTCCCCGATTCCGGATTAGACGGCCTGCTTTTTCCCAGGGATGGCTGTCTGGAGTGGGTGGGCAGCTGCCATCTTGCCTTTTTTTGATCTCTCCGTTGTTGCCTAAATGCAGGACGTCCTCAACTTACAACCCTTCATTTAGTGACCGAAGTTATGACGTCACTGAAAAAAAGTAACTTAGGACCGTTTTTCCACACTTACGTTGCAGCCTCCCCCTCCCCGTGGTCACGTGATTGACATCCAGACACTCGACGACTGACTCACAATTATGACGGTTGCAGTGGAGCCCAAAGTTTCCGTGGCTAAGCGGAATCCGGTTGCTAAGTGAGTTTTTTGCCCCCATTTTACGACTTTTCCTGCCCTGTTCGTTAAACGAATCATTGCAGTTGTTTAAAGCGAGTAAGCCGGTTGTTAAGTGAATCTGGCTTCCCCATTCTCACTTGGCTGGTCAGAAGGTCGCCGAAGGGGATCACGTGACCCCCCCCCGGGGCCGTCATAAAATATGAATCGGTTGCCAGGCATCTGAATATCTATTACGTAGCCACGGGGATCGTAAGTGTGGAAAAACGGTCATAAGTCTCTCTCTCTTTTTTTTCAGTGCTGTTGTAACCTTGGTCACTAAACGAACTGTTGTAAGTCGAGGACTAGCTTAGTACATTATCCAACAACGTGCCTCTATTTTTTCTCCTGTTCCCGCTCTGCATTTCAACCTTGTTCCTTCCATTATCCATTTTCTTCAAGAGCCAGCCAGTTTCAAATTCTTTTGATTTTTCCTGATTATTCCTCGCCATTTATGAATGGAAGCAGTTGGTGGGTATTTTTATTTTTATTTTTTGCTCTTTGGACTCTCTCCTGAATTTTTTTTTTTTGCTATTGCCAAATTGACGCACAAACACAAAAAAAAGAAAGGCAGGAACCCTGGCTGTCCAGTGGCCATAAAACATCAAAGTAGCACCATGGCGAAAACTTGGCCTGCTTCCTTCAAGATCTGGCCAGATCAGGGGTGGCTAATGAAAGCCCCCTCCTCTCCCCCAAAAGACGGATTTTGGCTCTTGTTAATAATGCTCAAGACAAGGGACAACGGAGGGACGGGCAAGGATGGTGGCTTGTGGAGAAGCCCGTGGGCTCGCCAAGATTTTCAGGGGCAGTGGTGAAATCCAAATTTTTTTACTACCGGTTCTGTGGGCGTGGCTTGATGGGCGTGGCGGGGGAAGGATACTGCAAAATCCCCATTCCCACCCCACTCGGGGGCCAGCCAGAGGTGGTATTTGCTGGTTCTCCAAACTGTTCAAAATTTCCGCTACCGGTTCTCCAGAACCTGTCAGAACCTGCTGGATTTCACCCCCGGTCAGGGGCCACGGAGATCGCGTCTGGGTTTCTTATAAAAAACATGGAGGCTTTTTGGAAGTCGGATGGCTTTCTGGATTCGTAAAAATCATGGCTCAAGCGTTCGTTTCCCTCTTTCTGTCTCAGCGACCACGTTTTTGGAATTCAATGCGGGTGAATTAATGGCGGACGGTTCATTTTGGGAACGGAGGGGAGGCAAATGAGTTCGGCCACGCTCTCTTTCGTTGAAGAAAAAATTCCCCTGGCGAATCACAAAACTCCTTTCCTACGATTAGTAATACATAATATACTTTTGAGATCATGTTCCATGTGTCCCGATCCACCTTCCCTTAATCCAGGGGTGAAATGCTCTCGGTTCGGACCGGTTCGGAGAACCGGAAGCGACGGCAGTGCGACGCTCCGCCCACCTGCCCGGTCGTCGTTACTTCCTGGTTTTAACTAGGAAGTAACCTGTTTTTTTACCCACTGCACATGCACAGAAAGGTTTGCACATGTGCAGAGGGTCCACGCACGCATGTGACGTGGCGTGTGCACTTCCGAACCGGTAGGGAAGGTAAGTAGATTTCACCCCTGCCTTAATCCATCCCTTAATTTGAGATCTTCCCTTATATGGGGTTTTTTTTTTTTTTTGTTGGTAACACTGAACAGTTTGGGGGCATTTTCGCTTCATCGGATGACGGTTCTTCCAATCAATATCACGGTGTGCTCTTGCAAATTTTTGCCCGGGGAATGTTGCAAAAATTACTAAATTTCCCCTTCCTCTTATAACCTGGCCAGCCTCCCTGTTCTCGCAACTGGTTTCTCCCAACAGATCCTGGGTTTGTATTCATCTTCTTTTAACGACCCCATAATCCCTTGCGGGATGGAGTCTGGGCCACTGAATGGAGCTAGCAGAGTGTTTTAATGGCCGAATGCCCTTCCTGTCGTCAGTGCGGAGTTTTGTTCAGCAGATATATTCCCATTGTGCCCAGAGAGAGAGAAATATCCGCCTCTACCTAGGATTGAACTCACAGCCTCCTGATTGTGAGGCGAGAGCTCCACCTGTAGGCCACCGCACCCACTCTCTCCTGGGTTTACATTCCCTGATCTAACACGGTTCACGGTTTGTCGGATCTCAAAAGAGCATCACGAAGGCTATTGCTGCTGCTTAAAAATACCCCCGTTTTAAGAGAAAAGCGAGTCCTTCGGGCAAGTTACCAAAATCTTTTGGCGGCCACCACAAATTGCTTCGACGATCTTCCAGCTCGTCTCTGGAGACGAAGCGTCGCTAGTTCTGCTTTGGAACCCAAACGGGGCGTTTGCCACCCTTCTTCGCGACCACTTTGAGTTTTTACCTTTCAAATCCAAATTTTCAATTTCACCGTTTCGCACCAAGAACACGTTTTTGCACGCTTGAAGGACAAGGATAAATCCAGGAAGGGTTTGGATTGGCCACCCTTATTATCTCGCCTTGACACCCGCGAAGGTCGGGGGAGAGGAACGAGTGTGCAGAACTGGGACTGAAGAAGAGGTGTTTTGCACTACTGACACAATTGCTCCCTCGGTGATCATCGTCTTCACTTGTCTGATGGCCAAAAAGTGCTTTTCCGCTTGAAGCTGGTGTCGGGCAACTGGATAAGGCAAATGAAGAGGCAGTGAGGTGATTTTCTTCTTTTTTTTCCCCCAAAATGGCATGGATGCATCTGAACAGCTGAGGTCAGACTAGGGTCCCAGGCTTGGCTTTGTCCTGTCCGTACCACTGGACGTCGGAGAGTTCTGGATAAAGGGCAGAATCCAGGTAGCAGCTATCGCTGTAGCTCCTACAGAAAGATGGAAGTTTGCATTAGTCCATGTCCATTACGGGCGGTCCTCTACTTACGATGGATTGTTTAATGGCTGTTCTGACCCAGTTCCCCAAACTTGACAAACCCTCTGATGTAAACTCAAAATATTCCTTTATTAGGAATGTTGGCAGCCCCGGCAAAAAGTTTATCTCTCATCGCAGGCTAACAAGTCCATCCGGCTGGGAGATGAATAATTGTCTGCCACATCTAATCATCTCCGCCCCCTGCCTTTTATCTCCAGAGCTAGGGTGGGGCTTCGCTAGCAGCGGTGGCTCTTTCGTCCCAAGGACCAGCCCATAGATTTCCACTGCTCTCCTCTCCTCTGCCTTCTGCACATCCGCGCGTCAGGCACTGGACCCAGCTGTTCCTCCTCTTCCTCATCAACCACCTCCACACCTGGGGGCTGTTGACTCTCCATCTGAGGGATGACAGATGGCCCAGGTTCTCTCTCTCTCTCTGCCAGCTCCATTCCCTCTTCCCCCTTGGAGGTTTCAGGTTGCCTTGATGCTGACCCTGACTCCCATCCATCTCCTCCTCCTCCTCTGATTCGGCTGTCGGAGGGACCGGCGGCCGACAGGCCACAACAGTGACCACCCTTACAATGGGCTCCTCCAAAGCTACTTACAACCCAGTTCTGAAGTTCTAGTAACCACTCTTCCCCCTGAGGTCATGTGACTACATTTGGGGCATTCAGCATTTACGGCTGTTTGCAATGTCCTGACTATACAACTGATGACGTTTTCGCTGGAAACCAGCGTTGCTGTCCAGTTTTGAGCAAACATTATGGCGGACAATGGGAGCTAGCGCCTGCTTTAAAACAGCCCCCTCCCCCAAAGTTGCAAAATTGAGTCGGTCATAGGACGATGACCTGTCACGACTTATGACTGTAATGCTCAGGCCGTCAAGGTGTTAAGCCATGCGTCCTCTCCGCTTGTTATAAATATCTATCCTAAACTTGTGGCCACTCATTTTGGGCCCTGTGTAGAGCAGAAGTGGGGGGTGGACTATGGCCCCTTGATGACTTTGTGGACTTCAACTCCCAGAATTCCTAAGCCAGGCATGCTGGGAGTTGAAGTCCACAGGTCCTCAAAGGGCCATAGTAGTTCCCCACCCCTGCTTCAAACTATCTATCCACCAATAATTCCTATTATACATTGCCCATTATCAAAGAGTAGCTACGATCACCCTGGAAGATTTACTTGCTCAGGATGGACCATGTTCCTTAGATCGCGCTAAATTGTGGACATTTCCAAGCAAAGCTCCAGACTGTCATTAAAAAAAAAAATACTACCTAAGAAATGCATCTGAAAATAGAGCTATTTTCAGATATCAAGATTTCGCCCTGTCTCAAAAAGGTGCTTTTTTCAGGAGGCAACTGGACTTCCTTGCTTTTTCTTTTGAAGACGTTTCGCTTCTCATCTAAACATCTTCTTAAGCTCAGACTGGATGGCGGGGAATGGAAGGATTTATACTCCTTGCAGACAAAGCTGGTATATGATTACATATAAATCCTTCCATTCACCAACCATCCGGTCAGAGCTGAAGAAGCTTCTTGGATGAGAAGCGAAATGTCTTCAAAAGAAAAAGCGAGGAAGTCCAGTTGCCTCCTGAAAAATAAGCACCTTTGGGACAAACGTTACCTGGATGACGGAGAAGCTCTACAGACTATTTTGCCCTGTAGCAAGTTGACTTCCAACATGGTTAGAAGGGTTTATGTTTTCAATTACAGTCTTAAAAACAAGATAAGAAAGAGACGCGGGAAAAAGCCAAGACGGGGTATATATGGAACGCTCCATAATCCAGCCTTTGGGAGAGATGGTTGTAAAAAATATTTGTAGCTCAGGGTTGGACTGGTGGGGTCCTCGATGCTGTACAAGCGTGGCAGTCTTCTTTGCAGACGTTTCGTGACCCAACTAGGGAACATCATCGGTGCTAACATGAATGACGTTACCTAGCTTGGAAATGAAACTTCTTGCAAGAAAACCGCCAAGCTTGGAGAAGCACCAGAGATGGTAAGAGCTGAAGGACACGCCAAGGAAAGGAAAGCAAGGACGGAGAGAGGCATGCAAGGAGAAATTCATGCACGTCAAGGATGAAACATGCATATATGAGCGCTGTTTCACAGTTGGTTTGGTTCACTTCCACCAACAGTGTCACTATCGGCTCGCTTGTGGCATTGTGTTAGAGCAAATCTGGAGGACTCCTTTTTCACTTCTTTTGCTCCTGTGCTACACATGACATTTCTCCCGCTACGGTTTTTTCCGCCAATCTTAGGTGACCTTGGCTGTGGCACCAGTGGGACCCCAATCCCGCATACTTCATTCTGTTTACTCAGGGTAAGAGAAGGAACTTGTGATTTCTCTATACAGGAGCCAAGATTTACTCAATTGTTGCGCTCTTACTTAGTGCAGCTCAACATTCTGGACTATATAGCTGACCAAACCTCTGTTCATTTCTTTGAGCTTCTGCTTTTTTGCGCTGCAATCTCTTAATCCAGTCTTTCTCAATCTTGGATATTTGAAGAGGCATGGACTTCAATTCCCATATTTCTCCAGCCAGCATGATGGGTGAATTTCATCTCCCAAAATTCTCCAGCCAGCATGGGTGGACTTCAATTCCCATAATTCTCCAGCCAGCTTGAGCGCATTTCATAATTCTCTAGCCAGCATTGGGGGACTTCAACTCCCATAATTCTCCAGCCATCATGGATGAACTTTGCTTCCCAGAATTCCCCAACCTCCCATGAATTCTGGGACTTGAAGTCCACCCATCTTCAACTGGCCAAAGTTAAGAAACTCTGCTCTGCTCCAATTCCCTAAGTTATTTTGAGGTCCTCTCCCACCAGAGAGAAATGGTGCAAAGCCCAAGACACAAAGAACAAGGGACAAGAACGACACAGCAGAGATGAAATCTGGGTTTACAGCAGGAAAAAAAAAACCCAAACCCCTCACTATACCTCTAATCATCATCAGTACTCGGCTGAGTTGGAGATTGAGACTCATCCATAGTGGGTGAGCTGCCTCTGGCATCTCTGAGCAAAGCGGAACCAAAGCAGAGAGAGAGAGAGAGAAAGAAAGAGAGAGAGAGAGAGAAAGGAAGGAAAGAGAGAAGAAAGAGCAGATCAGCCATGTTAAAAAAGAAAAGCAGGGACACACAACTTCGCAAAGAGCTTATTCACACCCGTCGGGAAATGAGTTGGGGAGTCATTTCAGAAAGACAAAAGGGAGTTAGTGACGGAGGAAAATTTGCCAAAGACAGTTTGGGACGCTGGGAGTTGCACGGGAAGAATTGGGGAAGGGTGTAAGAAGCGAAAAAAAGGACATTATTTTTATTGGCAGACGAGACAACGCCGTTCCTAGGGCATGAGTCACTTTAAGAAGCGTGGACTTCAACTCCCAGAATTCCCCAGCTGGGGAATTCTGGGAGTTGAAGTCCACGCTTCTTAACAAGTTCTTAAAGTTGAAGTTCGCGCTTCTTAAAGTTGAAAAATACTGCCCCAATCTTAACAATGAAAGCTCTCCTCTTTAAGAGGTCAGATATTCCTGGGGTGTTGTTTTTTTCCTCCCCAAGAGTGCAAAATCATGTATTATTATTTGATTATATTTTTTTTAAGCAATCAGCTGTACATATAACCCAGATCAACTGTTGGAAAAGTTCACACGCAGATCCCGTCTCCTGAAACTTTGCGCATGGGCTGGATCACAGTATTCAGAGAACTGGATCACTCTTTGGAAAACTCCAGCAAAATGGTATATAGCCGATTAAAAACTCAGGAGAAGGCCCTCCTTCTGAGACACGTGAGATTTATGGCCCAAGTAGCATCTGTACTGCGTGCAAAATATTCCCATTTGCTTCAAAACGTCACCGTGGATCTAAATCCGTGCCTGATGCCACCACGCTGCGGCTCTTCGCAGGGCGACAATTGTGGAAATCAGTGAAGCTCACAAAAATGCGAATTGAAACATTATTTTGGTGGGTTTCTTTCTTTTTCCACCTCCCCTTTCCTCTTTACAAGTCTACGGAGACGCTAGCTGTTAATTCAGAGAGTGCATGGTGTAAATATAAAAAAAAATATTGTAAGGGTCTGAGTAGCCTACACTGGACTTTCTCAACCTGTGGTCCGTGGACCGCTGGGAGGGGGTGCAATTTTGTCACAGGGGGTCTGCAAAGGCTTAAGCCTTGGGGGTCCATAGCCCCCCACTAAAATACCACTAAAGGTATTTACAGGGGGACCGTGGTGAAGAAAAGGTTGAGACAGGATCCACTGGCCCAGACAGGATGGCCAACAGGTGGGCTCACAAGGGGAATCCCTGCCCAGCCCTTGCCCTCTCTTCCTTGCCCCCCTCCCAAGGGACCCAAAACTCACCCAGTTTGCCAAGCTAAGATGTGGTGTGGACAGCTGGGGGTCAACGACCCACAATCACTCGGTGTGGTGGTTGAAGTCCTCGGATGGTGAGGTAAGGCAGCTGGAAAAATAATGGAGACATCAAGTTGAGGTTCTCCTGTCCATGAACGAAGGATCTGTTGAGCTGGGTTCCAAATATGAAGTGACTCATGGCAAGTTTCGTTTCTTTCTTTCTTTCTTTCTTTCTTTCTTTCTTTCTTTCTTTCTTTCTTTCTTTCTTTCTTTCTTTCTTTCTTTCTTTCTCCCTTTCTTCCTTCCTCCCTCCCTCCCTTCCTTTCCTTCCTTCCTTCCTTTTTCTTTCTCTCCCTCTCTTTCTTTTTCTTCCTTCTTTCCTTCCTTCCTTTTCTTTCATCTCTCTTTTCTTTCTTTCTTTCCCTCTCTCTCCCTCCTTCTTTCTTTCAACTAAATAACAGCCGGTGCAGTTCCAACCTCTCTCCTTTATTTACAGATAGTCCTCTACTTACACCAGTTCATTTAGTGACCGTTTGAAGTTACAACTGCACTGAAAAAAGGTGACCATTTTTTCACCCTTAACGACCGTTGCAGCGTCCCCATGGTCACGTGATTGGCAACTGACTCATATTTATGACGGTTCGCAGTGTCCCACGATCCCCTTTTGTGACCTTCTGAGCAGCAAAGTCAAGGGGGGGAAGCCAGATTCACTTAACAACCGCGTGACTAATTTAACAACCGCATGGATTCACTTAACAACTGTAGCAACAAAGGTCATAAAACGAGGTCAAACTCTCACTTAACGGTCTCACTTAGCAACAGAAATTTGGGGTTCAAACGTGGTCGTAAGTCAAGGACTACCTGTGTGTATTTATTTGTTAAATTTGTTCGCCGCTTATCTCCCCATGGAGATAAGCGGCTAGGGGTTTAACAACAATAAAAATTATTGGGTAAACGGAAGTAAAATAATAGGACAATAAAGTTCACAATGACAAAGGAACACAGCGATAATAAAAGCATCAATGATGGATGGGTGGAGAACAGAAGATTCCATGCACTCAGGGAAGGTCAAAAAAGTCAAGATGGCAGCTGTGACTATCTTCAAAGCCCCCCTGCCTTGTAAAAGGCTTTGATTATGTGATTTCTGGGTCTCTCTCTGCACCTGCTCAATTTTAATAAAAGCCCCAAATGTCTCGCCGAAGTGGCTTATTTTTAGCAGAAGCCGCATCTCCCATGTTCCTAACTTCAGGCAGCTGAGACAATATTAAAACTCTTCAGCAGGGACACGCGGCCTGCTGTTGGAATCCCATGGGTTTACGACGGGCATAACTAAAGGTTTAATGAATGCCTTGCATTCTGGAATTATTAGAGCATAATCTGATCAGCAAAGAAATGGATTTTTAGAGGCTTTGGACAAGCAATAAAGCTTCTTTGCCTTCTGGGCAAACAAAACATTAAACTCTTGATGTAAAACTCCTAGAACAGAGGTCTTCAAACTTGGCAGCTTTAAGACTTGTGGACTTCAACTCCCAGAATTCTCCAGCCAGCTGGAGAATTCTGGGAGTTGAAGTCCACAAGTCTTAAAGCTGCCAAGTTTGAAGATCTCCGATCTAGAGTTTCTCCTGGATCGATCGATCGCACCAATTTGGTTGTAGGTCTCTAGAGCTAAATAAAAGTCGCAAAAAGTTCATATTTGATTTCTGCAAGTCCTTCAGTGATCCAGAGCTTCAAATTTTAAGGTGTCGCACTTCCTAATCCTACACGTTTGAGCGCAGGTGGGTAGCCCCGAGCGGGTGTTCCATTCATGCAATATTTGAATTTGTGCGAATTGTTAAATCGATACCGAGTGGTGCCCTACAGGGGGAGCTGTCACCTCACGATCAGGAGGCTGTGAGTTCGATCCTAGGTTGAGGCAGATATTTCTCTCTCTGGGCACAATGAGAATACATCTGCTGAACAAAACTCCGCACTGGTGACAGGAAAGGCATCCGGCCATTAAAACCTTCTCCTAGCTCCATTCACTTGCCCAGACTCCACCCCACAAGGGATTATGGGGTCGTCAAATGAAGATGATGATGTTAAATAGATACTGGGTCGTAGTTCATGCAAGCCAAAATTCAGTTAAGGAAAGGCTAGTATGTGTGAAATTGAGGCTGATGGATGCGCAATTGTAGTTGTGGGTTTAGACGCTTTGTGTGCACCAAATAGAGAAAAGGAAGATCCCATCAGAGGGGGTTTAACACAGGGGCTTTGTGCTTTGGAAAATAGGTGGACCCCCCCCCTCTTCTTTGTGGCAGCCCCTCAAATATTGCAACTCTGCTATCATGTTACCTCTGGTAGTTCTTTTCATCGAACTAGACATACCCAATTCCAGCAACCGTTCTTCATATGTTTTAGCCTCCAGTCCCCTAATCATCTTTGTTGTTCTTCTCTGCACTTTTTCTAGAGTCTCAACATCTTTTTTACATCGCGGCGACCAAAACTGGATGCAATACAGGTAGTCCTCGAGTTACAACAGTTCATTTAGCAACCGTTCGAAATTACGACACTGAAAAAGTGACTTATGATCGTTTTTCACACTTACGACTTTTACGGCACCCCCACCCCCACCCCCAGGTCACTTGATCAAAATCTGGAGGCTTGGCCACTGGCATGTATTTATGACGGTTGCAGTCCCAGGGCTCACATGATCCCCTTTTGCGACCTTCGGATGAGCAAAATCAATGGGGGAAGCCAGATTCGCTTAACAACCGGGTTACTACTGCAGCGGTTTACTTAAGAGCTGTGGCCAGAAAGGTCATATAATATGGGGAAAAGTTCACTTAACCGCTGTCTCATTTAGCAGCAGAAATTTTGGACTCAGTCATAGGTCGAGGACTACCTGTACTCCAAGTGTGGTCTTACTAAAGCTTTGCAAAGTGGTACTAACACTTCGCGTGATCTTGATCCTATCCGTCCGTTAACGCAGCCTGGAACTCCAGACATACTACATGCTTGTGGACTAATTCCCACGTTTAATGTGGGCATATTATTATTATTATTATTATTATTATTATTATTATTATTATTATTATTATTATTATTATTATTATTATTATTCCCTCCTCATTCCTTCCGCCCCAGCTGGGGTGCTCAGTCCCTAATTGGTTGTTATAAAAATAAAAGATTGGTTGTATAAAAATAAAAGATTGGATATATATAAGTATTAACCGAACGGTAATTATTAGCTAAGATGCTGTTTATGTTTGGAGATTACTCTTGGTGGGTGATTTTCAAACAGCTTCAAGTTCTTACACATTTGAGAAACTCTAATTACAGCGGTGGCACCAATCTTTAATCTACTTCTAGCTTTAAATCACCGCTCTGAGCACTTAGTTTCTTATCTAAAGAGTGGGGTATATCATCTACGTGATATACGATGTTTTGTGTAGGAGCCGAGGCTGAGACAGAATAGTTTATTTGAGATCAGAATTAAAATCAGAATTCGAAGCCGCCTGGCCTCTGCAACCCCGACGTTTGATCCAAGGAAGTAACCTCTTTGTAGGGACTCGCTGCTTGCTTTACGCCGACACATTCTGTTTTATACCAAAGTCAGACAGATAACCCATCGTTATCAACGGAGGGGCCCTTGAAAGACCACCCAGAAGCTTCAACTAATCCAGCATACAATGGCACAAGCAACGATAGGCATGCCTCAATAAGCCTCCGTAAGATCGTTGTCCTGTTCATTGCTTCGTTTCTACGTGCGATTTAAGGTGTTGGTTGTCACCTATAAAGCCTTACATGGCAGAGGCCTGCTTATTGAGGGACTGCCTGCCCCCATAACATCTGATTTAATCCCGCAGAGTTAGCCCTACAAGTTCCTTGGATTAAACAATGCCATGCCTGCCCCAAAGGTGCTTTTTTCAAGAGGCAACTGGACTTTCTTGGTTTTTGCTTAAAGACGTTTCGCTTCTCATCCAAGGAGCTTCTTTGGTTTCTGACCGAATGGTGGAGAACAGAAGGGTTTAGTATATTCCTTGCACTCATCTGGTCATTAGCACTCAGTGGACCAGAGGATTGCGAGGAATATACTACATCCCTCCGTTCTCTACCATTCAGTCAGAACTGAAGAAGCTTCTTGGATGAGAAGTGATACGTTTTCAAAGAAACCCCCCCCCCCAAGAAATTCCAGTTGCCTTTTAGAAAAGCACCTTTGGGACAACCACAATTTGGTTGATCGGGAATCTCCACAGACTTTACTTTTTATGTTATATTGTGTGGCGGAATCGCTGGCTAAAGGAGAGAAGGGAGCAAAGAGATGTGCCAAAATGGAGTCGCTCTGTGAGAGGAATGGCATAAGGCAGACCAGGGAAGCCCTTATCTGCCTGTTCCCAAGAGAACGTAGAGAATGGTGAGATTCTTGTAAAAGAAGTGATCGACAATAAAGAAATTATTTTGGCCTATTCACTGAGTTGTTCTGGTTCCCTGTGGCTGACATATTGATTTTACTGAAACTGCGAGATGCCCAGAGTCATTGAGAGTTTGGGTGGTGAACCAGTTTAAAAATCATCATCATCATCATCATCATCCTATTAGCATGAGAAACTCATGTGTTAAGATATTTAATAGCTGGAACAATAAAGGGTACAATGGGCCAAAACACACTATCGCAATTGATTGGTTGGAGAGTGCAGGCTCCTTCCTGAGGCAATCTATGTTATGATTGGTTGCAGGGAGGCACATCACTCCGTCATGAGGTAAATTGTGAGGTAAATCACAGAACAGCCTACAGAGCACACGTAAGAAAAAAGGCGGGAAAAAAGGGAGAGTTTCCCTTTTTCCCTGCCTGTTTTCTTCTGTGTGCCCTGTAGGTTGTTCTGTGATTTACCTCACAATTTACCTCATGACGGAGTGATGTGACTGAGTCTCTTGTCTGCTGTTAATATGAATGTTAAATATATTTATCTGTATAATTACAAGTTCGTGTCAGCGTCTCTGACTCCATTTGGACACCTGCTGCGCAATTCCCTGACATTATATCTCCCTGCCCCATGTCAGAGAGACCCGGGATTTATTCATTCATCCTGGTTTAAATGCCACCAGGGCCCAGAATTTCTCCCGCTTACCTGACGTTGCTTTGCACATGGGAGGCATCCTGGTTACCTTACTGTGCGCCACGAAGGTGCTTTGAGAGGAGCTACTGTACTGGGAGCTGCTATCCGATGAAGTGGAGCTTGTGTGCGACAACCGGCTGTGGTCTTTGTGGGTGGCCGTGGACCGCTGGTACCATAGTCTGAGTTCATCCGAGACCCCAGCCCTCCCCGATCCCTTTTCGTGGCCGTCTCTCCCCAATGAAGGAGTCCTTATGATCTGAGACCGGGAAGGAGTCAACCGGATGGAGTCCACTTCATCTCCGTGCCAGTTTTCCTTAAACATGCCCCCCGCTGTGTACGAATTGGACGTTTTAAACTGTGCTTTCACGCTGTAGTGTCCCTCCTGGTCGTTTTCGAGGCTGCGCACCACCACTGGCGTCGAGCTCCCTTCGATGTACAGCGGGTACTCTTTGATCCTGTACTGGGAGGAAGGCTGGCTTTGGCTGTGCAGGTAGACACCATGATGGCTGTTCCCGTTCCCGGCAGCCAGGTTGGGCATGCTTCCCGAATTGGAGCAGACGAGGTTTCCGGCTGACTTGTGCCGCTGTCTCTGGCGCTCGCGAGCTTTGGAAGGCGAGTCCTCCGCCAGGGTGGAGTAATTCGCATTCATCTGAGCTGGGTAGTAATGCTCGGAGCTGGAGTGGCTCGTACAGGAGGAGCAGTCGTCCATGGGGTCTGACCCATTACTGCTACGAGTCCTTGGGGTGTAGAAGTCAGGGCTCCCCGTCTCGTTTTCCGAGCCGAGAAGCTTTCCTTGTGACTCTAAACTAGAACTCCGATGTCTAAAGTGCTGGACTAAACAATGCAGTCTGGTAGGGCTGATGTCCACCGATCTGTAAAGGCCAGAGAAATAGAAAGAAGGAAAATGAATTAAGACTTTAAACATCACTACAGAGAGAAATCTCTTGCTGGAAAGCAATAGCACTTATATACCACTTCACAGCCCTCTCTAAGAAGTTTACAGATTCAGCATAATTGCTGCCAGCAATCTTCATTTTATGGACCTTGGAAGGATGGAAGGCTGAGTCAACCTTGAGCCTCTCAGGATCGAACTCCTAGCAGTGGGCAGAGTTACCTTGCAATGCTGCATTCTAACCACTGCGCCACCAAGAAGGAGATTGAGAAAGGGAATAAGAGGAAGGAAGGAAGGAAGGAAGGAAGGAAGGAAGGAAGGAAGGAAGGAAGGAAGGAAGGAAGGAAGGAATAGCACTTATATACCGTTTCATGGTGCTTTACAGCCTTCTCTAAGCGGTTTAGAGTCAGCCTATTGCCCTCAATAATCCTCATTTTATGGACCTTGGAAGGATGGAAGGCTGAGTCAACCTTGAGCCCATCAGGATCGAACTCCTAGTGGTGGGCAGAGTTATCTTGCAATACTGGATTCTAACCACTGCACCACCAAGAAGGAGATTGAGAAAGGGAATAAGAGGAAGGAAGGAAGGAAAAAAGGAAGGAAGGAAGGAAGGAAGGAAGGAAGGAAGGAAGGACGGACTAGCGCTTATATACCATTTCATGGTGCTTTACAGCCCTCTCTAACCGGTTTAGTGTCAGCCTATTGCCCCCAACAATCCTCATTTTATGGACCTTGGAAGGATGGAAGGCTGAGTCAACCTTGAGCCGGTCAGGATCGAACTGCCGGCAATGGGCAGAATTAGTCTGCAATGCTGCATTCTAACCACTGCGCCACCACGGCTCTGGATGGAAGCAGCCCACGCTGATCTCAAAACATTTCAAGTACGACTTCTCTTCCCCGTTTCTATGAACCTGGATTAAAAGATTTTATGCCGGGAGACCAGCAGAAGAAAGAGGAAAAGGACTCACCTGGTGGAATGGACATAATGGGGACTGCGTACACGTAGATCCGGTGTCGATGGCATGCTGGATTGGGTGTTCCAATGGGGAAGATTCCTCACTGGGCTGTTCTGAAGAGAGTTGCTTCCTCCGCCTTCCACACAACTTCCGGTGCTGGGAAACCGCTTGTGACTAATACAGACAAAAGACAACGAAGAATTCAAAACATGCTCTTTATTTTACACATGTCGCTACCTATGCACACGGAACAACCTTCAGGTAAAGGTAAAGGTTCCCCTCACACATATGTGCTAGTCATTCCTGACTCTAGGGGGGGCGATGCTCATCTCCATTTCAAAGCCGAAGAGCTGGCGCTGTCCGAAGATGTCTCCGTGGTCATGTGGCCGGCATGACTCAACGCCAAAGGCGCACGGAACGCTGTTCCCTTCCCACCAAAGGTGGTCCCTATTTTTCTACTGGCATTTTTTACGTGCTTTCGAACTGCTAGGTTGGCAGAAGCTGGGACAAGTCACGGGAGCTCACCCCGTTACGCGGCACTAGGGATTCGAACCACTGAACTGCCGAACTTTCGATCGACAAGCTCAGCGTCTTAGCCACTGAGCCACCGCGACCCTCAGGTAGATAGTAGCAAAATTTGGATTTTCCAGGTATCATCCCAACAGCTGTTACAAGAGTTTTCTGCCATATAACTCCCTCCAAATGTCTTGTGATGAGAAATTCTCAATCATGCAAGGGTTACTAGGCTGGGATAGTCAAATGAAAGGAATATGGCCAGCTAAGTAGTTGGATGGAGAAAGGGAACATCATCACGTAGAGCAGATTGGTGCCTTAGAATAACTTGCCACCAGAAGTTGTGGATGCTCCAACACTGGAAGTTTTTACAAAGAGATTGGACAACCAATCTCTGGTGTAGGGTTTCCTGCCTAAGCAGGGGGTTGGACTAGAAGACCTCCAAGATCCCTTCCAACTCTTCTCTCCTCTCCTCTCCTCTCCTCTCCTCTCCTCTCCTCTCCTCTCCTCTCCTCTCCTCTCCTCTCCTCTCCTCTCCCCTCCCCTCCCCTCCCCTCTTGTTTAGCCTCCATATCTCTTATCATCTTAGTTGCTTTTTCTACACTCTTTCTAGTGATACAGAAAATACGGATTCTGTAATTTAAAAACAGGTAGTGAAAGAAATAATTGGTCTGTGTACATCTCTCGTTTCTTCTCCCTTCCAACCGATTGTCATACATGCGCACCCATGGACGCATGTGCAAACCCACACACATATACATATTTGCAGGCACGTATACACAGGGACACATCTGGGTGTATTAGCTGCTGAATGCTACATGTCCTTGCTTATTAATATTTTTTTGTCTAGTTTAATGAAAAGAAGGACTAGGGGAGATATGATAGCAGTCTTCCAGTATTTGAGGGGCTGCCACAAAGAAGAGGGAGTCAAGCTATTCTCCAAAGCACCTGAGGGTAGGAGAAGAAGCAATGGGTGGAAACTCATCAGGGAGAGAAGCAACCTAGAATTAAGGAGAAATTTCCTGACACTTAGAACAATTAATCAGTGGAACATCTTGCCTCCAGAAGTTGTAAATGCTCCAACACTGAAAGTTTTTAAGAAGAGATTAGATAACCATTTGTCTGAAATAGCATAGGATCTCCTGCTTGAGCAGGGGGTTGGACTAGAAGACCTCCAAGGTCCCTTGGAACTCTGATATTCTGAGAAATGTATGCAGAAGCTTTACAGAATGTCTGTCAGCACATTAATATATAATTTTATGCACCACCCTGGAATGTGCCGTCAAACCTTTGTTTTATTTCTACAAAAGGGCACTGTAAAGTCCTCCAATGATGGATGGAAGGCCCTCCTCTCCTGCTCTGGACTCACCTGGAGTGGCTGTGAGAAGAACGCTTCTTCACCTTCTCGTAGGGTTCATCCAAGGAAGACTCGCTCCACATCTTGGGCTTAATGGGGGACTTGTCGTAGTCATTCCTGTGATAGTGCATTTGCCGGAGACCCTCCAGAGACTGTGGAGGGGGAGGCCTGTTGTGCAAGGGCGGCCGAGGAGGGAGCCCTTTGTGGGGTGACTGTAAAGGGGATATTGTGCTGGTAACCGGGCAGTCTTCTGGAATGGAAGGAGGAGAAGAAGAAGGGTCAGGCATGAAGGACCAGGTCCACCCATGAAAGATCAATCAAACTGATTTTACTCCTAAAAGTCTACACAGAATAATCTTCTCCACTAACAGTCAGCACCTAGTCAGAGTTAGACAACAGCCTACAGCACTCAAAGAGAATTGGGTTTACTTTGTTTGTGGCTACGTAAGGATTTTAGGCTGATGCCTCTCTTGACTCCACCCCCCCTAGTTCTACCACCTCTTCTCCGACAAGAAGAGAACATTTTAAGCCCATCTGACGTTCATCCCAACTCTTTCGTTTAATGACTTGACTGCCATCAAGGCACCTCTTTTGCTTATCGAACGTCAACAAAGATATATTTAACAGTGTCAAAGGATCTTGATGCTCGAGGAAACAGACACCCTGCACATAAATAAAAATACGGACGTCACGTACCACCTTCTGGATGAACTAAAATACGGAAGACGTCATTTTGGATAAAAAAAAGGAGACTCCCACCCAGGGGTGAAATCTACTTATCTTCCTTACCGGTTCAGAAGCTCACACGCCGTCATGTGTGCACGCACACCTTCTCATGCGCAAAACCTTCTGCGCATGTGCAGAAGGTAAAAAAGCATTACTTCTTGGTTAAAACCAGGAAGTAATGACACCCGGGCAGCGATCGCTACCGGATCACTGAACCACAGGGAAAAATCGCTACCGGATCGGGCGGTCCGTTCCGATCCGGGAGCATTTCACCCCTGGTCCCACCCCAGTGACACCCAAATTAAAAGCTAAAATCTTTTTGAAAAATGATATTGCGAGCATGACGATCAGCCAATTAAAGTAGATCGAAAAATTACTTGAAACACAGAGAGCTGGAGTATATTTAAAACGAATCCAGCTCCAAGTAGCCCCCTTCCAAATATTTTCACGCCATCCCTAAAACTAAGGAAGACAAAGCCCAATCATAATACTAATTTCGTTGTACGAGGTGCAATGACAATAAAGTAAACTAAAACTAAACTAAAACTCCTTACTAATTTCCCCCCCCGAGACAAAGTGCCCCCCAGATAGGAGATCTGCAGAAAAGCCCCTGCCTCACTTCCTATAACCCAACTCAAGATACAGATCATGCCAAAATGGGTGAGACAATTAGATCATTGGACCAAAATCATTTAGCCCTGCACTAATCATTTAGTATAGTGGTTGGAAATAAAGATTCCCTCTTTTATTCTTTTGACGTATCGCTGCTTTAATTAATTTTTTTTTTGCAACGACAGCATTCTTATCAAACGCAAAAGATGATAAGACTCCGACATTTTCTTTACGTACCGTCTTCCAGAACAAGAGCATCCGAGAGGGAGCTATCTTCGCTGGCAATGTTTCCATCTAGGAAGCCAAGAGAAGAACCCGTCAACAAGGAAGTGGAATCGGCATTCATACCCCAAAAGTCAGATAATAAAAGATGTGCTATCTTTCTTCAGACCCATCCCATTAGCTGAAGGATGGGTAACGGGTGGGATTCAGCCGGTTTTGACCATTTTTGGCGAACCGGATACTAATTTTACATCTGGTTCGCTGAACTGGTAGTTGCAAGGACTGGCTGCACCCTCCCACCCACCCTGCCCCGCCCCTGAGTCTCCACGCGGCCCATTTTGGATGCCAGGTAAGAGCAGGGCCTGCGCAGAGGCTCTGGGAGGGTAAAAAACGGGCCTCTTGGAAGTTCCAGAAGTCGGAGGCCGGGGGAAGCTGTTTTCGCCCTCCTGGAGGCTCAAGGAAAGCCTCTGGAGCCTGGGGAGGGTGAAACCCCGCCCCCCCCCGCCCTGGTGCAGGAGGCCGAGTAGGCCACACCCACCCAGTAACAGGGCAGAGAACCGGTTGCTAAAATTTTTGAAACCCACCCCTGTTGGGTAACCTCTGGATGTTGCTGTACTATAACTCCCAACTGCCCTAGCAAGTCTTGCCGGCGCCCAGGGACTCTAGCGGTTGTAGGACAGCAAAGATGGAAGGCCAGCTATTTCTCCACGGTTTCTCCAGCGTCCTATTTCTCATCAGCAAATGTTTCCAGGAAATGCAGACAATAATTTGGCTACTGCCCCTAAACAATGAAATTCACTGACGATAAATAGCCACTGAGGGGCCTATTTATCATTCATTTGACCACCAGTAACCACTGACTTAGGTCCATTCGTTTAGCGACAGTTCGAACTTACGAGGCACTGAAAAAGCCTTCCGTACGACCAGTTCTTGCTCTTATGATCACTGCAGGGGATGCTGCCGTCAGATAATCAGAATTTGCATGCTTAGCGACCAGCATGGATTGATGATGGTTACAACATGACAAGAGTTATGGGGACATTATTTACAACCTTTCCAAGGGACCCTGTGAGGAGGAAAGTCCATGGAAGAACCCCTATTTGTTTAATAACCATGTGGTTCGCTTAAAAGACCCTGGCAAAAGGAGTTTTAGAAATCATTTAATGACCACATCGCTTAGCATCCCAATTGTGGTCATAAGTCAAGGACTCAGTGAATTTTTAACAGGTTTGTAAATCAGTGGCCCTTTTAACTGAGGATCTTAAAAACAAAATTTTGAACAGTCCAAAATGAAGAATATTTTAATCACAGGCATTTTGTGTGTGCCTTGTAATGCCAACTCCTCTTAGCCCATGTCATAATTACAACAATTCTTGGTGCAAATCTGGTTGAAAATGTTCTTCCACAGAAAACTTTCGTACCGAGGGATGTTTAAGCTCAGTGAAATCCCGTTCATGGCCTTGTTTTTTCCTAGTCCCATTTTTTCTTTGGGGCTGCTTTTGTAAGATTGCACATCCACAAAAAATGCAGACTTGCAGGGGTAAAATCTACTTACCTTCTTTACCAGTTTGGGAGTGCCCGCGAGTGCAGACCCTCCGTGCACGCGCAAAACCTGCGCATACACAGAGGGTAAAGAACACATTACTTCCTGGTTAAAACCAGGAAGTAACAACACCCAAGCAGGTGGGCGGAGCCTTGCACCGCCATCGCTACCGGTTCTCCGAACCACATGCCACAATCGCTACCAGATCGCCCGATCCGGTCCGAACCGGGAGCATTTCACCCTTGCAGACTTGCAATCCGTAATTGCACCCGAGCCCTGTTTCCTATTGTCAGTTTCCTGAATTTAATACTGAAGTGGCTAGTTGCAGAGGGGTTGAAGAGGTGCTGGGCCATGAATATGAGATAGTCACCTGGTGGACTTCCATAACTCCTACTTTTGAGAATCTCCAGATAGGCGGTTCTCCATTATTTCTTCAAGGGGCCTACAAGACCCATGGAATCTACCAACCTCTTAAACCCCCCATCCCATCTAAAGGAAGTCTCAGGATGACACAGAAGGTCAACTGTCTTTACCATCTATGATCAGCGAAGCTCTTTGGGTTGGCTTCTTCCCAGATCTGATGCGGTACTCATTGATGGAGTTTTCAATCTCCTGAAGCTTCTTCAGCGCATTCAGGTAGGAGGTCTTCCTCTGCTTCTTCAGCTTCTTGCTGACGTTGGGCTCGCTGGCCAGGCGTCGAGCAGCTTCCGTGATCTGGGACTGGATGGCAAATTCTCTTTCCAAGCGTTCCAGCTCAGCTTCCTGTCCAAGAGGAAAGAAGTTTCGATGGTCAATGGGTCTCAAGGTCTTCCATTGGGCTAATTTCACAGGATTGACTTTGGATCAACAGAAGAAACAGGACTGTCCTCTATCAGAGAAGTTGAACTTCTATCATGTATCATATAAACTATGTCTAGTTTAATGGAAAGAAGGACTAGAGGAGACATGATAGCAGTCTTCCAGTATTTGAGGGGCTGCCCCAAAGAAGAGGGAGTCAAGCTATTCTCCAAAGCACCTGAAGGCAGGACAATGGGTGGAAACTCAACAAGGAGAGAAGCAACCTAGAACTAAGGAGAAATTTCCTGACACTTAGAACAATTCATCAGTGGAACCACTTGCCTCCAGAAGTTGTGAATGCTCCAACACTGGAAGTTTTGAAGATATTGGATAAGCATTTGTCTGAAATGGTAAAGGGTTTCCTGCCTAAGCAGGGGGTTGGACTAGAAGACCTCCAAGGTCCCTTCCAACTATTGTATTGTATTGTATTGTATTGTATTGTACTGTACTGTACTGTACTGTACTGTACTGTATTGCCTATACTCTACTCTACTCTACTCTACTCTACTCTACTCTACTCTACTCTACTCTACTCTACTCTACTCTCCTTGGATAAAATAAAAATAAAAATAGGAAATGAAGGGAAGAAAAAAGAAAAGGGGAAAGATAATATGAGGTACAGGGGAAGAAAGAAAAAGGCGTTGACTTCTGACTCTTTTTAGCACGGTACAAGATAACATTACATCTTCATTTTTTTTAACTTTTACCCATGAGTATATAACTAGATATTTCTATCACAACAAATCTATCTAAACAGCAAATTCAAAGTCAAGATTTCATTTCTTTTTTCATCACAAGCACAAAACCCGGAAGTTATATCCAAATAAAAAAACAGATATATAGCGAAGTTGAACTTTCCAATGATGTCAGAGTTGACAATAATCACAACTGGTTGGTGGAAGGAGGTCTTATCTACATCACCAACCTCAGTAAAAAGTTGGGAAGCTACTTATGCGAAAGGCATCTTTCTGTGTTTGGTAAAATCCTGGTCAAAGAGGACTACCTGTTAGGGGTTGACCACTCTTACAATGGTAGTTCCAGATGTCCTCCCACGCCATCTTGAAATTATACTGGACCAACGAAAAATATGTGAAACCACCAAGAAACTGACAGCTACTAAAAGCCAAGTCTGCTTCTATCCAGAATAACAGAGTTGGAAGGGACCTTGGAGGTCTTCTAGTCCAACTTCTGCTCAAACAGGAGAACCTACACCCGTGATGGCGAACCTATGGCACGCGTGCCACAAGTGGCAACAACAGCCATATCTGTGGGCACGTGAGCGTTGCCCTAGCTCAGCTCCAGCATGCCAGCCAGCTGATTTTTGGGTCTTCTCCACCCCCTTGGAGGCCCTCCAGAGGCCGGAAATGGAATGTTTCCCAACTTCCAGTGGGACCAGAAGGCCTGTTTTTTTTTGCCCTCCCCAGGCTCCTAGAAAGGCTCTGGAAGAAGCAAAAAATGGACCTTCTGGCTCCACTGGAAAGGTTAGCCATCACTGCCCTACACCATTCCAGACTTAGACGCCTCTAGTGATGGAGCAACACAGCTTCCACAGGTTGACTGTTCTCGCTGTTAGGAAATTTCTCCTTAGTTCTAAGGTTGCTTCTCTCGTTGATTAGAGATGAGTGATTAGTGCTTCTCCCCTTGATTGGGAACGATTCCCTCATTCCCAATCACAGTGTGGGTTTTGGAAGCTTAGAAGCTTTGATGTGTCTTTGGCACATCAGTTTATACACGTGCAGGTGGACCTGGTTTGACTTCATCCTTCATCAGGGTAATAGGGCCGTCCTTGGCTCATCTCAAAAAAGCTCTTTTGATGTTTAGGACGACTCAGCACTATTTTAAGTCCGTAACTACAGCTCTTCCCTTGTTGCGATTGGCCAAAAGGCTATTCTTTGTGGGCGCTTAAAAGTTTCGCTTTGAAGATTTGATCATCTCTGTCAACAGCGAGTTGATTAAATGTGCATTTCCCACAATACATAAATGCTACAGCCCTGTTTTTCTCCTTCCCATCCACTCCCACACTTCTGCTCTCCCTCCCTCTTCCCAAAAAAAATCTCCCACGTCCACAGAAAGCAAAGGGCGAAAAGCATCGAAGGATGAAAAGCACCGCTCAAGCTTTATTTTTTTAAAAAAGTGCATTTGATCTTTGAACTGTAGATGAAGTTCCCACCCCAGTTCTAAGAGTCTGAAGCCTCTAAAGGGGCTTTAAAAAGCTTTACAACCTCTGCACGTTCCAAGCAAAGAAAAGGTTAAAAAACAAAATCATCAGCCTTATGCGATTTATTTATCCATCCATCCATCCATCCATCCATCCATCCATCCATCCATCCATATCTATCTATCTATCTATCTATCTATCTATCTATCTATCCATCCATCCATCCGATATGGACTCTTAGTGTCAATAAATAGAGAGACGAAAGAAGGACAGAAAAAGACAGATGAGAGGATGACTGGATTTTTCCAGAGCCTGGTAGTAACCAAATATTTGGACATTCGTAACGCAGAGTGGGTCATTTACCTCTCCCTTGGGTAGCATTTTCTGTTCATCCAGTTTAAAAGAAGTACCAATTCTTCTTCTCACAATTGGGGGCTCCTCCCCCGGGTTGAGGGGATACTCCCTCGGCAATTTTCCAGTAAGTTCCTGAAATCACACAGCAAAGCCAGGAGTTAATTAGCAGGGATCTTTGGGGATCCTGCCTCAAATGGACATTAACAAGCTCAACAACGTTCAATCCATGCCGGGCCCAGGACCCTTCAGGAATCCACCGATGTATCTGTGAACGAGGGAGAAGAATATGGTGGTAACCTTCCCCCCCAAATCCAAGGTACTGCAGTCATTCCTGGGGTGGGCTGGGGGGCCAGGATAGAGGGAATAACTGAATGATCAAAGACCTACCCCCTTGTGCTTGACTCAAACTCCCAATTTAAAGGCCCAACTGAAATAAACTCTAATTGTGCATCTTTCTTTTTCTCTTTCTTTCTTTCTCTCCTTCCTTCCTTCTTTCTTTTTCTCTTTCTTTCTCTCTCTCCTTCCTTCCTTCTTTTTCTTTCTTCTTTCTCTCTCTCTCCTTTCTTTCTTCTTCCTTCCTTCTTTTTCGCTTTCTTTCTTTCTCACTCTCTCTCCTTTCTTTTTCTCTCCTTCCTTCTTTCTCTCTCTTTCTTTTTCTTTCTCTCTCTCCTTTCTTTCTCTCTCCTTCCTTCTTTCCTTCTTTTTCTTTCCTTCTTTTTCTCTCTCCTTCCTTCCTTCTTTTTCTCTTTCTTTCTTTCTCTCCTTTCTTTCTCTCTCCTTCCTTCCTTCCTTCTCTCTCTTCTTTCTTTCTTTCTTTCTCTCTCTCTCTCTCCTTCCTTCCTTCCTTCCTTCCCCATCTCGAGGTGGTGACCCTTTGAGAGCTGTATGCAACGAAATTTCATTTTAATGTGTGCCAATTATAGTGTACATTTAAAGTGACAATAAAGTTATTCTAAGTTCTTCTAAGCCCAGGTCTCTCTCTTTCTCTCTCATATCTATCTACCCACCTGTTTGTCTGTCTATCAAATTTATATGGTTTCATTTAACTCTAGCTCTCCCACTCTTGACTCACTCTTGGTCTAAATCAATTGTTTGCAGCCCCAGAAGTGATGGTTGATATGTATATACCTCTATAAGTTTGCTTTATACTTTAAAAATAATTTATATCCTCTTGAGCGTTTTTGTGATAAGTAAAACAATCGCTTCATCAATTTGCCTGCCACGTGCTCTTTCATTCAGTGTAAAATAATTGGCTTTAGGTCTGATTTGATCAAGTGCTAAATTCCAAATTATGTTGGCACAGAGTGAGGTTGGGCAGGATCAGAAGCAAAGGGCCGAAGACCAGGCTGACGTGTTAGGAGAACAATACAGAGGTGCCAACCAGAAATGAATCATTTAGTAGAGTGCCAAGCTGGGGAATAGAAAGAGGACCAAATAAAATCAATCAGAATAGAGCTGGAAGGGGCCTTAGGGGTTCTCTAGTCCAACCTGCACGTCAAGCACAAGACCTTATATCATTTCAGACAGGTGGCTGCCCAGTCTCTTCTTAAAAACCTCCAGTGTTGGAGCAAACACAACTTCTGGTGGCAAGCTGTTCCACTGGTTAATTGTCCTCACTGTTAGGAAGTTTCTCCTTAATTCCAGGTTGCTTCTCTCCTTGGTTAGTTTCCATCCGTTGTTTCTTATCTTGACTTCTGGTGCTTTGGAAAATAAGTGGACCCCCTCTTCTTTGTGGCAGCCCCTCAAATACCGGAACACTGCTGTCATATGTCCCCTCCCCCCCAATCCTTCTCTCCGTTAATCTGCCAGTTTAAAACAGTTGACATCGCCCTCAAAACCAAATCCATTTTCCCCCCCATTGTGGGTCTATATTTACACTTTTTTCTACGCGACGATCGTTGAAGTTGAAAGAAAACCTTCCTTCGAGGTCTTAAAATTCACAAGCTCTTTTCACGTTCCGATTTCAGAAAGATGCATCCGAGATTATTGGCTGCGAGTAAATTAATTCATCTTGAACTTGGCCTTGTGTGTTTGCAAGGACTCTGCGACAGGCTCCGTCTTTTAAAAAAGATCCAGAGAGGAGCGAAACAATGAATGGCTTGTTAGCATCCGGGCTCCTGTAATTTAAGCAGAGCCGCTAAAGAACCGAAGCCTGCAGAAACCCGATGCTTGGCTGTTGCAAATAGTCGGGGGTCCAGACTTAATTGCCCCCTCCTGAGCCAGCGATTCCCACAGGAAAATCGACGTCTTCGGAGTGATGGATGGCCAAGTAACAAGAGAAGTTGAGAGTGGACGATTAACATAGTTACGTGAGAGGAGGGTTGTTTTAAACAAAAATGTTAAGGCATCCCCTTCGGGTGACCTCTGCTGACCTTTCCCCCCTCCCCCCTCACACTGTCACACTCTCCAACTCAAGGAGGATTTAAGAAAAGAAAGAAAGAAAGGGAGAAAGAAAGAGAGAAAGAAAGAAAGGGAGGGAGGGGGAGAGAGAGAAAGAGGGAGGGAGGGAGAAGAAAGAAAAAGAAAGAAAGAAAGAGAAAAAGAAAGGGAGGGGGAGAGAGAAAGGGAAAAAGGGAGGGGGAGAGAGAAAGGGAGGGAGGGAGAAAAAAGAAAGAAAGAAAAAGAAAGAGGGAGGGGGAGAGAGAGAGGGAGGGGGAAAGAAAGAGAGAGAAAGAAAGAGAAAGAAAGAGGGAGGGAGGGAGGGGGGGAGACAGAGGGGGGGAGGGAGGGAGAAAAAAGAAAGAAAAAAGAAAAGAAAGAAAGAAAGGGAAAGAAAGAAAAAGAAAGAAAGAAAGGGCCCTGTGAGGTTGAACCGGTGAAGCATTTCTGCTGACTTCCTCGTTTTTGTTTTTGTTTTTATTTCCATCTGTTCTTTTGCTTAGGGTTAGAAAGGATTTAGGAAAAAAAAAAAAACAATGGAAAGATCCTGTTTTTGGATAGTGTTGTGTTTAAAGGTGCAACGAACGTCACACTGCACTGCTCCAGGTATAGAACTTCAGCCTCTGAGAAATGTCCAAGCTTCTTTGAAAGAGAGAATGCCTTGGTGGCGCAGCAGACTAAAGTGCTGTTAAGTAACACCAGCTGTCTGCAATTACTGTAAGTTCGAATCTCCCCAGGCTCAAGGTTGACTCAGCCTTCCATCCTTTCTAAGGTAGGTAAATTGAGGACCCAGATTGTGGGGGCAATAAACTGGCTTTGTATAAAATATAAACAAAAGGATGAAGGCTATTGCTTAATGCATCGTAAGCCGCCCTGAGTCTCCGGAGAAGGGCGGCATATAAATCGAACCAATAAATAAATAAATAAATGCAGCTAGTTCTTGACTTATAATAGTTCATTATAATAGTGACTGTCTGAAGTTACAACGGCACTGAAAAAAAGCGACTTACGACCGTTTTTCACACTTACAACCTTTGCAGCATCCCCCGGAGTCACACGATCAAAAATTCAACTGGCATGGACTTTTGACAGTTGCAGTGCCCCGGGAGTCACGCAATCCCCTTTTTGCGACCTTCTGACACTTCCGATTCACTTAACAACCAGGTTATTAACTTAATGAATGGCGATTTGCTTAACAACGGCAGCAAGAAAGGTCGTAAAACGGGGCCAAACTCACTTAATAACCGTCTGGCTTAGCAACAGAATTTTTGGGCTCAAATTGTGGTCGTAAATCGAGGACTACGTGTATAATCACTCATGGAAAATATATGCTTCTCTATCCGTGGAAATCTCAGAAGGAACAGAAACCGAACAAGATTTTCAGGAATCGTGAGCTGGCTGATCTTTGCTGAGATCAATTATTTAAAGAGAAAAATTATGCAAGATGAGACAAATAGATTTCGTGTTCATAACGTAGACAACTTGCTGAGTTTCATACTAAAAGCAAAATTTAAATGGTCCGGACGATCCTTTAAAATAAATATATAAACAACCTTTTTAATTACGTTGGCCTGCAAGCGTAATGAAATTTAATGACTGCAACTTAGTGAAATGCAGATTTAATTAAGGATCATCTAACTGTTTTTCCATGCGTCGTCGGTCCAACCAGTTTTCCTTTCTGTTTTAACTCGAGCATTTGCTCACCTGTCGGTCCCTTAAGGAGAAAAGTGGGGTATAAACCAGATAAATAAACAAATGTTCACACTCATCTGCAGCCAGCTAATAAAACTGGATCCATTTCAATTAAATCCAGGCCTGCAGTATAGTAAGAGCCAAATCTGGCCTTTGGCCTCCCTATTTATAGGAGACGAACCGGACTGAGCCCATGGGTGGGGTCAAAAGCTTCATTTCCCACACTATTTTTTTAATTGCCTATTTTAACTCAACACGCAAGGGATTCCCCAGTTGATTCATTCTTCTATCTTCTGGAGAGGAAGGGCTGATTTATTTTATTTTATTCAAATGATTTAATAAGAGCAACAGAGGGAATTCAGATAGGATATCCACATCCTCTGAAAGGATTATGATAGGCACAATTAGCCTTGCCGCCTTAAGGGTAGGATTAGAAGCATCTCGGTTGCCCTCAACTTTCCAAATAGAAGAATGGATGGAAAGTGATGGGAGTTAGCAAAATTGTCTGCTTCAATTAGAGAAAAGAACTCATCCGGATTTGCTTCTACTTGGAAACCGCTTCTGGACTTTGTGCTTGAGACAGGGGGGAAAAAAAACCAACATTTGAGTTTTGCTCAACAACAGTTGGTTGTTCTGGAAATGGCTAGTATTTGTTAAAGTGGTGAAGTTAAAAAAATGAGGTTGTAATTTTATTCTGTAGTTACTATGCTGAAAAAGGTTGGGCCTTTCCTTTCCTTTCCTTTCCTTTCTTTTCCTTTCCTTTCCTTTCCCTTCCCTTCCCGCCCTGCCCTTCTGCCTTTCTTTCTACCTTCCCTTCCCTTCTTCCTTCCCTTCCCTTCCCTCCTTTCCTTTCCTCTTCTTTCCTTTCCTTTCCCTTCCCTCCCTTCCCTTCTGCCTTTCTTTCTACCTTCCCTTCCCTTCTGCCTTCCTTTCTACCTTCCCTTCTTCCTTCCCTTCCCTTCCCTTCCCTTCATTTCTTCCCTTCTTCCTTTCCTTTCCTTCCCCTTCCCTCCCCTTCTGCCTTCCTTTCTACCTTCCCTTCCCTTCTTCCTTCCCTTCCCTTCTTTCCTTTCCTTTCCTTTCCTTTCCCTTCCCTTCTTTCCTTTCCCTTCCCTTCCTCTCTCCCTCGACTTTTTCCTTTCCTTTCCCTTCCCCCTGTACCTACGCCTCTCTTCCCCTTCCCTATTTTCCTGTCATCCTTATTTTCATAATTTGATAATTTTTAATAAAAAGTCTTTGAAAGGAAGCATCTCTGCTGCCTACCGCTTCCCGGAGACACAGCTTCTTCAGTTCCTCCAGGCGTTGGCGCAGCGTCTCCTCCAGGGCTTCTTGTCTGGATTTTAAGGCGGCCAGCATGTCTTTCTTGGCAGACTGAGAGCTGTCGGACTCTTGAGAACCTGTTGGGGAAACAACGAAGGCGTTAAGGCAGCTGACCCTCCTCTGCAGCCAGGCGGGTGGCTTCTGGACAAGAAGCGGCACAACCAAACCGGACAGGTTTGGACCTGGACTCGTTTGAGCTGTGATGCTGGAGAAGGCTCCCGCGTCTTCTTTGGACAGCAAAGGTGACCCACAAGCGAGCATTGGAGGGTATAACACCAGACATGCCACTGGGAGGCAAAAATCACAAAAGTCTCCCTTACTTTGGCCAAGTCGTACAAGGGAATCCACTGGAGAAAGCAATTGTGCTTGGAAGAGTTAGCAATAAAAGGAAACCAGGCCACTCAGAGACCAGAAGCCGGAACATAGAACAACTCAAAGAAGTACTGCAAGATCAGAAGATGAGGAGAGACCTGGCCAACAGAATTGCCCAGATTTGGAACAACTGAATGGATTAACATCATGGTCCCAAGTTGCCCAAGTTCATCACCCGATCATTGTAAGTGGATGACTAGGAGAAGATATTCTCAGGCACCAAGGTTAGGAGCCTTGGTAGTACAGTGGTCTAAAGCACCCTGTTATTAAGACCAGCTGCCTGCAATTACTGCAGGTTCGAATCTCTCCAAGGCTCAAGGTTGACTCAGCCTTCCATCCTTTCTAAGGTAGGTAAATTGAGGACCCAATTTGTGGGGGCAATAAGCTGACTTTGTATAAATATACGAAAGGATGAAGGCTATTGCTTAACGCACTGTAAGCCGCCCTGAGTCTCCGGAGAAGGGCGGCATGTAAATCAAATTAAAAATAAAATAAAATAAAATAAACGAGGCTGGATTGTGCAAGATCAGACATGTGCAAGCTACAGATTTATCTGGGTCACAAACACTCCTAAAGCAGGCCAACCATCACAATCTACTTCTCTACAACTTGTCATTAGCAACTTTGGGTAAGCGGCATTAGAAGCTTGCAGCTGCATCTCATATAAGTATTTTAGCATTGTGCATTGAATTGGGTATGCCCAGTCTAGAGAAAAGAAGACGTAGGGGTGACGTGATAGCAGTCTTCCAGTACTTGAGGGGCTGCCACAAAAAAGAGGGGGTCAAATTATTCCCCAAAGCACCAGAAGGCAGGACAAGAAACAATGGATGGAAACTCATCAAGGAGAGAAGCAACCTGGAATAAGGAGAAACTTCCTAACAGTGAGAACAAATAACCCGTGGAAGAGCCACCAGAAGTTGTGGGTTCTCCATCACTGGAGGAGTTTAAGAAGAGACTGGACAACCAGTGGTATAAGATCTCCTGCTGGAGCAAAGGGTTGGACTAGATGACCTCCAAGGTCCCTTCCAGGTCTGTTCTGATTGATTGGTCAAAAGCGTCCATGTCTCTTGACTCAAATTGGGTTTACAGCAGCAATCTATCGCACACCCCACTGCGATAACCGAAACAGACCTTGTATGTAAGTTGCCCTTCCATGATTAGGGACATGGAGTTAGGAGGAATCTTCTCGTTGGGATGTGGTGCCCATGGAAAACCGCCTGGCACATTCAAGCATTCGCACAACAGGAATGTGAGACTCCTGAGGGAGGCTAGATGTGCATTCCCCGACATGAAAACATTTTGTATTTTATGTTTTCTGAGTTGTGCAGGACAGGATTGAAGCAAACATAGGAACATTCCACTTTGAGATAGCAATGCTTCCGGCAAGCTCAAAATAGGAAACAGGAAAACCGGAAGCCCATCAGCAGCCGTTCAGGAAGGTCAGAATTCAGCAAGATGGAGTTGTGATCCTTTGACATCAAAATGTTTTGCAACTCTCTGCCAAACTGACATCAGCAAGAGGAAGTTGACCGGGCTGGTGGCTTCAGTTCTTAAATAATACTTCTTTGCTAGTCTCTTACTCACAGCCTCTTCACTTTCCCACTCCATGTTCAGAAGTTATTAATTGTGGTCTGTTGGACTCCCTTAGGGTTCCCCAACAGAAGGATTTTAAATTAAAACACCCACACCAGTTGACCAAGGGCTTAATGATATTGTAATACTGAAGGGGTGGCATCTTTTTGTCGTGCAAAGGTGCATTAGGAGTGTGATAGCACAAGTGGACTCACGCAAAAAAACCCGATGAGCAGTTGATATTTGATCTGTCAGTTCATTCTCTAAAGTAAACTATTTTTAACTCTTGGCAACTTTAAGATGAATGGATTTCAATTCCCAGAATTCCCCAGCTAGCCGTGCTGCCTGGGGAATTCTGGGAATTGAAGTTCCACACATCTTAAAGTTACCAAGGTTGAGGAACGTTGTTTTAAATTCCCTACAGCTCCCTCCCCCAATCACATCAATTTTTAGACATCTGAGTGCATTCCTGAATAAATCTGAGCCCTCGCTGTCTGCCATTTTTAATTTTTTTTTAGCACAAGTTAGATAGAAAACATATTCCTTTCATGCTGAAAACAGATGATGGTTCTTAATAGCAACATGATTTGTAAAATGACAACTTTCCAAGAACCTGAAAGAAATAAATGAAACTCAAACAGGACAAGACTGGCGGTCAAACCTTCTGTTCATATGCTGCTATAAAATACACAGAATAATCTATGTATTTGTGCTAATAGTCTTGATTTATTGGAAGGCATCACTTATCAACTGGTTTGTAGGCCATCATATGAAGACCAGGAATCTTAGATATAGATATACCATAGATAGATAGATAGATAGATAGATAGATAGATAGATAGATAGATAGATAGATAGATAGATAGATAGATGATAGATAAGATAGATAAAGATAGATGGATGGATGGATGGATGGATGGATAGATAGATAGATAGATGATAGATAGATAGATAGATAGATAGATAGATAGATAATAGTAGGTAGGTATTCAGCAGGTTCTGACCAGTTCTGGAGAGCCAGTAGCAGAAATTTTGAGTAGTTCGGAGAACCGGTAGATACTACCTCTGCTGGCCCTGCCCCCATCTATTCTCTGCCTCCTGAGTCCCAGCTGATTGGGAAGAAATGGGGATTTTGCAGTAACCTTCCCCTGGAGTGGGGAGGGAATGGAGATTTTACAGTATCCTTCACCTGCCACGCCCAGAGAACCGGTAGTAAAAATTTTTGAATCCCACCACTGGGTAGGTGGATGGATGGATGGATGGATAGGTAGGTAAATAGATGATCAGCATGGATGAATGGATGGATAGGTAGATGATAGGTAGGTAGGTGGATAGATAGATAGATAGATAGATAGATAGATAGATAGATAGATAGATAGATTTCAAGGGGAGGAATATTTGAAATATATAGTTCATTTTTTTGCTTAAAGAAAACTGATGTTTATATTCCCTGCAAACTTTCTTAAAACGGAGAGGCTTTTTTGCCACTCATTCTGCCATCAGCCAATCCCTAATTTGACTGTAGATGTTTACTCAGCCCCCGTCCTCGCAAGAGCGAAGGGCTCCTGAAGAAAGAATACCAGATAGGACGAGAGGTTTGAAGGGCAGATGAAAGAAACATGTCTCCGGGGAAGTGGACAGAACAATAGCCCAGAAAGAAGGAAAATATCCCAGCATCAGCCAGATGACATCACTAGAGTCCAGATGTGCAACCTACCGTGGCCTCTTTAATGGAGTTGCTATTTAAAGATGCGTTTTGTACACATCTCACACCACGCACAATTAATGCAGCAATCCAGGTGCATCCCTTGCAGGATTCCAGCTGGCCAAAATCCAACAAGAGTTGGACGGCACCTTGGAAGTCTTCTAGTCCAACCCTCTGCTGAAGCAAGAGACCCTATAGCCGTGATGGTGAACCTGTGGCACGCAGAGCCATATCTCAGCATTGCTCCAGCGCGCCGGCCAGCTGATTTTTGGGTCTTCTGGGCCCACCAGAAGTCAGGAAATGGGCTGTTTCTGGCCTCTGGAAGGCCTCCGGGGTGTGTGTGGGGAAGGCCATTTTAACCCTCCCCAGGCTCCAAGAAAGCCTCTAGAGCCTGGGTAGGGCGAAAAATGGGACTACTGAGCTCACCGTGACAAAAGCGTGGGGAGCATAGAGCATGCGCGGGGCGGGCAGGGGGCACTGAATTATGGGTGTGGGCGTGCATGCGTGTGACCCCCCCGGATTCCCCCCGCTTTTGGCACGCGACGGCAAAAAGGTTAGCCACCACTGCCCTATACTATTTCAGACAAATAGTTGTCCAATCTCTTCTTAAAAACCTCCAGTGTTGGAGCATTCACAACTTCAGGTTGTTCCACTGATTAATTGTTCTGCCTGTCAGGAAATTTCTCCTTAGTTCTAAGTTGCTTCTCTCCTTGATGAGTTTCCACCCGTTGCTTCTTGTCCTGCCCTCAGGTGCTTTGGAGAATAGCTTGACTCCCTCTTCTTTGGGGCAGCCCCTGAGATATTGGAAATCCTGCTATCATGTCTCTCCAAGTCCTTCTTTTCAGCAAACTAGACATACCCAGTTCCTGCAACCGTTCTTCATATGTTTTAGCCTCCAGTCCCCTAATCCTCTTCGTTGCTCTTCTCTGCACTCTTTCTAGAGTCTCCACATCTTTTTTTTTTATATTGTGGTGACCAGAACTGGATGCAGTACTCTAGGTGTGGCCTTACCAAGGCTTTATAGAGTGGTACATCCATCTGGAAACCTTCGTTGAGTTGCAGCCCAGGGACTGCTGGATGGTTTCTCTCTCTCTCTCTCTCTTTTTTTGCTTTAATTTATATGCCGCCCTTCTCCGGAGACTCAGGGCGGCTTACAATGCGTTAACCAATAGCCTTCATACTTTTGTATATTTATACAAAGTCAGCTTATTGCCCCCACAATCTGGGTCCTCATTTCACCTACCTTTGAAAGGATGGAAGGCTGAGTCAACCTTGAGCCTGGGGAGATTGGAACTTGTAGTAATTGCAAGCAGCGGATGTTAATAACAGTGCTTTAGTCCACTGTACTACAGGCTCTTGATTCACTGTCCCAGGAAGTCACCGACGAATGGAATGTCACCACCAAGAGCCAATATCTTACAACTCTTGACTCACAAATAGGATTTCCTACGCAGCGTAAGGGCCAAGATAACGGCTGAGAGACCATCTGGACTTACTCAGCACAGGATACGCATATTATTTCTCTCCCTCCCTCTCTCTCTCTTGTGCTTGTCTGCAGCCTTGGCAACGGCACACAACCGGTGTTATTCATCAAGCCAGAGGCTTCCCATATTTCAGGAAGTTCACGTCCAAGATTTGGCGATGAGAAACGATCGCCCACTGGATAACACCCAGGAGGAAATTCCCACCGGGATGCCTAGAGCCAGCTGAAATGTTAAGGGAGGCTCTCTTGCAAAGAAACCCACAAAAAGCATTTTAACGATGCGTGCGACCAGCTTCAGAATATTGCACCGATTGTGAGTTATTTGCATTGAGTTGCGGGTTTGCTTTTAGCCCAAAACACAACATATTGCACAGGTAATCCTCGATTTACAGCAGTTCATTTAGTGACCGTTTCGAAGTTACGACAACACTAAAAAAAGGGATTTATGACCTTTTCTCACACTTACGACCTTTGCAGCATCCCCAGTGTCATGGGATCAAAATTCAGGTACTTGACAACTGATTTGTATTTATGACGGTTGCAGTGTCCCGGGGTCACGTGATCCACTTTTACGACCTCCTGACAAGCCAGGCCAATGGGAGAAGCCAGATTCACTTAACAACCGTGGGACTAATTTAACAACCGCAGCGATTCACTTAAACAACAGTGACAAGAAAGGTCATAAAACGGCAAAACTCACTGAACAACTGTCTCGCTTAATGACATAAATGGGCTCAATTGTGCTTGTGAGTCAAGGACCACCTGCAGCAACTCACTTAATAACTGTGACAAGAAAGGACATAAAACGGAGCGAAAGTCACTTAACGTCTAACTTAGCGACAGAAATTTTGGGCTCAATTGTGGTTGTAAGTCAAGGAAGATTCTCCTATGTATAGAAAAACCAACCTTAAGAGGTTGCAGAAAAAAATGCTTTTAAAAGCCTCTGACGATCAGGCAACTCAGCTGGGATCACCAGAGGCTTTTAAAGGCATTTTTCCCCCCTACAACCTCTTTGGCTGAAGAGGTTGCAGAAAAAAATGCTTTTAGAAGCCTCTGACGATCCCAGCTGAGCCGCGCGATCATCAGAGGCTTTTTTTTTAACTTTTAAAAGCATTTTTTTCTGCTGAAGAGGTTGTTGGAAAAATGCTTTTAAAAGGAAAAAAAAAAGCTTCTGATGATCGCGCGGCTCAGCCGGGCATGGGGGATGGGCAGGGATTTTTGCTACCGGTTCTCCGAACCACCCGCCACCTTTGCTACCAGATCGGGCAATCTGGTCCGAACCGGGAGCATTTCACCCCTGGGACAGATCCTTTTATTATAAATGCTGCTCTCTGCAAATGTTCACTCAGGTTTACACCGTATTTGTTAAACGTTCTTTTATGCTTAAGACCAAGTTGCTTTGTGCAAAGCTCACGAGACTAATTTAGGCTTCAGATGTACCTAGGCTTGGCTGGAAAACCCAAATTTGCCATTCAAAATGTAGAGGTTACTTCAGAACTGGACATTTTGAGTGAATTCCCCATTCTCTTTATTTTTTTTTTGCAACAGATGGTTGCATATTTGCATCCCTGATCTACTGTTCGTGCAGAACCTATTACACCCTGGCAAAAAATGTGTGAAATAATTTTAAAGTCCCATTATGCACGCTGTCATTTAAGCGGTGGATTTATGTCTGGGAATCCAGTCCCGTGTCTTTAAATAATTTGATGACGAGATTCTAATCTTTTTCTAGAAGCAGCTGCGTTTCTCTCAACTTGGATTGGAGTCAAGAAAAGAAGAGGCGGTAATATCGGGAGAATATGGAAGAAAGTTAGAATTATTATCCTTCAAATTATTGGGGTTTTAAAATGGTTCAGCCAAATTATTTAATTTGTTTTATTTCTATTTTAAATTTTGTATTTATACGTTTTATTCTATGGCTGTTCACCGCCCTGAGTCCTTCGGGAGTAGGGCAGTATACAAATTTAATAAAATAAAAATAAATAAAATAAATAAATTCAATTGAGCTCTACCCACCTCTAGAAATAATAAGAAATAATAATAATAAGAAGAAATAATAATAATAATAAAAATAAAAAGACTCTGAGCTCTACCCACCTCTAGAAATAATAATAATAATAATAATAAAAAGACTTTAGCCTTGCTAAAACCAATTCACTAAAATGGCAAACACTTTAATAGCACAACTGGTGATCGCAGTTTCAACTGGGAAACTGAGCATCTATTAGACCCAGCCAAGTCCAAAAACTTGAGAGAGAATTCCTGGAAGTCTGGCATTCAGAGACATCAGCCATCAACAAACACACAGAGATAAACAAGATCTGCACGCTATTCAAAAGAGACAATCAAAAGGCTAAAAAGGAAGCAAAAAGGCCAACAAGACCTCCTTCCCAGCAAATCAACATCCAGATGAGCAGAGATTAACACCATCTTTTTATCTGGCTCACAATGCGAGCCGTAAATTACATTTGTGCCCTGTCCCTTTGCTTTGTTATTTTCCTCCAAATATCTAGTTTTTTTTTAAAAATCAAATCATACCTTCTTGAGTTTAATAACAATGTACACTGAGAGCACCAAAGACAAATTCCTTGTGTGTCCAATCACACTTGGCCAATAAAAAATAATATTCTATGATAATAGAAGTGCAGAGTTTTTGGTTTGCCTGTTGACACCCGTCAATCCTCTTTTATTTAAAATTAATAAACAAGAGGAAACATGACACATCCTACTTTGGGTTCCTGAATGGAAGTCAGGATAAAAATCTAATAAGTCACCAATAACAGGATTCAAACTTACCAAATAAGGGTCTGACGGGGGGTGAAAAGGGGGCAGCTAAGGTGAACTTTATCAATGTCTGGAATTCGATCAACAAAACAACCCACATTCCTCAAGGCACTTCCTGGGCTTCCCTTATCTTGTTTAAACGATCGAGAGGAGGGTAGTGTCAAAATAAACAAACGGAAAAGGCACCGATCAGCTTGCAAAGAAACCCACAGATTGTTTGCGGCACCCCTGAAGGAAGACGGGGGGGGGGAACACTTCCCTTGAGAGGCTCAAAGGAGAACAAACTGGAATGCAGATTAGTTTGAGCTAACTGGTCAATGATCAGGGAAAGAAATAGAAATAGGATAAGGGTAGGATAGAATGCAGAATAGAATAGAATAAGAATAGAGTAAGAGTAAGAGTAAGAGTAAGAGTAAGAGTAAGAGTAAGAATAGAATAGAGTAGGAGTAGAGTAGAGTAGAGTAGAATAGAATAGGAGTAGAGTAGAGTAGAGTAGAATAGAATAGAATAGAATAGCATAGCATAGCATAGAATAGAATAGGAGTAGAGTAGAGTAGAGTAGAGTAGAGTAGAGTAGAGTAGAGTAGAGTAGAATAGAATAGAATAGGAGTAGAGTAGAGTAGAGTAGAATAGAATAGCATAGAATAGAATAGAATAGGAGTAGAGTAGAGTAGAGTAGAGTAGAGTAGAATAGAGTAGAGTAGAGTAGAGTAGAGTAGAGTAGAGTAGAATAGAATAGAATAGGAGTAGAGTAGAGTAGAATAGAATAGAATAGGAGTAGAATAGGAGTAGAATAGAATAGAATAGAATAGAATAGCATAGAATAGAATAGAATAGGAGTAGAGTAGAGTAGAGTAGAGTAGAGTAGAGTAGAGTAGAGTAGAGTAGAGTAGAATAGGAATAGGAATAGGAATAGGAATAGGAATAGGAATAGGAATAGAATGTAGATTATAGAATAGAACAGAATAGGTTTATTGGCCAAGTGTGAGTGGACACGCAATGAATTTGTCTCCTGTGCAGAAGCTCTCAGTGTACATAGGAACAACAAAGTGATCCAAGAAGCTTCTTCAGTGAAGAAGTTTCTTAGATGAGAAGCAAAACATTTTCAAGGGGAAAAAAAAAACCCCAGGAAAATCCAGTTGCCTTTTTTGGGGAAAAAACCCCCACCTTTGGGACAACCATGACTTGGATGATTGAGAATCTCCATAGACGTTGGTTGTAATGGACATCTTAAAAAATAACAGCAGGTTGTTTCTATGCTATGCTACGCTATGCTAGGATATATGCATAGGATAAAGATCCTATGCTAGGATCTTTCTACCCACCTGCCATCCTATCACCAACACCAAGTATTTCCTGCCACCCAAAACCCGCCACCCAGACTTGGCAGGATATGACCGATCCGAAACCACATCCTTCAACTGCCGCATCTGGAAGCAAAGCAGATGTTCCCTCTTTGGGAGCTGCTCCATCGTCTTCCCCATGTCCGATCTCCTGCTTTCCTCTCCATCCAGGGCAAGAGGGAGTTGCTAACATCTGGACCATAGCAGCTGATGCCTCTTCCATCTTGGCACTGCAGCCAACAACACGCCCGCCTGCAGTCTTCCCTTTTTAGAGACTCTGTTCCAATGTTTACAACTTCCAACACGGGCCAACTAACCAACTAACGGTGGGAGCTTGTTTGTATCCTAGTTACCACAAAATGTTTCCCCCCCAGTTTAATCAGAACTGCCTCGATTGCATTTCTCTTTCGGTTCAGCAGAACTGAATTCTTCAAAGATAAGAGTAGAAACACCACTCCCATTTTTAAATAAACGTTTCAGTTATAGAAAGTTTAGGTTTGTATTTTAATGCTTTTCTTAAAAAGAGAACATTATGTGCAGTTATTCTGGATGCAGAATAACAATGGACTGAATAAAAACAAAATTGATTGACCAAGGTTTATGGCCATTACTTATTCTCCCAAAAGAACATGTTGTTCTTTCCCCTTAAAGGCACTGACTTCAGAGGATAATCAGAACTGCAGGAAAAACAATGGCTACCAACCTGCCTTCCATGGAGGACCTGTCTACTGCACAAGTCAAAAAGAGGGCTGTGAAAATATTTGCAGACCCCTCGCATCCTGGATATAAACTCTTTCAACTCCTACCCTCAAAATGAGGCTATAGAGCACTGCACACCAGAACAACTAGACACAAGGACAGTTTTTTCCCCAACGCCATCACTCTGCTAAACAAATAATTCCCTCAACGCTGTTAAACTATTTACTAAGTCTGCACTACTATTAATCTTCTCATCGTTCCCACCACCCATCTCTTCCCACTTATGACTGTATGACTGTAAGCTTCTTGCTGGTATCCTTAAGATTTATATTGACTGTTTCCCTATGTTTATCATTAGGTGCTGTACCTTATGATTCTTGACGAATGTATCTTTTCTTTTATGTACACCAAGAGCGTATGCATCGAAGACAAATTCCTTGTGTGTCCAATCACACTTGGCCAATAAAGAATTCTATTCTATTCTATTCTATTCTATTCTATTCTATTCTATTCTATTCTATTCTATTCTATTCTATTCTATTCTATTCTATTCCATTCCATTCCATTCCATTCCATTCCATTCCATTCTAAATTATATTTCAGAGAGATAGAATAAATTGTTGGTTTTCTTCCTACTGATATCCAAACATATATTTTCTGGGCTGAAGATCTAACTCGGGCACCAAAACTCCAGAAGGAATCTCAAAATTTTAATCAAAACCAGAGGAGATTTCCAAATAAGGATTTTAGTGTTTAAACAAGGAACACATTCTCTAAGCCGCCCTGACTTCTGGCAGGCCATCTTCTCAGCAGTATAATATTTGCTTTGGTGGCTGATGGCTACTCCTGCCAACCCCTCTTGGAGGTCTCAGGAAAAAAAAGACTGAAGATAGATGCAGATACCAGCACTAATGGGGAGAAACACAGTAAGGTAGTCCTTGACTTACGACCACAATTGAGCCCAAAATTTCTGATGCTAAGTGAACCGTCTTTTAAGTGAGTTTTGCCCCATTTTACGACTTTCCTTGCCACCGTTGTTAAGTGAATCACTGCAGTTGTTAAGTCAGTAACCTGGTTGTTGAGTAAATCTGGCTTCCCCATTGACCTTGCTTGCCAGAAGGTCGCCAAAGGGGAATCATGTGACCCCGGGACACCGTGACCGTCAAAAATATGAGTCTTGATAAACACAAACATGATACCTCTGAATCATGGTCCGAAAGGTATCCGAACAAACAACATTCACCAATTTGCGTCACATAAAAAAAGGTGTTTAAAGGCCAGTGCTCGGATAGACGAGCCCAACTCAAAGCGCACTGACGACGTCTCCTCGAATGGTGACGAAACATTTGCAACCAAATTGCCAACTTGGAGCTCAGATCAATCGCCTGCAGTTCTTACGTTGCCCATTCCAATAAAGTTTTTAGCGCTTAAGTTGCTCTCTAGCTGAAACCTTCTTAGCCACTGTGAAAATAAATAGATTTTTAGCTGTTGGGCGGGTCTACTTTTCCTTCCCCTGCTTTTGAGATATAGTAAAGGGAATGGTTCCCCTCACGCATATGTGCTAGTTGTTCCTGACTCTAGGGGGCGGTGCTAATCTCTGTTTCAAAGCCGAAGAGCCAGCACTGTCTGAAGACGTCTCCGTGGTCATGTGGCCGGCATGACTCAATGCCAAAGGCGCACGGAACGCTGTTCCCTTCCCACCAAAGATGGTCCCTATTTTTCTACTTGCATTTTTTACCTGCTTTCGAACTGCTAGGTTGGCAGAAGCTGGGACAAGGAACGGGAGCTCACCCCGTTATGCGGCACTAGGGACTCAAACCGTTGAACTGCCGACCTTTCGATCGACAAGCTCAGCGTCTTAGCCCCTGAGCCACCGTGTCCCTTTTGAGACATAAGAGATCCACAAATAGGGAGGTCACAAGAGTGCAGAGTTAGAGCCAAGCTGCCACAAACACAGGAACACCCTCTATCACTACCGCTATGTATACAGCCACAACTCTTCGTACAAAGTGACCTCACGCTCTATCACAACAATTTACCTTATACGGCAACCTGTACGTAGTAAATCCTTCTTCCGTGCTTGGAGGGCTAAATAGCAAGCTGAAAGCTTAACTTAAAGGCGAAAAGAGTTTTATTTCGGTTTGTTTTGATCCCTGCTTGGAACCCTTTGCCAAAAAGGAATTCTTAACTGGTTTCCTAATCTCACTTCCTCTTACGCTGAACATTTATACTTGGACCGTCAAAAGCCACTCACTCTCAACTCACAAATGAAGACCCATTACTGGTATAGAATTTCACTAAATTTCTTTTCCACTCTCAATATTTAGACTGCAGCACCAGAATCACACAGTTCGAGCCATCCAGGATAACCCATGGTTTAATTCAAGACACCGGTGGTACGTTCACAACAACCGGTTGTCCTACTGGATTTCAACATGACAGAGCTCTTATGCCATCTCCAGTGGCAATTTGTTCCCCTGTCAAACTGCAGCTCTCGTCAGAACCCTTAAATATTTGATGGGTGCTATGACAGCTCCTTCTTTGAAGTGTAGTAGAATGGAATTTATCATCTGGCTCAGCCAGCGTAACTTGTTGGCTGTGTTTTAAGAGAGACAGAAGTGCAGTTCCTGTGGCTAATGAGAACTAAATTTAGGACACTACACAGATACTCAGTTTCTTGTTCCCAACTGTTCAGTCAATAAAGCCCTCAGGAGGAATGGTAGAGACTGAGAAGGGTAGAATTAGTAGCAACTAATCAAGGAGAGAAGCAACTTAGAACTAAGGAGAAATTTCCTGACACTTAGAATAATTAACCAGTGGCACAACTTGCCTCCAGAGGTTGCGAATGGAGGTTTTTAAGAAGATGTTGGATAACCATTTGTCTGAAGTGATGCAGGGTTTCCTGCCTAAGCAGGGGGTTGGACTAGAAGACCTCCAAGGTCCCTCCCGACTCTGCTATTCTAATTTTCTAATTTACTTTATTTTCCAATTTCTTGTGGGTACGATTACGAAGGGCTTGGAGTCCAGACAAACAATACGAAATGCAGACTATGGAGGCTGAAGATGCTGAACCTGGAAGAGCAGTAGCTAACTTGGGGTCCAAGACTCAGGAAGCAGCTCTTCTGACTGAGCCGTCTTATTAAAATGGCAGATGCTTTCACCAGCTAAAGCTCACTTCATCGAATACGTTGAGCGGCTGGACGGATGCAAGGTTTAAGTTGGAAAGGAGGACGTGGGGAAGGGAACGGAAGTCGGTTGCACTGATGCAGATTGTATGAGGGAGAGACTGCACTTCTCAAGGTCCATGTGCTAAAATCCGTTGGGAAGGTTGAGGCCTCCTGAGGTGGCCTGAAACCTTTTGAGATAGACTGACCTTTGGCAATCTCTTGCTCAAGGCTGTTTTTCATGTCTGGTTTTCTCCCCCCAAAACAGTGGCTTTGAGGTATGTAGCAGGGTGTCATGGGGATTTAAATACTCTGATAAGGCACTTGTAATCTCTCTCACATGCAACTCTGCATCATCAGAGAAGAGCAACAAAGATGATTAGGTCTTTGGAGTCTAAAATACACAAAGAACAGCTACAGGAATTGGATATGTCTAGTTTAATGAAAAGAAGGACCAGGAGTGACATGATAGCAGTCTTCTAATACTTGAGGGGCTGCCATAAAGAAGAGAGAGTCAAGCTATTCTCCAAAGCACCAGAAGGCAGGACAAGAAACAATGGACGGAAACTCATCAAGGAGAGAAGCAACCGGTCAGGATCGAACTGCTGGCAGTCGGCAGAATTATCCTGCAATTCTTGCATTCTAACCACTGGGTCACCTGGGCTCTATCTAAGTATTATTACAGCCAGTTCTTGGGCATTTTTGTTGAAGAAGTTGAAGAACCAACCAAAAAGGGACTTACCTGATGACAAAAGGCTCCCACTGCTGCCGCTGATAATCTTCCCTTTGCTTCCCATGTTGGCCAGTTTGGAGGTCTTCAGCGTTCCGGTTTCCGTCAAGTCAATGGCGATTTCACTCAGGCTTCTAGTCGCGTGGATTTTGGACTGAGGAGAAAGGAAACGAAGACATCCGTGACTAAGAAAGAGAAAGCTTCTCTTGGATATTTCCTTCGGTGGGTCATCAGAAGGTTTCAGCACCAACATCTTATCACCTACGCATGACAGTTTGTCAAAAGGAGGAAGAACCTTACGCTCCTCCCCAAAATAACTGAGGAACGTCTTCTACATGACCCTGGTGCTAAATACATGTTGAAAGACCTGAGGTGATTAAATCATGATGATGATGTTGATGACTTCTTAACAAAATCATTGAATCCGATTACACTACCAAAATCACATGAATGTCTAACTTCGGCAGTGACCTAATCGATCTCCACTCATGCCCAACACCCAGAAAGTTTCACAAGTTCCATCCAATACACAAAATGAATGAGTCATGGTCTAAGATAGCGGGTTTCCCCCCCCCAAACTTGGCAACTTTAGGACGTATGGATATCAACTCCCAGAAGTCAACTCCTGGAAATTTTCAACTCTGGGACTTGAAATCCACACATCTTAAAGGTGTCAAGTTTGAAATACGCTGGTTTAAGACAACCAATTCAGAGAAAGCTACTGTAGTTTCTTAAGCCGTGCTCCTAAATGTTGACAGAACCTATCATTGATTATTAATGATAATAATTATTATAATAAAAAATATTATTTTTTTGTTTGCTAAAGATGCATTTTTATAATCTGTATACTGCACGAGTCAAAAAGAAAATATCTACAGACCCCTCACATCCTGGACATAAACTGTTTCAACTCCTACCCTCAAAACGACGCTATAGAGCACTGCACACCAGAACAACTAGACACAAGGACAGGTTTTTCCTGAACGCCATCACTCTGCTAAAGAAATAATTCCCTCAACACTGTCAAATAATTTACTAAGACTGTATTACTATTATTCTTCTCTTCCTTACTAGTATCTATCTCTTCTCACTTATGACTATAACCACGTTTCTTGTAGTATTTGTGATGCATTTTTCAATGTCCAGTTGACTGAGTTTCATGTTTAATGAATAAAGTACATAAAGGAGGAGGAGGAGAAGAGGAGGAAGAGGAAGAAGAAGAGGAAGAAGCAGGAGGAGGAGGAGGAGGTGAAGGTACTTGGTTGATACCTAGGACGCTGGAAGCAACCCGTATCAACCATTAGCCCCAGTCAATAGTATTTGTGATGGATTTTTGAATGTCCAGTTGATTGAGTTTCATGTTTAATGAATAAAGTTAATAATAATAATAATAATAATAATAATAATAATAATAATAATAATAAGTTGATACCTAAGACGCTGGCAGCAACCCATATCAACCATTAGCATGAGTCAATGGTATTTGTGATGCGTTTTTAAATGTTCAGTTGACTGAGTTTCATGTTTAATGAATAAAGATAATAATAATAATAATCCTGGAATAAGTGAAAAGATCTACAAAAGGTGAAAGATTATAATGACCTGAAGGAAGGCATTGGAAAATAATGTCACATTTGCTGCAAAGATGTTCCTGAGTTAATAATCTTAGAAGAGTGATTTGATAGGATGGCACTGAGAAAAATTAACAATTAACACCTCCTCTCTATTTACTTAGGAGTAAATCCTAGAATGTTCTTTCTGGCTTCCTTCCAATGAGCTAAACTCTGAATTCTCAAATGTGTTTGCAACGCAGGAATGTGCAACTTTTGGGAATATTTTGACTCATATTCACTGAATGTTTCGTCCACAGAGGTACAATGCTTAAATTTTCTGCAGATTCATTATGGAAGCAGTTTTTTTTTTTTTAAAACAACAGAAATAAAACAGATGCCTTTCTTATTCTCCATACGGCTTTGGGTCCTGCAGGGTTGACTTCGCTGTGCTATTGTTAATTGTTTCGATCTCTGGTGTGGAACGAGAAACGGGATACGAGCCCAACGTAAAAGTGAGGCATTCTCCCCAGCTTGGAGAATGGATCCGGAGGCTCACACTTCACATAATCTATTCACTCCTGTCATCAAAAAAAAAATAAGGGCTACTACCTCCCTTGTCAAAACATAAGTTGCTTCCTGCTTTCGCCATTTATCTTCGTCTGACAAGGAATCCCTTGGGCTGCTCAGAGGAGAGAGGTTTCCTGCCACATATGTGGACTCTCTACCTCCAGGACAGAAGGCCGTTTACTCGGGTTTAAAGGACAAAGGAAAACCGTTCTGGGAATTAATAATAATAAAAAGAAAGAAAGAAAGAAAGAAAGAAAGAAAGAAAGAAAGAAAGAAAGGGAGGGGGGAGGGAAGAAGGAAGGAAGGAAGGAAGGAAGGAAGGAAGGAAGGAAGGAAGGAAGGAAGGAAGGAAGGAAGGAAGGAAAATTAATGTGAGGTAAAGGAGATACATGTGCAAGAAATAACATTTCTTCTTTTTTCCTCTGGTTGAAAACTGCATCCTAATTTCTTACAATTGCTTCGGAAACATTTTGATTGAAAACTAGGATGAAATCTTTAAATAAAGGCCAGTTTATTTTAAAAGAAAGAAAGAAAGAAAAGAAAGAAAAGAAAGAAAAGAAAGAAAGAAAAGAAAGAGAGAGAGAGAGAGAGAGATGGATGGAAAGAAACAAAGAAACAAAGGAAGGAAGGAAGGAAGGAAGAGATAAATGGGTGGCTAATAAATTTTATATATGAAAGAAAGAAAAGAAAGAAAGAAAAAAGGAAGGAAGGAAGGAGAAAGATGGGTTACCAATAAATTTTATATAAGAAAGAAAGAAAGAAAGAAAGAAAGAAAGAAAGAAAGAAAGAAAGAAAAAAGGAAGGAAGGAAGGTTCAGATGCAGCCCAGGAATTTAAGTCAACAACTGAACAATGACCACTGCATTGTCCAAATATGCCAACATGCCTCTTTGACATCCTTGCTAGAGAATGGTGTTTGGGCACTACACGTAGTGCACAACTTACTACTGTTGGTTTAGTGACTGTTTGAAGTTACAACCGCACTGGAAAAAAAAAAAATCTAACGACCATCGCAGCCTCCAACATGTTTTCTAACAATCACTGATTTTTAAACAATACCTGTCGATGTTTAAATCAGCCATAAATAATTATGATTGTGATAATTACTTAGGTTCTTTGTTACAGTTTTCATTCCTCTCAATTCCGGCTTGGAAAAAAAATATTTTGCGTAGGGCTAAACAAATACCAAAATTCCAGGCAGGTCTCAATTATAAACATCACCTTTGAAGAAAACAGCCACTAAAAAGGAATTTCCTTCCCAACGTGGACGGATTCATTACTGGCCGGATGATGGAGTCAAGGTGATTAATGGTGGTTTACGGGAGCCTTTTGAAACCCAACTCCTCCAATAAAAGATTTTAATTATTTCTCAGGGCAAAATGGTTTCCTTCAATATGGGGTCTATAAATCTCATGGTCTGTGTGCCCGTTCCAGATGTCTCTCATTGAAAAAACATTTTAAATATTTAAAGCAACTCTTTCCCAAGCCTGCCAAGCCGTTTTGAAGGATTTCATTGAAAAAATGAGCTTCCAGCCAGTTTCATTTTAAAAACCTACAAAGGATTCCTAGTCCTCATTGTGTGCGTCCTTTCAGATAGACTTTCCTTACTTAAAAGTTCTATCTCCAATAAGAAAAAAAAAACTTATAATAGGCAATTCTTATATAAAAATCATACTGTATTTCCCAGTTAGCTTTAAGGAGCCTGGATAGCTCTGCAGACTAAGCACTGTAATTTAACACCAGCTGTCTGCAATTAAAGTAAGTTCGAATCTCACCAGGCTCAAGGTTGACTCAGCCTTCCATCCTTTCTAAGGTAGGTAAATTGAGGACCCAGATTGTGGGGGCAATAAGCTGACTTGATATAAAATATACAAAAGTATGAAGGCTATTGCTTAACGCACTGTAAGCCGCCCTGAGTCTCCGGAGAAGGGCGGCATATAAATCAAATTTAAAAAGAAAAAGAACACTTTTATTTCCTAAAGATAGGAGTCTGAAAATGAACTTCTGAAAGCCAAAAGAGGGGAGGAAAATCCTATATATACATTTACTACAAAAAGAACAAATATCAATGATTTTGAATATATAATTGGCAAAATTAAAACTGCTTTATCAGATATCAGTGACTTCCTATTCTAAATTTAACCCCTACAAGTTCAAGGTAGTCAGTAATAAATAAATACACCAGTAAATTCAAGATATTCATAATTGATTGTCTCTTGAGTCTGAAATCGCCAGTTATAAATTCATTCGCTATAAATAAAAATTTATTTGTGACCGTTACTTAGGTTCTTTGTTACAGTAAAAGTTCTCATTCCTCTGAATTACTACTGAAAAAAAAATATCGGTGGTGCTATCAGAGATTTATTTCGCTTGGGCTAAACAAACATCAGGACTGCTATTATTTTTTAAACAATGGCCAAGCTTCTTATAAAGGAGAAATCCAAAGACTGGAATTTCAGATGTCGGAGGAAGAGGTTTATGAGCCTGTAGGTCATTGTGATTTGATTGTTAATTTAAAGCACTGTTTCCATAAATGAGCTTTAAGTCCAGACATACTTTGACCGTCACTTGGGAAAAAAAGAATTAGGGTTTCCTGCTTGAACAGGGGGTTGGACTAGAAGACCTCTAAGGTCCCTTCCGACTCTGTTATTCTGGAAATCCACTGAACGTTTTTCAGCCCACCCGTAAGCCGAGGTGCTGCATTTCCAAAAGACATTTTCTAAATAATTTTGGAGACACAGGCCACCCTGCTGAATTCATTTGGCTGCATTTCTTTTTTTTTTTTTTAAAAAGAAACTCAAGAAGTTTTCGAACTCCCAGAGGAGTGCCAAGAAGATCCATCAAACCGCAAGGGCAAGGCCACCTCTGAAGGAAAGGAACATCGCTCAGAGTCATGGTGTTGAGCCAACACTTGCTGATTTTCTTTCTGAAACAAGACAGAAGCAAAATCTGCAGGATCTCCACGGCAGGGAAGGAGGGGGGGGGTCTCAGCCCAGAGTCCCGTAAAATTAAACACGATGCTTCAGCAGCGGGGAAAAACCAGGTTCACCGCAAAGGTAAACACTCATTTTGTTTAGAAGACTCTCAAGTACGGAGATCCTGACATAAACAGGATTAGCCAAACAATTTACAAGATTCAGAGGCGATGCCGGCTTACATTTCCCGTGCGGGTATGAACATGAAGCCCTGAAGAGTGATTAAACTTCTCTTTAAATCTTTGCTTAGAGCAAAAAAGAAACAGAGAAGGCTCCATAACACTCAAGGTTTATGGAATTTCTCAGTCGTTCAGGACATGGTTGTCCCAAAGGTGCTTTTTCAAAGGTGTTTTTCCTTGAAGAGGTTTCGCTTTTCCTCCGAGAAGCTTCTTCAATTTCATCCATCCGCCGCCATTCACTCCGAACTGAAGAAGCTTCTCAGAGGAGGAGCGAAACCTCTTCAAGGAAAAACACAGAAAGTCCAGCTGCCTTTTGAAAAAAAGTACCCTTGGGACACCATAACAGCATGCCGTAATATTCAGAACTCCTATAGAAAGGAACGACAGTTGATCTAAGGGCTAACCATGATTTGTGAGCATTCATCCCATCAGGGTAAATGGCCTGAAGGTTGCTTGTTCCTCTAGAGCAGAGGTCTTCAAACTTGGCAGCTTTAAGACTTGTGGACTTCAACTCCCAGAATTCTCCAGCCAGCTATGCAACAAGTCTTAAAGCTGCTGTTGTGGCCCACCAGCGGCCTGCGCGGATTGTGGCTGATCCTGACGACGAGAAGGCTGGTGTGGTGTCGCACCAGCAGTCTGTGCAGCCGGGGCTCGAGTCGGACAGCGAGGAGGCTGAAGAAGATGTGGTGCCAGAGGCAGAGATTCAGCCAGGGCCTTCAGATCCTCCAGAGGCTCCTTCAAGTGAAGAGAGTGAAGTGGAGGAGCCTCTTCTCAATACACGAGCACGCAGGGCTGCCAAAAGGCAGGAGTGGTTACTCAGGAGGAGGAGGTCTCCTCGAGAGTAAGGCTTGGGGCTAATTGGCCACTCCCTTAGCCTATTTAAGTTTGCACACAGCTGGCAAACGTTGCAGGAAACAACGTGTGTTCGTCCGGTCGTTCATTGAGCATTTGAGAGTGAATTTTCCTTGGAAACCTGGTTTCTGGTCTAATTGCCAACTATTGTAAGCCTTTATGTAATCTTTGGAATTTCTGGCAGGCTGTTAAGGACATTTTTAGTCATAGCCTGCATTTGAAAAAGACTGTGTTTGTAGTAAACGGAGTTGTTCCAAGTTTTGTGTGTGCTACATTTCTTGGGTTCCGTAGCTGGGGCACAACAGCTGCCAAGTTTGAAGCCCTCTGCTCCAGGTGATTGCAAACTATTTGTGGTTTGTTTTGAGGTAGCGGCGAGGTTCAAGCGATGTTTTTCCAGTTAGGATAAGGCAGAAAAGGAACTTGTTTCTCAAAAATTTCAAAACAAACCCTAGATGGACGGTGTACAGGAAAATCCTGAAGTGCCTTTCTGGTTAACATGAGCTGAACTGCCTGTGTTGTCTGAAGATGATTTAAAAAGAGAGGAATCCGTGCATGAAAGAGAAGGAAAAGATCAGTGGTGGGTTCCTCCCGGTTCGGTCTGGTTCGGCCGAGCTGGTAGCGGTGACGATATGACGTCACCGAACCGGTTCTCCCCCCCGCCCTCCCACGTTATTCTTTCTTTTATTTGGTCCCACCCCCAATCTATTGCTGCCTCCTGAGTCCCAGCTGATGACTAGAGGGAAAAAAACTGTTTAAACTCTTGCCGCGGGGCTTCAAAGGGCCGCCCTACAGCTGATCAGTCTTAAAAGCAAACGAATGAGTCGGGTCGTAAGTGCGAGGACTTGGTCGTAAGTGCGAGGACTTTCCAGAAATGACCCTGATCAGCTAGCCACGCCCACCTAGTCACATGACCTCCAAGCCACACCCACAAAATAAGCCACGCCCACAGAACCAGTAGTAAAAAAATTTAGAACCCACCACTGGAAAAGATGTTTCTGCAGAAGCATTAAGTTGACTCAATTCATCTGAATGCAAAACCCAGATAAAATTTCTTGGGAATAGATAGTTTCCTTGACTTGCTATCTGACTCAAAGCCAAAATTCCCTATTATCAAATGTAATAGGAAATCCTGAAGCTGGCCTATCAGAAGAGCTACCTTGGGCACAGTACACAACCATGAAATTTCCCCATAAACCATGATTACTGAATCTGTGGATGATTTTAACTTGTTTTTATGGAAATTGTCCCTTTTCTTCATTGGAACTATGAGTGCTATTGACCACTGGACTCCTGCAATACCAAGAAACGTTACTTCTAGTACCCATTGACTTACAAAGGACAGATTAGACAATTTGATCCAATTCATGGCCTGGAAAGGTCCAATTCGTAGATTGAAGAGATCACCACATTCTGCAAACCACGGTTCCCTACGCGTTTCTCCCTCTCAGAGAACCTGCAGACCCTTGGCTACAAATCAAAACACCCAAGAGTTGAGGAGAACAGATTTCAACCGTATGTGGAAGTTCACCCCGGTTCTGATGACTCATGAGTTACGTAAAAAGGAACCGCAGAATAGCCATAAAAATCACAAAACCGAGTCTCACTTTGGCCATGTCACGCGAGGGGAATTCGCTGGAGAAAGCAATTATGTTGGGAAGAGGAAGCGGTCAAAGGAAACCAGGCCATCAAAGAGCATGGTTGGCTGGACCCCATCGAAGGCAACACCAGCCCGAACATAGAACAACTCAAACAAGTGGTGCAAGATTGGAAGATGTGGGGAAACCTAGCTTATAGAATCACCAAGAGTTGAACATGATTGAATGGATAACCACCACCTCCTCCTCCTCCTCCTCCTCATCATCATCATCACCAAAGAACAACTCAAAGAAATGGTGCAAGATTGGAAGATGTGGAGAAACCTAGCCCATAGAATCACCAAGAGTTGAACATGATTAAATGGCTAACCTCCTCCTCCTCCTCCTCCTCCTCCTCCTCCTCCTCCTCCTCCTCCTCCTCCTCCTCCTCCTCCTCATCATCATCATCATCATCCTCATCATCACCAAAGAACAACTCAAAGAAATGGTGCAAGATTGGAAGATGTGGAGAAACCTAGCTCATAGAATCACCAAGAGTTGAACATGATTGAATGGACAACATCATCATCAGAACATCCATGTTAGACCACCGTATCCAAAAACCAGAAGGAATGGAATCACACTTTTTCAGACTAAAACTTCTATGAAAAGGAAGAAGCATTCATGAATGCCTTTTATTCCTCCGAAGAGGTCCTTCTACATCCGTCCTTTTCTCCTCATTCCATTTTCTTCCAAGGACGTCTGGTTGGAAGAAGGTCTACACAGAAGTCTACACTGAACCGTTCTCTTCCCTCGGCCGCTTACGGTCCTTACCTTGCTCTGCTTCCTGTCCAGGTAAAACTGGTGTTGACTGATGGCCATAGCCCAGATGGACTTGATCAAGGCAGGACAGGCATACCAAGTGTGCACAGCAATTCCACTATGTCCGAAAGTCCTCCTGGTCACTGATGCCCTAGAAGGACAGAAGAAGAGCAGAGTCAACGGAGAAAGGGACCCATGAGACTTTCTTATGGTAGGACAGCGTTCCCCAAACTTTCCGTGTTGGAGGCCCCGTACGGGGAGGGGTGGATTTGTGTGAGGAGCAGGCGTGTCACGAGTGTGAGTTGGGCTGTGCGAGGGTGTGCCCGCTGGTTTTACACACACGCGTGCTCTGGTCTGCCACTCAGGCGGCCCGTTTGCAAATAGGCCATGATCAGGTAGTGGGATGCCGGCCCAAAGGATGGGTTGCCCTGCTGTAGGGCATCTAATGACTTAGGACCATTTTTCACACTTACGACCGTTGTAGTATCCACCCGTGGTGACATGATAAAAAATTCAGACGCTCGGCAACTGACTCGTATTTATGACAATCGCAGTGTGTCCCCGGGGTCACGTGACCCCCTTTTGCGACCTTCTGACAACCAAACTCAGAACGGGGAAGCCAAATTCACTTAACAACCATGTGACTGACTTAACCATTGCAGGGATTCACTTAACAACGGTGGCAAGGAAGGTCGTAAAATGAGGCAAAATTCACTTCACAGCTGCTTCATTCAGCAACAGAAATTTTAGGCTCAAATTGTGCTCGTAAATTGAGGATTAACCATATTAAACTTTTTTTAAAAATAATTTTATTTATACTTTTTCCTTTAACATCCATAAATGCTTGGTGAAGAGTGTATTGTCTGGGTCAATATACTTTATACACAGTTCTACTAATAACAATATTATTTAAATATGCATAATCATAATCTTTCAACTTCTAATGTCTGTGTATATATAGTAATTGTAACGCATTCTATTATCTATATAGATAAAAACGAAAACCACTCACACCGTAATCACAAAATCTCCAGAATCGTAAAGCCTACAAACTTGAAATTTGCCATGTATGTTCCTCTTGGCTTCTAGATGTTCACTAAGAAAGAATTTTTTGAAATGACCATCAGAGCGTTAGTATTTCCTATATTATTATTAACACGCTCTGATGCTAAGGAGTTCTACTCCCCCTCCTCACCTCAAAAGAAATCTGTTCCAAATGCAAAACACAAGCAGAGTAGAGGAGTTTCACTTTCAGTTTTACTTTCACAGCAGGAAGCAGCTTTACTACAGAACACTTGAGCTAAGCCACGGCCAGCCTCCTTCCTGTCTCCTTCTTGCTCACCCAGCAAATACTGTTTGTGTTTCCAAACACCCCACAACTCTCTCACACACTGACAGGATGCTAGCCAGATGAATCCCGATGGATGCTGAGGGCTAGGACATTCTACTCCCCCTCCCACTCTGTTCCAACTGCCAGTTGCATTATATTAACACACTCAAGATGCTACGGAGTTACACATTCTACATTCAGTTTCAGGCTGCAAGTGTCGATTTATCAAGACTGAGCACATAGTTTCGTAGCAGAGCACGGGCGTCCAACTAGTATGTCAATAATGCTTAATACTATTTCCCCCATTTCTGCTTTCTACTTCTACCTATTAAACTTTAAAGGCATTCATTTCCCCTGTGAGTTTGCTCTCAGATCCTTCTGGCTCTCTTCTAAGTCTTTCATGCATCTCGGTGGAAATACTTTGCTACAGATAATTTTAAAAACAGACCTAAAACCAGCATGGTTGCAATTGCTTGGCTTCCAACTCCGGAGCCATTGAGCAATTCCATCTTAAAATACCATCCCTTTTGGCTAAAAGCCTAGAATCTGAAATACGTTCCTGCTGGATCCAGATTTCCTAATTGGCAGTTACACCCTGGCTAATCTCTTTTTTTTCCTTTTTTTTTTTTAATTATTGGATGAATTACATCAACACATTCTATGTTGATATTAATCTAATCTGGTATCCTTAAATAGCAAGGCAGAAATTTAAAATTCTGCAGAATTAAATGCCTTCCTGAACACAGAATATGGATATTTTTTCCCTCCCTTGGATCATTGAAATAATATGGAAAATTCCAAGATTCTAAGTTGGCTACGTTTTTGGTTATTATTGTGGTAGCCGAATTAAGGTGTTGCATTCCCACAAAAGGAAATATTTTTGATCTGAATATTTAACATTGTGAAGTTTGCCAAGCTCGGAAATTCCTTTTGCTGGTAAATATCCAAATATTTTCCCAAATAATACCCTTGAAATGGAAGGAAATACTTGCTCAAGGCATTCCTACGTAGCTATCATAAACTCCAAAAATTTTAATTTCCCAATGTGGATGCTGTAAGGGATAAATTTCTAATAGCGTGTGATATAAATTTGTCTGAAATTTATTGATTGATTGATTGATTGGTTCGATTTATACGCCGCCCTTCTCCGGAGACTCAGGGCGGCTTCCAATGCTTTTAAGCAATAGCCTTCATACTTTTGTATATACCTGCTTAGTAGGGCTTTCCCCCCCCCCCCAGCGGTGTTCTTTTTTATACAAAGTCAGCTTATTGCCCCCACAATCCGGGTCCTCATTTTACCTACCTCGGAAGGATGGAAGGCTGAGTCAACCTTGAGCCTGGTGAGATTTGAACTCGCAGTAATTGCAGGCAGCTGGTGTCACTTAACAGCACTTTAGTCTGCTGCACCACCGAGGCTCTTTTTAGAATAACAGAGTTGGAAGGGACTTTAGAGGACTTCTAGTCCAACCCCCTGCATAGACAAGGAAACCCTAAACCATTTCAGACAAATTCTAAAATGTAGAAATTGAAAAAGTTGAGGAACTTTTTGTGACGGTCAGGGGCAGCTGAAAGTGTATCTTTTCCTTTATCCAGGTCGTCCTCAACTTACAACAGCTCATTTAGTGACCATTAAGAAGTTACAACGGCACTGAAAAAAAAAAGGGATGTCTGGCTGTTTTTCACACTTACGACCGTTGCAGTATCCCCCACGCTCACATGATCAAAATTCAGATGCTTGGCAAGTGACTCACATTTATGACGGTCGCAAGTCTCTTGATGGGGGGGGTCACGTGATTCCCCCTTTTGCGACCTTCCGACAAACAAAGTCAATGGGGAAGCCAGAGTCACTTAACAACCGTGTGACTCACTTAACAAATGTGGCAAGAAAAGTCGTAAAACGAGGCAAAATACACTTAATTATCTCACTTAACAACAGAAATTTTGGGCTCATAATTCGTCGTATGACTGGTAATTTGATGGATTTAATTTAATTTAATTTAATTTATCGAATTTCTATGCCGCCCAACTCCCAAGGGACTCTGGGTGGCTTACAGCAAAAAATAATACAACAAAGAACATAGCATTGTTCTTTGCATTAATGAGCATTTATTTGCATATTCTTTTTCTCCATCAATGTGGACAATAAGTTTGATTTAATTCCTGCATACCGTAATTCTCTTTTAAAAGTCAGTTCATATCCATGAACCGGAGCGAACCGGTAGAATTTCACCCCTGGCCCAATCTCACTTGACAAAAGCCTCGCTTAGCAACAGAAGTTTTGGGCTCAATTGTGGTAGTAAGTCAAGGACTAACCTGCAATCTACTAGGAAGACAATAGGTAAGCGAGAGCTATTCAAGCACGGCTAGCCAAGCAGGAATAAATCAGTTTATTCCTTCTGTGGGAGAGCACCCGAAATATCTCGAGAGTTCTTGGCCGGATTCCGAAATCAAGAAACCCCCCCACCCCCAAAAGTCAAAAGCAAATCCTCTCGTTTGCCCAAAATCCCAGACGGACAGGCCTGGGTCATCGCGGGGAGCCGAGTTTGCAGAAACTCCCTTCGTCCTTTCTCTACGCTTATTCATTTCACCGGGATTGCACACAGGAATGTTTCCCCCGTGGACTCTGGCCAAACTCAACATTTTGAAGGAACAGAGAGTTTAGTCATAACGAGAGTATAATTAAAAGTGCACCGGATCTACAACAATTGCTTCTCCCTGAGTTTTAATCCCCAGCCTGTTGCAGAAACGTGGGGCAGCCCCACACACCGATATTCAGAACACACAGACTACATCCCCAGTTCACACAAGCAGCTGTGAAACGCATTATAAATTGACAACCGGCAAGGAATGCACAGCCACACAAAAGACCCTTAATCACGACTCTTTCTTTGGGCTGAAAAACAACAGAAAACGTTCGGGATGCCAACAGTTTCACAGATTTTCAGAAGAGGAGATTTTCTGCTTATGAACCAGTTTGCACAAAGGTGGATATCTGTAGTATAAACCAGGGGTCTCCAACCTTGGCAACTTTAAGACTTGTGGACTTCAACTCCCAGAGTTCCTCAGCCAGCAAAGTTGCCAAGGTTGGAGACCCCTGGTATAAGTGGCTACTCAAAGTGGTAGGTGGAGACCATGGAATCCTTGACTTACAAACACTCATTTAGTGACCGTTCCAAATTACAACAGCCCTGGGGAAAAAAAGGAACCCATGATCGTTTTTCAGACTTACGACCAATGCAGCGTCCTTTGTGATCAAAATTCAGACCCTTGGCAAGTGACTCATACTTATGACTGCTGCAATGTCCTGTGATCCCCTTCTGCAAGCATCTGACCAGCAAAGTCAATGGGGAAAAGCTGGATTCACTTAACAACCTTGTGTCACTCGCTTAACAACGGCAGTGGCTCGCTGAACCACTGCAGCCGGAAGGACGTAAAATGGGACACAAAGCTCACTAAACTTGTCTCGTTGAAGGACAGAAATTTGGGGCTCAACTGTTAAAGTAGTATTTAGCTGCCAGCTGCCTGCAATTACTGCGAGTTCAATTCTCACCAGGCTCAAGGTTGACTCAGCCTTCCATCCTTCCGAGGTAGGTAAAATGAGGACCCGGATTGTAGGGGCAATAAGCTGACTTTGTATAAAATAGAACACCGCTTAGGGGCCCCCAAAAAGCCCCCCTAAGCAGATATATACAAAAGTATGAAGGCTATTGCTTAAAAGCATTGTAAGCCACCTTGAGTCTCCGGAGAAGGGCGGCATATAAATCAAACTAATAAAATAATAAATAAATAAACTGGTAAACCGAGGACTACCTTGTAACAATTTGAGAGAAAGTGCAAAGAGTAAAACAGAGACTGCAAAAAAATAAAATAAAATAAAATAAAATAAAATAAAATAAAATAAAATAAAATAAAATAAAATAAAATAAAATCCCATATGCATTTTTATTGCATTATCTAATTTTGCCGGCCAAGAGTGGAGTGACTGTTCATGTTCTCTGGACAAAAATTAAGCCCTGATGAAGAATAAAAGCTAGCACAGATATAAAAGGGCATGATATAATAACAACAGCACACATGCTAAATAATAGCAATTAAATTAAAGATAAAGGGCAGATGGCTTACAATAATAATGCTTCCACATCACCATTACTGTTGTAGGCAATACATTCAAAATGCAATTTTTTAAAAAAATCCATACTGGGTGGAAACCATGGGATTGAAGTCACTTGTGGAAAATTACCAGTTGTGTGTGGTTTTTTTTTAACGCATGTAGGGTGTCACAACTGTGAGAACTAAACCCCCTCTGGGCCATTGCTTCAGCGAGCCAAACGATTCCACAATTGCAGCAGGGGGCATAAAATGATCTCGCTTAAAGGCTTACATCCGTCCCCATTCTCTGAGCTAGCCCGGGATTACCACCCTGCAGGCTTTTGTCCCGGAATAAACCCCGAATCACGCCAGCAATTGCCAAAAGATGAGAGAGAGAGAGAGAGAGAGAGAGAGAGAGAGAGAGAGAGAGAGAGAGAGAGAGAGAGATGGCTTTGAACTAACGTCCATTTGCAAGCGGGCGCCCGCGGGCCACGCTGCCTGGGGCTCCTCGAGGTGGGTGGGCTGCCCCCCCACGGACCCCGAAATTCTTCCCTTCCCCGCCGCCCTCCTTCTCCTTCTCGGGCTGCACCGCTAAACCTCTTCCCTTCGTGGTTGATTTGTCGGGTGGGACGGCGAGGAAGAGGCGGGAAAAAAAAGAGCCCCCTCCCCGCAAACCCCAATTCCCACGCGTGAAATGCAAAACGCTCCCATCCCTGCGTGGGTGGTTGAGCCGGGCGCCCCCCCCCTCCTGCTGCCTGCCTGCCGCCCCGTCTCCTCCCCACCTTCGCCTTACCTGCGTGGGTCATGCACCTCCACGGAGAACTTCTTCTCGCGGAAATAGAGGTTCTCCAGCTGGCGCCATTGGAAGATCTGCCGGGCGAGAGAGAGAGAGAGAGAAGCGGGGCTGAGCGGGGGCCGCCCTGGTCCTGCCCTGCGCTGCGGGGCCGCCCCTTGGCTGGGGGGAGCCTGGTTCCCACGCGGGGCCGGTGGGCGGACGAGCCGGCGCTGCTTCCCCGCCTTCCTTGGCAGCGCTTCGGGCTCTTTTCCTCCCAGCGAGCAAAGGAGCTGCTGGCTTCGTTCCTCCTTTGCTCCAGTTTCAGGGACCGGACAGCTCCGGATCTGGCGCCCCGCGCGGGAGATTCCCACGGGGAAGGGAATGGAAACCAGCCTTTCCTCCCCGCGTGGAAGAGCCCCATTCCGGATTATTTTTTACAACAACAACAATAATAATAAATAATAAATAATAAAAATAAATAATAATAAATAAATAAATAAATAAATAAATAATAATAATAATAATAATAATAATAATAATAATAATAATAATAATAATAATAATAATAATAATAATAATAATAATTTTATTTCTATACCGCCCTTCTCCCGAAGGACTCAGGGCGGTGTACAGCCAATTTAAAAACACAAGACACAACAATAATTAAAAATTAAAATAGATTTGGCCGATTTAAAACCCTAAAAATTAAAATACCCCAATTTAAAATTATTATATTGACAGCCCAGCCTGGCGGAACAACAGGGTCTTCAGTGCGCAGTGGAACACCCGGAGGTCGGAGATCTTGCGTATTAAAAAAAATAATACAAAAATTTCCCCCCCATGTTCCCCCCACCCTATCCCCCCCTCCCCCCCCAGACTTCCCAGCGCAAAATACAAGGTATTTCATATAATCAATCATAAACTAGATTAATCTACTTATCCTCGAAGTACTAACTCCCTCCCTGAAACCTTAACTCCACTATAGATAACCAAATACTTCTAATAGTAACATTCATGCATAAGCTATTTGATATTTTCTTGTCTGATACTTATTTTGAATATAATCAATCCATCTTCTCCATTCCAATACGTATCTTTCTTGCGTGTGGTCCTTTAAGTCCACTGAGATTTTCACCATTTCTGCTAGGTTTGTTACCGATTCCGAATTTTGAAGGACAAGGAATCAAGCATTTGTCTCGACTGTCTAACTCTAACCCTTGTCTGAAATGGTACTATAGGGTCCAGTGGTGAAATCCTAATTTTTTTTACTACCTGTTCTGTGGGTGTGGCTTGGTGGGCGTGGCAGGAAAAGGATACTGCAAAATCCCCATTCCCTCCCCACCCCAGGGGAAGGATACTGCAAAATCCCCATTCCCTCCCCACTCTGGGGCCAGCCAGAGGTGGTATTTGCCAGTTCTCCGAACTGCTCAAAATTTCCACTACCAGTTCTCCAGAACCTGTCAGAACCTGCTGGATTTCACCCCTAATAGGGTCTCCTTCAGCAGAGGGGGTGGACTAGAAGATCTCCAAGGTCCCTTCCACTCTCTTTCTGATTTGAAATTCATGGGGTATGGAAGCACCTTCCAGCCCACTCTAAAAAGGCAAGAATGAATAACTCCGGCTGCACTTTCTCCTCCAGCCTTTGGCATCCATCCGTTAAATCCTTTCTTTTCTCAAAGCTGAAATCATGCCTAGTTTAGGGAAGAGTTAAAGGTGGCATTCCAAGCCACCTCCTCTGTTAAAGGTAAAGGTTCCCCTCACACGTATGGGCTAGTCGTTCCCGACTCTAGGGGGCAGTGCTCATCTCCATTTCAAAGCCAAAGAGCCAGCGCTGTCCGAAGACGTCTCCGTGGTCATGTGGCCGGCATGACAAATAATTCCCTCAACACTGTCAAACTATTTACTAAGTCTGCACTACTATTAATCTTCTCATCGTTCCCACCACCCATCACCTTCCACTTATGACTGTATGACTTTAAATTTGTTGCTTGTATCATTTGTACCCTATGACTATCATTAAGTGTTGTACCTTATGATTCTTGACGAACGTATCTTTTCTTTTATGTACACTGAGAGCGTATGCACCAAAGACAAATTCCTTGTGTGTCCAATCACACTTGGCCAATAAAGAATTCTATTCTATTCTATTCTATTCTATTCTATTCTATTCTATTCTATTCTATTCTATTCTATTCTATTCTATTCTATGACTCAATGCCAAAGGCACACGGAACGCTGTTCCCTTCCCACCAAAGGTGGTCCCTATTTTTCTACTTGCATTTTTTACCTGCTTTCGAACTGCTAGGTTAGCAGAAGCTGGGACGAGTAACGGGAGCTCACCCCATTACTCAGCACTAGGGATAATATCGGAATGGCCGTAGTAGGAGCTGAAATCATTTTAAAAATTTTCCAAAACACAAGGGTGGTTTGGTGTTGCTCGTCTGGTTCAGAAGAGAGGATCTAATCTAATCTAACCACCAAGGTAGCTCTCTTTTCTGTCCTCTTCCTTTGGAATTCAAAACATGCAGGAGGATTGCATCTGTAAAAGTTTCCAGTTTCGGTATGCCGAAGCAGGAGCAGAAGGGAAGGCACAAAGTGAGGCTTCTCTTGTCATGCAGAATCAGAGTCACAGGAAGGGAAAAATCCAAGATCTTCTCCCTGGTTTGGTTGCGCGCAATGCCTCTGTCTGGGCTCCTTGATGTGGTTCTAGATCAGTGCCAAGGTACCGTGTGCTTGGACACAAGATCTCTGAATTCTCTAATCCAGTGTTTCTCAACCTTGGAAGCTTGAAGATGGGTGGACTTCAACTCCCAGAATCCCCCAGCCAGCAGCGCTGGCTGGGGGATTCTGGGAGTTGAAGTCCACCCATCTTCAAGCTTCCAAGGTTGAGAAACACTGCTCTAATCAAAACAGGGTTCCAGATGATGCAGATAAAGTTAGTCTTGGGATCAAGCAAAGAGGTTCTCCACCAGACCTCTGGTCAAAAGGGTGGAGGTCAGAAGAAGCCAGGGTCGATCCAGGATGGCACCCATTATTGACCCAGTTTGGGTAACCTGAAGTTCACGTTTGGCCCAAATAGGATAGATTGAAAGCCAATTGAAGAAATCTACACAGGATAAGGAAGAAACCCCAAAGTGCTTTTCCAAAAGACAACTGGACATCCTTGTTTTTCTCTGAAGACATTTTGCTTCTCATCCAAGAAGCTTCTTCGGCTCTGACTGCATGGTTCTTGGATGAGAAGCGAAACGTCTTCAAAGAAAACCAAGAAAGTCCACTTGACTTTTGGAAAAGCACTTTTGGGACAACCATGACCTGGATGATGGTGAATCTCTCTAGATCAGGGCTCTCCAACCTTGGCAGCTGGAGGATGTCAACTCCCAGAATTCCCCAGCCAGCTTTGCTGGGAGTTGACGTCCTCCAGTTGACGTCCTCCAGGCTTAAAGCTGCCAAGATTGGAGAGCCCTGCCCTAGATGATAGAGAAGAATAAAAAGTGAGATTTCTCTTGCCATGCAGAGCAATGCCCTCTTTTAAAAGCTCCAGATGTTTGCAACTGTTGCTAAGAGTTTGCTCTTAATTTGCAGGACAACGAAGCCACAATCTTCCACTGGGTAGTCACAAGCCAGCAGGGAAAAACAACTTCTTTTTGCTAGGCTATCATTAACAGATTCCCTTTTCTGTCCCAAAGGCCCTGGGGGGGGGGCGGGGGGAGAAAGAAACATGTGTACAAGGTTGGGATTGAACAGCTAAAGGCCATTTTCCTACGATGCAGAAACCAAAGCCAACTTAACGAAGGGCTACCGAGGTTTAAAGAGGGAGAATTTGTTTTATGAGTAATGTTATTAAAACAGAGGTTTCTGAATTATTTTTCTGGAAGTCTTGGGGGGAGTAATATAACAGGATTCAGTATGAGATTCAGTATGGTATGGGAGCAGCTCTGTAGCGGACAAAAAAGCTCTACAGAGAATCATTAAAAATGCCCAGAATATCATCAGACTCCAGCTACCAGCCCTGGACGACATCTTCGCATCTCGCTGTTTGAGGGAGTTGCATAACATTCTCCGAGACTCTTCCCATTCTGCTTACAATCTTTTTGGATTGTTGCCTTCTGGCAGAAGATACAGAATAATTAAAACTCGGACCACGCGTCTTCTGAATAGTTTTTATCCCAGAGCTATAATTGCACTCAACAATGAAGTAAAGGGCCACCATCCGTGAGCTGTTGGACAGCATTACTTGGTCTGCTGTGTGGATGTTTGGGTGGTTGAGGGGTGGGGAATTTGTGGGGGGTGGGAGTGTGTTTGGGGATTGTTATGTGTGTTGGACCTGGTCTTTGGGTGTTATGTGAATTTCGTTGTATGGGTATACTGTGTATACACGTACAATGACAATAAAGTTATTATTATTATGAGCTCAGACGTAAAGAGACCGGAGGCTAAAATTAGGCGACTGGAAACTAAAACATATGAAGAACATCTACAACTTCCTGTTGTAGTTGTGTTTTTCCCACCCACCCCCAGGCTCTAAAACCTCATTTATTAGATATTTGATTACTTGAACAGTGATGTGTGGCATACTAGCAAAGGCCCGCACAAAGCATTTTTTTAAAAAAATATCTGGCACAGTTTTATTCTGAGTCTTTAAGATAAATGCTGGACAAAATAAAGAGTGAACTGATTATGTTACCTAGTTGGGTCGTGAAACATCCACAAGAAAACAACCAAGAGACCATAACTTAACAAATATCCTTTTCTATTGATTGATAGCTCTTCTACTGATTAGTATGCTCTATATACTCAGTTATGACCGATTCAGTGGCTCATAAACAAATTCTATGGAGAGATTCCCAGACACAGATGTGAGATCACTTCCTTCTTCCCAGTCATCTTATAAAATTAGAAACTCAAACTGGAGCAGGCCAGCTCTCTGGGTTACACCACCAGGAAGTGGTCACCCCTCTGTAATCAAGGGCTTCTTCTCTGGGACAAGCATTTTCGGCAGGACAACAGCAGTTGTGGTTTTATCTGATGTGGCTGCTGGCCACTAGGACCTCAACATGAGAAGAACACAACGTCCTAATCTTAGGAAGCCCTTAGAAAATGCTTCAGCTCCACCACAAGGGGGAAAAGCAAGACTTGGATCTTCTCCTTGGTTCGGTTGTGTGCAAATTCATGGGTCTGGGCTCCAGATGTGGTTCTAGATCAGGGCCAAGATACCCGTGTGCTTAAACAGTAGATCTCTGAATCATCTAATCAAAACAGGGTTCCAGATTATGCAGGTAAAGCTAGTTCTTGGGATCGGGCAAAGAGATTCTCTAGCAAATTTCTGGTCAAATGTGTGGAGGTCAGAAGAAGTGAAGGTCAATCCTGGGTGGCACCCGTTGTCTACCCAGTTTGAGCAACCTGAAGTTCACGTTTGGCCAAAACAGGACAGATTGAAAGCCAATGAAAGAAATCCATAAGCTGTTGTTAGTTTTTAGGCATGATGGCTAATTATTTGCTCATCTGTTTTTCTTCGGGATAATCATTTGCTAAATATATGAAACCAGACACTAGAGGAGAGCTCTTGAAATAGGGAACGCTCTACTTAACACTGTATTGAAGGACACTGTATTAATTATTATCTGGGCATGCACCATGCCAATTTTGCTTCTTTAGGGAGGTTCTGGGAACTTTTCTACGGTGTCCCAAAGGTTCTTTTCAAAAGGCAACTGGACTTCCTTGGGGTTTTTTTGCCCTTGAAAACGTTTCGCTTCTCAGCCAAGAAGCTTCTTCAATTCTGGCTGAATGGTGGGGAATGGAAGGATTTAGAGTAGAGTAGAGTAGAGTAGAGTGGAGTAGAGTAGAGTCAAAGAGAAGGGAAGGGAAAAGGAGAGAAGAGTGGATTGGAGAGAGGAGGAGGGGGAGAAGGGAAGGGAGGGGAAGAGAAGAGAAGAGACGAAGAGAAGAGAAGAGAAGAGAACAAGAGAATATAGAAAATGAATAGAATAGAAAATATGGAATGGAATGGAAGGGAAGGGAAGGGAAGGGAAGGGAAGGGAAGGGAAGGGAAGAGAAGAGAAGAGAAGAGAAGAGAAGAGAAGAGAAGAGAAGAGAAGAGAAGAGAAGAGAAGAGAAGAGAAGAATTCTTTGTTGGCCAAATATGATTGGACACCCAAGGAATTTGTCTCTGGCGCAGAAGCTCTCAGTGTGCATACAAACAGCAAAGTGATAAGTCATTGATCATAAATCATAAGACCTAATCACAATCATACGATACAAACAACAAGTGATAAATCATAAGATACCAAATAGGCGAAGGTAGTAGGAAAGGTGAGAAAGTTGAGAAGACTTCTATTTATATTCCTTAGCAGTCATCTGGTCATTAGCCTCCTGAGAGTTGTTGAGGCCACTTGGGGGTTTATCTGTGCCCTCGGGGTTACCTAAATCAGAGTGCAAACGGGTGTGGAACCTTCTTGGGACTTCTGAAGGGATCGTATTGTAGACAGAAGATACGGTAGATGGTCTCCTATCTCTCTGTTGAGAGAGGACTGCAATTTGGACATAGATGGTCCCTTTGACCCTTCTTTCAAGCCAGCGGTCCTCTCTGTCCAGACTGTGGACTTTGCTGTCTTTAAAAGAGAGGCCTTGGTCATTCAAATGCAGATGGACTGCTGAACCTTGTCCTGATGGACACAAAAATAAGACTTGTCTCCCCAGTCTTATTTCTGAGCCCAACGTAATAAATCGAACCGACTCTCTCAGAGCTATTACGGACTCTTTCCACTTTCTATTAAAAGTTTCGGTATCTCTTAGGCTCAATACGGCTTAACCTCTAAAGCAAGTACACAAAAGCAAAATCTCGGCAATTAAAAGTTGCCCCAAGTGGTCCACACCAAGAAACACCCCCCAAAATACACCTCAATGACCTTGGCAAATGTTGAAAAATGCTAAGCACAATCTAGTCTTTCTAGTAATTCGGAGGTCTTCAAACTTGGCAGCTTTAAGACTTGTGGACTTCAACTCCCAGAATTCTTTGCAATCCTTTGCTGGCTGGAGAATTCTGGGAGTTGAAGTCCACAAGTCTTAAAGCTGCCATGTTTGGGGACCCCAGTAGTAATTGGAAGGGAGGTCTTCAAAGAAATGCTGAAAGAGTCTGGGTTAAGATTACGGGGACAAAAATCCTGGAGAAATCCAAAGTCATGTTGCCTCCTTGGCCATGTAGTCATTAGGAGTTGAACTTGATTCAAAGGACCTCCATTTTGTGGTGTTAAGGCAGCTAAACAGGAGGTGGAATGGAAAGCAAATATGGGAATTAACCTAGCAATTTAATTTGGATTTCAGAGCTTTACTCAAGAATTGAACTCATTTGATGGCAGTTGAACCATTCCAGAAGGCTCTGTTCAAGTACAGGTAGTCCTCAACTTACGACAGTTCATTTAGTGACCATTCAAAGTTCCAACAGCACTGAAAAAAGGGACTTATGACCGTTTTTCACACTTTCGACCGTTTCAGCAACCCCACGGTCACGTGATCAAAATTCAGATGCCCGGCAACAACCGACTCGTATTTATGACGGTCACCGTGTCCCTTTTGCAACCTTCTGATGAGCAAAGTCAAGGGGGAAGCCAGATTCACTTAACAACCATGTTACTCACTTAATAACAGCAGGGGATTCACTTAGGAATCGTGGGCAAGAAACGTCATAAAATGGGGCAAAAGTCACTGAACAACTGTCTTGCTTAGCAACAGAAATGCTGGGCTCGATTGTGGTCGTAAGTCGAGGACTACCTGCAATATAAGATGCTTTGAGGAAGATCAGCCCAGACATTGGCTGCCAATGGAAGTTCTCAAGGATGCAAAAATGTCCTCTGAATAACTTGCTTGCAACAGACGGATGGAAAAGCCATCAGAGATGCTGGAAGAAAAAATGTTGAGAAAGACCTTCCATCTTTGATCTCCATCCTTGATTCCTGTGGAATCAAGTTGATCAACCCAGCAGAGAAAGAGTTACTAACATCAACAGAACAACTCAGGGTATAAATGTATATAAAGCAGCTACAAACCCAGATTTCATCCAACTTTCCTTTTTCTTCCCATCTCCCTAATTTCAGGGAGGGTCCTGGAACAAGGACCAAGTTGGAGCAATCAAATAACTGTCATAATTCTGACTCGGGCCAAAAACATGCCATTTTTCCTTGCCATTTCCTTGCAAATATGTTTGCCACTGAGGACAGAGCTGCTTTCTGAAGAAGATCAGTAACTAGGTTTAAAATGTCCCACAGTTTCCCCTGCAGATCTTCAACGCTTCTGTAAACCAGGATGTTTCAATCACAGACTACGGCTTACCTTCCTTGGCTTCACTTTGTCGTGATAGTCATATTGGAAGATCCCTTTGTAGCTGAGTCCTAACCACCACGGGATTCCCTGCTTATCCTAGGAGGATGGGGAGAAACAAGAATAAATGACTTCATTCTTTTACCTTCATTCTTTTACCTTTTACTATTTAATCGAGAATTAAGGAGGCATTTCCTGACAGGGAGGACAATTACGCAGTGGAACAGCTTAGAGTAGTGGCCAAAATTGGAGAAAATTCTTTGAGAAAAGTGTATTTTTGAGATTTGATGGCTAATAACATCACTTTTTTTTTTGGACTTTCAAGATAATCCTATTCCACTACCTGGGAATAGCCCAGACCTTCACCCAATTGAAAATCTATGGAGCCAACTAAAGAAACTTCGTTAGTCAGAAGCAACCCAGCAATAAAACCCAGTTAATAGAAGCCATCATTCCATCTTGGTTTCACATGAGAACAGCTGCAGAACTAAAAGACTTGGTTCACTCCATGGGAAGACGTTGTAAGGCCGTCATTCATGCTAAAGGTTACCCAACTAAGGATTAACCCGACATGGGGATAATTTTTGTATATCTTGTTTTTTCTAGGGTGATCGCTTTTGTGTATCTCGTTTTTTCTTTGGGAATCATTTTTGTATATTTTGTTTTTTCCACTTTTCTTCTTTATACTGCAACTGCTATTCTAAGAGCAAATCCTCCGTAAAAGTTAGTGCATTCCATTCTTGATTCAATTATCTTTCCATTGATATGTAATTCTATGGTACTACTACTGCTTCAACACTGGGGGTTTTTAAAGGAGAGATTGGACAGCTATTTGTCTGAAATGGTACAGAGGTTTCCTGCCTTGAGCAGAGGGTTCTCTGTCCAAAATGTGGACTTTGCTGCCTTCAAAAGAGTTGTCCTTTGTCCTTTAAATGCAGATGGACGGCTGAATTTGGTCCTGATGGGTTTGGTCTCCTATCTTATACCAGGCGTTTTATGCTCTTATGCATTTCAGGTATCTTGATTTTTTTCCCCAGTTTGATCTACTTCCCTATGAAGTTTATTTATTTAACCTATGAAGCCATTTATTTATCACTAACGCAAAACAGAACGTTCAGAACAGATCCCCATATAAATAAATAATGACTGCAGTTGTTCACGGTCAACCCATTCATGAAATAATCATAATCATAATCATAAGTTTATTTGTCAAGCATATGTAAGATAACAGGTAAAACAGGTAAAAGTACAAACATAATTTGAATACATGAAAAGAGTAAAGGTAAAAAGGAATATTAGGGCAGGGACAGAAGGCACGCTGGTGCTCTTACAGACCCTTACTGACCTCTTAGGAATGGGGTGAGGTCAACAGTAGACAGTCTAAGGTCAAAGTTTTGGGGGTTTGGGGAAGAAACTACAGAGTCAGGTAGTGCATTCCAGGCATTGACCACTCTGTTGCTGAAGTCGTATTTTCTGCAATCGAGTTTGGAACGGTTTACCTTGAGTTTGTATCTATTACTTGCTCGTGTATTGTTGTGGTTGAAGCCGAAGTAGTCATTGACAGGTAGGACCTTGTAGCAGATGATTTTATGTATTATGCTTAGCTCAGACTGAAGTTGGCGTAGTCCTAAATTGTCTAAGCCCAAAATTTGGATTCTGGTGGTATAAGGTATTTTATTGCGGGTAGAGGAATGGAGGACTCTTCTTGTGAAATATCTCTGGACTCTCTCGGTTGTGTTTATGTCCGATATGCAGTGCAGGTTCCAGACAGATGAGCTGTATTCAAGAATTGGTCTAGCAAAGGTTTTGTATGCTCTAGTTAGTAGTACAATTATTACCAGAGAAGAAGCTACACAAGAGTAGGTTAACAACTCTTAATGCCTTTTTGGCAATGTTGTTACAGTGGGCTCTGGCACTTAGATCTTTAGAAATGAGTACTTCAAGGTTCTTGACAGAATGAGGATCATCTACAAGGTCATGTCCATCTAATTTGTATTTTATGTTTTGATTTTTTTTGCCAATGTGCAAGACAGAGCATTTGTTGGTTGAGATTTGAATTACACTTAAATTACAATTAAATTTGAATTACACTTAAATTACACTTAAATTACACTTTTCAGAGCTCACGCACCTTGACTGCATAATAATGGACTCCATAGGTTGGAAGGGACTCTACAATGCTCATGTAACTGCAAAAGAAACATAAAATAATAATAATAATAATGTCAAAGACCCAAACTGCATGATAGTTAACACAAAACAGCAATAGTGACATCTGGGCAACCTTTCTGTTGTGACTTAGGCTTCTGAGTCATTACAAGGCACAATTAGTCCCAAAAAAACCCTATTTTATTGTAACAGCTAAGAATTATGTTCATTCCGAGCCGAGTCCCAATTAGTTGCAAAACAAGTCCTTCGGGATAATCACCAACCTTTATCTTCTTTGACACCTTGCCAAAAGCCTTACTTGGCAAAGCCCCACGAAGTTCAGAAACAAACAAGAGATGCCGACTGGAAACAGAGTTAGCAACCTTGCTTTCCTTCAAAAGGCCTCAAGTGCCTCTGTTTCTCTTTTAAGCCTTATGGGAGGGGCCAATCATCTCCTGGCCTTACTCCTGAGTCATCCCTTTTGCTTTAGCTGCTCTTGCCTTCTGGCAGCTCTGCGCATGCGTGCCCTAGGAACAGGCTCCTCCTGTTCCTCTGCCTCTCTGCTGTCCAACTCTGGGGGCTCTGGAGTCCGCACATAACTCCCAGATGGCCCAGGCCCCATCTCTGCCTCCGACGCAGAGCCCTCGTCTGAGCCTTCCCCAGACTCCAGGACTGGCCCATGTTCCTCCTCACTGTCCGACTCCACTGCCAGCTCCGCAGGCTCCTGGCGGACCACAACACTTTCTAGAGCCATCCTTGCAATCCAACCTTGCATCCTTTAAACCCAAAAAAATTGCAATTCATGTCACTTAAACATCATAATGCTTTACTTTAAAAACAGTGCAGAAAAACAGAGCAACCAGGATGATGAGGGGACTGGAGGCTAAAACCTACGATGAACGGTTGCAGGAACTGGGCCTGGCTAGTCTAGTGAAGAGAAGGACCAGGGGAGACAGGATAGCAGTCTTCCAATATTGGAGGGGCTGCCACATACAGGAGGGGGTCAAGCTATTTTCCAAGGCACCCGAAGGCCAGACAAGAAATAATGGATGGAAACTGACCAAGGAGAGACCAAGTTCACCAGACCAAGGTCACCTGATTCACCAGTTGCGTCCCTTTCTGGATCGGGACTCCCTACACACAGTCATTCATGCCCTCGTCACCTCCCGCCTGGACTATTGTAACGCTCTCTACATGGGGCTCCCCTTGAGGAGCACCCGGAGGCTTCAACTGGCGCAGAGTGCAGCCGCGCGGGTGGTTATGGGAGCAATGTGGCGCTCCCGTGTGACACCTCTCCTGCGCGAGCTGCACTGGCTCCCGGTGGTCTTCTGGGTGTGCTTCAAGGTTTTGATTACCACCTTTAGAGCGCTCCATGGCTTAGGACCTGGTTATTTACGGGACCGCCTACTACCACAAACAGCCTCCCACCGGCCGGTACGCTCTCATAGAGAGGGACTCCTCCGGGTGCCGTCAGCCAAGCAGTGTCGACTGGCGGCCCCCAGGGGGAGGGCCTTCTCTGTGGGGGCACCCACTATCTGGAACAAGCTCCCCCCGGAGATACGGAGGATCCCGGATCTGCGCACTTTCCACCGTGCTCTTAAGATCTTCCTATTCCAGCAAGCCGGCCTGGCCTAATTTTTCTCCCCTTTCTTTTAAATTTTTAAACTGAAATTTTAATTTGTTTTAAATTATTGGGATTTTTAATTGTCTTGGGCTAAATTATTTAATTTGGTTTTAATTACGTTTCTAACTTTTGTATTTATGTATTTTATTTTGTGCCTGTTCACCGGCCTGAGTCCTTCGGGAGTAGGGCGGTATATAAATTTAATAAAGCATAAACAAACAAACCATGAGATGCAGAATTCGCACCAGCCAAAGTTTTCTGTGTCCAGAATTCCCTTTTGTGACTTACTTGACAATAGCTTGGCCTCTGGTCTGTCCATTCAGCTTCTTGTAATGCTCAATCACTCGATCCTCACTTGGAAAAAAAGAGGGGGGATTTAATTTAGCAGGCAGAGCTGAAAAAGTATGAAGGGATTTCATAGTAGGAGATACCAGCTCCTCGGTGATCAAGGTCTCTGGGATCAACTGAATATACAGCCGAAAGGAGCATTTACAGCTGTGTATTTCAGTCCCCTGTGAAAATGAAGGTGGGGGCACTTCTGCACTTGCATTGGTCTTGGATTGCAGAGACCCGAATCAGATCCCCAATTGATCAAGGAGATCACTGAATGACTATGCATCAGCCGCTCTCTTCCAACCGCCTCGGAGTATAGTTATGGGAATAATTTTAGAACGATAATTCTATCGTTAAAAGTTGTGTTTCTCAACCTTGGCAACCTGAAGACGTGTGGATGTCCAGCAAGGGCTCGGGGAATTCTGGGAGATGGAGTCCTCTTCAAGCTGCCAAGGTTGGAGAAACATAGTTCTAGAAGTTGCCTTGAGCTTTCAGAGAAAAAAAAATGGGAAAATGATTTAATTTTTTTTTTAATAAAGAAAGATGTTTATTAACAAAAGATTTAATCCCATTAACATGGCTATCATATCTTTTAAGCACAGCCTCCTGACGCTTGATTTCATTTTGAGATGACAAACTTTGCATTCTAGTAGTTTAAATGGAAGAATTGATCGATCAAGTGAAATTTAAGATAACATTGTGTTCTACTCTGAAAAGAAATCTTCCCTGAAATCCATGAGGAACTGATGGCTATAATTTGAGATTGGAAAAAAAAGAATAAGAACGTAGAAAGAACGCGGCTCCTGTAAGTCAGAACTTATTACGGACTTTGAGAAGTTTCCCCCAAGAACTGTAGTAAGAATTTCACAGAGTAAACACAGGGCAATTTTCTCCAGATTTTCTTGCCCTGGTGCAACACTCCTTTTGCAGAGAAAGGGGGGATCAGCCGTTGCAATGAGTGGGTGGGCCGGAGAGAGAATAAATAAAGGTTGCCCAGCCACAAAATGAAAAGCACATTCCCTTTGCTGTCATCAAATTACAACGGTGGAGAAATTAAAGGGGAAGCCGATAAGATGGCCGGGAGCCAAAAGCCTTCAAAAAAAAAAAGACATGAAAGAATCCAAATGAACCGTGGAAGGCAGAAGTCTTTCTTTCCGCTTCCTGGACAGATTCATATTTTGTGCTGATGAAAGAGACAGAAGGGGCAGTTCCCTTAGGGCAGTGTTTCTCAACCTTGGAAGCTTGAAGATGGGTGGACTGCAACTCCCAGAATCCCCCAGCCAGCGCTGCTGGCTGGGGGATTCTGGGAGTTGCAGTCCACCCATCTTCAAGCTACCAAGGTTGAGAAACACTGCCTTAGGACTCCCCGTTTATTTTAAATTGGGTGCTTCCAACTCTTCTAACATACCGGTGGATTTAATTCTCAGCCTAGCAGGAGGAGAAAATGGGAGATTATTCCTCGGGCAGAAGTTCTCCCAAACTCCATCTCGATCTCCCGGCTCTTTATCCTGGAGAAGGTTTGTAGTAGATACCCAATGCAAAGGAGGCAGTGATGGCTAACCTTTTTGCCATTGTGTGCCAGGAGCGGGGGTGGGGGTTGGGGGATCGCGTGTGTGTGTGAGATCATACCCATAATTCTATGCGCCCTGCCCCCACGCATGTGCACACGAACCCCCCCCCCGTTCCCCCTGCTCCTGGCACGCGATGGCCTGGTAGGCCTATTTTTCTCTCTCACTAGGCTCCAGAGCCTTTCCAGGAGTCTGGGGAGTGTGAAAATGGCCTTCCCCACCCCCCCAGAGGCCCTCCGGAGGCCGGAAATGGCCCATTTGCCAACTTCCGGTAGGACCAGAAGGGCCGTTTTTTGCTGTCCCCAGGCTCCAGAGCCTCTCTCGGAGTCTGGGGAGGGTGAAAACAGCCTTCCCCACCCCCCTAGAGGCCCTCCGGAGGCCGGGAACAGCCCGTTTGCCAACTTCCGGTCCGGTTTGGAAGTGCCGGAGCTGAGCTCGCGTGCCCACCAATATGGCTACATGTGCCACCTGTGGCACACGCGCCATAAATTTGCCATCACAGACCTAGGATGAAACCAGTTGGGTACAGCCATTTGGTAAAAAGTCTGGGAAGGTTTTACAGCAGAGGTTGTATTCAGCTGGTTCGGACCGATTCGCCCGAACCGGTAGCAGAAATCGTGGGTCGGTCTGCCTGGCTCTATGCCATTTATTTAGGCATGTTTTTGAGGCTGGGCACATATGTGGAAGGTGCGCACACGAACAAAGAGCATGCATGGAAGACCGGGCGCATGTGCGTAAGGCAGGCGCATGTGCGAACCGGGCACATGTATGCATGAAGCGAATGTGCACACACGGGGTGAACCGATAGTAACATAATGTGAAACCCACCGCTGGTTTACAGGTAGCCTTCAGCCTACAACCAGTAATTTAGGGGTCTTTTGAAGTTCTGGAGATTTATCTGGGGTCTAGTTTTGGTCTAGGTTTTAGGTTCCAATGGTTGGGCTCTCCCTCCCCACAGTCATGCCATGGCCTCTTGGTTGTGTGGCAACTGGCCATACAGGTAAGTATCTCCACCACCTGGCCATCAGGCCACTCGGGGTAGAACTTACTAAAGATGTCAAATATTTACCAATAAGCCAGAGATGGGTGCTCCTTGAGGGCTTGCGTCGGAAGCGCCGGCAATTTCTTCAAGTCCGTCCTTACAGTTTCATTGCTGGAAAAAAAGAGAAGAAAACAAAAGAAAGAAAGAAAGAAATTCAGTTTCTATGCAGGTTAACCCGGAGATGAGATTGAAGGGTTGAACCTTGATTCTTGATGAATGGAATGCTGTGAAGGGGATCCTTTGCCATTTCTCTTCCTTTATTTTGCTGGAAGAGAAGAGAAGATGGACGGGAAGGGAAAGGAAGAAAGAAGAGAAGAGAAGAGAAGGAAAGGGAAGATGGAAGGGAAGAAGAGAAGAGAAGAGAAGAGAAGAGATGATGGACGGGAAGGGAAAGGAAGAAAGAAGAGAAGAGAAGGAAAGGGAAGATGGAAGGGAAGAAGAGAAGAGAAGAGAAGGGAAGAGAAGAGAAGAGAAGGGAAGGGAAGGGAAGATGGAAGGGAAGAAGAGAAGAGAAGAGAAGAGAAGAGAAGAGAAGAGAAGAGAAGAGAAGGGAAGGGAAGGGAAGGGAAGATGGAAGGGAAGAAGAGAAGAGAAGAGAAGAGAAGAGAAGAGAAGAGAAGAGAAGAGAAGGTCCACATATTCTCCAAAACACCTGAAGGCAGGACAAGAAGCAATGGATGGAAACTAATCAAGGACAGAAACAACCTAGAACTAAATAATAAATTCCCTGATAGTTAGAACTATTGTTTTTTTTTCTTTGAGCCCTGGTGGCGCGGTGGTTAAAATGTGGTATTGCAGGCTAATTCTGCCGACTGCCAGGCGTTTGGCGGTTCAATGCTGACCAGCTCAATTATGACTGCCTCAATTGTTGGGAGCAATTATGCTGACTCTATAAACCACTCAGAGGGGGCTGCAAAAGCACCGTGAAGCGGTATATAAGTCTAAGGGCTATTGTGGTTTATTTTCTTTTTTCTTTGTATTTTGGTAAACGAATTAAAAAAAAAATGAATTCAAAACATCGTTATATTTGAAAACAGAGTGTGGAAAGCCATTATGTGCAAGGAAGGAAGGAAGGAGAAAGTTTTGAAAGGAAGCCAGCTCTCTCTCTCTCTCTCCAGATTTTTATGACTTCCATAAATCCTCCAAGGAGCCATTGCTGATCAGAGATCTCCAGCCGGAGTGGCTTTTCCTGCCTTGACAAGTCTTTGTTGCCCCCCCACCCCATCCCTCGGCCCGCTTGGAGGGTGAGTGGGGAGTGCGTTTCCTGTGGGAAGGCGAAGGCTTTCCTGCAAGGCTGAGAAACTTGGCCAAAACACCATAAAAAAAAAAAGAGGAAAATTCCTGGATGGAGACTCCGCTGAGATTCTGACTCGCCCAACGAAAGGAACTCTGTGACTATGCCTTTTGTGTGCATTAATTTTGGAATAAAAAAAATGTTTTTAAAAAACAGCAAACAGAAGTCATGAAAACACATCTCTCTTGTGTGCTGATAGATAGATGATAGATAGATAGATAGATAGATGATAGATAGATAGATGATAGATGATAGATAGATAGATAGATAGATAGATAGATAGATAGATGATAGATAGATAGATGATAGATAGATAGATAGATAGATGATAGATAGATAGATGATAGATAGATGATAGATAGATAGATAGATAGATGATAGATAGATAGATGATAGATAGATAGATAGATAGATAGATGATAGATAGATGATAGATAGATGATAGATAGATAGATGATAGATAGATAGATAGATAGATAGATAGATGATAGATAGATAGATGATAGATGATAGATAGATAGATAGATAGATAGATGATAGATAGATGATAGATAGATGATAGATAGATAGATGATAGATAGATAGATGATAGATAGATAGATGATAGATAGATAGATAGATGATAGATAGATAGATAGATAGATAGATGATAGATAGATAGATGATAGATAGATGATAGATAGATAGATAGATAGATAGATGATAGATAGATAGATAGATGATAGATAGATAGATGATAGATGATAGATAGATGATAGATGATAGATAGATAGATGATAGATAGATAGATGATAGAGAGAGAGAGAGAGAGAGAGAGAGAGAGAGATACACAATGTTAATCTAAAGGAGTCTGGGAGCTCCTTTTTGGAGGTAATAAATGCTGAAGGCCAAAGCTTTGGTGAATCACAGCTCCTTCCATCAGATGCAACGCAAAGCCTGGCTAAATTAAAATGTAGGCCTTGAAAAGGGGATGAGGCAGCGGAAGAGGAGAGAGGACAGCTATGCAGATGCAGATTACATGCCAGACAGATTACAAGCACTTCACCCATTAGCACCTATCTTGTGTGTTAAAAATTCCTGCTGCTTGTTAAAAGCGTTGTTGGGTGATAGGCTAAGACCTTTTGATGTGTGTAAGTTGGGCAAGCTGCCAGTCTATCATGCCGGCACAGTTTCCTTCTTTTAAAAAAGCAGGACTCTCCTGAATCTGTAATGGAAAGTCCCGGGAAATTGACATAAAATCAATGATGTTGCTGGGTCCTTATTTTGAGCCAAAGGAAGATCTTTTCGGTAGAAGGGCTCAAGGCGCCACAAAAGCGTGGCAGGATTTTTGATTTCACGTTCTTCACTGAAAGAATGAATTTTATTTATGTTAGCTTTAAGTAACCTTCCCTCCAAGACAGGGGTGGGCTTCAAAAATTTTAGCAAGGGGTTCTCTGCCTGGTTGCTGGGTGGGCGTGGCCATGGCGGGCGTGGTCTACTGGGCCTCCTGCACCATGGCAGGGGGGCATTTTTACCCTCCCTGTGTCAGGTTTCAGTGTCGTCTCAAAATAAATTGCATTTCCAAACAAATAGTCTTTGATGAAATCTTTCATTTATTAAGCACGACAATCTGTCCCCGATCATATCGTAGCCAACACTGACTTCCTGACCCCAAACCTTCCTTTTCCGTTCCCCAATTCTCTGCGTCTCATTGGCCATCTTCCAAATCACTCTTCCCATATCTACTACTTCAGCTCCCAGGAATGTCCCCCCTCCCATCTCATCTCCTAGGGGATATTATCTTCAGGGAAAATAAGTAGGTGAAAAGTCAAGCGTCCTCTTGCCAGCTGCCCCTTCTTCTCCTTCTTATGTCAGCACTGGAATGAATGTAGTTTGGAGTGCTGACACTCTGGACTCCAGAGGCTTTTCTTGAGCCTCCGGGAGGGTGAAAACGACCTCCCCAGGCTCTGGAGGCCCTCTGGAGGCCCAAATGGGCCTGTTTCTGGCCTTCCTGAACTTCTGGTAGGCCCGTTTTTCTCCCTCCCCAACCCTCCGCGTGTGCCCTGCACTTACCAGCATCCAAAACGGGCCGCGTGGGGACTCCTGGGAGGGGCAGGGTGGGCAGGACCTGCCAGGAATGGGATTTGGGGGTTCTCTGAACTGCACAGAATCTTAGCTAGAGGTTCTCCTGAACCCCTGAGGACCCCCAGCAGCCCCACCCCTGCTCCAAAACCCATAATCTGGTGTTATGTTTTTCCTACTACGGATGCTACAAGTTTAATTTACAGTAGAGTCAGCCCATAGCCAAAACATGGACCCAGGGCTAAAAGCTTTCATAAAGTCCTTGTATTTCATCCCATCTGCTAGCTTCATAAACCAGGTATAAAGCATTACAGGTAGTCCTTGACTTACAACGGTTCATTTAGTGACCGTTCAAAGCTACAACGGGACTGAAAAAAGTGACATGACCGTTTTTCACACTTACGACCGTTGCAACAAGCAAAGTCGATGGGGAAGCCAGATCTGCTTAACAACCATGTTACGAAATCAACAAGTGCGACGATTCACTTAACAACGATGGCAAGCAAGGCCGTGAAACGGGGCAGGCGAAACTCCCTGAACAAGTGTCCCGCTTAGCAACAGAAATTTAGGGTCCACAATTGTTGGTTGTAAGTCGAGGACTACCTGTATTCTTTGAGTCCGTAAACGGGTTACGTCCTCATTGGGCAGTAAATGGAGAACAGAGGCCTATTTATTGATTCATTGAAGAGAATTTATTTGGCCGCCCACTCAGTGACTCTGGGAGGCTTACCAACGTTGATTAATATATTGGTTATTGTTGGCCAAGAACCAAGAACCTTATGACAACTACTCACAGGAATAAAAATGGGCTGGGGATTTTTTAAAAAAAATTTGTTTTAGATGCCACCCTTCTCCGGAGACTCAGGGCGGCTTACAATGCGTTAAGCAATAGCCCTCATACTTTTGTATATTTTATACAAAGTCAGCTTATTGCCCCCACAAACTGGGTCCTCATTTTACCCACCTTAGAAAGGATGGAAGGCTGAGTCAACCTTGAGCCTGGTGAGATTTGAACTTACAGTAATTGCAGACAGCTTGATGTTAATAACAGTGCTTTAGTCTGCTGCACCACCAGGCTCCTTTCTGGATTTTACCAGAAACTTATAGTAAAGAGAATGTATATCTGATTATCCATGTAATAACTGCAGCTAGAATTGTATTTGCACAAAATTGGAAAAGTGAAGAGATTCCTACGGATGAGAATGTGATTAGGAAAATATTAGAATGTGCAGAAATGAATAGGTTAACACTTGCAGTTAAAGAGAAGGAAGAAACTGATTATATTATATTATATGGGAACTATTCTACTGATGGCTAGAGAGTAAATATTAAAGTTAGAAATAAAATCAGATTAGTGAAATATAGAAAGTATATCAATAGAATTAAATAAGTTAAGAAGAGGATTGTTACAGTATTAGATATGCTATGTTTATTAGTATTAAGAGTAGACAAATAATGAATATGAATATGAATTTCAATTGTTATTGCACAAGACATTTGTACCCAGACAACACACTGTTTAATGGAAGATGGATCGTTTGTATTAAAATAAAAATTTTAAAAATTGGCAAAAAAAAAAGGAATAAAAATGTAAATGGTTGATAAAATTAAACATATATTTATTTTATTGACACTTCCAACAAAATCGGCGTTTATAATTTATATGATACAAGGTGCATTGAAGGGTTAACATACACAGATTAGTATGGGGACCCTGTACTCGTGGGGCCCAACAGAGGTGAAATCCAGAAGGTTCTGACAGGTTCTGGAGAACCGGTAGACTAAATTTTAAGTAGTTCAGAGAACCGGCAAATACCACCTCTGGCTGGCCCCAGAGTAGGGTAGGAATGGAGATTTTGCAATATCCTTCCCTTGGAGTGGGATGGAATGGAGATTTTGCAATATCCTTCCCCTAGGAGTGGGGAGGGAATGGGGATTTTGCAGTATCCTTCCCCCAGGAGTGGGGAGGGAATGTGGATTTTGCAGTATCCTTCCCCTGGAGTGGGTAGGGAATAGGGATTTTGCAATATCCTTCCCCCAGGAGTGGGGAGGGAATGGGGATTTTGCAGTATCCTTCCCCCTGGAGTGGGGAGGAAATGGGGATTTTGCAGTATCCTTCCCCCAGGAGTGGGGTGAGAATGTGGATTTTGCAGTATCCTTCCCCTGGAGTGGGGAGGGAATGTGGATTTTGCAGTATCCTTCCCCAGGAGTGGGGAGGGAATGGGGATTTTGCAGTATCCTTCCCCCTGGAGTGGGGAGGGAATGGAGATTTTGCAATATCCTTCCCCCAGGAGTGGGGAGGGAATGTGGATTTTGCAGTATCCTTCCCCCTGGAGTGGGGAGGGAATGGAGATTTTGCAGTATCCTTCCCCCAGGAGTGGGGAGGGAATGGGGATTTTGCAGTATCCTTCCCCTGCCACACCACAGAACCGGTAGTGAAAAACTGATCCAGCCACGATGGCTCCCTAATTAAAAGGGGCAGGCAGGTTCGATCGAATTGCACAATGCTGCTTGTAGCCTTTGCTTGCACAATGGCTCCGGTTCTTTTGAGGAGAACATAAAGCATCTGGTAGACAAATCGCTCTTTGTCTCTCAGATGGAAGAATTCAGCTTTCAGCCTTCGTTGCCAAGGCAGGATTTCTTGGTCATGTGCCCAAAGACAATAGGAAATTCGCGTGGGAATCTAGATGCGGTCCTTTCCAGAGCAAAGTTTCCTCTGACTAACACCACTGTTTCAAAAGCACCCTGAAGTTAATTTTCGCTTGTAAAGAATTATGGTCGCTCCCGGATTACAGTTACAGTATACACCATTCTTGCTAAAATATTTGAGGAAAGGAAAACTGGCAGTGGTGGGTTTCACTTACCTTTGCTACCTGTTTTCTCGCACGTCTGTGCGAGCGAAGCGCATGCACAGAAGCTTCTGCACATGTGCAGAGGGTATTTGTGGACGGAGCCTCCCGCCACCGCTACTACCGGTTCTCATGAACCAGGGCGAACCGGTAGCAACCCACCACTGAAAACTGGGTTCGCAGCATTTTTTTGGCCTGAATTGCAACCGAGCTGGAAATAATCTGGCATAGCACCTAAAAAATAAACGAAGACGTGCTGTACAGCTGTTATTTGGAATAGGGGAGTGAAACCATTAGGCACGGGAAGGAAAATTATCGTCTTCGCTTTCAGCCTTTTCGTTTCAAAAATTGTATGTCTTTTATGACAACAAGGGTTTATTTTTATATATTAAAATATGCAATGTTTATGTATTGCAAAAGAAGCTGTTGGAGTTGCCGAAACTTTTGGAAGCTTTTGGGCAACTTTCAAGCGCTCACTGGATTAAGCGGCGCTTTGAACCTCTTCGGATCTTCACCTTGGTGAGGTCACCTATGCTTACGGAGTCAGCCATGTGTGCAGCCAAAAAAGCTAATACAATTCTGAGTTGTATAAACGGAGGCATAGAATCAAGATTGCGTGAAGAAGTATTAGTACCGCTTTATAAAACCCTAGTAAGGCCACACCTGGAATACGGCAACCAATTTTGGTCCCCACACTACAAAAAAGATGTTCAGACGTTGGAAAAAGTCCAGAGAAGAGCAACTAAAACGATCAAAGGCCTGGAGATTAAAACATATGAAGAATGGCTGCGGGATTGGGGTTGGCTAGTCTAAAGGAAATAAGAATTAGGGGTGACATGATATCAGTCTTCCAGTATTTGAGGGGCTGCCACAAAGAAGAGGAGGGGGTCAACTTATTTTCCAAAGCACCTGAGGGCAGGACAAGAAGCAACAGATGGAAACGAATCAAAGAGAGAAGCAACCTGGAATTAAGGAGAAACTTCCTAACAGTGAGGACAATTCACCAGTGGAACAGCTTGCCACCAGAAATCGTGGACGCTCCATCAATGGAGGTTTTTAAGAAGAGACTGAACAGTCATTTATCTGAAATGGTACAGGTTCTCCTGCTTGAGTAGGGGGCTGGACTAGAAGACCTTCAAGGTTCCTTCCAGCTCTATTTCTATTTCTATTATTTCTATTTCTATTTCTATTTCTATTTCTATTTCTATTTCTATTCTACCCTAACTCTAACTCTAACTCTAACTCTAACTCTAACTCTAACTCTAACTCTAATTCTACTTCTACTGTTTATTGCTGAGAATTGCTGCTTCTCACAACTTGCACATTTCTGGCTGGGATATCATTCGACAATGGATCTCAGCTCATCTTCCCCCCAGATGCCATTTGTGGTCTGGAGGAGTCTGCCAACGTTATGTAATTGTGTTAGCTGAGGACCCAAAATACCCAGAAGGTATCAGTTTAGGAAAGGTTTAAGTGCCTATTAGGCCTACAGGTGCTTCTGAATTTATGACCCACCAAGACAAAAAAGCTTGTTAGATACGTCCGAGGAAGAACCAAAAGACAGCAAAAGACGGTGATTGAGGAAGGTCTACTGCAGAGGTCTTCAAACTTGGCAGCTTTAAGACTTGTGGACTTCAACTCCCAGAATTCTCCAGCTGGCTGGAGAATTCTGGGAGTTGAAGTCCACAAGTCTTAAAGCTGCCAAGTTTGAAGACCTCTGGTCTACTGAGTTCCCATATATCACCTTGCCCCAACCTGACACTCTCCAGATATTCTGGATTTCATTCCCAGAGAATGAAACAGGTTGAGATCTAACTCTGGTGTCCACCAAGGCAGGGTTGTTGAATAAGAAGGTTGGTTTCCATGTCTAAATTAAGAGAAGACACGAAGGCAGCCTTCCAATTTCCAGGGAGGGTTAGAAGCTTGCAAAAACAGGGACATTCAGCTGAAGCCATGATGGCATCCTAAGACTTAGGTAATTAGCAGCTACATCATAACTTATCTGATCTTGCGGCTTTCCTGCCCATGAACTAGAAATGCAATACTCATCATTGCTATTATGCTGCAATAAGGGAGGTTATGGGTTGGCAGGCACTCTTAATTCAACAACAAGCACTTGGTTTTTTTTTTAAACTGGAAGTTCAGAAAATTACTACCTTTAGATGTTCCTTACGTAAAAAAATAAAAAATAAAAAATAAAAAATTGCTTAATGGCAAATCATCCCATCTGTTTTTCTTCCTGTCTGGATGTCACCATTTCTTAGCTAAGTTCTCCTTCCATCGTATTCCCTGATTAAGAAGATAAATTGTTAAATGTTGGGGTTGTTCTTTTGGGAGTCTCCATTGTCATTTTGGTATGCATTCGTCGGTATTTAACCCATTCATATATAATGATATATGTGCTTTTTGTATCTATCTATCTATCTATCTATCTATCTATCTATCTATCTATCTATCTATCTATCTAATTATCCTTCAGAGGATAATTAGAACTGCAGAAAAAACAATGGCTACCAACCTGCCTTCCATTGAGGACCTGTCTACTGCAGGAGTCAAAAAGAGGGCTGTGAAAATACTGTATTTACAGACCCCTCGCATCCTGGACATCAACTGTTTCAACTCCTTGAAACGCCTTGGTAGTACAGGGGTTTAAGGCACCCTGTTATTAAGCTTATTAAGACCAGCTGCCTGCAATTACTGCAGGGTTCGAATCTCGCCAAGGCTCAAGGTTGACTCAGCCTTCCATCCTTTCTAAGGTAGGTGAAATGAGGACCCAGTTTGTGGGGGCAATAAGCTGACTTTGTATAAATATACAAAAGGATGAAGGCTATTGCTGAGCACATTGTAAGCTGCCCTGAGTCTTCGGAGAAGGACGGCATATAAATCAAATTAAAAAAAAAACAAAAACTTCTACCCTCAAAACGACGCTATGCACATCAGAGCAGCTAGACACAAGGACAGTTTTTTCCCAAACGCCATCACTCTGCTAAACAAATAATTCCCTCAACACTGTCAAACTATTTACTAAGTCTGCACTACTATTAATCTTCTCATCGTTCCCACCACCCATCTCCTCCCACTTATGACCGTATGACTGTAATTTTGTTGCTGGCATCCTTACGATTTATACTGATATTGTTTCCTGATTGCTTATTTGTACCCTACAACTATCATTAAGTGTTGTACCTTATGATTCTTGATGAACATATCTTTTCTTTTATGTACACTGAGAGCATATGCACAAAAGACAAATTCCTTGTGTGTCCAATCACACTTGGCCAATAAAGAATTCTGTTCTGTTCTGTTCTGTTCTGTTCTGTTCTGTTCTGTTCTGTTCTATTCTATTCTATTCTATTCTATTCTATTCTATTCTATTCTATTCTATTCTATCTTCTAACTAATCTATCTCTATCTCTCTATCTCTATCATCTATCTGTCTGTCTGTCTGTCTGTCCATCCATCCATCCATCCATCCATCCATCCATCCGCCCGTCCATCCATCCATCCATCCATCCATCCATCCATCCATCCATCCATCCATCCATCTATCTATCTATCTATCTATCTATCTATCTATCTATCTATCTATCTATCTATCTGCAGATGCTTGGTGGCACATAATGCTCTTGATAGAGGTGGACACCTTATCCATTTTCATGTTTGATGGCTTGTTGTTATGGATGGTATATGAGATCTATGAAATACGGATCCACCTGCTGAAAAATATAAATATTGCAGAAGCCTGATTCATGCTGGAACTATGACAATGGAGAGACACCAATATATTTTTTTTCTATTTAAACTTCCTTCTCCTGAATCTGCTGTTTCTGCAGGAAAGAAAGCTGAAAAGTATAGATCTTTTTAAAGCAGCCATGTCTTTTACAGGATTTGAACAGATGTTTCAAAAGCTCGTCTGATTGTTTCGATGTGTCCTCAGACACACAACCACTTTGCTTCACAAGGCAGTATTATCAATGGATGTGTGTGCATACAACTAGGGAGAGCTTTTACAGCAGCTGAACTTCAAGTCAAAAGATGCAGCTGCTTTAAGCGGTTATCAAAATGTACTTCATTTTCCAAAACACTTCTTCCTTATGTCTTGCAAAGCTCTAATACTGAATTATCTTATAATGTTTCAGGCTGTGAAATTGTTTTATCAATCAATAATATATCTAATCGGTATTTAACTAGACGGACCTAGAAACTGTTTATAAATTAATATTTCTAATCAGTATTTAACTAGGAAGACGGATTTTCTTTTGTTTTAACTCTATCACTCTTCCCCCCTTTAAATGGTAAAGGCTTAAGAAATCGGAATGATGTAGAATAAACAAATGTATCCTGATTAAACATCCTCACTTTGCAAAGAAAATGAAAAATTACCAGAGAGCATTTCTATCTTCCTTTAGAAAAAAAATGTGATTTCCCCTCCATCTTTTTAAAGCAAAGCGAGCTAAAATTACTGAAAAATGCACATTGCAACAAGACCTGTACCATCTGCCTAAGGAAGATGTTTCTTCACCACGAAACTCATGTCGCAAGACAAATTTTTTTGGGTGAAGAATTTGCTCTTGAGCAAAGTTACTCAATAGTGCTTTTTTCTGAAGTTGGAGGTGCTAATCATAGGTGTATGACCTTCTCTGAAATTTCTGGAATGAAAACACATTTCATCACAAATGTCCTTTCTTTCTTTCTTTCTTCCTTCCTTCTCTTCCTTCCTTCCTCCCTTTCTTTCCCTTCCTTCCTTCCTTCCTTTCTCTTTTTCTTTCTCTCTTTCTCTCTCCTTCCTTCCATCCATCCATCCATCCATCCTCTTTCTTTCTTTTTTTTTCTTTCTTTCTTTCTTTCTTTCTTTCTTTCTTTCTTTCTTTCTTTCTTTCTTTCTTTCTTTCTTTCTTTCTTTCTGTTTCAGCTGGGTGTATTTTGAGCAAGCTGAAGAGATTTATTCGATGTTCTACTTTTCCTGCAAACGTCTTTTGCTGATGGAGGATTTTGTAAAAGGTGGAGCTAGCTTTAATTCAAGATTTTTTTTGTCCCAGTTGCCTTAAATCAGTCATTTCTAACCTTTCCAGATGCACGATTTTCAACTCTCAGAATTTCTCAACCAATCATGGCCATTGGCCAAAAGTCTGCTTTCCGTACATCTGGAAATCACCAAGTTTGGCAAACATGGCCTTAAAAATTAATGCTCCCTTCCAGCCAGCGCTGTCCGAAGACGTCTCCGTGGTCATGTGGCCGGCATGACTCAACGCCAAAGGCACACGGAACGCTGTTACCTCCCCGCCAAAGGTGGTCCCTATTTTTCTACTTGCATTTTTTTACGTGCTTTTGAACTGCTAGGTTGGCAGAAGCTGGGACAAGTAACAGGAGCTCACCCCGTTACATGGCACTAGGGATTCGAACTGCTGAACTGCCGGCCTTTTAATCGACAAGCTCAGCATCTTAGCCACTGAGCCACTGTGTATGTTTTAACTACTGGGAAATTTTGAAAGCTAGGAAAGAGGGGGCGAGAGATATGGAAAAATCAGGAAAAAAAAGACACAATTGGCTTTATAGATCAGGGTTTTTCTAAAACAAAAAAAAAGAGTTTTTTTACAGTAGGCAAATAGTGAGAAAAATTAGGGTGTGCATCTAAAGGTACTTCTACGCTGTCAGCAACTCCACACCCTCATCTCACAATAGCAGTCTAAAAAAGCACCAGAAATGGTTTTCGGCTCTGCCAGTTTCACAGGGCTGAGGACAAATCACAATATTTTTTTTTTCTCCCAACTGCTGCAGGAATTACGGTGACAAATATCCTTCACGCCCACTCCGGACCAAAAGGAAATAATTGCACCCATTTCTCATTTGCATTGTCTTCGCTCCAGGTTGTGGTGCTTTTGTCTGGTAGCTGCACCAATAAATAAATAAATCTCAGCAGTTCCTTTATGAAGGACACCGCAGAGCTGTCAAAGCCATCCTTCCACTTGGAAGACCCGAAGCCCAGGAGGTGGGCAGTGTGGGGTGGAAAGAGCCCCTGTGAATCGGGAAATGGATTGTCTTCACGTTCCATGAACTTACAGGTAGTTCTCGACTTGCAACTGTTCATTTAGTGACCATTCGAAGTTACAACGGCACCGGAAAAAGTGACTTACGGCCAGTGGTGGGATTCAGCCGGTTCGCACCACTTCGGGAGAACCGGTTGTTAACTTCCTGAGCAGTTTGGTGAACTGGTTGTTGGAAGAAATCATTAGGGCAGAGAACCGGTTGTTAAATTATTTGAATCCCACCACTGCTTACGACTGTTTTTCATACTTACAACTGTTGCAACATCCCCATGATGACTGATCAAAATTCAGACGTTTGGCAGCTGACTCATATTTATGACCATTGCAGTATCCTGGGGACATGTGATTCCCATTTGCGACCTTCTTGAACAAGCGAAGTCAATATGGAAGCCAGATTCACTTAACAAGCATGTTACTCACTTAACAACTGCAGTGCTTCACAGTGGCAAAACTCACATAACAAATTTCTCACTTAGCAACATACATCTGTGCAGGGCTGAAATCCTCCGCGGATTGCCACTGGTTTGCTGCCTACGCGTGTGCAGTGAGTGCCAAAAGCACGCTGTGCACACATGCGCAATGCACATCAAAAGCACACTGCGCGTGCATGCAGTGATTACCAAAAGCACGATGCGTGTGCAAGGGCATGCACAGTGTGCGCTAAATGCACTCTGCGCAGAAAAAGGAGGCTTAACAAGATAAGTAGAATAGCAAGGGAGGGGAACAGCTATGCCGCGTGATTTAGATTCGCAGGATTTCCTGCTTTCTAGTGAATATAAATTGAGTGGCACAGCTGATCGTTGGAAATACTGGTTCGAACGAACCAGTAGCTTTTTTTTTTAACTACCAGTTTGCCCGAACTGGTAGCTTTTATCACTACCGGTTTGCCTGAACCGGTGCAAACCGGTAGCATTTCACCCCTGCATTTGTGGTCATAAGTTGAAAACCAGCTGTACCAGAGGTGGGATTCAATATTTTTTTACTACCGGTTCTGTGGGCGTGGCTTGGTGGGCGTGGCAGGGGAAGGATACTGCAAAATCCCCATTTCCTCCCGATCAGCTGGGACTCGGGAGGCAGAGAATAGATGCAGGTGGGGCCAGTCAGAATTTTTACAACCGGTTCTCCAAACTACTCAAAATTTCCGCTACCGGTTCTCGAGAACTGGTCGGAACCTGCTGAAACCCACCTCTGACCTGTACTACAGGCCTCTCTCTCCTCTCTCTCTCATTCCTTGAGTAAGTTTCACTGCAGCCAGAAATGAGCCAGAAATGAATTATCTTGCACAAGGCTTCTATTAGCCTTCTCGAAAACAGAGACGGCAATAATCCTGCAGCTGCCATAAATCAAATTTGCAGGTTATAGTTAGTGAGTTATTTCTTCTGGCTTTTCAATCAAGCCTCTTATTAGTGACTAAGCAGGAGCCTGGAGGTTTTGGGTTGGGAAACGGAAGCAAGAACAGGCTTGTCAAAGACAATTTAGGATTTCTCAAGCGCTCTCAGGCTTGGAAAGTGATACGTCAGGAGACTTCCTACACCGAAGCGTGCCTTATTTACACAGGTAGCCCTCCACAGTTCGTTTAGTGACCGTTCAAAGTTACGGCGGCTTGGGAAAAATAATGGCTTAAGACCGTTTTTCACACTTACGACCGTTGCAGCTTCCCCGTGGTCACGTGTTCAGAATTCAGACGCTTGGCAACTGGCTCATATTTATGACGGTTGCAATGTCCCGGGGTCACGTGATCCCCTTTTGCAACCTTCATCATCATCATCCTCTTTTAACGACCCCAGAATCCCTTGCGGGGTAGAGTTGGGGCAACTGAATGGAGCTGAGTGATTACTGGCCGGATGCCTTTCCTGTTGCCAATGAGGAGTTTTGTTCAGCAGATAGATTCTCATCGTGCCCAGAGAGAGAAATACCTGCCTCTACCTAGGTTCGAACTCACAGCCTCCTGATTGTGAGGCCAGAGCTCCACCTCTAGGCCACCGCACCACTTGTCCCCTTCTGACAAGCAAAATCAGTGGGGAAGCCTGATTCACTTAGCAACCATGGTTACTGACTTAACTGCAGTGATTCGCTTAACAACGGTGTCGTACAATGGGGCAAAACTCCCTTAACAAACATCTCACTGAGCAACAGAAATTTTTGGGAGCTCAACTGTGGTCTTAAGTAGAAGATTACCTATACTTCGTTTATTGTTTCCCAATGAAATTCATTCCAAAGTTGGAAGCCGTGGCAACCGACCCATCTACTCTCCGGCCCCCAATTTGCACAAATGCCTAGAAAAAAACAGCTACACACACCATCTTCTTACTACATGTGTGATGCCTCCATCCCAGAACATCTTCTCTGGCATTGTTGCAACGCAACCAGTTCTTTTGGTAGCATTTGCTTGTTAGCCTAGTCACCAAGTTGACTTGCGATGGTCTCAAAAGCTAAGCGGGGACCACCCTTGTTAGTAATTGGATGGGAGACCACTGGAAGATCCCAGGGCTTTATATGCTTATTTGGGATGTCAATCAACAACCTTGGAGTAGGCAATGGACGATCCCTTCCGAACACCAAGAAAACGGCATGAAGATATCTAAGAGGGCTTCAGGAGCTGAAGTTGCTTTGAAGGCAACTATATTTTGATTTAACTAACTGGGGTGAGTGTGGAGGGAAGTGGCAGAAACTGGAGGTGGAGCAGGGGTGAAATGCTACTGGTTTGGACCGGTTCGGCTAAACCGGTAGCGGCGGCAGCACGTGGTTCGGAGAACTGGTAGTGGCGGTAGTGTGAGGCTCCGCCCACCCACCCGGATGTGATTACTTCCTGGTTTTAACCAGGAAGTAACCTGTTTTTGACCCTCTGAGCATGTGCAGAAGGCTTTGTTCATATGCAGGGGGTCAAAAAATCACGTGTGCACGGAGCACGCACTTCTGAACTGGTAGTTTAGTTTAGTTTATTTGATTTGTATACCGCCCTACTCCCGAAGGACTCAGGGCGGTGAACAGCCAAACAATAAAATACATAGATACAAAAAATTTAAAAACCAAATAAAATCAAATTAAATCATTTTGGCCCAGACAGATTAAAACACCCCAATAATTTAAAAACAGATTAAAATTTACATATTTAAAAAGGGAAGAGATTAGGCCAAGCCCGCCTGATGGAATAGGAAGGTCTTCACAGCGCGGCGGAAGGTGCGCAGATCCGGGATCCTCCGTATCTCCGGGGGGAGCCCATTCCAGATGGTAGGTGCCCCCACAGAGAAGGCTCTCCCCCTGGGGGCCGCCAGTCGACACTGTTTGGCTGACGGCACCTGGAGGAGAGCGTGGTAGGGAAGGTAAGTAGATTTCATCCCTCAGGTGGAGTCAAAAAAGGAATCAGCCTAAAATCTCTACGTGGCCACAAGTAGAGTAAATCCAACCTTCCTTGAATTCTGTTGACCCTCATCTAACTCCAAGCAGGGGCTAAACACGAGTTGAGAAGATGAGTAGCAATAAATCCGTTTCATTGGACCTTCACATGTGGACCTGATCTTTGGACTTGAACTTTCATGGCTGACATTAATCAAGGAAGGGCTCCAAAGTGCTTATTATTTAACGGAACAAGCGCCAGCTTTTCCAGGGGGTAACGGAGCCAGGGGGGAATGAACAGCCCCCTCATTTCATCAGGATGGTCCTTCTCGTCTTGTAATTAATTTTTACATCCGAATGCCAAAAATAACTTTAAGCCTAAAAAAATAGTCACGCTTTGGCCGTGATTTCGAAACAACTGTACCGACAGTCTCAATTGCCACGCCTGGTGAGAGGAGCCATTTGTTTTGAAATACCTTTCTGGTTTACGGGAGTAGACTACAATGCCGTTTTATTTATTTATTGCATTATTAATACCCAGCCCCAGTGGTGAAATCCAAATTTTTTTACTATCGGTTCTGTGGGCGTGGCTTGGTGGGCGTGACAGGGGAAGGATACTGCAAAATCCCCATTCCCTCCCCACTCCTGGGGGACGGGTATTGCAAAATCTCCATTCCCTCCCCACTCCAGGGGAAGGATCCTGCAAAATCCCCATTCTCTCCCCACTCCTGGGGGAAGGATATTGCAAAATCTCCATTCTCTCCCCACTCCTGGGGGAAGGATATTGCAAAATCTCCATTCCCTCCCCACTCTGGGGCCAGCCAGAGGTGGTATTTGCCGGTTCTCTGAACTACTCAAAATTTCCGCTACCGGTTCTCCAGATCCTGTCTGAACCTGCTGGATTTCATCCTTGCCCAGCCCCTTCGGTTCTGATCTGATCTGAACTGAAGAACTGAGGAAGCTTCTGGGATGAAGAGCGAAACATCTTCAAGGAAAAACAAAGTCCAGTTGCCTCTTGAAAAAGCACCTTTGGGACAAGGTCTGGACTCCTGTCTTGGGCAGGGGGTTGGACTAGAAGACCTCTAAGGTCTCCTTCTCCAGCCCAAAGATTCTATGAATTTGGACTTCTCCTCTCCTCTTTCCTGAGGAGGTAGGGATCCAATCATCCCTTCTCAAATCCAAAACATAAGGACAGGTAGATTTAGCCAATCCTAAAGATGACCTGAATCCAATCCATCACATTTCCGGTATTTAAAGATTTTGAGCCTTTCCCCCACAAGTGTGTACGTTCCTCTGTACGAATGACACGTTTTGTAACCAGGGATGGGCTTCAAAATTTTTTAGCAAGGGTTTCTCTGCCTGGTTGCTGGGTGGGCGTGGCCATGGTGGGTGTGGCCTAGTCAGCCTCCTGCATCACTGCGGGGGGTGTTTTTGTCCTCCCCAGGCTCCGGAGCCTTTCCTCGAACATCCGGGAGGGGCGAAAACAGCCTCCCCAGGCTCCGGAGGCCCTCTGGAGCCAGAACTAAACTTCCTGTAGGCCCGTTTTTCGTCCTCCCCGAGCCTCCGCAGTCTGCACGCGCCCTGCACTTACCTGCATCCAAAACGGGCCGCGTGGGGACTCCTGGGAGGGGCAGGCCAGGGTGGGCGGGGCCAGCCAGGAGTGGGTTTTAGGGGTTCTCCGAACTGCACAGAATCTGAGCTACAGGTTCTCCCGAACCCCTGCGAACCTCCAGCAGCCCCATCCCTGGTTGTAACTGAACAGCAGTCCCATTTTGCATAAAAATATTACAGTATTACAGAAAAATAGCCATGCAAAACTTACCTTGAAAAATCTCCTTTTGCTTCCTATAAAATGATAAAGAAACAACAAAAAAAAAAGAGCGGATGTAACAATTACTTATAATAACCTGTAAAATCATGAAGAAAATGCACACTTCCATCTTCAAGGATCATACAATGTTTTACAACTCTATCGGAAAATGATTCTAAGGTCAAGATATGACATCACCTTAAGAGCTGAGTCCAGATTTAATCCTACTTACAGAAGCTCATTTATTTATTTATTGGTTCGATTTATATGCCACCCTTTTCCGGAGACTCAGGGCGGCTTACAATGCATTAAGCAATAGTCTTCATACTTTTGTATATGCCTGCTTAGTAGGGCTTTCGGCCACCCCCAAGCGGTGTTCTTTTTTTTATACAAAGTCAGCTTATGGCCCCCACAAACCGGGTCCTCATTTTAGCTACCTCGGAAGGATGGAAGGCTGAGTCAACCTTGAGCCTGGTGAGATTCGAACTTGCAGTAATTGCAGGCAGCTGGTGTTACTTAACAGTGCTTTAGTCTGCTGCACCACCAAGGCTTTGTTGCAATCGATAGGAATAATTAACTTAAGTCTTACAGACTTCGGGGGGCGGGAAGGGGGGCTGAAATACCACTCCATAGCTAACAATTTGCAGATCTTTTCTTTACATCTCCTGTTGATTTCTCACCGCGCTCTATTTTTAAAATAAATAAAAATAAATAAAAGGACCTTATCTCTAGGAAAGGGACGAGATTCCTACCATATTGTGTAACAACGTCATAGAAATCCTGGCAGGGAGGCATACACAATAATTAAACGGAGACTTGGAAATACATTTATTAATATGGAAATATATTCACGAGCCTCCTCACTAATGAGAATCAATTAAAAAGTGCAGAGATGTTTCGATAACTTTGCAGCTGTGGCACAGCCATGTGATTCTGGAAAAAGGTGAGGTTGTTTTAAGATTGTTAAGGAAACATTCTGTGTTAGGTTTTCCAGTGGCTTTCCTTCCAGAAAAAAAAACAAGACATTTTGCGTAGAATGACCTGCAGAGCTAAACCTTAGAAACTGTGATTCAGCAAAGCACATTAATTACAATGAGCTTTAAATCTTTTTAACATTTTTTTTAATGGGATTGTTCGCATTGTTTTATTCTTTGTTGTAAGCCGCCCAGAGTCCCTTGGGAGTTGGGCGGCATAGAAATGCGACAAAATAAAATAAAATAAATAAATAAATAAATAAATTCAGGAAAGCACAATCAAAGCGACTGAGATCTAATCAATGATAGTAGATGATTTTCTACTTTATAGGAGAATATTTGGGGCTCAGGGTTGAAATGAGGTGCTCTCTGAGCCTGATGCTTTTCTTGCAGATGTTTCATGACCCAACTAGGGAACATCATCAGTGCTAGAAGGGAGGGGGATTTGCAGAGAGGAGGAAGAGGAAGAGTAGGAGGAGGACTTTTGGCAAACCCCACTCCTTTCTAGCACCGATGCTGTTACTTAGTTGGGTCATGAGACATCTGTGAGAAAACCACCAAGCTCAGAAAGCATCAAGAAACCCTCATGTCCTACTTCGAAAACATCAGTTTTGAACTAGATCTATTAGATCTCAGGCCTGCAGGATTACGATGTTAGAAGAGGGGATTTTCCAGGACCTGCCTGGCCTCAAATCACGGCTGGTTGGGTTGAGTCACCAGCGGTTCAAGATCTGTTTCACCCAAGGTGATCCCATTCATACCATCTACTCATTATTTCCATTCGGAATTCTATTAAGTACAGTTTCATGAGTTGTATTAATGAATATATTTATTAACTAAATGAAGTTATAATGAATTGAAGAGAATTATCTGTCGCTCAGGGCTGAACTGTGAGGTGCTTGGTGCTCTCGGAGCACTGATGATGTTACCTAATTTGGTAATGAGATGCCTGCAAGAAAACCACCAAGTTCAGAGAGCACCAAGAACCCCACTGAAATTATAATCAGTTGAATTAAAAAAATATGCTTAATTTCACTCTCTTGCACTAACTTTGGTACCAACGCTGCCTAGTTAGGAATCGTCAGGAAATAAAACATCACGTTTTAAAACAGAGGAACCTGGTAAATTCTCTCCTCTGTTTTTCCTGGCCTTCACTGCTTCAGCAGTTTTGCTTTGGAGAAGACTTAAGTACTGTTGCTGTATTTTAAATTAATTGATTGCTACGCTCAGAGGATATGTTTGTGGATGTCTGGAGTAGAATTTACAATTGTGTTTGTTAATTCCAGTTAATTGGCAATCAATTAACCAGCAGTATAATGGCAGGGAAAAAACCAGTTATTTTATGATCCCCTTGGGGCTAACTATCTTCCTTCCTGCTAATTATATCATGGGGTTGATTATTAACTTGCAAGAACAAAATATATATTTATGAGAGCCAGAGGAAGGAAGGAATACCTCCCTGGATTTGATTTTATAATGGAGATCTCAACCACAGCCTAAGATGAAATAGAATTGACTATGCTCTCTGCCCATCGATCTATTGGCTATAAAAGAGATAGAAAATGCTGGAAAATCCTCAGCTGGTACCTATCCCTCCTGTTTAAAAAGAGAGGCTAAATGCACATGGGAATAATACCAAAATTAGGATTGCCAGAGAATAGAATCTCATATAGGAGGGGTCTCCAACCTTGGCAACTTTAAGACTTGTGGACTTCAACTCCCAGAGTGTTGTGGTCCGCCAGCAGCCTGCGGAGCTGGCAGCGGAGTCGGACAGTGAGGAGACTGGGGAGGAACATGGGCCAGTCCTGGAGTCAGGGGAAGACCTGGATAAGGACTCTGCGTCGGAGACAGAGATGGGGCCAGGGCTATCTGGGAGTGATGCACGGACTCTGGAGCCTCCAGAGTCGGACAGCAGAGAGGCAGAGGAACAGGAGGAGCCTGTTCCTAGTGCATGCATGTGCAGAGCTGTCAGAAGGCACAAACAGCTAAAGCAAAAGGGACGACTCAGGAGTAAGGCCTGGAGATGATTGGCCACTCCCATAAGGCTTAAAAGAGGAGCAAAGGCTCATGGGCCCTTTGCAGGAAAGCAACATTGTTAATTCTGTTCCCAATCGGCATCTCAGTTTGATTCTGGACTCCGTGTGGCTTTGCCAAGTAGGTCTTTGGCAGAGTGTCAAGGGAGATAAAGGTTGGTGATTATCCCAATTATCTCCCGAATGACTTTTTGCAACTAATTGGGACTTAGCTGTGAATGAACGTAATTCACAGCTGTTGCAATAGAAGAGGGTTTTGGGATTACCCGTGTGTTTTAATGACTCAGGAAGCCGAGGTCACCACACAGAGTTGAACTGAAGTCCACAAGTCTTAAAGTTGCCAAGGCTGGAGACCCCTGTCATATAGCGTCAATGTTCATGTTTCCTTCTTTCAACAAAACAACAGCAACAGCAAAATCTACACAATTTACCTGTAGGATGTACGCAGCCAACTCAAACACCACTTCACTGTCAACCTCAATCAGCTCCTTTTGGGAAAAGAGAAATGGAAATCAGGAAAGTAAAAACATCTCTTTATTTAATATCTTACAATACAGTTTCCAGCAACATGAAGCCAACATACATATTTTATTCATTTATCTAGTTTGGGTTCCCACCAAGGATTTCTGGAGTACAAAACATTTCTTGAACAATCATATAAGTAGTATGGAAAAAGGACATAAGATACAGATTTTCTCCCGCTTCTCTTAAATATTTGCTGTGCTATTTTTGGAACTGCCTGGACTGCGGTTTATCATCCCGAAGGTTTCCTGTGGTTCACCATCATTCTTTTCTCATGGATTTCTAAAAATAGCTCCAGTACACGACATGTAGAAGTTTAGGAGAAGAAGTATGTGCAGGCACTACGATAGAATGTCAAGGATTTCTGCCGGATTTCTGCTTTTCACAGAATTCTTAAAAAAAGAAAATGGAATGGTAGGTGAAGAAAAAAAATAAATTGGGGACCAATTTTTGTTCATGTTAATTAGTAGCTCAAAAGTACTGATTGCACCATAACAACTAATACTATAATACTAATACCATACCACCAATTGCAAAATTTGGGCATGTCTAATCTAGTGAAAATAAGAACTAGGGTTGACATGATAGCAGTGTTCCAATATTTGAGGGGCCGCCCCAAAGAAGACGAGGGTCAACCTAATCTCCAAAGCACCTGAAGGCAGGACAAGAAGCAACAGATGGAGACTAACCCAGGAGAGAAGCAACCTATTGAACTAAGGAGAAGTTTCCTGACAGTGAGAAGAATTAACTAGTGGAAGAGCTTTCCTTCAGAAATGGTGAGTGCTCCATCACTGGAGGCTTTTAAGAAGAGATTGGATAGCCAACGTTTCAGAAATGGCATAGGGTTTCCTATTTGAGTAGGAGGCTGGACTAGAAGACATCCAAGGTCCCTTCCAACTTTTGTGTTGTGTTGTGTTGTGTTGTGTTCTACTCTACTCTACTCTACTCTACTCTACTCTACTCTACCCTACCCTACCCTACCCTACTCTACCCTATCCTACCCTATTCCTATTCCATTTTTAGAATATTGTCTTCTACACAAAACCATTCCCTGTGTCAGACTTCGATGCTATCTCAAAATAAATGAATTTCCAAATTGCCAATCTTTAAGGAAATCTTTTCTTTAATTGAGCACAGCCACCGGATCATGACTCGATGCGGACTGACGTTTTGCCCCCCCAATCCCTCCCTTTCCGATCCCCAAATCTCTGCTTCTCATTGGCTATCTTCCAAGTCATTCTTCAGGCTTCTTGTCTTGTCATTTCCCAGGAATGTCCCCCCTCCTCATTTCCACGACAACCCGACTTCAAAGGGATTTAGCAGGCAAAAGTTCAGAGCTTATCTCTCTCTCCTCTGCTCTCTATGCCAGCGTTGAAGCGCTGACACCCTGTTTGAAGAGATGTTTGGTCCATCTCCAGATTAATGGAGGGGGAGACATAAGTGCTAGGGAAAGGACAGGGGAGGGCAAAGAGTGACACGTAACATGGAGCCCATGACATGATGGATGTGTGTGCATCAGGGACCGAGACACCAGTAGCAATTTAGGGCAGTGACTTCACGATGGTTGCGCCATATCGGTTGTGGCACTTGCTTTTCAAGAGACATCCAGAGGGGTGTGTGTGTCCGCCTTGGCAAGAGGGCGGAGGGCACGTCACAATGAAAGCCCCACCCCTCTTGTACACACAACAACATTCCATGCACATTCAAAGTGAGTTGGGTTGCATCACAACGTTCCATCCAGGGCCTTCTCACACTTAGCACACTTTTCACAATTCCCAGGTCTTTTTTCCTTCTTTTTCTCTTCCTCCCCAAAAGATTTTCACTTTAGCCAACAAAAACCAGTGGGGCCTCCATGTTTTTCCCCCCTCTTTTTTGGGCAACTTGGACATTTAATAGCAAAAGTTCCCTTCTTACAATTCCCATCACTAACTCCTACAGTGCATTTTCTATTAATTATTACCTCACAATTAAAAGTAATTTCTGTTTGTACGCATAGCTCTTTCTTGAAAGTATACAGGTAGTCCTTGACTTACAACAGCCCCTTTAGCGACTTATGACCGTTTTTCACACTTACGACCGTTGCAGCATCTCCATGGTCAGGAGGATCAAAATTCAGAGGCTTGGCAGCTGATTCATACTTACGACAGTTACAGTGTCCCGGGGGTCACACAATCCCCTTTTGCGACCTTCTGACAAGCCAGGTCAATGGGGAAGGCAGATTCACTTTACAACCGAGTGACTAATTTAATACCTGCAGTGATTCACTTAACAACCATGGCAAGAACGGTCGTAAAATGGGACCAAATTTCAAATTTCTAGGTTCTACCATATCGCGAGATCTAAAATGGACAGCTAACATCAAAAACGTCATCAAAAAAGCACAACAAAGAATGTTCTTTCTGCGCCAACTCAGAAAGCTCAAACTGCCCAAGGAGCTGCTGATCCAGTTCCACAGAGGAACTATTGAGTCTGTCATCTGCACCTCCGTAACTGTCTGGTTTGGCTCTGCAACCCAACAAGACAGATACAGACTTCAGAGGATAATCAGAACTGCAAAAAACAAACAAACAATGGCTACCAATTTGCCTTCCATGGAGGACCTGTCTACTGCACAAGTCAAAAAGAGGGCTGTGAAAATATCTACAGGCCCCTCACATCCTGGACATCAACTGTTTCAACTCCTACCCTCAAAACAACACTATAGGGCACTGCACACCAGAACAACTAGACACAAGGACAGTTTTTTCCTGAACCCCATCACTCTGCTAAACAAATAATTCCCTCAACACTGTCATATTAATCTTCTCATAGTTCCCACCACCCATCTCCTCCCACTTATGACTGTAATTTTGTTGCTTGTATCATTTGTACCCTATGACTATCATTAAGTGTTGTACCTTATGATTCTTGATGAACGTATCTTTTCTTTTATGTACACTGAGAGCGTATGCATCGAAGACAAATTCCTTGTGTGTCCAATCACACTTGGCCAATAAAGAATTCTATTCTATTCTATTCTATTCTATTCTATTCTATTCTATTCTATTCTATTCTATTCTATTCTATTCTATTCTATTCTATTCTATTCTATTCATTTAACAACCAACTCACTTAAATAACAGAAATTTTGGGCTCCCTTGTGGTTGTGAGTCGAGGGCCACCTGTGTAATTGAATTTTTTAAAAATATCTTTTCTTCTTCATTACTTGCATAAGTGGGCGGGACACATTCCAATTAATTCAGGAAAAGAACTTCCCATAAATACTTAGCTAACCTTTCCTACTGAAACTTTAAATTTATACAGAAAGGGGGAAAAAAAGGGGGTTACACAACTTTGGAGAAATGTGCAGGGGGAGTCCCAAAAGCAACAACGGCTGGTTGGGAACCTGCCGTTGAAGGTTTGCACTTTTAAAAAAAATTGTGTTGCACAACCATCACAACCATTTAAAAAGTGACAGCTGCCCTCCTGTCCTTTTAACCTTCCCATGGATGACTCCGCAGGGTGTTAAAATGAAGGGCACACCTCAAAGTCACAAGCCGTAAAGTTTGCTCTTTGCAAAGGAGAAGAAAAACTCTTGTCTTGTTTAAGAGTTTCCTTCTGTATTAAAGCCACCAGATTAACACAAAACTCAAGACTTCGATCCTACTTCATTGCAGTTAAGCCGGTCTGTTACACCCTTCTCCACCCCGAGGAAGGTGTTCCTTTATTTATTTATTAGTACGATTCTTCAACCTGAAATATTTCTTACCCAGGGTGTACAATAAAATTGCAGAAGGTATAGGTTAAAGGAAGCATGTATTTTCCATGGAGAGGAAGAGGAGGAGACCACGACGGACCTCCTCAAAATCTCCTTGAGATTTTGTTACTGGTTACTCAGAAAGAAAATAAAAAATGTAGTTTCGGAGAAGGTGGGATTTCCTTGTCCAAAACTACGTATGTAAGGTGCTACTAACAAAGCCTGCTGGCTGGGGGATTCTGGGAGATGAAGTCCATTTGTCTTGAGGTTGAAGGAACCCAACTCTAGGGGATGCTGCCATCAAAGCAAAAACACAAACCAGCATCTCCATGGCTTCACACAAGGCCCTCCTATTTCCTCCTTCAAAACTAGAAATAAAACCCAAGCCTAGCTTTTTTATGGTCTTACTTTCACAGAAGGTTCTTAAGAGCTTCCAATACTAAATATTGAACCTGCTGGCTGCAAGCTGAAAAGAAATCCAGCATGATCGTTGAGAGAAACAGAAGGACAAGATAAAAAAAACATCTATATTTTGTGGGTGAGAGAGACTCCGTGGTTCAGCAGAAGGATGATTTACTGGTCAAAATTAACTCAAAGCAAAACATCTGGGGAGAACCTCTGGAACCCCATCAGCATTGACAAAATCCCCATCGATCAATTGCAGAAGGCAGTTTTACTTGGAACAGCTGACATCCTGCTGTGAAAACTTTAAGACCATCAAACATCCACATCTACTGTACCTATCCCAGGTCCAGCTTGAACATCTGTCTGACTGTGCAATGAAATAATAATAATAATAATAATAATAATAATAATTTATTTATAAATTTATAAAATGAAACAGTGAAGAATTTATGGGACTTTCAAATACAGACGGATCGTCATTTGGAACGTAATACGCCAGATATCACAGCTGTCGAAAACCGAAATGTACAATTTATTGACATCGCGGTACCAGGAGATGCCAGAATCAAAGAAAAAAAAAACTGGAAAAAATCATGAAATGTCGCGACCTGGCCATCGAAACTACACAGCTATGGATGAAGCATGTAAGAGTGATATGCATTGTCATCGGGGCAGTTGGTACCATGTCCAAGAATTTTATAAGATACATCAACAAATTGCAGCTTCCTGCAATAACACCAGCAGAACTGCAAAATACTGCGCTACTTGGAACATCGTATATATTAAGAAGGTACTTGGTTGATACCTAGGACGCTGGCAGCAACCCGTATCAACCATTAGCATCAGTCAATGGTATTTGTGACGTATTTTTAAATGTTCAATTGACTGAGTTTCATGTTTAATGAATAAAAGAGATAATAATAATATCTATTTGGGTTAAGAGAGTTCAAACCACCTAATGCCTTCTATTAGGAGTTCCTAAAAATGACCCTATAAAAAGAGCCCAATTTAATCTCCCCTTCTTGCTAAGAACTGCATCCGAAAACAGCTTCCCTCAAGGCGAGGCAGGGAGTCCACGAGAGTTATCCGCTTTGAACCTGGGAAGTTTGCATTCTCTCTTTAGGAAAACCCCCTCTCTTTCGGTCTCCGTTTCTTCCTGCCTCAAAAAAGCAGCAACGGAATTGTGATTCCTGTCGCTCTAAGGCCGATAAGAAGAAGAAGAAGGAGAAAAATAGCCCCTGTTATTAATTAGCGCTGGAGGCAGAACTAATGAACGTAAAACAAGGCGGCCTATTCAACAGACACCTTGGGAGAAGGAAAAGGGGACAGTTCCCACAGTATAGTCGTGGCACGGAGTAAAGTAACCCCCCCACCTCTGCCCACCTCCGCTGACGTGCTTGGGGGCAAAGAAGCAAGCGAGGAATCCATTTCAACTAAGCCCCCCAACCGCCCCCAGCAGCTCCTGGTAGTATACAATGCTTCCTAAAACTTCTCTCTGGGCTGTCCTGAATCTGCACTTAAAAGCCACATTCCTACGGGAGGTACGCGTTCCATAGAAATGTTCAGGATCAAAAGATTTCATTGAAGAAAGACTGTCCCGAAGCAGAGAGGAATGGAGAAGGTTCAAAACTAGTCTGGAGAAAAGAAGAACCAGGGGGTGACATGATACCCCCCCCCCCAGGACATTGTCCACTTCGAAGAGCTGCCACAGGGTCCACCTATTTGCCAAAGCACCAAAAAAGGCAGGACAAGAAACTATGGATGGAAACTCATCAAGGAGAGAAGCAACCTGGAATTAAGGAGAAACTTCCTCACAGTGAGGACAATCAACCAGTGGAACGGTTTCCGGCGATTCAGACTGGGGCTGGTGTGAAGTTCTCCTCCGTTGAAGGCCTCTGGTCACAACAGGGGAGCTTCTCTCACAAGTTATTTTGGAGGGCATCTTGCCTTCTCAACAGCTCCTGGAGTGGAGTTCTGCTACCATTCCCTCTGCTACCAATCTGTGGAATTGGGATCGTAGAAACACCCAGGAGCATAGAAGAGTCCAAAGGCAGATGCATGAATAAATGTCTTAATTTTTTTTTAATTTGATTTATATGAGTCTTCTCCGGAGACTCAGGGCGGCTTACAATGCGTTAAGCAATAGCCTTCATCCTTTTTTGTATATTTATACAAAGTCAGCTTATTGCCCCCCACAAACTGGGTCCTCAATTTACCTACCTTAGAAAGGATGGAAGGCTGAGTCAACCTTGAGCCTGGCGAGATTTGAACTTGCAGTAATTGCAGGCAGCTGGTCTTAATAACAGGGTGCTTTAGACCATTGTACTACCAAGGCTCTTGGTATAAAATGTATTTATTCATATAATAAAGCATATTAACTTTGTACAAAGGCTGTCTTAGTATTCATTATGGGATAGGGGGCACACTGTGTGTGACTACCCTGATCAGAGATCAAGTCTCATGAGGAACAAACGCGAAGAGAGAGAGAGAGAGAGAGAGAGAGAGAGGTGGAAAAGGTTGGAGGGGGTTTTATACTCAGGGTAAGCCCCTCCTTTCCACATAGGGGTGGAGGCACTCTCTGCCTCCACTGGTGTCTATATGACACATGTGCCAATGGCTTGCAAATACTTGACAGTTCCCCTCCAGGAGTTGTGGGTGCTCCATCATTGGAGGTTTTCAAGAAGAGATTGGACAGCCATTTGTCTGGTATAGGGTCTCCTGCTGTGGCAGGGGGTTGGACTGGAAGACCTCCAAGGTCCCTTTCGACTCTATTGTTCTGTTAAAACTGTTTTGTTGGGCCAGATAACTGGATTCACGCGACAAGCAAAGAGTTTGTATCATAAGTAAAAGATAAAGGCTACAGTGGGTTGATCCTTGTTTCTGGTGACTTCAAGGCTACGTCAAAGTTGACTTCTTGGCATCTATGTGTAAGTGGTTAGACGTTGCCTCTAGACATTTCATCCTCACTTTGAGTTCTGGGTGCAATGATTGAGGAGGCTACAACTGGTACATCAAAATACAGTGGTTCCTCCATACTCATTGTTAATTGGTTCTGGGGGCCACAATGACTACCAAAAACAATGAATATCCAACACATTTTCCCCCATAAGGAGTAATGTAGCGAGTCACAAGGCAGCTGACACCAATAAGTTCTAGCTTGTGCATTAAGTACCAAACAAACAATGAGCACCAGGACAAAAATTTCGCATCAGAATAGGGTAGGGTAGGGTAGGGTAGGGTAGGGTAGGGTAGAGTAGAGTAGAGTAGAGTAGAGTAGAGTAGAGTAGAGTAGAATAGAATAGAATAGAATAGAATAGAATAGAATAGAATAGAATAGAATAGAATTCTTTATTGGCCAAGTGTGATTGGACACACAAGGAATTTGTCTTTGGTACATACCCATTGAATGGACTGAAGTACCAAATTTGATGAGTTTCAAAGCAGTTGAGTACCAAGGTACCATTATATATAGAAATATACACTTATCTTTTGCTTATGAATCTTATGTGGCTCTTGATTTACTCATCCAAATATACTGATTTTTGATGCAATGCTGAAATGAAAATCTTTAAAATACTTGTTTATCTGGAACAAATGATCTACTCTTCTTGTAGGCATGGCCAAACAAACCAGGAAACTTCCCTCTGTGGACTGTACTGGTTTGAATTGGGATTGATGGTTTATGATTCTAGATTCTTAGGAGACTACCAACTCCCTGCTAGAAGATAATGCTAACTGAAACTTAAAGAGAGGTTTTCGGGTTTAGTTATAAAGTCAGAACTTGATTTTTGAATTACTGTTAACTACTGTACATTTACGAAGTTTCCTTGGCTAACCATTGACCAAACAGCTCTACTATCCCAATTCAATAGCTCTACAATCCATCTGGGGTTGCAACAATTGATTGATTGCAGTTGGCTTCTGGTCAACACTAGCCAAGATCAGCTCTTTGCTGCCACCTGCTGTGTTTCCCCAAATGTAGCTGGTCTTCAAGGTTGGAAGAGACCAGCATGAACCCAAGGCTAGAGAGTTCACATTGGACGATTCATAATTCTAATTAAATGCGTCAGTGCGTTGGTGCTAGTTACACAGGCAATTCAATTATCCTCTGTTGTAGCAGTGTCAAAACATGCTAGATTAAGCCAACATTATGCATTCTTAATTTAACATGTGTTGGAAGCTTCTTGTATTAAGTCATCTCAAAATCAAATCAAATCAAATCAATCTTCATTATCGCTATAAAACAGCATTTACTGGCTTTGACATAGCTTCTTTTTTTTTCAAGGTTAGTGTATTGGGTGAATCCAGACATTTCATTAGTCAAGAGAGAAGTGGAATTTCAGATTTTAGGAAATAACGTCCAGGAAAGTCTTGGTCTGCCAATGGGTTACACAACACTCTGCATTTAGGAAGGTTTTATTTTAAGTCAGGCCGGTCCTTTCCTCCCTGCAAACTCCGTAACCATTTGGATGGGAATAATATCCTCAGCATTACACAGGTAAATAGCAAGTTTTCAACAACTTTGGACCCTTCCCTGCAATTGGCTGGGAATTTTCCTCCGGTCCTGATTTAGCTGCAAAGCTGTCATCATTCTAATGGACATCTTCAAATGAGCTCTAATGATGCTTTGGCCCCTGGATAACAGGGCTAAAGGCTCATGTTGGGGGGGTCTTCTGGATATCGTTTTAAAGACGTCTCTGGAGATTCTCCATCCTCCAGGTCACGGTTCTCCCAAAGGGGCTTTTTCAAGAGGCAACCGGATTTCCTTGGTTTTTCCTTGAAGACGTTTTGCTTCTCATCCAAGAAGCTTCCTCCATTCTGAACTGAAGAACTGCATTGCAGCCATCTCATTCGCGCAAGAATGGAAATCCAAAAATATCCCATCGGAGGCTACGTTAATTGCAAAGATCATGGACTGTGCAGAAGCAGACAAGCTTACTGGACTTTTGCGAGATAGACAAGAATCGGGGTTATATAGGAGCTGGGACAGGTGGTATGCTTGGCTGAAAAAAAAGAAATCCTAAGAAGAACGAAAATATTAACCTTAATGTGAACGTGGGTAAATATTTATAGGAGCATTGCATGGCAGCTGAGAATTTTTTTTTCTTCTGGATAAACTTTTTTTTTCTTTTAATGAGTTGGTTTAATGGAGGTTTGTACTTTCTCTAGGCAAAAATTGATACTTTAAAACTCTATATGTATTATATTACTCTCTGCAATTCTATCCATATTGTTATACTTTTTTTTCTGTATTTTTTAATAATTTTCAATAAAAAAAAAGGAAATACTTAAAAAAAAAAGAATTTCTTGGATGAGAAATGAAACGTCTTCAATGAAAAATGAGAAAGATTTTTTTTGTTCGCCTCTTGAAAGAAAAAAGCCCTTTGGGAACATCTTAAAGAGCAACTATACATCCATTCTAAAAACGGTCGATCATATAGGCTGGGTAGATTATTCGCCAAGTTGACACAGCACAGTAAGACCCCAAAAATCTAACCAGGATGGACATTAATCAAACTTAACATGTCATGTAAATATGCCGGCTAGGTTTGTACAGGTAGCCCTCGACTTACGACCACAACTGAGCCCAGCATTTATGTTGCTAAGTGAAACATTTGTTAATAGCAATACAGTAGCAACAGCACTTATATATCGCTTCACAGTGCTTTGCAGCCCTCTCTAAGCGGCGTAGAGAGTCAGCCTCTGGCTCCCAACAATCTGGGTCCTCATTTACTGACCTCGGAAGGACGGAAGGCTGAGTCAACCTGGAGCCTGGTGAGATTCGAACTGCCGAATTGCAGGCAGCCGGCAGTCAGCAGAAGGGGCCTGCAGTACTGCACTCTGACCACTGCGCCACTGTGGCTGGTTAAGTCCATTTTGCCCCATATTTATCACATTTCTTATACCACTGTTGTTAAGCAAATCGTTGCAGTTGTTAAATAAGTAACATGGTTGTTAAGCGAATCCGCCTTCCCCATTGACTTTGCTGGTCTGAAAGGCACAAAAGGGGGTCACGTGACCCCCGGGACAGCACAACCGTCATAAGTACACGCCAGTTCCCAAGCTTCCAAATTTTCATCACGTGACCATGGGGATGCTGCAATGGTCACAAGGGTGAGAAATGGTCGTAAGTCCCTTTTTTTCCAGTGCCATTATCATTTTCATCACTAAATGAACTGTTGCAAATTGAGGATTACCCGTACTTGACTTGGTTACATGGATTGTGTGAGCACAGCTAGTGTTCCTCTATTATCTAGCCCAGAGGTGTCAAACTCAAGGCCTGAGTGCTGGATTCGGCCCACTATGTGGTCGGATCCAGCTTGCAATGTGGTCGGATCCAGCCCGTGGGGCCATCCTGGTCTACCTGCGGGGCTTCAGCCCGGTCTACCCAATGGAAAGAGGAAACATGCCAGCAGTTTGGGAAGTGGCGTCAAGCTGCCCATGTCCACCCAGTCGGGAGTGGTGAGTTGCTCCCAGTTCGGACCGATTCACAAGAACCAGTAGTAAAACCGGCGGGAGGCTCCACCCATGGACCCGGATGTCATCAGGAAGTTTCTGCACATGCGCAGAAGTGCACGAGAGAGAGAGAGAGAAGCAAGCACACACGTGCACGGTCCCGTTGCAAACTGGTAGTAAAGGTAAGTAGAACCCACCTCTGCCAGTCGGCCATGCCCAGTGAGTGGCGTCAAGCTGGCCACGCCCACCCAGTTGCCCACCCCCACCCCCTAAGGTCAACCATAGCCCTGATGTGGCCCTCAATGAAATTTGAGTTTATAGGGGTGAAATGCTACCGGTTTGCTCCGGTTCGGGAGAATCGATAGTGATAAAAGCTACCAGCTTGGGCGAACCGGTATTTCTGATGATCAGCTGTGCCGCGCGGTTTAGCTTTGCTAGAAAGCAGGAAATCCTGCTTTCTTAGCGAAGTTAAATCATGCGGCACAGCTGGTCCCCCCTCATTGTTCTACTTACCTTCCCAAGCCTCCTTTTGACGCGCAGTGCGCCAACAAACCGGTAGCAAACTGGTTCAGATTTCACCACTGGTTTGACACCCCTGATCTAGCCAGCACTGACCAGGTTTGAGCTCAACCGTTGCAAAAAACAGGAAGAAGAAGAAACATCCAGCACTTGCCTTATAAATACAGGACTTGGCATTCAGGAAAAACAATTCAATGGTGGCGTTGTCCTTCAGGTAAGAAATGCTCTCAATGTAGAACCTGGAAAACGAAAGAGACAAGTCAAATCAGCTCAGAAAAGAAACACGGCTGAGAAATAAATACAGGAGCCTTGATTCAATTTGTTTTTTTTTATCTGGATGTGAGGGAAAAAAAAAAGCAGAGCCTTTAGGGCTGAAGGAGGGGGAAAAAAAATTCCTTTTTCTTTCTCGGCGATTTGTTATGATTGTCGGCGAGATTTGTGGGTCCCTGAAGACACCATCCGATAGGAAAGGCATTAAAGCTTGTTTTATTTCACAGACGGATTGATAGCTCCATAAATATTTTAGAATTGGGCTTGTTTACTTTTTCCCAGCCGTGGTCCTTCAGGATTTGCACTTCCGAGCGGCGTCAAAACAAAGGATGCATCCTAACCTGAGAAGTTGCGGCTTTTTCGAAGAGGTTTTGGGGGACGAACAAAGGATGGACAATGGATGGGTGTTGGTTGAAAAGGAACAGCATTTTTACAAAATGGGGTGCTGAATTGTTCAAAGGCTGAATTTGTTGTAAGTCGAAGATTACCTGTATCATCATCATCATCTTTTAACAATCCCATAATCCCTTGCGGGGCGGAGTTTGGGCAATTGAATGGAGCCGAGTGTTTACTGGCCGGATGCCCTTCCTGTCGCCAATACGGAGTAACATAAGGTATTAAAAAAAACCCTGCAAGTCTTTCCCAAGGAATCTTTGAATACTTTTTGATTTTTTTTCTTACTCTTGCAATCTTTAATCTCCTTACCAACCCTTCTCCCAACATCTGATTCATCTCAGTTATGTAGCTAGATTTAAACCTTGGGCTCTTCCTAAAAGCTGAGGAGAATGCTCATTACTTTAATGTGTATTTGATCTTCTTAACAAACCGTAGGCCGTTAACCTTCCCCCTTTTATTGATTAAGAACCTGATCGATCAGACCTCTACGCACTCACGCTGGTAATGTTTCTTTACGCTGCAGGACTTCAGTTGAAAATTGCTAATTTATAGAATAAATGGGGCTGTCCTAGAATCTCCCCGTGCACTTCATCACATAGATGGAAATAAAGTGATCGTCCTTCGGAATATCCATCCTCAAACTCACATGTTCCTTAAAGCACTTCTTGCAATATTTATCTCACTAATAACACTCAACAAAAGAAGGAAGGCAGACAAAGGCATTCGAATTAAAACGTTCTTTGGCCTGGGTGACATCCTGGATGGACAGAGAAGACATTTTAATTATGATATCTAAGGATTAGGATGAACATGATGAATATGGAAAAGCAAGGACATCAGCTTGGCAGTCAAATGTAGGTAAATCTATTCTATTTTGTTCCCTGGCACTACCTGTAGTTGTGGGAATGAGAACTTTAAGAGCCCTGGAGGCGCAGTGGTGAGAATGCAGTATTGCAGGCTAACTCACTGCTCACTGCCAGCAGTTCGATCCTGACCAGCTCAAGGTTGACTCAGCCTTCCGTCCTCCTAAGGTGGGTAAAATGAGGATCCAGATACAGAGTTAGCCTCTTGGGGGCAAGAAGCTGACTCCGTAAACTGCTTAAATAGGGCTGCAAAACACTGTGAAGCAGTATATAAGTCTAAGGGCTATTGCCATTATCCTTCCTTCCTTCCTTCCTTCCTTCCTTCCTTCCTTCCTTCCTTCCTTCCTTCCTTCCTCCCTCCCTCCCTTCCCTTCCCTTCCCTTCCCCTTCCTTCCTTCCTTCCTTCCTTCCTTCCTTCCTTCCTTCCTTCCTTCCTTCCTTCCTTCCTTCCTAACTCTGCCCACTGCCAGCAGTTCGATCCTGATCAGCTCAAGATTGTCTCAGCCTTCCATCCTTCCGAGGTGGGTAAAATGAGGACCCAGATTGTTGGGGACAAGAAGCTGACTCTGTAAACCCCTTAGACAGGGCTGTAAAGCACTGTGAAGCGGTATATAAGTGCTAATTGCTATTTAAAAAGAAAGACAGGAAGAAAACCGACTCGTTTGAGCTGTGACTCTGGAGAAGGCGCCTGCGTGTTCCTTGGGTGACTAACAAGGAAGTATCGGAGCACAATTCACAGGAAGGCAAAAATCACAAAACTGTATCTGACTTATTTTGGCCACCTCATGCAGGGAAATTCATTGGAGAAAGCAATTATGTTGGGAAGAGGTAGCAGTAAAAGGAAACCAGACCACGATGGCTGGACACCATCAAATCTGACACCAGACGGACCATAGAACAACTCAAAGAAGTGTGCAATATTGAAAAACGTGGCCCCTACACAACGACTGAAAGAAAACCCCATTTTGCTTTGAGAAAGAGTCTTGATGCCAATTTCCTAAAAGGAAGAATTATGATGTCTAAGAGTCCATTTGCCCGAATTATGCAGGGTGTGGCTAACGATAAAGGAAGTTAATGATCTATAGAGGGAAGCGAAAAATGAAAAATATATACTCCTCTTTGGATTGTGGATTTTCCAGCCGTATTCAATATTGGCCAGTCTGAAGGCAGAAGACTGGATGAGGTGAAGAAACTACTAAAATGTTCTTCCTTGCAAGAGAATATATGGTGAAAGGAAGAAAATGCTTCTGAGAAACAGCAGAGGGCAGTATTGCACTTCTTAAAATTCTGAGACTTTTTGAAAAACATGGGATTTCTAGAAATAAAAGACCAGGAAGTGATTGCAAAAATTAAAAAAAAGAAAAGAAAAAATAAATTGGTATAACACTCTCTCCTCCTCACCCTTCTCTCTCAGCTTTGTTCAAAACGTTGGAATAAGTTCGAATGATGGAGCTTTACTGAAGATGTCTACTATTTCATTAAAATCCCCCAAATATCAGGTTTCCTCCAAGGTTAGGCCATTCAATACCCACCAAATATTTTGGACGCAGTTCCCTCGCTTCTGCCATGTTGGGTGTTACGTTAAACTGAATCTGTTAGAAATGTCTCTAAGTCTTACGGCACTTTGGATGCAAAATAGAGAGTCACTTTCGTGTAATAATGAAGCGGCTCGTCTAGAAACCAGGAGACGTGAGTTCTAGTTGCTCCCTAGGAACAAAAGCTGGCTGGGCCAATCACCAGGAGACGGTGAGTTCTAGTCCTGCCTTAGTCATGAAAGCCAGCTGGGTGACTTTGGGCCAATCACTAGGAGATGGTGACTTCTACTTCCTTCCTTCCTTCCTTCCTTCCTTCCTTCCTTCCTTCCTTCCTTCCTTCCTTCCTTCTTTTCTTTCTTTTTCTCTCCCTCCCTCTTTTACATTGAATGCTTTTGATTCTGTTGTTATTCTTTTATGCTGTTATCCTTCCTTCCTTCCTTCCTTTCCTTCTTTTTCTCTCCCTCCCTCTTTCTCGTTTACATTTGTTGGATGTTTTTGATTCTCCTACTATGTGGACACCTCAACTGTCCTTTCCTTTCCTTTCCTTTTTGTGTTTACTGTGTCTTAGAACCCATTTCTGTGGTTGTGACTCTTCTCACTTACACACCAGTGATTAAAGGAGGGTCTTATCCATTTCATGTAGAACTCTTTCCAAACCAGGGATCTGCTATGACGATGACAAAACTATCAGCAGAGTTGGGATTTAAAAAAATAAAAATCACCTCTCTCTTTACAAAACAGATAAAAAGCGTGCGAGGACTTTTGTGATGAATCCTAGTCGGTAGTCAACATCTGATGTTCAATGAGGCCTCAGGGCAACAGATGAAATAATAAAATCCATGAATAAGATGATTTGGAAAGATGACTTGTCAAAAAACCTCACCTGACACAGAAGTATAAAACAACCAATCCAGATTTTTTGGGGAAATCATGTTCCAGCACCCGGCGGTCCAACTGAAGCCAGTTCAAATGGCCCCTGGTTAAACAACAGACACACAGAGAAAAGGGGATTAGAATATTAAACCATTTTATGTCATTTTATATCATTGCATTGCCTTGACCAAAGTCACCTTGTAAGGGAAGATGGACAGCATAAAAATTGAATGAATGAATGAATGAATGAATGAATGAATGAATCAATCAATCAATCAATCAATCAATAAGCTGACTTTGTATAAATATATGAAAGTATGAAGCTATTGCTTAACGCATTGTAAGCCACCCTGCCGGAGAAGGGCGGCATATAAATCAAATTAAAAAAAAATGAATGAATGAATGAATGAATGAATGAATGAATGAATGAACGAACCAACCAACCAATCGTGTTACTTCTACTCTGCCACTCCTACAGGAATTTAAGCATAGCTAGTTCTTTCCTCCACTATTTTTAAATCTTTGGTTTAAAAATTAAACCAAAGATTAAATTAATTAATTAAACCTTCTGAGGAACGTTAGATTGAGAGACAGTGACTAACCCCAAAGCCGGTGAGATGTCTCCTTGAATGAGGACTTGAACTGGGGTCTCCTTAGACTTAGTCAAACACCTCAATCGTTACTATCCCCTGCCTCTCTAACGAACACTTCATCCGGTTCAGCTTCACTAACCTAAACATTTCCAGGTGTGTGGGACCCCAACTCTCATACTTCTGAGACACCGGGGTTAAGAACCATGGGAGTTGAAGATCCACACATCAAGAGGGTCTGAGAGGGAAAGGAAAACTGGTTTGCAACGGTCAAGCATAAGAAGTTCAAGAAGAATGAAATCCCAGGGCTCTTGAGGGATAAACGTTGTAGACACTTGGGGATAGCTGTGGTATCACTTCAAGCTCAGATGTTTAACACAGAAAGTTCAACCTGTCCAGGCAAGAACTGGAGATGGAGAAGGAGAAAATGGTGAGGAGAAGAGATAAGAGCCGGGGTCCTTCTTTGCTCTCCTGACCACCCTTTGTGGGACGCGATAATTGAAAGTCTGCCGGTTTTATTTATTAAACACTGTTAATGTCAGGAGTTTATACGAGGTCTGGAAGATTCCTCCGCAGGCTAAAACATGGCCAAACAACGTCTCAGACATTTTATTTGCCACTCGGTATGTCTGGAACAGCCTTGCAAATAAACTCTGTCAAACTGGCTTTTGAGAGCTTTGGGAAAACACAGCTGCTCCTCTCTTGCACGCTCGTTCACACTCTGAGTAAGCAGCAGTTACTACGGGCTGCTGCTCCCAGAGATGCTCTCTGGAGGCATTTCTTTTGATTAAGCTGGAAGTAGCTCTTGGATGGCGTAGAGCAGTGTTTCTCAACCTTGGAAGCTTGAAGATGGGTGGACTTCAACTCCCAGAATCCCCCAGCCAGCAGCGGCTGGGGATTCTGGGAGTTGAAGTCCACCCATCTTCAAGCTTCCAAGGTTGAGAAACACTGGCGTAGAGAGTTTGGGTGGGTTCTCGACTTTTGATGTTCTCAAGGCCCTTCTGATCCCACCCTCAAAGAAACCAGATCCGGCCACTCTGCAAATGATACTCCCACTTTGGCTGAAAAGGACAGTGATGTGTTTGCAGATATTGGGCATTTTATCGTTTATGATCAATTTTACAACTTAAAAAAACAAAACAAAATGGCAACAATTACCTTGACAATTATCCGGTTAATGTAAAATACCAAGTGGGGGGAATCACTACGGCTGAAACAAGCTCACAAAAGAGGGGGGATCTTCTTATAAGATCGACCCCCAAAATATGAACAAACAATGAGAGAGAGAGAGGGGGGGGGAGAATGACAGACAGACAATGACAGAATAACAGAATTGGAAGGGACCTTTGAGGTCGTCTAGTCCAACCCCCTGCCCAAGCAGGAGAAAATGGTTGTCCAACCTCTTAAAAACCTCCAGTGTTGGAGCACCTACAACTTCTGGAGGCAAGTCGTTCCACTGATTTAATTGTTCTAATAGCAAGCAAGATCATTTGATTTTGGCTCCTAAACTTCATCAGAGTCTGCTTCAGCTTGGACTAATGGAAAAATCTCCAATGAGATACTTTCCTTATTTCTCCACTGTCTGTTAGATGTCTCCCTCCCCCGCCAGTAATTCCATTTAGATTATTTCCATGTTGAATCGACATCTTTGACGCTACTGGTTGGGAAACCCTCTGTTCAAAGTAGAATAGTGACTCTTAGAAGGAGAGCGCTTGGCACGGATTTGGCCATGGGTTACAAGATTAGAGATCTGTCCAACCCAGTAAGGCCTCTACAGTTTCATGTAGCCATGTGGCCAAAGTCCCTTTAAAGAAATGAAACCAATATTATTATTTTTTGCAATGTTTCATCTTTGTCTTGGACTATCATCAGAATAAGCACTATGCTGCTTGGAGTCAGAAATTGGGATGAATTTAGTGTATGGATTGTCCTTTGCTCCTGGGTGAGATAGGCTGTTGTAAAAATGGCATTAGAGAGAGAGATGCACAACATATATGCTAGATGGTCCTTCTTCTTGGCATCTTCTCCATCTTATCAAGTGGAGTTGGGTCTAGGACCCAAGCATCAACAGGTAATTCGGAAGGTGAGCAGATCTAGTTGACCCTGACACAAAAGATAGAATAGCAAGAGTTGGAAGGGACATTGGAGGTCTTCTAATCCAACCCTCAGCTCAAGCAGGAGACCCTCTACCACAGAGGTCTTCAAACTTGGCTGCTTTAAGACTTGTGGACTTTAACTCCCAGACTTGAACTGAGCATACCTCAAAGGGGATCTTGGCTCCCTCTAGGAATTCTGGGAGTTGAAGTCCACAAGTCTTCAAGCTGCCAAGTTTGAGGACTCCTGGACTCTACCATTTCACATAAATGGTTGTCCAGTCTCTTCTTAAAAACCTCAGATGATGGAGCACCCACAACTTCTGAAGGCAAGCTATTCCCTTGGTTGATCGGTCTCAGGGTTAGGAAGGTTCTCCTTAGTTCTAGGTTGAAGAACATCGTAGAAGGTACTCGTGATGTCAGTACAGAGTCACGTTTGTCTGGGAATACTTATGCCATTATTTGTTCTACGCATACGACTATCTGAATCTTCTGGAGTTCTAGAACTTTTGATAACCCGATGTAGTTGCTGAAACAAAATAGCTGAGATGTTTTTGTTCATGCGAAAAACACCCATTTTTTTTCAAAAACACAACTCCTGAGTGGGCTTTAACTGTGCCGTATAATCATCCAAAGCGGAGATCTTCCAGAAGATCAAGAGGATATAAATATTTATGGAACTAAACACATAAACATGAGCAAAGGTGAGCAGGCTGACAAGGATAATTCTTGAAGGATTAACTTGATTTCTTCGGTGCTCCAATTTTAAGCATGCTGGATTTAACACCGGCGTACGCTTTCTCTGCTCCTCTCCATACAAGTAGCATAAAAGTCAGTTCTGTTGTACATCGAAGAACTTTTCAAAAGTCTGTGACAATTTAATTTTGGCCACCCTAGATGAAGGGATGGCTCTCCATGATCAAAATTAAGCCCCCGGTGGAAACCCTGTTCCTATCAGACTATTTTGCGAGTCTGATATCCTGGGCTAGGGAAGTTAATAAATGGAAATCCTTCATACAAGTAATTTTTAACTCCCGTAAATTACTCTTGCAAACTTTTCCTCCAGAGCTGAAGAATCACCTTTATGTGGTTTAGAATAGCAGAAAGCAGCATGTTACTCATTTCCTTTCAACACAAGCTAAACCAGGGGTCTGCAACCTTAAACACTCAAAGAGCCATTTGGACACATTTCCCACAGAAAAGAAAACACCGGGAGCCACAAAACCTGAGTGGGCGTGGCCAACTTGACGTCACTCACTCCCACCCAGTCACATGACTGTCTCTCTCTGTCTCTGTCTCTGTTTCTGGTGTGTGTCTCTTTCTCTTTTCCTCTCTCTCTGTCTGTCTCTGTCTCTCTGTCTGTCTGTCTGTCTCTCTCTCTCTCTGTGTCTCTTTCTGTCTCTGTTTCTGGTGTATCTCTCTCTCTCTCTCTCTTTCCCTCTCTCTCTCTCTCTCTCTGTCTCTGTCTCTCTCTGCCTCTCTGTCTGTCTCTGTCTCTGTGTCTCTCTCTCTCCCTCCCTCTCTCTCTGTCTCTCTGTCTCTGTCTCTCTGTCTGTCTGTCTGTCTGTCTCTCTCTCTCTGTCTCTTTCTGTCTCTGTTTCTGGTGTCTCTCTCTCTCTCTTTCCCCCCTCTCTGTCTCTGTCTCTCTCTGTCTCTCTGTCTCTCTCTGTCTCTGTCTCTGTCTCTGCCTCTCTCTCTGTCTGTCTCTTGCTGCCCTACTGCAGCATGAAACGGCGGGTGGCTGCTTCCAGCCTTGGTTAGTGCTTGACGCGCGACCTGCTCTCCGTCCCGAGACACTGGCCCGCCCCGCACTGCAGCCAACACCGCTTCTGTTGCTGGGGGCGAGTGGGGAGGGTCACATTGTAGCTCCACGTCGTAATGGGCACCAGGAGGAGGAAGGGACCCCATCTCCCCCATGGTGAAGCACGCTTTCACTGTGTGGGCAGGCCATGGAGGCGGCAGCAGCAGCGGCATCGGGAGCCACAGCAGAGGGCTGAAAGGGCCACATGCGGCTCCAGAGCCATGGGTTGCTGACACCTGGGCTAAACCAACAATTCCAATTCTGGTAGCCTCTTGATGTTGGAGGAGAAACAGCTAGGCAGCAGGACACCAAACTTAGGAAGTTGTAACATCAGGAGTACCTTTTTCTGATGAACTAATTTTATTTTTTTAAAAAAGGCCTTTTCACGAAGGTCTTGAGCTACATGAAAATAGATGCCTTTTAATAAAAGCTGCGGGTTTAGAAAATGGGACAATGAATCAAGCTGAAAGTCAATTGGAACCGAATTAATAGATGTGGGTTTAGATGTTTTAAAATCAACATTTGTCTTTTTAACCTGGGTAAGTAAATTTAGTCTCCTTCAAGTCACGGTGGATTCCTAGGGATTTCATGAATATGGTTTCCTTGGCAACAGGACAGAAGTGGTCTCACACTGTCTTCCTTTGACTTATTTTTATGACTTTCCAGAGTTATAGCCTTATCATTTCTATCCAGGTATTATCCTGGTTAGTTTCTGAACCAACCAAGGTCAGCCAGATGTGGTGACCTTCTGAATCCAGAAGATTTAAGGCAACAATATTTTTCTTGTTTACAAAATTCTGTAGCACACCCAGAACCACTAAGGTTACTATGACTTCTCTAATTGCTTGCACAACAGTCTATAAGTGTGCTTCTGTGCCTTTAACACTTTCTGTCTCTTACGCATACTGAAAATTTTAGCCTCAACCTCCAATCAGCTCTATCTATCTATCTATCTATCTATCTATCTATCTATCTATCTACCTATCTATCATCTATCTATCCATCCATCCATCCACGTCTCTCTCTCATCTCTCTCTCTCTCATCTATCTCTCATCTATCTCTCATCTATCTATCTATCTATCTATCTATCTATCTATCTATCCATCCATCCATCCATCCATGTCTCTCTCATCTCTCTCTCATTTGTCTGTCTGTCTGTCTGTCTGTCTGTCTGTCTGTCTGTCTACTGTATCTATCTATCTATCTATCTATCTATCTATCTATCTATCTATCTATCTATCATCTATCTCATTTCTATTTACTGTTTGTATCTATCTATCTATTGTTTATTATCTATCTATCAATTTATCTATCTATCCCTCTATCTACCATCCATCCATCCATTCATCCTCATGGCTTCCTGCTTCCCATTTCTAAAGCTTCCCCAGGCAGTTTCTGCAAAAGGAATTAAAACACTCCAAATAATCCCTATATAGCAGTGGTGGGTTGCTACTGCTTCGCACAGGATTGGGCGAACTGGTAGCGGTGGCAGCGGGAGGCTCCGCCCACCTGCCCGGATGCTTCTGTGCACCCCTGCTTCTGTGCTCTGCCCAGATGCTTCGTGTGCCCTGCGCACAGGAGCGAACTGGTAGCGATGGGATTTGGAACTCTCCCCTGATCTATAGTCTCTTTTTTTTAAAATAAAAAATGCATAATAATAAACAAAGAAGATCAACTGCACTTGAAAGGAGGCCAGATTTAGACTCCTCTCCGAGAGCAAAGACTATTTTTCTGGCTTTCTAAAGCAGCGTTTTCATGCTGCGTATCCAGCAAGTTTATCGATCCGCAATAAACACGCTTCCGTGGGTGTTTCTTGCTAATAATCTTCTAATATAATTAGGAATCTGTTGCATGTGCAGGAACAATGAGATTCCATCTGCCTGGTTGTTTCCCCCCACAGAGGATATAAATCTTCCCCCTTTAATTGGCCTGGGTCCCTTCTCGAGCTCTTCAAATCTGCCACAGGTCACTGGCTCTCCCCTCAAGACAGCTGAAGGCAGAACTGCTTCTCCAGAACATCTCTGATCCTTCTCCTGAGTGACAGGGAGACCTAATTGATGAATGGACTCCACAGTTTAATAGACTGCTTCCAGGAATTCCAATTTTTCACTAGCAGGTGTGTGTGGACGCAAACAAAACCTGTGCACGGATACATACACCCAATTATTCTATTAAGGGGCTCCTTGGTGGTTTCCTTGCAGATGTTTCATGACCCAACTAGATAACATAATCAGTGCTAGAAGGGAGGGGGATTTGCAGAGAGGAGGAAGAGGAAGAGGAGAAGGAGGACTGTGGGGGTCCTTGGTGCTCTCTGAGTTTGCTCAGAGAGCACCAAGGAACCTTCAGGTCAACCCTGAGCTAAAAATATTCTCTAATTATTCTATTGTTTTATATCAGTTATTTCTGAGTTCTGGTTTTATTCTTGAGAATCAACATCTACTGTGTAAGGCCGAACCTTAGGAATCAGCAAAATTTTGCCACGGACAAAATCAAGTTAAGGGTTTTGAGGCTGCTAATTACATATTGATTATTTTCCAGCTGTTTTTGTTCTATTTGCCACTTGATAAATGACTAACTAGAGAGGCTTTCACTCATGAAGAGCCCACTTTGCAAAGAGAAGACAAAGAGAGAGAGAGAGACAATTATCTTAAAAAGGAAATAGGTTTTTTTTTTTTTTTAGTATAGCCATTTAAAGTCATTTTTCATATTCCCCATTTAGCTATACAGGTAGTCCTGGACTTACGACCACAACTGAGCCCAAAATTTATGTTGCTCAGTGAGAAATTTGTTAAGCAAGGTTTGCTCCGTTTTACAAATTTTCTTGCCACGGCTGTTAAGGGAATCACTGCGGTTGTTAGAATTAGTCACAGGGTTGTGAGGTGAATCTGGCTTCCTCGGTGAAGGTCGCAAAAGGGGATCACGTGTCCGTCATAAATATGAGTCAGTGGCCAAGCGTCTGAGGACTACTTGAGTGCTGTGGTGAAGTATAGACACACGTAAAATTTCAGTACTTTTAATTGAAATACGATGTTCGTGGTTGCAGGAAAAATTTAAAATGGAGAACAACTTCCCACCTCTGTCCCGTAGTATCTTGGTTTTTTAACTTACTTAATTTTGGTTTTTTTTTAATATCGTTTATTTATTCAATTTCTATAGTGCTTTAATGTTTGTACCTCTCTCTTTATGAAGTTTCTGAGCCACCCAGCATCTCTGTTAGTGAGAGGGTGGCCTATACATTTCATAAATACCAAATAAAATAAAAATCTATGCAGATTTCTTCAAAGATGGGCATTATTTTGTTCCACCGAGCACCAAAAGACAACTGGAGTTTCATGGTTTTGTTTTTTTTTCCCTTTGAAAACATTTTGCTTCTCATCCAAGATGCTTCTTCAGTTCTGGCTGAACGGTGAGGAATTGCAGTCATCTGGTTATTAGCACTCTGAATATGAATGACAAAGCATATAAATCCTTCTATTTTCCACTATTCAGCCAGAACTGAAGAAGCTTCTTGGATGAGAAGAGAAACACTTTCAAGGGAAAGAAAAAAAGAAAGTCCAGGTGCCTTTTGGAAAAAGCACCTTTGGGTGCTCTGTGGAGCAAAATCATGCCCATCCCTGAAGAAATCTGTACGGATTTTTTATTTTATTTGGTTTTTATTAAATGTATAGGTCACCATCTCACTAACCAAAAGATTCTGGGTGGCTCAGAAACATCCTAGATAAGAGAGTCCAGCTTTCTAAGATGATTAAGCAGCATATAGATTTAATGCCAGAAATATTTTTGTTAGTTATAATACCAGAAAGTTATGACAAAGGGACTATATATTTAATGTTACATGTATTGACAGCAGCGAGAATAATATTTGCACAACACTGAAAAAATGGGAACACCCTACCAGATGAAAATACAATTCAGAAAATATTGGATTGCGCAGAGATGGATAGATAAGATAAAATATAAGATATTTTATAATATAAGATAAATGAAAATATAAGATAAAGGAGATACAGAGTATTATTCAACGTGGAATAGGTTTTATCAATGGTTAGAGATAAGAGGTAGAAATTAGATGAAGAAAGAGCATTGTTATGTTTGAGTAAAATATGAATGTTGTTTATAACTAAGTTTGCTAATACGATTGATACGATCATAAATAAGCTAATGCAATTATAAATATGGTTATCATCAGGGGTGGCTTCTAAATTTTTTTTACTACCGGTTCTGTGGGCGTGGCTTATTTTGTGGGGGTGGCTTGGAGGTCATGTGACTAGGTGGGCGTAGCTAGCTGGTCAGAGTCATTTCTGGAAGGTCCTCGCACTTACAACCCGACTCATTTGTTTGCTTTTAACACTGATCAGCTGTAGGGCGGCCCTTTGAAGCCCCGCGGCAAGAGTTTAAACAGTTTTTTTCCCTCTGGTCATCAGCTGGGACTCAGGAGGCAGCAATAGATTGGGGGTGGGATCAAATAAAAGGTAAGAATAATGTGGGGGGTGGTGGAAGGGCGGGGGGGGGAGAACCAGTTCGGTGACATCATATCGTCACTGCTACCGGTTCAGCCGAACCGGACTGAACCAGGAGGAACCCACCACTGGTTCTAATCATTATCTGTACTACTAATATTACTATCAGTATATTTGTTACTTCATTTTTTTCCCCTTTTCCGGACAACACACTTTATTCAAAATACATATATATATATATATAAATTAAAAAAAGAACTTGATTTACAAAAACAACCCAAGAAAGTTCAGGTGCCTTTTGGAAAAAGCATCTTTGAGGACAACCCTGATTGAGAATCTCCAGAGACATTAATCCACGGAGCAATTTTTTCCAGAAAGCAAACCCTTCCTTGATCTTCCAAACGGTTGGCCCTTCGGACACTTACGTCTCATCAGTGAAGGCAATTCCGAAATATTCCTTTTCCTTCAGATTGAAGTGGGACGCTACCAGATCTAGCAGCTCCTTGGATAAAAGCTTGGGCTGAAAGAGAGAGACAACAAAGAACACGCTCAACAGATAGCAGCATGATGGGGAAGGGGGGAGAGGTTTAAACAAGGGATGGGGAGGGACTCGTGTCTTCTGGTGGGTCAATCAACAGGACATGCTCACAGTGACAGCGACATTGGCCAGAGCTGATGACACAGATTGGTTTGAGCCAGGCCCCCCCAGAGACATTCATCGATCGCAATGCTTGAGCCATGCACCTCACAATGCCTGGTGTTTCCCATCCTTCGAGAAGCCTTCAAAATGACATTTGGTTTTCTACCGTTAAGCCTGTGCACGCACGGACACATGCACATGTGATATGAAGTGTAAGAGGCGTGACGGAGAGAGCCAGCTGATCTTCTCCCACAAAAATTAGTAACCTCCTGAACGACAAACGTCCACCGATGTTAGTAAATGGAGAAACTCCTAAAGCTAGGCGGGGCATTACCAACCCATGACACCTTCACGTCTCAAAAATCATAATTTCCCCCCACAAATAGCTTTTTAATCTGTCTGCACAGTCATTTATATCAGGCTGGGTTGACTAGGTGGATCACCAAATAAATGGTGATCCCAAATGATGCTAAGAATCAAGTATGTTTCAATACTTGTTTGTGGACTAACTCAGTTTTGGGCTATGAGTTGAAGAGGTGACCTTCAAAGACATCACCTCAATTCAGACCTTCTTCCTGCCTTGCCCTCCTCATTCCATCTTGGTGCCTCCAAGTGGCGATTGAAGTGGGTTGACTTGATTTGGTTGGCCTCCAGAGTGGAAAAAGGCCTCTACATTCCCAGGAGCCTGTTTTAAATTAGGAGGGGACCCAGTTTCAAATCAGGGCTTCGCTTCAGAGAGGCTCTGGGATGGAAGCTTTGTCCAACTAGGTGTCCCAAAGGTGCTTTTTCAAGAGGCACCTGGACTTTCTGGTTTTTCTTTGAAGACATTTCGCTTCTCAGCCAAGAAGCTTCTTCAGCTCTTGAAGACCTCCCTTTGAAGAAGAAGCTGAAGAAGCTTCAGAGCTGAAGAAGCTTCTTGCCTGAGAAGCAAAACGTCTTCAAAGAAAAACCAGAAAGTCCAGTTGCCTCTTGAAAAAAGTACCTTTGGGACAACCATGACCTGGATGACGGAGAATCTCCGTAGACATGTCCAACCAGGTGTTCCTTTGAAGCCTCATATGGCCTCCATGAGTAAGCAATCTGTTTTGGATGATTGCTATTCCCTTGGAGAAACCCAACTATTCCAGGGAAAGCTGCTGAAGAGAAGAAGGACTACTGAGGCAAAATATTTGGAAGACGGCCTTCACTTGCTAGGGTGACTTTTCTTGAATACTTGAACAAGTTCACATCAATGCATTTTTATTTGATGGAGACGCTAAGTAGATAATTGTAGAATGGGAATAACTTGCCCAAATGCATCCCCAATGAGGTATGTTGAGCTACAATTCCCACACAAGGCAGAGAAACTGGAGATAGAAAAGTCCACTTGTAGACTATCTTCACTTTACCAAAACTTTACTCACAAGGAACGGACCTGGTTCTTGAAACAGAGCAGTCTGGTTTTCTTAAGAGATAGAGAATCCACCACTATCATCACCGTGACTTTCACTAGTCTAGCTCTACCACAGGAATACACAACTGATGTTCTCAAAGGCAAGGCAGCTTCCTTGAGCTAGTACACCTGTATGACAATGGCAAGGGATTGTGAGATTTGCAGTCCAAAACTACCAGCTTGCTTACCGTAGCTCCCCAGTGCGTAAGTGAACTGCAATACAAAAATTGTGTACAGTTACTGTGAGCAGATCTGCAACCAACCATGACCTACAACGTCCGCAATGAAGTCAGATGGTTCTCGTCGACCAATCAGGATAGATTTTGAAAATATGTGAGCGTCCTCTCCATGTCTAAAGGAAACTACCTTCTGACAGTTACTGCATGAGTTAGTTAGGAAGAAGAAAAGCGCGGTTAGCTGAAGGGTTAAGTTATTTGAAGAACTTCCTGGTTGGTAATTCAACGTTAACTGCGGCGGTCTTGTAGATACTTACCGCCGATCATTAAATTAGGACAGACTTTTAACTAAAGACACAAAGGAGTCTAGTCACCAGTTGTCATCACTGTGCAAAAATAAACTCTTTCTTGAGTTGACTTGGCAACTCAATGATGGAAATACCTTCTCCCTGTCTTCTGTAGGAATGTCCCTTTGATTTCCCAGGCTAACGTCTAGATACAGGAAGTCCTTGACTTACAACTGTGCGTTTAGTGGCCATTCAAAGTTATAACAGCACTCAAAGAGTGACTCAGGACCGTTTTTTACACTTACGACCATTGAAGGATCCCCATGGTCATGTGATCAAGATCTTTTGGCAACTGTTTTTTTATTTATGACTTGTGTCCCAAGGTCACATGATCCCCTTTTGAGAAACTTCTGACAAGCCAAGTCAAGGAGGAAGCTGGATCCAAATAACAACCATGTTATTAACTTAACACTTGCAGGGATTCGCTTAACCACGATGGCAAGAAAGGTTCTAAAATGGGGTAAAACACATTTTTAATGAACATTTCACTTAGCAACATAAACTTTGGGTTCAGCTGCGGTCGTAACTCAAGGTCTTCCCGTATTAAGGAAGAATCATCTCTATACGATGCTGGAGAGGTTGCAGCTACTGTGACGTGTTAGGACCTCGCAATCCAGGAGCAGCAGCTGCCTGGAGAAATGTGGCGCCTCCCGGGATCATCACAAACCAAACCAGTGCAAAGTACAGAAGCTACAACGGCCGTAAGCGTGAGAAACGGCCATGGGTCACTGTTTTCAGCGCCGTTGTAACTTTCAACGGTCATTAAACGAACCGTTGCAAGTGGAGGACTACCTGTATAAGCAAGGAGAGCCCAGTCTAAAGGGGTTTGGAGAAGAACAATAGATGGGTGGGAGCCAGGTTAATATAGTGTCTGGAGGAGAATTAAGACCACAGAGTTAAATTCTGCGGGTCGTATGGCCCAAGCTTCACTCTGAGTCTTCTTTGCAAATGTTGAAAGTCGTTGGGCTCCTGATTTAAGGATTTCTGCTAGGACTGATTTGCGTTTTTAGAGACTTTATTTGCTGGACCAACAAGACTGACTTCTCCTCCTGTTTCTCTTCCAGAATCAGTACAGCTTTCTACTCCCGCTGTTTTACAAGGGCGAGGGGAGCCACCTGGCCAAAGAAAAGGTTTATGGGGGAATAAACCACCTGCTTTTTAAGCGGCACCCACCGAATTCCTCTTATCCTGAAAGACCCGGACAACAAACAATTCTCAGCTGTTAATTAGCTCTATTTTAATGCCTGCTTGGAATTGCTTTGTGAGCAGAGCTGTGGGCCTTGGTTCGCAAGACCAGAATTGGGAACAAAGTAATATGGTGACCAGAAGAGTTTACAAGTAAGTATAGCCAGTCCAAGCCCTGTTTCTCCCTTCCCTTCCCTCCCTTTTCCTTCTCTCCTTTATCCTTCCTTCCCCTCACCTTCCTTCCTCCCTCCCTCCCTCCCTTTCACAAATCCCACTCCCTTACAGCACTGATGATGTTCCCTAGTTGGGTCATGAAACGTCTGCAAGAAAACCACCAAGCCCAGGCAGCAACAAGGTCCCCAAAGTCCTTCCTTCCTTCCTTCCTTCCTTCCTTCCTTCCTTCCTTCCTTCCTTCCTTCCTTCCTTCCTCCTCCCTCCCTCCCTCCCTCTTGTCTCTTTCTCTATTTATCCACCCATCATCTCTCTCTCACTGTCATTTTATTTGTATCCTATGACTATCATTAAATGTTGTACCTTATGATTCTTGACAAATGTATCTTTTCTTTTTATGTACACTGAGAGCGTATGCACCAAAGACAAATTCCTTGTGTGTCCAATCACACTTGGCCAATAAAGAGTTCTATTCTATTTCTGTTCTATCTCTCTCTCATCTATCATGTACACGGTTACTAAGTTCCTTCCTTCCTCCCTCCCTTTCTCTATTTATTCAATCATCCATCCATCCATCCCTCCATCCATCCATCTCTCCATCCATCTATCATCTCTCTCTCATCTATCATGTACACAGTTATTATGTTCCTTCCTTCCTTCCTTCCTTCCTTCCTTCCTTCCTTCCTTCCTTCCTTCCTTCCTTCCTCCCCCCCCCTCGTTCCAAATTTGTATAATGACTTTGATCAGAAGCTAAAGGAGACTTCAGGGGAGAGATGACTACATTCTTGATCTTGGAGTCCTATGAGGTCCACAGTCCTCCTGAACCCACCAGCGAAGGTGGCCTATTCAGAAGCGACCCAGAATTGGAGAGCTCTTTTTCCATCATAGACCACCATAACAACTTCTAGATGCTTAGGAGGACCAAGATACCAGAAGACAGAGGACTTCAGCATCCATCTCTCTCTCCCCATGAGATAGCCTTGATGTTTCCTCACAAGGAAGAGCATAATATGCCCCAGAGTTTGCCAGAACAACCAGGAAAAAAGTGAACCATCACCGTAATAATAACATTGTTACCTGTGTAGCTTTGCTAAATTTCTTCCTCTTGACAGACAGGATTACTTTTAGTAAGGGAGAACATGATCTACATCAGAGGTCTTCAAACTTGGCAGCTTTAAGACTTGTGGACTTCAACTCCCAGAATTCTCTAGTTGAAGTCCACAAGTCTTAAAGCTGCCAAATTTGAAGACCTCTGATCTACATAGTTGGTCTTGGGCAGGTAGAAGACAGGAGGTCCTTACACCATTTCCAGCTGGACCACAACACAACACAACACAACACAACACAACACTACACTTGGCTTTTGCCTGCTACTTTTTTTTAGAGACTTGTAGTTGATTCCTGCATTGCATGGCAGTTTTCCTTTCATTCCTAATCTTCCAGATGTATACTGAGTGGAGACCATTTTCATTTTCACACTCTATTAGATGCTAATAAATAGGGCAAATTAATTGGGAATCAGATAAGGTTGTTAGGTGTTTTCAAAAGATCACTGAATGCTGTTGCGTTTTGTCCCGATTCCTGCCCCCAAAGTTACTATACTTCAAAATGGCTTACTTGGTCACAAATAGTATGACACCAGTGGCCTAAAAGAAAAAAATAAGATTAATCTAATCTAATCTAATCTAATCTAATCTAATCTAATCTAATCTAATCTAATCTAATCCAATCCAATCTAATCTGATGCATAACAAGTCATCAGGCAACTGTACAAGATGAAATTAATTAGCCAGGATAGCACCGTATATTTTTAGTGTACTTTAACTTTGATAATTCAGATAATCTGTTACGATGACGGCATCTATTATTGACTTGATTGTATTTGTTCTGCAGCTAATCTGTCAGGACTTTTAAATGTTAGCTAACGTGTTTAATGCCAATCTTGTTTGTCCTACAATCAACCCAGCAGGTTGCCGTTTAACAGTCTGTTCTGAAGCATTCAGAGTTCTAATGTGCTGAAAGAAAGAGCAATTAAAAAAAAATAAAATAAAATAAAAAGAAAGACAAAAAAAAAAAAAAAACCCAGTTCCCATTTACAGGCAGTCATCTAACAGGCCAAACATAAAAGGCATAATGGATATTTGAAATAAAAATTTTAAGTGCTATTAAGACGTCAGCTGTCCAGGCTAAAATAAAGATGACTTCGTGGTATTTCACATGAAATTTGGACCGTTGACTCCAAAGTGCCTTTTCAAAAGGAAACTGGGTTTTGTTTTTCCTTGAAGATGTTTCGCTTCTCATGCAGGAAGCTTCTTCAGCTCTGACTGAATGGTGAAAGATGGAAGAATTTATATTCCTAGCAGTCATCTGGTCATTAGTACTCTCTCTGAGAATCATTGTGCCACTTGGAGGTTTATCTGTGCCCTCAGGGTCATCTGAGTAGTGCAAATGGGTGTGGAACCTTCTTGGAACTGCTAAAAGGAATGTAATTCTAGTACTTTTGGAGGACATCAGTAGAAGCTCAGAAACTACTAAATCAACAAAACAAAAACAAACAAACAAAAATTTTCTTTCTAAAAGGCAACAATTGGACTTCAGAACTGAAGAAACTTCTTGGAATGAGACGTGAGACATTTTCAAAGGAAAAATAATCAAGACGTTTAGTTTTTGGAAAAAAAAAAAGCACCTTTGGGACAACCATGACCTGGATGAGAATCTCCACAGACAAAAAATATCCCAAGATGATCCTTGTGGAGAGGAAGAAGTCATTTTATATCTCTGATATACTGAAAGATGAAGATGAGAGAAGATCTTCTTTCATTGATGAATGTATTTTTATGTACACGGAGACCTTATGCACTGAAGACAACTTCTTTTTGTGTCCAATCACACTTGACCAATAAAGAAGTCAGTCAGTCAGTCAGTCAGTCAGTCAGTCAGTCAGTCAGTCAGTCAGTCAGTCAGTCTGTCTGTCTGTCTATCTATCTTTAAATCTATCTATCTATCTATCTATCTATCTATCTATCTCTATCTATCTATCTATCTATCTATCTATCTATCTATCTATCTATCTATCTATCTCTTTTATGTACACTGAGAACTTATGCACCGAAGACAAATTCCTTTTGTGTCCAATCACACATGGCCAATAAAGACATCAGTCAACCTGTCTGTCTGTCTATCTATCTATCTGTCTGTCTGTCTGTCTGTCTCTTATATCTTTTATGTACACTGAGAACTTATGCACCGAAGACAAATTCCTTGTGTGTCCAATCACATTTGGCCAATAAAGTTCTGTTCTGTTCTGTTCTGTTCTGTTCTGTTCTGTTCTGTTCTACTCTACTCTACTCTACTCTACTCTACTCTACTCTACTCTATTCCATGAAAGATGCTCAAATGGCCCATTGACCCAATCAGCACCATCATTCAGAGACTATTTCAGTCTGCAACTACAGTACCTATCCTCTCTTATGGTCCTATGCTCCGTTTCTAATGAACAAAACCTACTGCATCATTTCTTCTGATGATGGGTGAGGAAGCATGACCCACAAAGAGATCCTCTCCTTCTTCCTTGGAAGGTAGAGAACATGGTCAGACAGACAGCAATATCCGCTGGGTATCTTACTCATACGAATAGCCATCCATCCATCCATCCATCCATCCATCCATCCATCCATCCATCCATCCATCCCTTTCCCCATGTCAGCTTCTCCAGCTCTGCATCCAAGGATACCAACATGACTACAAGTGCTCTCTCTCTCTCTCTCTTTCCCAAGGGGAACTTCGCTATCACTGGACCATCAGTGATGCTATATTATTTAAAATATTCCTGATTGGCCAACCGGATAAACTCACCCGAATGTATTTCCAACCTTGCCCATTTCATGCAAAACACTGAAAACCAAAAGAATAGATCCTAGTTGGTTCTCCAGTTCTCATGTCTCTCTGGGCATTTATTTGATGGATCCCTGGAGACATCAGAAATAGAGATAACGAGCAAGTTCCCCAGCTTTCTTTGTGGTTTAGAAATTTCCTTGATCTGTTGGCTTTTAGATGATTTATTTCTTCTGCTTGGATACAGACAGGAATGCCTCAGGAAAATGCCTTTTCCTATAGAAAATTGGGATTCTGGTGATTCAGCAAGAGATGTTGGCGCACATCAGGAAGCTGGTGAAGATACGGAGAGGCAGGTTTCGTGAGAGATTTCAACAGAGGCCACTGTGAGGAGCTCAGAGTTGGGCAGTCAAGGCAGGACAGCCCGGAGGACGGAGGACTAAGGGTATCCGAAGCTAGCAATTCAGCAGAGCAGGTAGCAACCTACAATCCAGATACGGCTCCGTGACTTGAAGGCCAGAGCTTGTGGAGATGCAGGGAGGTTTGCCTGTCTACCTTTTTAAGCAGGAGAACAGGGGATCCCTCCGCCCTGGAACGGGACATCAGCTCCTGTGAAAAGGAGGCCCCGGGTGGGAAACAGGAGAAATGCTGGGTGACTCATTTCCTTCCCCGGAATCAGGTGACACCCATGGCTACCTCTGGCCTCTCCTGCTAACAGGGAGCCTCCATCCATGGGTATATAAGCCTTCCTGTTTTATGAGCCACACCATCCAGATGGCTTCCCCTGGCAGCCCCTTGCCTGAGCTTCACAAGCAACACACAGGGCCCGAAGGAAAAACAACATTTTCTTTCTTTCTTTCTTCCTTTCCTTTCCTTTCCTTTCTTTCTTTCTTTCTTTCCTTCCTTTCTTTTCTTTCTCTCTCTCTCTGTCTCCCCATTTTCTTCCTTCCTTCTATCCCCTTTCCTTTCTTTCTTTTCCTTCCTTCCTTCCTTTCTTTCTCCTTTCCTTCCTTACTTCCGTCCTTCTCTCTCCTCTCTTTCTTTCTCTTTTCCTTCCTTCCTTCCTCCCCTCTTTCTTTCTCCCTCCCTCTCTCTCCCTTCCTTCCTTCCTCCCTTTCCTTCCTTCCTTCCGCCCTCACTTTCTTTCTTTCCTCCCTCCCTCTATCCCTCCCTCCCTCTTTCTTTCTCTTTCTTTCTTTCTCCCTCCCTCCTTCCCTTTCTTTCTCTTTCCTCCCTCCCTCCTTTCTTTCTTTTTCTTTCTTTTTCCTTCTTTCTCTCTTTCTCTCTCTTCTCTTTCATCCATCTCTATCTATCTGTCTATCTATCTGTCTGTCTGTCTGTCTGTCTGTCTATCTGTCTGTCTGTCTATCATCTACTTACCCAACTATCTCCCTATCATCTGTCTCTCTACCTACCCTCCCCCCTCTCTCAGCTTTCTATTAACTCTCTCTCTGTGTCTCTTTCTCTTCTCTCCCTCCCTCCCTCCCTCTCTCTATCATCCCCTCCTTCCCTCCTGAGATTGCCAATTGCTCATCTCCATGGCTTTCCCCCCAAACCCAGCCTACCTCTCTCATTCTTGCCCTTGCTCACACATCACACATCTTGAGTGCTTCCCAAGGTAGGAGGGACACAAAGCTTCTTTGTGAAAGCCCATCTTGACAACTCAAAGACTTTGGAGAATGTGGAGCTGAGTCTCGTTGGGTCCAGGAGCCCCTTTGTCATGACCAAAAAGGTTGGCCTCCAGATTTATGCCAAAAGAGGCCCATAAATCTGTCCAGCCTGTGCCAAATTTCTAGGTTACAAGAGGAAAAGGGAACGGCAACAGCTCCACAAATCACAAAGAAGAAAGGTATTAACATATGGCATACATTAGCAACATAGCTATTGAAAGGAAGTGATATATATTAGCTCCCGGGACAGTTAAATGGGTTCTCCAAACAGAGGGGAACATTCTTCTGAGTTTCCATGAAAATCCTTTTCTTCTTTCCTCCTTCCCATCTTCGATTGCCCTCACTTGAAACCTGCCATAGATCCAGCTCTTAAAATCAATTCCCATGCACAGCTTTCTAAGATCACCAAAAATGAATCAAAAACAAGGCAACACAATTCCTTAACGGAATTACAGAGTCGGAAGGGGCCTCAGAGGTCTTCTAGTCCAGCCCTCTGCTCAAGCAGGAGACCCTACACCATTTCATATAAACGGCTGTCCGGTCTTCTTCTTAAAAGAAGAAGTGCCTCCTTAGCGCCAATCCAATGAACATCTGTAACAAGCCATGCAGTGTGTTGTAACCAAAGGGGGGATTCAGCCGGTTTAGAGCAGTTCGGGAGAATCAGTTGTTAAAATTCTGCCCAGTTCGGCGAACCGGCCAATCCCACTGCTGGCTAGCCCCACCCCCGCCCATTTTTCAGCCCGTTTTTTGGGCTGTTTTTCAGGCCTGAAAATGGCTGAAAAATGCCCCCAAAACAGCCTGAAAAACCGCCTGAAAAATGGGCAGGGGAAGGGCCAGCCATAAGTGGAATTAGTCTGAACTGGTCAGAATTGCTTAGTCCCACCTCTGCCTTTGAGGTGAGTGGCTGGGAGGTGGGGCTGAGTATGATGAGTACCGTTGTGTTGGCCACACCCACCCAGGCACATGACCACCCAGCCACACCTACCCTGCCAGAGAACCGGTTAAAATTAAATTATTTAAATCCCACCACTGGTTGTAACCCAGATGAGAAAGCTTCAAATACTTCTAGGTTAATATTGGAATTAAAGGACTGATGGTTGGGAGTGGGAGAATCTAATTTTTAAAGAAGAAAAATACTCCTCCTTTCTTCATCTCTCAAATAAAATCAACAGCTCAACGGGCAAAATATCCAAGATTTAAAGGGATGTAATAACCGGCATGGTAATTAGAGTTAGATAGATCAGATGGCTCGTTAGTAATTAATCTAGGCTGCCAAAGATAAACACCAAAGGAGGAAGATATCAGAAGGACGGGAACCCTAACAGCTCATTACAGATATTCCTCAACTTATGACATAATCGAGAACAGAACTTCCACTGCTAGGTAAAACGGTTGTTAAGTGAGTCGCATTTGATTTTATGACCGTTTGGCCACCATTATTAAGCGGATTCCCTGCAGTAAAGTGAAACATCTGGCCATTAAGCCAATCAGCCTTAAGCAAATTAAACCATTGTTTGACAGAAGCTGGCTGGGAAGTTTGCAAAAGGTAATCACACAACTTCGGGATATTGCAACAGTCTTAAATACACGCCAGGTATTGCAGTATCTAAGGAACATCTCGGAGAAGAAAATTAAAATTATTAACTGTCTGAGAAAAGCAGATTTTCTACAGGCGTGAAAGAAACCTATATGCAACCTATGTGTTCTGTCCCCGTCCCACACGCGCACCCCCACAGACGGCCCGGAGTTAATAAGCCACATGACAAAGTCTTTGAAGATAAAGCTGTCAGCAACCCAGTGGCTAGCTGCCAATTCAGACTTTACTCACACAAAACAAAGATTAGACTGCAAGCATTAAAGCAGGCAAAGTTTCAGCAATACAAGGATTAGTCCAAATGCAGTCCGACAAGGCAGGCAGAAGTGCAGTAACGTAGAGATCATGGATTATTTCTAGTTTTTGCTCGTCACAAACTGAACCGGCCACCACACCCACATTTATACCTTGTGGGGTGTGGTCCAGTGACTCAGCTAATCTCTGGCACACCTTCCCCTCCGCTGCGCATGCTTCTCCCTGCGCCGCTGTCGAGGATCCAGCCAGCACTTATCTCCTTCGTCACTGTCCACCTGTGGCTGCGGGGACGTGCTTGGCTCTGGGCCTATCTCTTGGCCTTCGGTGTCCTCCGGAGGCATTGCCAGAGAGGAGGGTCCTGGAGAGGGAGGCCTTGCCAACTCCTCTCCCTCACTCTCAGAGTCTGCATCTGTCAATAGCCCAGGCTCAGGCAACGGAGCCACAACACTATGAATGAACTTTTCTTCTCACGTCCTCTTAATTTGTGCCAAGAAGCAGCTGCCTGAATCAAGGAACAGGTGTCTTGCAACAAATATAAAAAATTTAAATTTAGCCCCGTAAAATAGATAAAACACAGCCCTTTCAAATCAAAATTTACAGCTTCACGTACAACTGTCAGCTACAATACAATTCTGCACCGAGAGAGAGAGAGAGAGAGGGAGAGAGAGAAAGTAACAGGAATAAATTAACAAAATGCAACTGAAGATTACAAGCACGTGAACTGAAATTACCAAACTAACGATTGTGAAGTGCTATGTGATTGTGAAGATATGTTTTTTTAAAAAAATAATTAGTGTTGTAATAGTGCTTTCAATTTTTTTTAAAAAAATCTGCTTTTGCAACAGTTTAAGAGAAAGCTATAAGAGCAATGAAAAAGATTTCATTTAATACCACTTTCCTTAGTCCTGAAACTCACAATTTCCATGGATTTTTTGTCTGTCTGTCTGTTTGTCTGTCTGTCTCTCTATCCATCTATCATTTATCTATTTATCTATCTATCTCTATCCATCTATCATTTATATATCCATATTTATCCATCTATATCCATATCTATCCATCTCTCTCTCTCTCTCTCTCTCTCTCTCACACACACACACACAACTATCTATCATTCATCTATCTATTCTTATCTATCTATCTATCTATCTATCTATCTATCTATCTATCTATCTCTATCTATCCCTATCTATTATTCATCTATCTATCTATATTTATCTATCTATCTATCCATCTATCACTATCTATCTTTCATCTATCTATCCATATCTGTCTGTCTGTCTGTCTGTCTGTCTGTCTGTCTGTCTGTCTGTCTGTCTATCTATCTATCTATCTATCTATCTATCTATCTATCATCTATCTACCTACCTACCTATCCATCCATTCTTCTATCATTCATCTATCCACTTCTATCCTACTATCATATATCCATCTATATTTGTCTGTCTGTCTGCCTGTCCGTCTGTCTGTCTGTCTAAAGAAAGGGGCTGAACATTTAGTTCCATCCATCTGAGAAGAATTCTGATGGAGAGGCTTGTGATTCCTGGACCATTCCTTCTGCTCTCCTAGATTAGCTCAATGGAAGAATATATTTCCCTACCCAAAGATCTCTCTCTCTGTCTCTCTCCCCTCGTTTGAACGGGATTAATTGGACTTCTGGCATGGCTTAATCTAAGGATACTCACTCCGCAGAAAGCACGGTCTGTGTGCAACCGAAGAACCGAAAGATTTGACACCCAGGACATTCCGTTGGGTAGTGGTCACACAGCTGGATGAGTCCAGAGGGATTATCTAATCTGTTTACACCCAGTTGCTCTGAAAGGCTCTTTGTGAGGGCAAAAGATGGGGAAATGAACTTGAGAACAGGGTGAGTCCATCTCCTGCTCCTCACAATAAGGCCATGCAAGTCCTGCGTATTTTTAGAGGTGACCCTGTTCTGATGCCAAGGTCTCCTTCTCCATCCAAGCAGTTAAGAAAAGCCCCTGCCATTGACATGACAGATCCGGGGTCTCCAACCTTGGCAACTTTAAGACTTGTGGACTTCAACTCCCAGAATTCCTCAGCCAGCTTTGCTCTGGGAGTTGGAAGTCCACAAGTCTTAAAGTTGCCAAGGTTGGAGACCCTTGTGCTACATCTTGTATGAGGCCCAAATGACGCCCCACCCAGAGGCATTCGCTCTGTGTTGTCTCCTGGCAGTGGGCATGTGGGGTAAAGGCCATACAGGCAGTTGTCCATTTACAACAGTTCGTTTAGTGACCGTTTGAAGTTACAATGGCATTGAAAAAAAATGACTTAGGAACATTTCTCATAATTACAACCATAGCAGCATTTCTGTGGTCACATGACACTTGGCAACAGACTCATATTTACGACAGTTGCCCCCCTTTGTGACGTGTGCCTGCCTTCCATGCATGTGCCTGGCCTTCCATGCTCGCACGCACACACACCTTCTATGCATACGCCCAACCTCAAAAATGTGCCTAAATAGGATGGCATAGAGCCAGACCTGAGATTTCTGCTACCAGTTCGGGCAAACCGGTCTGAACCGGCTGAATACCACTTCTGAGCGGTTCCCTTAACAACGGTGGCAAGAAAAGTCATAAAACGGAGCAAAACCCATTTCCACAACTGTCTCTCCGAGCCAACAGAAATTGAGGGGCTCAGTTGTGGTCGTAGGTCGAGGACTTACCAGTATTGGAAGCCAAACCACCACCCTGCCCCCGATGGATCAGAGGAAAGAAAGTTTAACTAAGGGGAGGGGGGCGGGAGGGGAGCTGGATTCTGCAAATCTCCAAGGACCCCTTTCGAGAGCGATGCTAAATTGCAAATGGCAGCCTTGGCAACGGGGGAAAATAAAAGCTCGGGTTTCCATGGCTGGTTATTCAGAGTAGATTTATGCGCTGCGTTTTAAGGCTCCTTTTTCATTATGGCCCCCAGCTGAAGAAACATGAGGGGGAAAAAAAAGGCTTTATAAGACTAGAGACATCGGCAAAGAATTCATAGCAGAAAAAACCCAAAATCCCTGAGGCTTTCGGTGGGTGCTGGATGGATAAGACGCCCGAGAGTTATAAGACTCAAAAAAAAATAAACTTAAATGCAGCCTGAAAGGAATATTTGAACATGTCTGGCTGCAAACAAAGCGAGAGGGGCGAATATGGGAAAAAGAGAAAGTGGAATCACACTTTTCTGTGGTTTACAAGCTGTTTTAATTAGGTTCCTGTCAGAGAAAAGGGGAATGGGCTATTTTCAGCCCTGGAAAGTAAATTGAAGTTATAATAGGAATATTTCTAGATACAAGGACTATTTCACAGCAGGTTCCGGGGTTTTATATCTCGGCCTGAAAACACCCGTCTCTCACCCCAGTTAATGTCAATTTGATTTGTCTCCCTCTATAGAAGCTGCTTTTCCAAAATAATGCTCTGCTCTCTATCTATTCCAAACACGGCTAATAACATCCATTCGGTCATATATTAGAAAGACGGTTGCAGCTTTCACTGAGGCTCCAAGGCAATTTCCTTTGTTTCTCTGCTCAGAAATTGTGTGTTTTTAAAGTGGAATTTACTCCAAAAGATGATTTTGCCTGTGGATGAAACTGTTAAACCGAGGAGAGTCCTTCTGATTATAAAAACCTCTCATGAAAAGAAAAGCAAAATTGGAAGGAATTCTAACTGTGTACAGATAAGCCTTCACCTTCGCGCCACAATTAGGGACGGATTTTCCGTTGCTAAGCAAAGCAGATGTTGAGTGAGTCACACCCAATCTGACGGGTTTCTTGCATCGACTTTCCTTGTGGGAAGCCGCCTGGGAAGCCGCAAAATGGGGATTTTGCAGTAACCTTCCCCTGCCACGCCCACCAAGCCATGCCACACTCACCAAACCATGCTACGCCCACCAAGCCACACCCACAGAACCAGTAGTAAAAAATTTTGAAACCCACCACTGAGATATATATATATGTAGGTCTTTGGTTATTCAGGTCTTCTCCCACGTAAAATTGGAAGTGTCTTGGCGACGTTTCGACGAAGTCTCATTCGTCATCTTCAGGCTGGTGTTCTCGGCTTCGTGCTTCCAGGAGCAATTGCTCCTAGAAGAACTCCTTGCTCCTAGAAGCACGAAGCTGAAAACACCAGCCTGAAGATGAAGAATGAGACTTCGTCGAAACGTCACCAAGACACTTCCAATTTTACATGGGAGAAGACCCGAATAACCAAAGACCTACATACAAACACCCGCGAAAACCTGAGAATATATATATATATATCACTTAATCTCTCCCCTGGCTCAGCTGATGAAGGGAGGAGCTGATGAAGGGAGGAGAACTTGTGGCTCAGAGGTTAATACAACATGCAGGCAGCATGCAGGCAGCCCAAGTTCAAATCCGAGTAAGGGTATGGCTAGCTGATGAGAGCTAAATAGCTTGAAATAGATCTATACTAGTCTCCTTGTATTTCTTTATCAGCAAAAATTTAAATTTGGTATAAAATGGTTTGCCGTGAATGCGACTGCTTGAGGGCTCCTGGATTGGAGCTGAAAGGCGAAAGGGATGCAATACGCTCCCTCCCACATGCTCAAAACGGTGGTAATTTTTTAAAAAAATTACTTGGGAACTGGAAAAAAACGAATTGCAATGAGGATGTCAATCAGTCCTTCAAAGAAGCAGCATTTCATAACTGGAGCACTGCTGCTATTAAAAACCATTTCCCCTTCTTATCAGATGTAATTGCTAAGGACAATCTTGGCAGGATAATGATAATTCAATAATAAATAAAAAATAAGTTGCTGCGTGAAAGGGCCTCTTCAAATATTTGGTCTCCGGTTTTATTTCTAATTTTCATATTTATTCTCTAGCCATTGATAAAATAACTCCCATATACAGTACTATAATAAGTCAGCTTCTTCCTTTCCTTTAATTGCAAGTGTTAATCTATTCATTTCTGCAAAAACAGAGGAGGGGAATATTGAAAATGTATTACAAAGTCAAATAAGCTAAGAAGAGAAATGTTACAATAATAGGTATGTTATATATTAATATTAATCTAAGAATAGATAAAAAGAATGAAAATGGTTGTAAATCTTAATGGTTATTGCACAAAAAAATTTGTACTTAGACAACACACTGTTTAATGAAAGATGAAATATTTGTATGAAAAGAAAAGAAAAAACTTTAAAAAAAATTTGGGCTCCAAGTGTTTTCTTGATCCTAAAAATGAGTTGGTGGATAAGTAGGCAAATAAACTAGCATAAGGTGCATAACTCTTGAGTATCTTTCTCTGAACTCCTAGAAGCTTTTCACGTTATTGCAATAATCTATCCAACAAGATGCAGTAGGGGCTGCCCCAAAGAAGAGGGGGTCAAGCTATTCTCCAAAGCCCCTGAAGGCAGGACAAGAAACAGATTTTGTCTTCCAAGCTTTGGACTCACGTTGGAGCCCATCCTCAGGGAGCTTCTCCCCAAACTAAAAGGGATGATTGGTTTGGATTGAATCAAATAAAGTTCTCCCTTCCAAAAGCCTAAGGAACTGAGGTCAAGATCTCAAGTTACCTTTCTGAAATTGACTCACTTGTGAGATGATCATATCACTGTTCATGGCATCCTCAACTTATGAAACAGACAGTGAAGTGGATGGCAAGCCCCTACATTGCTTGGGGAACAAGCTAGTTGAAGGACCGTCTCTCTCCTATTACATCCACCTGGCTGACCAGGATGGAAAGGCTGGGTATGTTACGGGTCCCATCAATTAAGGATGCACACCTGTTGGGACCATGGAAAGGGGTCTTCTTGGTGGTGGCCTCTTCTCTATGGAACATCATTACCCCAGAGGTATGGTTGGCCCCCATCCTGTTGTTCTTCTGAAAGGCCCTGAAGATATGGTTTTATCAGTAGGGCCTGGGGATCTCAAATGAAGATGGCATCCATGAAATTGTTGATATGATTATGTTGCTGCTGCCATGGGGAGCAGAGTTGGTGGATTTATGGGGTTTTATGTTGTGATTTTTAATGTTGTAAGCCCCTTGTAGCAGGGGTGAAATCCAGCAGGTTCTGACAGGTTCTGGAGAACCGGTAGCGGAAATTTTGAGTAGTTTGGAGAACCAGCAAATACCACCTCTGGCTGATCCCAGAGTGGGGTGGAAAGGGAGATTTTGCAATATCCTTCCCCTGGAGTAGGGAGGGAATGGGGATTTTGCAGTATCCTTCCCCTGAAGTGGGGAGGGAATGGGGATTTTGCAGTATTCTTCCCCTGAAGTGGGGAGGGAATGGGGATTTTGAAGTATCCTTCCTCTGGAGTGGGGTGGGAATGGAGATTTTGCAGTATCCTTCCCCTGCCATGCCCACCAAGCCACACCACGCCCACCACGCCACGCCCACAGAACCGGTAGTAAAAAAAATTGGATTTCACAACTGCCTTGTAGTCATCTACGTGTGAATCGAGTGACCATATATATTTGTTCGTTCATTCATTCATTCATTCATTCATTCATTCATTCATTCATTCATCCAACCAACCAACCAACCAACGAAGCTCCTGAGAGATTACAGAGATTTAATTAGGCCACAATTTCTTTTGACAATTGAAGTCAAGACAGTTTTCAGTGTCTGAAATTTAACTGCAACGCATAAGGCCCATTGGTTTGTCCAAAGTGGCTGGAATCGAGCAGATCTAAGCTTGGTCTTAATGGCAGGATGGATATGAAAAATTTCACCTTCAAAATATCTCGAAGAATCATTCTTCCCACCCAAGACATCTTGGATATATTTTATATATATATTTCTTAAACGGTCAGAGTATAACAGATCCTGAATGAGTTGGAACAATTCTACTAGATTACCATCTTGGGGGGTGGGGGTGGGGAATCCTAGTGGAAAAATAATGTTGTTTTTTAAAAAATTGTAAACAAAGAGACTGATCAGTTGTTCGATCACACCCACTGGGAGAATTTCATTGTGTGTATTATCTTTTGGTTTTATGTGTCAACAGGAAACAGACTCAAGAATGAACGAAGCTCTAATTTTTATAGGAAGTAGTAAGAAAATCCGGGGGTGGAGTAGGGTGGAATCTGTATTTCTTCCCCCTCCGTGCTCTTAAACTCCAGGGAGCTAAGGCAGAGTAAGCCCGAGTTCCTTATCTAATGCTTTCTTTATTTTCAAGGCTTAATCATATTTTGTCACTGTCACTACAATTTCTCCAAGGTCATCTTTGTACACACTGTGCTCCTCCTTGGCTCTACAACTCTGCAACCAGGGGAGACAATACTTGGAAGCAATTGTGTCCCCACCCCAAGATTTTACAATGGATCAGGAGACTGCAGCACATGTATCAATCAGAACAACAGGAAATCCTTCAGAAATATTCAAAAATCTCACAGTAGCTAAGACGTAGTCTTCAGCACTGGAAAGATAACAATGCAGGCTTCGGCTGCAATTATCTGCTGAACCAATCTTATTAGCCATATATGAACAAATCAGCTATTAATATAGATTAGCCATGATTCATTATAATGAAATATGGCTAAACTCCACTAATTTTTTTCTGCAGAACTCCTATCTATCTCTATGAAGCTCAGAATTCGTGCCCTGTATATTTTGCTTCTTTCAAACACTTCCTTTTGTTATAATGTCCACATGACTTATTTTTCTTCCGTGCGCAATATGCAGTTCATTAATAAAATGATTTGTTTTTAAATGAAATAAAATTCTGAATTCTATTGGATTCTTTTTGGTAGCATTGTCTTGCTACAGGGGTTATATATACGGTGTGTATATATCTCTGTATCTCTCTCTCTCTCTCTCTCTCTCTCTTTAATTAAACATTTTAAAGAAAAGAATATTAAGCAAGAAGAGAGATAATAGACCCAGGAAAAGATTGAAAGGCTACAAAGGTAAACAAAACATGAACCAGGAAAGAAGGAAATCTAAAATATTGAGATTGCAGTTTTCCAACTCATCCTTATGAAATTGTGAAGCATAATGAATCACTTTAAAAAACCCCACTAAAAATCATTAATAAGCTTTAAGCTAAGTATAGATATGACTAAGGTAAAAGGTAAAGGTAAAGGTTTCCCATGCACATGTGTGCTAGTCGTTCCTGACTCTAGGGGGCGGTGCTCATCTCCATTTCAAAGCCGAAGAGCCAGCGCTGTCCGAAGACGTCTCCGTGGTCATGTGGCCGGCATGACTCAACGCCAAAGGCGCACGGAACGCTGTTCCCTTCCCACCAAAGGTGGTCCCTATTTTTCTACTTGCCTTTTTTACCTGCTTTCAAACTGCTAGGTTGGCAGAAGCTGGGACAAGTCACGGGAGCTCACCCCGTTATGCGGCACTCGGGATTTGAACCGCTGAACTGCCGACCTTTCAATCGACAAGCTCAGCATCTTAGCCACTGAGCGGCTGCGTCCCTTTAGATACGACTACCATAGTATAAATTGCTGACTAGGAGAATTCTGAATTATCTCCAGAATCAGGCCAAAAGTAATCTTCTAGAACAAATTAGAACATAGAACCATGGAAGGGACCTCAGAGGTCTTCTAGTCCAACCCCCTGGCTCAAGTCAGGAGACCTTATACTGTTCTGGTCAAATGGTTGTCCGCTCTTCTTGAAAACCTCCAATGATGGGGCACCCACAACCTCTTCCGTTGATTAATTGTTCTCACTGTCAGAAAACGTCTCCTTAGTTCTCGGTTAGATCTCTCTTTAACAAGCTTCCACCCATTGCTTCTTGTCCTGCCCTCAGTTGTGCTTTGGAGAATGGGTCAATCCTCTCTTCTCTGTCAAAATTGAACAGCCCTCCCTCAACAGAGGGGGAGGGATATGACATCATCTACCTCCAGTCTACAACACGATCCTTTCACAACAGTTCCAAGAAGGCTCCACAGTCTATTTGCACCCCTCACGTGACCCTCAGGACACAGATCAACCTCCAAATGGTCTCAATGACTCTCAGAGAGAATACTAACGACCAGAGGATTGCAAGGAATATAAATCCTTCCATCCTCCACCATTCAGTCAGAACTGAAGAAGCTTCCTGGATGAGAAGCAAAACGTCTTCAAAGAAAAACCAGAAAGTCCAGTTGCCTCTTGGAAAAAAACACCTTTGGGACAACCTGGATGACCGAGAATCTCCACAGATGCGTGTCCCTTTTTATAATTTTATCTGCTTTCGTAGAAACCAAATAATTCCCCTGATCAGGCTGATTATTCCGACCGAACTGTTCAATCCGATGGGATTCAGATTTGATAATTTGGAAGAGTTTTGGCAGACTGCTCCTTCCTCAAAACGAGGCAGAAGGCAAAATTCTAGTGGTGAAATCCTCTGCGTTTGTCACCAGTTCGCTGCCCATGCATGCATGGTGTGCGCCAAACGCACGCTGTGCATGGAAAAAGTAGGCTTAACAAGGTAAGTAGAACAGCGAAGGGGAGAACAGCTGTGCCGCGTGATTTAGATTCGCTAGAAAGCAGGATTTCCTGCTGCGATCATGACGATCGCGCGGCACAGCTGATCGTTGGAAATACTGGTACAGACGAACTGGTAGCTTTTATCACTACAGGTTCGCCCAAACCGGTGCGAACTGGTAGCATTTCACCCCTGCAAAAATCTCATTATTCGGTTTTCTGAATCTCTTCAAGCTGCGTTAGACCTGTTCCACAAAGGGACAATCTTATTTTGCATCTGTTTTGCATAAACTGGGCCTAATTGCTAGAAAGGGGTGGGGGGAGAGAATATTCTGGAACCATTCCCGAATGCCTTTTTCTGCTGACAACACCTGGAGGCAATGCCCAAGGTGTAATTAACTCAACACACTACTTATCTGAACGGGCACAGGAGTTTACAGCAGTAAGACAAATTACACCCGGAGATAAAATATGGCTGCAAAATTAATCCAATTAAAATTAAAATAAATAATGCACAATGAAGAGAAGTAGAGTTCATTCTCTTTCCTAATATTGCCATTTGGAAAACTGGCAATATTGGAGTAGTACCATAAAACTATATATCATAAAACTATATATCATAAACTATATGATAAACTATATGATAAACTATAACTATATCATAAACTATATGATAAACTATCATAAACTATCATAAACTATAAAACTATATACCATAAAACTATATATCAATGGAAAGATAATTTAATCAAGAATGTAATGCAATAACTTTTATGAAGGATTTGCTCTTAGAATAGCAGTTACAATATGAAGAAGAAAAGTGAAACACTTAGAAAAAATGAGATATACAAAAATGATCCCCATGTCAGTTAATACTTAGTTGAGTAACCTTTAGCATGAATGATGGCCTTACGATGTCTTCCCATGGAGTCAACCAAGTCTTTGAGTTCTGCAGCTGTTATCATGTGAAACCAAGATTAAATGATGGCTTTTATTAACTGGGTTTTATTGCTGGGTGGCTTCTGACTAATGAAGTTTCTTTAGTCGGCTCCATAGATTTTCAATTGGATGAAGGTCTGGGCTATTCCCAGGCCATTCCAGCAGTGGACTAGGATTCTCTTGAAACTCCAAAAAAAAAAAGTGGTGTTATTAGCCATCAAAGCTCAAAAATACACTTTTCCCAAAAAGGTTTCCACAATTTTGGCCACTACTGTAATTTGTAAAAGATTCTGGCTGGACTATCATCATCGCAATCCTGAAATGCATTTCCTGAGACTCAAATCCTGCTCAAAGGAATTTAACTTTTTAACTTAATTCCTATTTAACTTTTTTCCATTTTTCCCCCTAGACTTCACATTCAACCCTGTTCACCCCGACTATGCCTCTCTGTAATTAAAGCATTATGTGTCTTCCATTTCCTGTTCCTTAACTACACCAAGTTTCTTTCATTATTATTATTATTTTTAGTTTTTCATCCTTCCTATTAACTGTTTCAGGGTTTTGTAACAGTCAGTGTGGCAAAACTTATTTGGGAGATACCTATAGTTCCCCTCAGTCTGTAGAAAAAAATCTTGATTAATATACATCATGGTTGTGTTTGGTATTATCATTATTTTATATTATTTATGTTATTATCTCCTCTGCAGTGTTCTTCCTCTCCTCCCGAAAACCGTTCGCAAAACGGACCCACCCTGAGTAAATTCAAAAATGCGTTTTACACAATAAAGAACACAATGACCTACACAACTGTGTTCACGAGGTAACAATAGTCAAGCAACCAAAGGAGGGAATTTGTTTCTCACAGCTGCACCAATTGTATATTCTCTTCCTTCCCTTCATCCAGGGTATGGAGAGAAAGTAACAATTCAATTGTTGGTCTTGCCTGCATATTTCAATTTTTGGCTGAAATTAAAGGAAGGGTTGTGTGTGCCAAGAATATATTCTTTAAGGAGAATCTCAGCCACAAGCCAAAAATATATTTAAGTCATTTCTTATGAATATTTGCAGAAAGAGGGTTTTTTTAAAAAAATCAAAATGGCGGCCACAACCAATTGAAGCCCTTCCCCTTCTTTAATGGAAAAAGGGGCGGGGCTTCCATTGTTGTAGCTGCCATCTTGGTTTCTTTTCTTAACCACTCTTGGCCAAAACTCTGGAACTTGGTCAGGAAGGAGATCATCATCATAATAATGACCGCAATCATTTCAATGTGCATATCACCCACGCTCTATAGTGGTTTACAAAAATAAGCGATAATAAAGCATCGAATGTCATCATAAACACTCTAAAATATTCTCAGTAAGAGCAAACGATTTAAGCATTTAAATGAAGCATTAAAACTGTGGCAAAAATAAAATAAAATAAAAATCAACCGGGATAATTAATTAGTATACAAATTTCCCCCTAGTCACATAATAGATCAGTTTCTTTAATCAGCATCATCACATGGATTTCTTGGAGCAGAGAGACCCCGGGAGTGCGATCTGTACTTAGTAATTTGGTTTGGAAGAACAATGAAGTCAGGAATCACAGGAGGGTTAGGATCTTTTTTCCAGGAGGCAAGGCAAGCACCAAAAGACCCAAGAATGACATAGGGTGTTACTTCTGAGTAGTTCCTTTATTGTAGTTCGTTGCCTATAAGGTCGGCTGTTATAATGTATATATGTATATACATATATATATACATATGTATATATGTATGTATATATAAATATGTATGGTGCTGGTACATATTTATGCATGTATACAGCATATGTATGTGTGTTATGTATGTGTTTGAGATGAGTGGGCCAGTTTGCTCACAGTAAAAAAATGACAATAAACTTGTCTTGTCTTATATCTTATATTATCTTATCTTCTCATCATCTTATCATCTTATCATCTTATCTCATCTCATATCTCATATCTCATATGAGGAGAGCCTGAGTGGCGCAGCAGACTAATGCTACTGTTAAAGGTAGTATTTAGCTTCCAGCTGCCTCCAATTACTGCAGGTTCGAATCTCGCCAAGGCTCAAGGTTGACTCAGCCTTCCATCCTTTCTAAGGTAGGTAAATTGAGGACCCAGTTTGTGGGGGCAATAAGCTGACTTTGTATAAATATACAAAAGGATGAAGGCTATAGCTTAACGCATTGTAAGCCGCCCTGAGTCTCCGGAGAAGGGCAGTATATAAATAAATAAATAAAAAAATCTCATATCTCATCTCATCTTATCTTACCATCTTGATCTGCCTCACTCTGTCTGGTCACAATTGAACAGAATTAGGTGTGACACTGGAAGTGGTGCCTCTACCATGTATCAGTGGGGATGGAAAGAGTCCCCTTGTTGTGATTGTGTTGCTGATATGCAAACTATTAAACATATTGTGAACGATTGCCCACAATGTGTGTTCTCTGGTTCCCTAGACGATCTGCACGAAGCCACGCCAGAAGGGATCGCCTGGAGAGTTGAACTGGACAGACAGTTAGGAGGCCACTGCTGTGCTCCTGCAGATGTTCTGTATATCATTATGTGGATTGTGTGTTTATGTTTACTCCTCTTCTGTCATGTTCTCATATACGCTAAGTAATATTGCCTATAAACAGACTCTTGCCGGACTAAAGCAATTCTCTGTAATAATTACAGATATACCCTGTGAACTGCAAGGGAGGTTCCATCTTAAACCCTCTTCCTGCCTACCAGACATTCTAAACTCCAATGTCCCTTTGCCCCTCCTGAGACCCCCAGACCACATTCCACCACAAATTCCAAGGAATTGATCAGCTTTTCTGCAGATAGCCCCAAAGGTCCTTTTTCAAGAGGCAACTGGACTTTCTGTTTTTTTCTTTGAAGTCGTTTCGTTTTTGATCCAAGAAGCTTCTTCAGCTCTGACTGGATGGGAGGGAATGGAAGGATTTATACTCCTTTCAGACAGATGGTCATTTGCATCCTTTTAGAGGGTCATTGAGGCTGCTTGGAGGTTTATCTGTGTCCTCAGGGTCACCTGAGTGGTGCAAATGGACATGGACCTGAGTACACAGATAAAACTCCAGGTGACTTCAACAACTCTCTAAAAGGAGGCAAAGGACCAGCTTTGTCTGCAAGGAGTACAAATCCTTCCATTCCCCACCATCCAGTCAGAGCTGAAGAAGCTTCTTGGAGGAGAAGCGAAACGTCTTCAAAAACCAGAAAGTCCAGTTGCCTCTTGAAAAAAGCTCCTTTGGGACAACCACGACCTGGAGGATTGAGACTCTCCATAGACATTATTCTGCAGATACTTCACCCCAAGTCCCAATGATGTTCTCCCAGGCAGGGCAATGGCTGGAGAAGTGGGGTGGTTGTTTTATGGGGTTCTCTATCTCTGTCAGACCTGAACATTCCAGGGGCAGATAACTTCCAGTCTTACTATATCACCCCTTGTGCTATATTTTGCACCAACTCAGTTATGAAATTTTAGACCCAGGAAGAGTAGTGGATGTCTAGTGGGAGGAATAAAAAAAAAAATTCAAGATAGTGTTCAAGTCTTCACAAAGACCTGCTCTTATTTTGAAACGACATTGGTAAACGTGCGCTTTGTGTGCGCATACGCAGTGCACACCAATCACACACTGCGTGGGCATGCGCAGTGCGCGCCAAATTCACTGCACATGGAAAAAGGGGGCTTAAGAAGGTAAGTAGTATAGTGAGGGGGGGGAACAGCTGTGCCACGCGATTTAGAATATAAATTGCGCGACATAGCTGATCGTTGGAAATATCGGTTCAGACGAACTGCTAGCTTTTATTAGTACCAGTTTGCCCGAACCGGTGTGAATCAGTAGGATTTCATCCCTGGGTGGGAGTCCGGTCGGCGTATTCGACAGTTCTCCTCCCAACAATAACCCTCAAAGCTCTTTGGATAGTGAGCTGGGCTGCCTAGAAATTTAATAAACAAGCCAATAGGATTGAATGCAAAGCGGGGAGGACTAATAAGTGATTCCATTAATTAAATTAAAAATCTCTTCCACCGTGCCGCACCGAGCGGAGTCATCGTACCATCGTGGCATGGCCCCAAAAATACCGAGGTAGTTAATTACCTGCACGAGAAGTTCCAACTTCCTGTCGTCGAGGAGGTGAACCTGACACCGGCGGCCCTCTGTCATCTAGGAAAGAGAGAGAGAAAAAAAAAACCCCAGTATTAACAGATGCTGAAGTCACAAGCTTGGCAAACATTGCTGTCAACATGCTGAAGCCTCAGCTGTTCCAAAGTTGTACTGTGTGGGAGCAAAGGGTTTTTTTAAAAAAAAAATCATGAAGATTTTGTTGAACCAGAAGAGGGGAATAAATAAGTGATTTGCCTTGCCAGTTGTTGGTGCCTGGCACATGTTGGCACATGTTTTGACTCTGCCCTAAGCAGGGGATGGTGCCAGGCTAAGAGCGGAGTTAGAATAGAATAGAATAACAGAGTTGGAAGGGACCTTGGAGGTCTTCTAGTCCAACCCCCTGTTCAGGCAAGAAACCCTACACCATTTCAGACAAATGGTTATCTAATCTCTTCTTAAAAGCCTCCAGTGATGAAGAAGGAAGGAAGGAAGGAAGGAAGGAGAGAAGAGAAAGGATGGGAGGGAGGGAGAGAGAGAGGGAAGAGAAAGAGGAAGGAAGGATAACAGAATAAGAGAGTTGGAAGGGATCTTGGAGGTCTTCTAGTCCAACCCCCTGCTCAAGAAGGAGACCCTATAGTACCATTTCAGACAGATGGTTATCTAATCTCTTCTTAAAAACTTTCAGTGTTGGAGCATTCACAACTTCTGGAGGCAAGTTGTTCCACTGGTTAATTGTTCTAACATTCAGGAAATTTCTCCTTAGTTCTGGTTGCTTCTCTCCTTGATTAGTTTCCATCTGTTGCTTCTTGTCCTGCCCTCAGGTGCTTTGGAGAATAGCTTGACTCCCTCTTCTTTGGGGCAGCCCCTGAGATATTGGAACATTGCTATCATGTCTCCCCTGGTCCTTCTTTTCATTAAACCAGACAAACCCAATCCTAGCAACCATTCTTTATACGTTTTAGCCTCCAGCCCCCTAACCATCTTTCATGCAAAAAGCTGAAGGCATCTTCCTTACATGACTCCCACTATATATACCATGTAGTCATCTGGTCATTAGTATTCTCACTGAGAGTCACTGAGGTCATTTGGGAGTTTATCTGTGCCCTCAGGTTCACCAAATTAGTTCCACACCCATTTACACTCTGATTCAGGTGACCCCAAGGGCAGAGATAAATCTCCAAGTGACCTCAAGGACTCCGAGAAAGAATACTAATGACCAGATGACTGCATGGAATATAAATCCTTCCATCCTCCACCGTTCAGTGAGAACTGAAGAAGCTTCTTGGATGAGAAGGGAAACGTCTTCAAGCAAAAACAAAGTCCAGCTGCCTTTCGAAAAAAAATAAGCACCTTTGGGACAAGCATGACCTGGATGACTGTGAATCTCTCTAGATATTTCTCCTCAGACTGCAAAACGCAACTGTTGTGTCTACATCACAGTGTTTCCTTCCACAGCCATAGATGCAGTGACCCAACCACTTCCTTATCTCACCCAGGCTTCTGCGCCTGATAATTCCAAACTGTGCAAACCGAAATTAAAAGGTTTTTTTTTTTTTAAACTGCTGGATTCCAACTATTTCAATTCAAGGAAGCCTTTTCGTGGTTAGATACAGGAAAGGCAAATCTACTGTTCTAACTATAATGGAATGTTATTGGCAATTAAAATTACTTTTGTCTTGGGGTAAGAGGGAGAGCCACAATATTAAGTATAGTTATTTAATATTTAAATATTAAATACTAATCAAGGAGAGAAGCAACGTAGAACTAAGGAGAAATTTCCTGACAGATAGAACAATTAATCAGTGGACCAACTGATTAAATAAGGATCAACCCTGGAGCACGGATTTAAATAAGAGTTTTTACAGATAGGCCTCGACTTAACAGCAGTTCATTTAGTGACCATTTGAAATTACAAGGGCCTGAAAAAAAGCGACGCAGGACTGTTTTTCACAAATGGGGAAGGCATATTCACTTAACAACCATGTTACTCACTTAAGGACTGCAAACAATCCACTTCACAGGCGGGTTACAACCTCACGGATCCGCTTAACAGCGGAGGCAAGAAAAAGTCGTAAAAACGGGGCAAAACTTACTTAACGAACGTCTCACTTGACGACAGAAATTTGGGGCTCCATTGTGGTCGTAAGTCAAGGATTACCTGCACAAGGTGCTTCCTTGGCATACAGTTTCTAACTCTATCAGGGGTCGGCAACCTTAAACACTCAAAAGAGCCATTTGGATCTGTTCCCCACAGAAAAGAAAACACCGGGAGCCACAAAACCCTTCCCGTGCCAGACTATTTCCTGAGCGGCCACAAAACTAGCATATGTAGTTCTGTTTTCTTCCGAAACTTTTCTTTTCATGGGTTTATCCATGGTTGGCCTACCGGGGTCGAAAAGCTCAATAAACCGTGTGCTGGCGGGTGTCGCACATTGGCGGTTGTGACAGGGAGCCGCAGCAGAGGGATGAAAGACCCACATGCGGCTCCAGAGCTGTGGGTTGCTAACCCCTAGATCTATGTTATCTTAAAACCAGAGGTGGGTTTCAAAGATTTTTACCACCGGTTCGCCGAGCACACGCATGCTCGCTTTGCGCGCGTGCCTGCCGTGCTTGCGCCCAGCCCGCGCATGTGCTTTGCTCACACGTGGGCCTTCTGGACATGCAGCCGGCTTTGAAAACGTTGCTAAATAGGACAGCATAGCGCCGGGGCGGGCGTGGGGGCAGGCCCACCCACGATCTCCGCTACCAGTTAGCCCGAATCGGTATGAACCAGCTGAATACCACCTGCCCTAAAATCTTCAAGAAGGCCTATCTTGCAGGTCTCAACAAATTCAACACCCTGCAACTTACAAATCTTTTGTCTGTTGGCACCAGGAAGCCCTTTTTTCTTTTAGCTACCTGTAACCCAGGGGTGGGTTCTACTTACCTTTACTACCAGTTCTCAACAGGAATGTGCACACGCGTGTGCTTCTGCGCATGCTCAGATCATCAACTGTTCTGTCCTCGTCTCACACACGCACACAAACAGACAGCCGGGGGTTAAATAAACTGGCAGACAACCAATTCTTCCGATAAGAGGCTTGGCAGCAACCCAGTAGCTGCTTGCCAAGAACTTTTACTCATAAACAAGATACACACAGTTCAAGAATTGTCCAGTCCGTAATTAAATCCAAGGCAGATAATGCTGTTTCCAAAGATGCAATGTGACTCGATAGTAGTTAGTTTTGTCCGTCACAGAGTCTGAATGGCCACCTCACTCCCTTTTATACCCTATGGGGTGTGGTCCAGTGACTGAGCTTAATCTCTGGCACGCCTCTTCTTCTGTTGCGTGCGCTTATCTCTGCGACGCTGCTGAGGATCCAGCCAAGACTCATCTCCCTCATTACTGTGCACCTGTGGCTGCGTGGACGTGCGTGGCCCCGGCCCTATCTCTTGACCTTCGGCGGACACCGAAGGCATTGCCAGAGAGGAGGGTCCTGGAGAGGGAGGCCTTGCCAACTCCTCTGCTTCACTCTCGGAGTCCTCTCCTGCCGATGACACAGGCTCCGGTAACGGAGCCACAACATCAACTATGACATCCGGATGGGTGGGCGGAGCCTCACACCGCTTTTACTACCAGTTCTAAAGACCGGGAGTAACCCACCTAGTGGTGGGTTTCAAAATTTTTTACTACCGGTTCTATGGGCGTGGCAGGGGAAGGGTACTATAAAATCCCCATTCCCTTCCCACTCCAGGGGAAGGATACTGCAAAATCTCCATTTCCTTCCAATCCGCTGGGACTTGGGAGGCAGAGAATAGATGGGGGCGGGGCCAGTCAGAATTTTTACTACCGGTTCTCCGAACTACTCAAAATTTCCACTACAGGTTCTCCAGAACTGGTCAGATCCTGCTGAAACCCACTTCTGAACTCACCACTGCTATAACCTCAGCGTAAAGCTCTAAAATCCTATTTACCAGCGTCTGGCCTGTATATTTATCAAGTGTAGGCCTTAACTGAGGCCTGGACCACAAAAAGAGAACAATTGTTCTGCGCTTCCGCCCAATATATTTTGCCAACTTAATGCCGGATCCTTGGATCTTGTCTTCTACCGTACCCAACATGTGCTAGAAATGTCCCATGCTGTATCCTGGGCAACGTGGAAAATATACACTTAGAAAATTGCTGTTGAGATCGCCGCTTCCTGTTAAATCATCCCTCGATGAAAGCATCTGAGGAAATATCTGAATTCGTCTTGCAAGAAGGCAGTTCTGTGTGGTCTTTGTGTGTGTGTGTGTGTGTGTGTGTACTGTACACAATTAAAGCAGCATCAGCAACCTGACAACTACGAGAGTTCCTTCAGGCTTCTTAGCTGGAATGATGCCTTCACCTCGGTTAAACGAAGCGTAAATGCTGTTTACCATGACGGCTTCTCATAAGACATTCTGGGGCGGGATGTGTGTGGAGAAAGCATTTGAATTATGGAGCCCTTTTCATGCTTCATCTACTTTTATTTAACAAAGAGCAGTAGGAAATTATGCGCTTATCAGAGTTTCCGAGGAGAGCAAATTCTTGGATTCCCCTGTAGGGTAAGTCCTTGACCCGCAACCGTAATTGAGCTCGAAGGTTGGTAAGCGAAACATTTCTTCAATGAGTTTTGTCCCATTTTACAATTTTTCTTGGCAAGTGAATCGTTGTGTTTGTTAAGTTGGTAACACAGTTGTTAAGAGAATCTGAACTTGGCTTGTCGGAAGGTCACAAAAGGGGATCACGTGACCCCAGGACACTGCTACCCAGAGGTGGTATTCAGCCGGTTCGTATAGATTCCTACAAACTGGTAGTGGAGATCGCGGTTGGGCCCACCTATCCGCCACGGCCCTATGATGTCCTATTTAGGCACGTTTTCAATGCCAAGGAGATGCGCGGAAGGTGCGCGCGGGGCAAACCAGTGGTACGAATATTGGAAACCCACCGCTGCTGCCACCGTCATAAATACTAATCAGTTGCCAAGTGTCTAAATTTGGATTATGTGATCATGGGGATGCTGCAAGGGCCTGAGCGGCTCAAGGTTGACTCAGCCTTCCATCCTTCCGAGGTTAGTAAAATGAGGACCCAGATTGTTGGGGGCAATATGCTAATGCTAACTGTGTAAACCGCTTAGAGAGAGCTGTAAACCCCTGTGAAGCGGTATAGAAGTCTAAGGGCCATGGCTATTGTCCTGCTGCTCAGCGAAACATAGCGTTGTAGAAAAACCAGATGTTCCAATTTATGAAACTTTCCCTCCTTCCTGCTTTTTGCAATACTGACCAATTTGAATCCTGGAGATTTCAGAGTGGAAATCCTTTTTTTTTTTTTTTTGCAAGAAAGAAAAAAGGCCTTTAATAAACACATTGCATTATTTTAATTAAAGCAACTTGCTGCCTTTCCCCCCAACCCTGCCGTGTATTTAGTTAAGCTAGGGGGGCTTAGCTTTAAAACACACGACAAACTCTCTCTCTTTAATGGCATCAGACGGAGCTTTCAACGGTTCAAGGCTTCTCACTGCCCGGCCAAATGTTGCCGGTTATTTTTTAAAAAAAGAAATAAAAAGCGGGTGCTTCCCTCAAGAGAAGGCTTGCTGAATCCAAGGCTACAGCGTCCTTCTCTGAATCGGGGTTTTTCAAAATAGGTTGGCAGGGACAGTCTGTTTGGGTTAGGGAGGAGAAGGAGCCTGAAAATATTTACTGAAAGACGAGCATCTTTCAAAAATTATTGCCATCTTTAGAGACCAGCTCTTCAAAAACAAATACAGGGTCAGATGGTGGCACGATTAGCATGCCTGGTGCCTTCATATATATATATATATATATATATATAAACTCATGCACGTTTTATCTGGTTTCCTTTTCAATCAGCTGCTGGGGATGATGGCTGGTGTAGTTGCAGAGGACCAACGTGAGAAAGTTCCTTTTAGAAGGGAATATCGGTAGAGCCGAGGTAGCGCAGTGGTTAGAGTGCAGTACTGCAGCTACTTCAGCTGACTGCTAGTTCAGCAGATCAGCGGATCAAATCTCACCAGGCTCAAGGTTGACTCAGCCTTCCATCCTTCTGAGGTGGGTAAAATGAGGACCCAGATTGTTGGGGGCAATATGCTAATGCAATATGCTATATGCTAACTTTGTAAACTGCTTAGAGAGAGCTGTAAAGCACTATGAAGCAGTATAGAAGTCTAAATAAAAATAAAAATAATTAAAAAAAACCTGGGCTCCTGGGTGCTCCCTGAGCTTGGCTGTTTCCTTGTGGACGTTTCATGACCCAGTTAGGTAACGTCATCCGTAATTTGATGTAAGGATCAGGTTACTTAGTGATCCATATTATCCATATCTTAACCTAAGATATTTTCCAAATATCCTAACCTGGTGTTTCTCTGCAAGAAAGACACCAAGCTCAGAGATCACCAAGGACCACACAGTCCTCTTCCTCCTCCATTCTGCTCCTCCTTCCTCTCCTCCTTCCTCCTCTCTTCCTTCTTCTCTCCATAAACCCCCCTTTCCTTCCACCACTGATAATGTTACTAGTTTGGGTGATGAAATCTCTGCAAGAAAGCCACTAAGCTCAAGGAACACCAAGGACCCCACAGTTCTCCTTCTCCATTCTGCAAACCCCACTCCCTTCTAGAACTGATGATGTTCTCTAGCTGGGCCATGAAACGTCTGCAAAGAAACTCAGAGATCACCAAGGACCTTCACAGAGGCTGGGGCTAAAGCCACGCGATCCCTTTTTTGCGACCTCTGACAAGCAAAAATCAACGGGGAAGCCAGATTCACTTAAGAACCTTGTTACTAACTTAACAACTGCGGTGATTCACTTAACAACGGTGGAAAGAAAGGTCATAAAACGGGGGGGAAAACTCATTTTAAAAAATGTCTCGCTTAGCCAACAGAAATGTTGGGCTCAATTGTTGTAAACTGAGGATTCCCTATACTGTATGCCTCAGGAGTGCTATTCAGCTATTCTGACAGGTTCTGGCGAACCGGTAGCGGAAATTTTGAGTAGTTCGGAGAACTGGCAAATACCACCTCTGGCTGGCCCCAGAGTGGGGTGGGAATGGAGATTTTGCAATATCCTTCCCCTGCCACACCCACCAAGCCACACCACGCCCACCAAGCCACGCCCACAGAACCGATAGTAAAAAAAATTGGATTCAACCACTGGTATGCCTTCTGTATGTCTTCTAATCTTTTACCTAACCCGAATGAACAAGAGTAAAATTTGATTATGAATAATTATGGAAGACTCTGCAATAATGAATAGTTCATTTTTTTTACTCCTGCAGCTTGCAAAACGCCATAATGTGAAACAGTTTCAGGCTAGATAAACACAGACTATGGGGCTGTTTACAAAATTCACAGGTGAAAGTGTGAAAAGTTACACGGCAGCTTTTAACGAAACTTCACATACAACTCTATGTGTACACCGAGTGTGTCAGTTTTCAGCAATATAATGGTGCACCTAATGCTTTTTTTTTTTTTGGGGATTTGAATTTACAGGTAGTCCTCGAATTTATGTTGCTAAGTGAGAAATTTGTTAAGTGAGTTTTGCCCCATTTTATGGCTTTCCTTGCCACCGTTATTAACTGAATCACTGCCATTGTTAAGTGAGTCACATGGTTGTTAAGTGAATCTGGACCACCCCCCGGTTGACTTTGCTCATCGGAAGGTCGCAAAAGGGGGATCACATGACCCCGGACACTGCGACTGTCATAAATGTGAGTCAGTTGTCAAGCATCCAAATGTAAATCACGTGGCCATGTGTGGGGATGCTGCAATGGTCATAAGTGTGAAAAACGGGCGTAAGTCGCTTTTTCCAGCGTCGTCCTAACTTGGAACCGCCACTAAATGAACGGTCGTAAGTCAAGAACTATCTATTGCAAGCGATACATAAATAATTTGTAGCCTGTTTTCTGGAGTGGGGAACTTTTGCCAGGAAAATAAAAAAAGAAGCTACAAATACGTTTCCCTAGGAGTAGCACTATTGCCACAATCAGCAGCCGTGGATTAACTGAGTGTAAAGTCAGCAATTCAGAGAATACGTAGCACAGGGGGAGGGGGGAAAAAAATCGCCCATTCAGACAGAATGATGGAGCCAAGCTCCCTTTGGTGGTTTAAGGGCCGGTGGGGTTGGGAAAGGAACAGACGGAGAAAAATTGGCATAAGCTGAAAGAACGCATTTCCCCTGGACACTCTGAGGGTGGGAAGCTACTCCAATATGAATGTAAATTAAGCATTAGGCAGCGGATGATGATTCAGGGATCACGAAGCTGCCAAGGGAAGAGCTGGCAGGTCATTGTCACTTTGGAAATCCCAGCAATAAACTGAGCAACTAATATCTCCATCCATCCATCCATTTCCTTTCTTTCTTTCTATCTATCTATCTATCTATCTATCTATCTATCTATCATCTATCTTTCTATCTATCTATCTATCTATCTTCCTTCCCTTCCTCCCTCCTCCCTCCTCCTTCCTTTGTCCTTCCCTTCCCTCCTTCCTTCCTTCCCTTCCTCTCCATCTCCTCCCTCCCTCCCTCCCTCCTTCCTTCCTTCCTTCCTTCCCTTCCTCTCCATCTCCCTCCCTCCCTTCCCTCCTTCCTTCCTTCCCTTCCTCTCCGTCTCCTCTCTCCCTTCCCCTCCCTCCTTCCTTCCTACCTTCCCTCCCTCCCTCCTTCCTTCCTTCCCTCCTTCCTCCCTTCCCTTCCTCTCCATCTCCTTCCCTGCCTCCCTCCTTCCCTCCCTCCCTTCCCTCCCTTCCTTCCTTTCCTTCCTTCCCTTCCTCTCCATCTCCCTCTCCATCTCCTTCCCTCCCTCCCATATTAGACCTATTCATTTATCCAATCCCCCTCCCCTATTCCCCCCCCCCAGTAGACCCAGGGCGTGTAGGGTGGGTGGCGGCGGCCGGCTCTTCCCGTTCCAACGCCGCCCGTGCTATTAATAGGAGCGACTGTCTCCCCGGGAAACGTTTCGCAGAGGGCGCCCCTCCAGTCCCCCCTTTTGCCAGCCAGCAGCCGGAGATGCTCGGCGGCGCCTTCAGCGCAGATGCCGAGTCTGCAAAGGCGCCGCTTCTGCCGAGAAGCAGGCGAGGCGTCTCGTTCCCGTAGCTCCGGCTCCGGCTCTCGCCACGGGAGGGGCAGGGCGGCAAACGGGGGCTCTCCAGCGCGGGGCAACTTTTCTGCAGGGGGGGGCATCGCTGCAGGGAGGGAGGGAGGGAGAAAAGGCTCCCCAAGGCGCCGGTCGCTCCTCTTTCGCGGAGCCTTTGCGGGGGAGGGAGGCAGGCGGGCAGCCCGGTCTGCATCCTTTCTTCGCCCGCTCCTCCTCGGAGCACCAGGCCCCCTGCCCGGCCCCCCAGAGGCCCCCGACCCTTGCCAGGGCAGCGCTCCCGAAGGACAGCGAGCCCCCCCCGCCCCCCCTCTTCCTCTCGCTGGGCCGCGCATCTCTCTCCCCCTCCCCCGTTTCTGCAAACAAAGGCGGCCCTACCTTCCCCACCTCCAGCTCCAGCGGCGGGCAGCCTCCGCGCTTCAGAGCCTCGCCTTCATGCCAGCTCCGTGGCGGGCCTGGGGGCCTCGAGGGGAGCCGCCGAGCCGGGGAGCATCCTCAGAAAGGCTGGCGGGCGGCGGGCGGGCGCATCTCGCGTGCCTCCTCCTAACGGCCCCTCCCGGGCTGGCTCCAGAGGCGGCGGGGGGCGAGAGGCATCTTGGCACAGCTGGCGCGCCCAGGACGCCCGCAACCTCCCGCCGACATCCACACACACGCACACACACACACACACACAGGCGCGCACGCACGCGGGTTGCAATGCAGTGGGGAGCCGCCGTGCGCCTCCGGGCTCCGAGCGCGCGATCCGAGCGCAGGAGCAGCCGCGCCACCCACCGGCTCTTCTGCGGAGGGCCCCCCTTCTTCCCACCCTCCACTCCCCCTCCCCGGCCCAGACGCTTCTTTGGAGAGGCTCACATGCAGACAAAACACCCGGGTTGAGGCGGGGGGGGGGAGGTCGAGGGGGTCGGGGGTCGGTGAAGAGCGTGCGAGAGACGGGGAGGGGAAGGAGGGGAGGGGGAGAAAGTGATTGAGAGAGAGAGGGGGGGGGAGGGAGGGAGGGAGAGGGAGAGATGGGGAGAGAGGGAGGGAGGGAGAGATAGGGAGAGATAGGGAGAGATAGAGAAAGAGAGGGGAGAGGGAGGGAGAGAGATAGGAGGAGAGAGAGAGGGGGGTAGATAGGGAGAGATAGAGGGGGAGAGGGGGAGGGAGGGAAAGATAGAGAGATGGGGAGAGAGGGAGAGAGAGGGGGAAGGAGAGATAGAGAAAGAAATAGGGAGAGGGGGAGAGAGGGAGAGAGAGGGGGAAGGAGAGACAGAAAGAAATAGGGAGAGGGGGTGAGAGGGAGAAAGAGAGAGAGAGGGGAGGGAGAGATAGAGATAGAGAAAGAAATGAGGGAGGGGGAGAGAGGGAGGGGGAGGGGGTAGAGGTAGAGATAGGGAGAAAGGGGGAGAGAGAGATAGAGAAAGAAATGAGGGAGGGGGAGAGAGGGAGGGGGAGGGGTAGAGGTAGAGATAGGGAGAAAGGGGGAGAGAGAGATAGAGAGATAGGGAAAGAAATAGGGAGAGATAGGGAGAGAGAGAGGGACAGAGAGAGAGGGAGGAGGTAGAAGGAGAAAACAGCAGCCAGGGCTGATGCTAAAGGAGCTGGGTGGCCCTCTGGGTGGGAGGACCCCCCTAGATCCTGAGCAAAGGCCTTCAAACATCTGGACGGAGGATCCTTGCTACATCTGGGGGAGGGAAATGGATGGTCTGGCAAATTGGTCAAGGCAAACCAATTTGCCTTGACAGTTAGTAGATAAGATTCTTGTATAGAAGTAGCATGAAATAAACATGTAGTATTTTTGAACTCAATCCTGGCTCCTGATTTCCTCGCGCTTGATCCCTGGAATTATGGGCCCCGGAAGGCCTACTTAATCCAAGCCATTTTCTGTGCTGGCCAGGAAGGATGGGAGATGGAGTGGGCAAATCTCTTGGGTTCACAAGCTTAGAAAAGGCTGGACCAGGTTCCTACAGCAAAGTCCAGAAGGAAAAGCTTGAGAGTAAGAGGAATAATGGAATAACAGAGTCGGAAAGGACCTTGGAGGTCTTCTAGTCAAACCCCCTGCTCAAGCAGGAGACCCTATCCCATTTTGAGACAAATAACTGTCTAGTCTCTTCTTAAAAACCTCCAGTGATGAAGCATCCACAACTTCTGGTGGCAAGCTGTTCCACTGGTTAATTGTCCTCACTCTTAGGAAGTTTCTCCTTAATTCCAGGTTGCTTCTCTCCTTGATTAATTTCTACCCGTTGCTTCTTGTCCTGCCTTCTGGTGCTTTGGAGAATGGGTGGACCCCCTCTTCAACAGCTCCAAAAGGACAACGAGATTGTGAGATTGTGTTGAGGGGGGGCAGAGAAAGAAGGAAGGTGGAAAAAATGGTAGGCTTGATTTGTTAATCTTTCTATTTCCTTTCTGGCACGGCAGACGTTGAGTGTAAAAGTTATGACTTGAACTCTGTTGGCAGCAGGAGAGAGAGAAACGGGCCTGGGAGAAGTCTTAATGGAAAAGGAGGGGGGGGCAGACAGATCACCCAAGACAAGCCTCCCTCCCACCCCCCCCACCCCCTTTAAGCAAGACAAAACAAAAGGGGGAAAAAAAACATACCAGAAAATCCTGGCTAATTTGGCAAGAAGCCACCAGGAAAAGTGCAGTAAGTGGACATACATCAGAACGGGAGGTTTTGAAACCAAATTAGGTGGATTTGGACTCACTGGGGAGAGGATTCCATTCAGGCAGCCTGAAATAGGATCCTGCTAAAACTTCAGATGTGGATTGGAAAATCCACGTGGTGGTGGTGGTGGTGGAGGAGGAGGAGGAGGAGGAGGAGGAGGAGGAAGAAGAAGAAGAAGAAGAAGAAGAAGAAGAAGAAGAAGAAGAAGAAGAAGAAGAAGAAGAAGAAGAAGAAGTAGTAGTAGTAGTAGTAGTAGTAGTAGTAGTGAGGGAAGAGGAAGAAGAAGAGGAGGAGAAGGGAGAAGAAGAAGAAAGGAGGAGGAGGAGAACAGGAAGAAGAGGTGGAGGAGGAGGAAAGAAGAAGAAGGAGAAGAAGAAGTGGAGGAGAAGGAGGAGGAGGAGGGAGAAGAAAAAAGGAGAAGAGGAAGAGGAAAGAAGAAGAGAAGGACAAGAAGAGAAGGACAAGGACAAGGAGGAGGAGGAGAAGAAGAAGAGGAGGAGAAGGAAAGAAGGAGAAGGAGGAGGAGGAGGAGGAAGAGGAGGAGGAGAAGAAGAAGAGGAGGAGGAGGAGAGGAAGAAAAAGAAGAAGAGGAGGAGGAGGAAAGGAGAAGAAGAAGAAGAGGAGAACAGGAAGAAGAAGGAGGAGAAGGAGAAGAAGGAGAAAAAGAGGAGAAGGAGAAGGAGGAGAAGAAGGAGAAAAAGAGGAGAAGGAGGAGGAGGAAAAAAGAAAAGGAAGGAAGGAAGGAAGGAAGGTTAGCATTCTTTAATTCTTTCCTATGTTGGAGAAGCTGCTCCCCTCCCTTACATATTAGAGTACAACAAAGGAAATTCTAGGCTAATCTTCCACATGAAAGATTACATTTCATAATTATATACTAATAATAAGCCGTGGTGGCGCAGTGATTAGAACGCAGCATAGCAGGCTAATTCTGCCGACTGTCAGCAGTTCGATCCTGACTGGCTCAAGGTTGGAAGGGATAGAAGTCAATAACTCAAAACAATACAGAATCTTTAAAAAGAGGCTTGCAAAACATTTCTGGGTGTGAATCGATGGGAAAACCTTGTCCCAAAAGGTGCTTTTTTGCAAGAGGCAACTGGACTTCCTTGTTTTTCCTTGAAGACGTTTCGCTTCTCATCCAAGGAGCTTCTTCAGCTCTTCAGAATTCTTCAGAGCTGAAGAAGCTCCTTGGATGAGAAGCGAAACATCTTCAAGGAAAAAACAAGGAAGTCCAGTTGCCTCTTGGAAAAAAAGCACCTTTTGGGATAACCACAAGCAGGATATACCGCGAACCTCCACAGACGGTGCGAAAACCTTGATTTGGTTTTGAAGGATGGCCTTTGAACTTTCCAAGCTTGTTAGTCTGACAGAACAAAACATACAAATCCATTTGAAATATGCTCCCGAGTATTTGATTGCTCAGGTCTCGGAGTAAATAAGGAGTGAATGCATCATTCTTTCACTCTGGTGTAAAATGTCTGCTATGGCTTGCTTTTATAGACAGGATGATAGATTAAAATGAACGCTTGGTCTGCCTTACTGTGGGTAGCAGTTGCATTCTCCCTCTTCCACTCGACCCTAAATTGTGATAAATTATCCTTAGGAGATCTTTTTTTAAAATAATAATAATAATAAAAAAAATAGTAAGCCCAAAGCAGTAACCCCCAAAACCACAGGCAACTCACTCCAAAATGCAAAATGGGAATCCGTCATAAAAGGCACCATTCATGTAACAAGATCCAACCAGCATAACTTGCAAATAACAGGGGGGATAAAGCCTATAAAATAATAACCGGTATTGCAGAGTGAGGTTCAAGTGAGATCTAATCCCCAGTTGGAGGAATGTTCTCAAGAAGTTCCCAGCCAGCTCCCACAAAGCCCTATTCTCAGCTTCAGATACAGCAAAATCTTTTCTCTTTTCTCCCACATCGTCAAAGTTTTCCTAACATACAGGTAGTCCTCGACGTACGACCTCAATGGAGCCCTAAATTCCTGTTGTTAAGCGAGACATTTGATCAGTTTTGCTCCATTTTACGACCTTTCTAGCCCATTCATTTCTTCATCACTGCAAGTTGTTACGTTGTTAAGTGAATTGGGTTCCCCCTGTTGACTTTGCCTCTCAGAAGGTCGCAAAAAGAGGTCGCGTGACCCCCCCCCCGGGACACCGCAACTGTCGTAAATACGAGTCAGTGGCCAAGAATCTGAATTTTGATCACGTGACCACGGTCAGTAAGTGTGGGAAATGGTTATAAAGTCACTTTTTTCATTGCCGTTGTAACTTTGAATCAGTGGTGGGTTTCAAAATTTTTACTACCAGTTCTGTGGGTGTGGCTTGGTGGGCGTGGCAGGGGAAGGATACTGCAAAATCTCCATTCCCACCCCACTCCGGGGGAAGGATACTGCAAAATTCCCATTTCCTCCCGATCAGCTGGGACTTGGGAGGCAGAGAATAGATGGGGGCAGGGCAGTGGTGAAATCCAAATTTCTTTACTACCGGTTCTGTGGGCATGGCTAGATGGGCGTGGTGTGGCTTGGTGGGCATGGCAGAGGAAGGATACTACAAAATCCTTCCCCTGCCATGGAAGGGAGGGGAAGGAATATGGAGATATTACAAAATCTCCATTCCCACCCCACTCTGGGGCCAGCCAGAGGTGGTATTTGCCGGTTCTCCGAACTACTCAAAATTTCCGCTACCGGTTCTCCAGAACCTGTCAGAACCTGCTGGATTTCACCCCTGGGGCAGGGCCACTCAGAATGGTCACTAACATGAACTGTCGTAAGTTGAGGGCTACCTGTAATTGTCTAAAGAGGATGGTGGGAACCAGAGAGACTATTGGCCTGCACCAGATCATGTCTTGCGTACTCCAGCTCAATCTTCACACAGGCTCCAAGACCTGCAGAGAAAACTCAGTTCAACATAGGTGATCCTTGACTTACAACAACAATTGGGAGAGGATTTTGGTTGTACATCATGGTGGAGGTACACCGAGGCACCTACATCACCAGACCCAAACTCCCCATGTGATTCCAGATGTGGAGATGAAAGAAAATGAAATGACTAGAAAAAAAGATTGATAACCGATTTCTGTATCAGAGCAAGAAGCAACAGATGGAAACTCATCAAGGAGAGAAGCAACCTAGAACTAAGGAGAAATTTCCTGATAGTTAGAACAATTAATCAGTGGAACATCTTGCCCCCAGAGGTTGTGAATGCTCCAACACTGGAAGTTTTTAAGTTTTTATTCCAGCCATTTGTCTGGAATGTTACAGGATTTCCTGCCTGATCAGGAGGATGGACTAGAAGACCTCCAAGGTCCCTTCCAACTCTGATATTCTGACTGTAGAGATCTATCCAGGCAGTTCTTTAGAAACTGAACTTGTCTTGAATGCAACTTTTTTTTTTTGCATTTTTTATGGTTTTTATGGATGTTATCTACAGTTTGAAAACTTTTTATGAGTCTTATCTTTTGGCAAGCTCTGGATTTTACATTCTTAAAAATGCTATGATTGGTTAGTCTGAACCACACGCTTTTAACGAAACCTCTTGATCCCCAAAACCTGTGAGCCCACGGCAATTTAATCACTGCTAAAAGTATAGAGAGGCATCAGATCCGTAACATCTGACGTTTAATTAAACACAGCCCCTTGGCTAGAATTAATCCTTCTCCTTCAACAATCCTTCAAGAAATAAAGGATGAAGAACTCCTATGGGCACTTACTCTGTAAACCCCACGGATTTGAGTGGGAGGTCTGAGTAAAGCAAACACAGAGCCATGCACATGGGTGTTTGGCACACAGGACCATCCATTAAACTCAGCGACACACATTTTGTAGTGAAAATTGAGAGAGAGAGAGAGAGAGAGAAAAAAAAAGACCATAATTGAGTTGGTAGGACACATTTTCTGCATAAAGTACTTCCAGATTTGTCTATGGAGATTCTCGGTCATCCAATGTGATGTATGCAGAGCAATGTGATATATGCAGCGCAGTGCAGTGAGACATGCACAGATCTGTACATTGGAGAAACAAAACAGCCGCTTCACAAATGCATGGCACAACATAGCAGAACAAACCCATCAGGACAAGACTCCGCAGTCCATCTGCATTTGAAAGACCAAGGCCAATCTGCTGAAGGCAGCAAAGTCCACATTCTGGACAGAGAGGATCAGTGGTTTGAAAAAGGGGTCAAAGAGGACATTTATGTGAAAATTGCACAGTCCTCTCTCAACAGAGAGGGAGGAATACAACACTACCTATTTCCAGTCTACAACACAGTCCTTTCAGCAGTTCCAAGAAGGCTCCACAACCATTTGCATTACTCAGGTGACCCCGAGGGCACAGATAAATCTCCAAATAGTCTCAATGATTCTCAGAGAGAGTACTAACGACCAGAGGATTGCAAGGAATATAAATCCTTCCATCTTTCACCATTCAATCAGAACTGAAGAAGCTTCTTGGATGAGAAGGGAAACATCTTCAAGAGAGTTTGGAAGCCCATTTTCACTGGCAGAGGCACTGCGGACCGGTCCCTCACTATTTCCAGGGTGGCCTCATGGGGCAGATCTAAGCACCCAGCTGGCTGGATCTGGCCTGAGGCCCTTGACTTTGATATCCCTGCTGTATGGAGTCAAGCAAAGATCTTCAGAAACAAGGAAGGAGTTCTCTTCTACAGTTTTAGCCTACAACTCCAGACAGTCTTCGGAGTAGAAACGCACATGCAGAAATACGGAATTATAGACCGAGAGAAGTCTTAGAAAAACAAAATCCTTGGAAAGCAAAGAGAGAAAGGAAACTGGCATGAATTGAAGCCATCCTTGACGTGGTCTGAGGCACCAGCGCTGGGACCGCGATGGACAACCCCACAAGTGAAAATTTTCAGGTAACCGTCCTGATTAAACGAACGATTTGTGCTGGATGTTCGGACAGAAAAACAATGACAGACGATCTCAATTAAAACACAGAAAAGGAAAGAAGAAAGTGATATATGCTCAAAAGAGCGAACCGAGAAATTACCTAGATTAAGGTGTCTAGACGTGTGAGTGTCTATTTACCATATTAAAGGACAAAAGGGAATTTAATCCTCACAGTGGAACAATATTCGTTGGAAAATTCTCTGTGGTTCCTGTCCTTCTGAGGCTTTTTTTGGGCAATTTTTTGGCACAGGGAAGTAAAATAAATCAAGATGAGGTCACAATCAAAGCCAATCACGTGATTTTTATATGTGTGTGGCATAGTTGGGCTTTCCATCTTTTTTCTTTTGACCAATTATCCACTCTTCTTCCTTTAAAAACTTCTCAATCTCATGGAAACTTTCTTAAGCCTTAATGTTTACTGCTCATTTAGTGACTGAAGTTACAATGGCTCTGAAAAAAGTGACATAGGACCGTTTTTCACACTTGACAGTTGCAGCCTCCCCGTGGTTACGTGATTTACATTCGGATGCTTGACAATCGACTCACATTTATGACCGTTGCAGTGTCCCGGCGTCACTTGATCAACTTTTGCAAACATCTGACAAACAAAGTCAAAGGGAAGCCAGATTCACTTAACAACCATGTTACTAATTTAACAACTGCAGTGATTCACAGTGGCAAGAAAAGTCATAAAACGGGGCAACATTTTTACTTAACAAATTTTTCACTTTGCAACCTAAATTTTGGGCTCAGTTGTGGATCTTCTCTTGAGGACTATCTGTACTTAAATTTTTGTTTTTACCCTTCTCTATTTTTGCAATTATAGGAACGTGGTGGCTCAGTGGCTAAAACGCTGAGCTTGTCGATCGAAAGGTCGGCAGTTCAGCGGTTCGAATCCCTAGTGCCGCATAACGGGGTGAGCTCCCATGACTTGTCCCAGCTTCTGCCAACCTAGCACTTCGAAAGCAGGTAAAAAATGCAAGTAGAAAAACAGGGACCACCTTTGGTGGGAAGGTAAGAGCGTTCCGTGCGCCTTTGGCGTTGAATCATGCCGGCCACATGACCACGGAGACGTCTTCGGACAGCGCTGGCTCTTCGGCTTTGAAATGGAGATGAGCACTGCCCCCTAGAGTCAGGAACGACTAGCACATATGTGCAAGGGGAACCTTTACTTTATTTTTGCAATTGAATACATATAGCAACATTTCTCAACTTTAAGATACGTGAAATATTAACTCCCAGAATTCCCCAGCCAGGAATTCTGGGAGTTAAAAAATCTACACATCTTAAAAATGCCAAGGTTGAGAAACGGTGAGATATAATATTCAGAAATCTTTCCAATATTGTGCCTCAAGCATAAAAAAATATCAGGAGCGGTGGATTTAAATGTCAGAAGTAGTGGATTTCAAATGGGTTTCAAACTTGGCTGCGTTGATTTATTTTTTTATTTTTAATTCAAATTAAACCTGTAGAGACGCTCATTTTTCATCGCTTGGTGTATCTATAAAAAAGACTGTTGGCAGGCCAGTCCAAAACTGCAGCTGGTGACCAGTAATGCCAAGGGAAAATATTCTGGGATAGTAATTTTAGATTATGGGCCTGAATCCATTAATATTAAACTGAACTTTTTACTTTTAAAGAACACACCTTTAATATGTGTAGGTTTTAACTTTTGAAGAAAAAGTCACTTGGCTTTTAAAATGCTCTTAAGCATCAAACATTACGAAGAAAAACAGGCAGCTTTGTAGGAACTGCATTTTAAATTAAACCACTTTGTTTATATTGCAATAATCTTACTTGCGTGCCTACTCATACATCCAGGGTCTAATTCGGTCTATGAGAGGGAGGCCAAGTTAGGATTTCTTTTTGAATAATGCAGTCTCAACAAAGGGGTCCATTTCTAGCAAGGAGGACCTCACAGACTGAGGAGATGGCCTCACCCAAAATCAGCTGAGGAACATCTCAAATTTCTTCCACAGTTCAACTATTTTGGGCATCTCAAATGATCTCTATTGACTTGTGCCAGTTTTTTCTCAATCTCAGTCCCTTTAAAACACATGAACTTCAACTTCAATCGGCTGGGAATTCTGGGAGTTGAAATCCACGCGTCTTAAAAGGGCTTGAAATTGACAAACAGTAATTTATGGTTTGGTCAGCTTGCAATCACGGTTACCAATAATGTATTTCTGTACCTGGGAACAACACGGCCCCATCGATTGCTTTCTTTTCATCACAAAACAGCTCTTCTAACGGAAATAATCTCTGAAGATTATTTTAAAGAAGATGTTGGCTAACCGTTTGTCTGAAGTGGCGTAGGGTTTCCTGCCTAAGCAGGGGGTTGGACTAGAAGACCTCCAAGGTCCCTTCCAACTCTGTTATTCTAAATTCTAGATCAAACACATTCTTCCAAGCTTAACAATCAGCTAAAATAATTGTTTGATTCCCCTCTTCCACTCCGCGTAAGAGGTGTTAGGCCTCATATAAATACCGTGTTTAGTTAAAAAAAAAAGGGCATTTGTGGGACTATTAAAGGTTCTTTACCACCGCAGGCAATTGTCCTTTCCTGCTGATATGCATTGTACGTATATTTTACAAACCTTGTGTTTTTGAAGGTCACGGTTAGCCAGTATGAGGGGTTGAGCTAGCATAGAGTTGCCTTTAAGTACAGGGTGGCAATAAAGTTAATTATAGATTTGTGCTGGGGAGCAGGGAAGGCCTTTCTTAGTTGAGGCAAGGATTCCCTTGAGCGACAGGACTAAAAATATTATTCTCTCAGTGAGGGTTCTGCAGACATCCACGGCAAAGCTGCTTAGGCTTGGAGCTATTTGGTTATAAAAATAAATATACAGAAGGGGAAAAACTAAAAGGGATTTGGAGAAGGATCGTTTCTCTTCCATGGTTCCGAACGGTCGGTTTCATTAAGCAAATTACAACTCTTCCATTGTAGGCTGCTCTTACACATTCAAGGGCACGGTGGTTTCTCCTGCACTTCATGGGCATCGGTTTTCATGCACAAAAACCCGATGAAATATCAACAGAAGAGGATATTTGTAGCTCAAGGTTGGACTGTCCTTGGTGCTCTCTGAGCTTGGCTGTATTCTTGTTTGGTGTTTCATTACCCAACTAGTAACATCTGATAACGTTATCAGGTAAAGACTAGCATGGATGATGTTACCTAGGTGGGTAATGAAACATCTGCAAGAATACAACCAAGCTCAGAGAGCACCAAAGACTCTAGCCCTCCTCCTCCTCCCACCAATGATGTTACCTAGTTGGGTAATGAAATGTCTGCAAGAGTACAACCAAGCTCAGAGACCACCAAAGACCTCAGTCCTCCTCCTCCTCCTCCTCCTCCTCCTCCTCCTCCTCCTCCTCCTCCTCCTCCTCCTCCTCCTCCTCCTCTTCCCAACCAAGCTCAGAGAGCATCCAAGAGTCCACCTATGGAATATCCATGATTCCATTTTGAAGAATGTTCTGGGGAGAACAGCTTGGTTTGATAAGCCATCATGATAAGCCAGGCATTAACTTGTTTTGGGGGTTGTGTATATGAGATAATTGACCCTAACCCTAACCCTAACCCAACATTGCTCTTCACAGACCCATCATAACCTCTAGCTACACACAGTGAACCAATACGGAGCCGCAAAAGAACTGGAATGCCATTCCTCTCTTCCAACATCTCATTCCAACCTGCACATCATGTCCTCTAGTTGGCTTTAGGCTACAATTCTCTGATGTCCCAGCCCAGGGTGGATGGATGTTGTTGTAGCCAAGTAGTAGCCAAACATAGCCAAGTTGTTTACATGACTCAGTACTGCTGGAGGATTTAAATCTGTGTTTCTCAGCCTTACAGCCTTTAAGATATATGGACTTCAACTCCCAGGATTCCCCAACCAGCCCAAGTTGCAGTCCATCCGCCTTCAAGCTGGTGAGGTTGAGGAACAGCGATTTGAGCCTTTCCACCAATGATGGTTAGTCCTACAGAGATACTAATGGAAACAGAGACACAAAGCATGTTGTTGCTTTTAAGAAAAACAAAAACAGGACACCAGGTGCGAGATGTGTAGTTTGCTCCTCAGATGACACCAATCCTCTCCGATGTTTACCCTGCTACCCTTCTAATTATCTCCCATAAGTAATGGCACAAGGTGCGCATTAAATTTCAGCTCCTGACAATCTCAATCTGCGTCCGTGTCTCAAAACCACTATTGTCTCCCCTTTTCAAGCCAAAGCAAAAAAAATAAAAAATTAAATTAAAAATGGAGGAGGGAAGGAGATGTAATAATAGGAACGGTGGGTAAGCGATATGATAGCATATTTCTTTGAGGGGCTCCTACAAAGACAAGGGGGTCAAACTATTTTCCAAACCACCAAAAGGCAAGATGAGAAACAACGGATGAAAACTAAAGAAGGAGAGGAGCAACCTAGAATTAAGGAGAAATTTCTTGACAATGAGAACAATAAACCAGTGGAACGACTTGCCTCCAGAAGTTGTGGGTGCTCCAACACTGGAGGTTTTTAAGAAGAGACTGGACAGCCACCTGTTTGAAATGGTATAGGGTTTCCTGCCTGAGCAGGGGGTTGGACTAGAAGACCTCCAAGGTCCCTTTCAAATCTGTTATTCTGTTATTCTGTTATTTTGCTTTGCTGTTATCCTTCCTTCCTTCCTTCCTTCCTTTTCCTTCCTTCCTTCCTTCCTTCCTTCCTTCCTTCCTTCCTTCCTTCCTTCCTTCCTTCCTTCCTTCCTTCTCCATCACTGGATGCTTTTAAGAAGAGATTAGCAACCGTTTGCTGTTTTCCTTCCTTCCTTCCTTCCTTCCTTCCTTCCTTCCTTCCTTCCTTCCTTCCTCCCTTCCTTCCATCTCCATCACTGGAGATTTTTAAGAAGGGACTGGACAACCATTTGTCTGGAGTGGTATAGAGTTTCCTGTCTGAGCAAGGGGTTAGACTAGAAGATCTCCGAAGTCTCTTCCAATTCTAATATTCTACAGTCTATGCTCTACAAGCCTACAACCGCAATTTCTCTGCTTTTAGCGCGATCAGACATCCAACGATAAATCAGTCCCTGAAAAGCTGGACCCCATTCAAATATTTACACTAGCACTTGTCCTCCATTTGGAGAAGAAGCATTTTTGGCACGAACACAAAATGTTCTTCATATTGGAAAATAAAAAAAAAGGGGGGGGGGAATGAAAAATGTAAATATCAGTCTGTCAGTGGAAGACTTCTATGACCCGTCTCCTGATTTCGGGCATTCCCTTCCCTTTTTTAAAAAAAATAATAATATTAAAGCTAAAGAAAATATTTGTTTTCTAAATAATGCATGGACTTTCAAAGAGTCCCATTGCTGACGGAGGCTGTTTTCTCCAGGCAGGTCTCCCCAAAGCCAAGGAAAAGACGCCACAGCAGAGCCACATTGTCTCTGACTAATCATGGCTTAATCAGAACTGATCCCAAATATGGACCAGCAAAATCGTTCAGCTGGTAGTCAGTCAGTGGTTTTCTGTTCTTTGGAAATGATGAATTTCTGCATCTTGCTGCAGCATTTTAGCTAAAGCAATCATGGGAAAAGAAGAGGAGGGAAACGGGAGGCAAATTTATTTTTGTAGAAGAAGATGGAATTCAAGAAATTATGAGGCCAGTTAAGTGAAGCAGCCACTGTTTCAGGCACCTGATTTTTTTATTTTTGGTAAAAAAAGGAAGAATTCAACCAGACAATGAAGCTTAATATTGTATGGCCATCACTGCCTATCTCTAAAGGAAGAAGGAGAAGAGCTGGGGAAGGGCCTTTCCCACTGACATCTCTTTATTTATTTATGTCATGAACAGATCCAAGCCGTATCAAAGGGAAGGGATCAGATCTTGATATTCTGAGGATTTCTGAAAGAGTGGAGAAACATGTCACCATTTCGGGAAGGTATGGAATGATGACAATTGTTTTTTATATCTTTTCTTTCTGCGTATTTGTCTTTTCTTTATTTGTTTGTATGCTGCCTTTATTATTTTTATAAACACCCCAAAGCAGAAGGTGCACGTGTGAACCAGTGGTGGGTTTCAAATTTTTTTACTACCAGTTCTGTGGACGTGGTTTGGTGGGCGTGGCTTGGTGGGCCTGGCAGGGGAAGGATACTGCAAAATCCCCATTTCCTCCCAATCAGCTGGGCCTTGGGAGGCAGAGAGTAGATGGGGGCGGGGCCAGTCAGAATTTTTACTACCGATTCTCTGAACTACTCAAAATTTCCACTACCGGTTCTCCAGAACTGGTCAGAACCTGCTGAAACCCACCTCTGGTGTGAACGAAGCGAGCATGCGTGTGCGGGGTGAACCGATGGTAAGAATATTGGAAACCCACCGCTGGAGTGTACCTAATACTCCTTCCTCCTCCTACAATAACAATTCTGTGCGGTAGGTTGGGCTGAGAGAGAGCGACTGGCCTCAAATCACATAGCCCACTTTCATGCCTAAGGCAGAACTAGAACTCACCATCCCCTGGTGATTGGCTCAAAGTCACCCAGCCAGTTTTCATGCCTAAGGCAGAACTAGAACTCACAGTCTCCTGGTGATTGGCCCAAAGTCACCCAGCCCACTTTCATGCCTAAAGCAGAACTAGAATTCACCATCCCCTGGTGATTGGCTCAAAGTCAGCCAGCCCACTTTCATGCCTAAGGGAGGGACTAGAATCCACTGTCTCCTAGTTTCTTGCCCAGGTGCCTTCATCACTAGACCAAACTGGCGCTAGACCACTAGACAATGGCACAAACATACTTTTAATGATCAACCCTATACACAAGAATCTAGTCAACTAAAGTTCAGTACTAAATTGGCACCAGATAAGGGTCAGTGGAATTGAAAAGGAATTGGACTTGGATTGTTTGTGGCAACGTAATGACTCCAAGCTGATGACCCACTTAATTCCACCTTCTCTCCTCCTACAGAGCCACCCCGAATTCCTCCAAAATCTCTAATCGCTATAAAACTTCAGAAACAGCACCAGGACCAAGAAACGGAAGGAGAAATATTTTCATGGAATAAAGCTCTATTCAAACCCCTGAGGTGGGACAGCCATCTTTTCTTAATTTGCGAAAAAGTTTGTCTGTTTGAAGGCATTGTCAAAACTGATTTGATTTAGGGGGTTTGTCTCAAGCGTTTCCTGGTCCTTCTGACCCCAAATTCTTTCGAAGGAGGCTCTTTTTGTCAGGAAAATAAATTCACTACCACCAAGAACCAAGATTCGTATTAGGGAGAGCCATACAATAGAAAGAATATTCTGCAATTAAAGACTGGATGGAAGAAGTAAAACAACTTCTCCACATGAAGAACAAATTGAGAAGGGACGGTACTTAATCATTTATAATGGGGTTCCCAGGAATAGCCATGTGGGCAAAAAAAGAAGAATTGGCCCAAGTTTTTCCATAAAGCTGTGAATTAAGGAAACGGGGAAAAAAAATTGCCTACTTAAAAAAAATGGAGGGGTGGGTTGGGAGAGAAGAAAAATGCATGTTCAGCTTCTAGCACTAATCAAAAGCTAGTTTAGGCTCTGACAGGCAATTCCTCAGGAATAAATGATTGGAAAGATTACATATTTTAACACGCAGGCACATCCATCCAAAGGCACTTTAGCGTTAGCACAAATGGAACCTGTCTCTGGTGTTCCTTTTCGCCCTCCGAGGGGGAGATAAGTCAAAAAAACGTTGCATTTTCCCGGGTTGTGTGACTCAAGGAGAAATATTCACCCACCTGGGTGGTTTATGCAGAAACAACCTTCGTTCGCATCATTCATACGATCTGCAGAGACCATGTTTTCTTTCCTTGGGTCAAAAGGGAATTTTAAAGGTAGAAGCAATGAGCCATTTTAATAAGAGAAGGAGCTGACCCCTGATTTTGTAGTGAGGATGTTGTTGGGCTGAGTGAGCTATGTTGCCTTACAATTTCTGAAGTTGTAAGAAGTTGTGGGGAGGAGGAGGAGAAGCAGGAGGAGAAGCAGAAGAGGAGGAGAAGGAGGTAGAGGAGGAGGAGGAGGAGGAGGAGGAGGAAGAAGAAGAAGAAGAAGAAGAAGAAGAAGAAGAAGAAGAAGAAGAAGAAGAAGAAGAAGAAGAAGAGGAGGAGGAGGAGGAGGAGGAGGAGGAGGAGGAGGAGGAGGAGGAGGAGGAGGAGGAGGAGGAGGAGGAGGAGGAAGAGGAGGAAGAAGAAGAAGAAGAAGAAGAAGAAGAAGAAGAAGAAGAAGAAGAAGAAGAAGAAGAAGAAGAGGAAAACTGGAATACTGCATCCAGTTTTGCTCATCACATTACAAGGAAGATGTTGAGACTTGGAAAAAGTGCAAAGAAGAGTAACTAAGATGATTAAAGGCCTGGAGACTAAAACATCTGAAGAATGGTTACAAGATTTGGGTCTGGTCAGTCTAAAGAAAAAAAGGACCATGGGAGACAAGATAGTCTTCTAGTATTTGAGGGGCTGCCACAAATAGGATGGGGGTCAATTTATTCTCCAAAGCACCAGAGGGCAGGACAAGAAACAATGGATGGAAACTAATGAAGGAGAGAAGCAACCTGGAATTAAGGAGAAACTTCCTAACAGTGAGGACAATTCACCAGTGGAACAGAAGTTGCCTCCAGAAATCGTGGATGTTCCATCACTGGAGGTTTTTAAGAAGAGACTGGGCAGCCACACTTGTCTGAAATGGAATAGGATCTCCTGCTTGAGCAGGAGGCTGGACTAGAAGACCTCCAAGGTGCCTTCTGGCTCTATTCTGATTGAAATAATATCTGGCCAGCATAAAATAAAACAACTTTTTTTTGGTGACCTGGACTCCATGTTAACCTTGAGCGAGACACAGGGGCCTGATGGTTGCAATCTTAAAAAGGATTAATACGCCAATAGACATGCTTGGCATATGCCCAGTTTCTTCCTGATATTTTAGAAGGAGGAGGAGAAGAAGAATTGGAGGAGGAAGTACTTGTAGTAGTACCACCAACTTTAACACTGACACCAATTTCAAAAGATGCTCAGATACCTTGGAAGCCAATGCTTTGATACAGGTCAGTGTTGAACGGGGTGGTATTACTGTAAGTACTTCCTCCCCCTATTAATTTTGGGATCTCAGATGCCAACATTTTGTACCTCCAAAATTTCAAATTGTTCTCCATTCTTCCAAGGCAAGTACTGTAAGTACTTCCAAGGTATCTATTTTAAACAGATTGTTTTCTTGCATGATATTTTCTGTATCAATACACTACTTTTAAATATTTTCTATTATGTACAAACGATGGAGTTTAAGGAACTTACATTCTAATTTTATAATGAAACAGGTTGTTTTGTATGATACGAGTCTTATTAATAATTAGAATTGTTGCCTGGGGCTCCACTTCTTATCTATTTCTTTACTTTTATTAAAAGACTAGACAAACTTTTGTCAGTTTACGTTGGCTTTGAACTGTGACTTATAATTAAACGTGTCGGTCTCTTCTGTTGTACTTTTGCTGATGAAAATTTACTGGAACCCTTCCTTCTGGGATGCTTATTTCTATCCAACCTTCCTTCAAGATATATTGCAATTACATCAACACAGTTGCCAACGTACCTTATAAATAATCATTAGAGAAAGAAGCTCTAAACAATTACAAACAGCTTTGTGACGGAGCTCGGTTGCACAGCATGACAAATTACATCGAGTTATTAAACTGGGTTAAGTTTAATGTACAGACACACATTTAAATCTTGCAGATCAGTATCTTAAATCTGCTGTTAAACATGTTGAACTTTGATAAAATATGGTTAACCCGATTAAAATCATTAACGGGAGAAAAGATTAATGATGGATAATAAAGAATACGTTGATACTGTAGTGTGGTGTAGAATAGATCATACTTAGGTTATGTGTCAGATTTAAATATGAACTCAAAACCCCACAATGACATCACTTTTTAAGCTGCTTCAGAGATTAGATAAAGGGGTGACCTCACAAAAAAGAGAATTTGACCCTGGGAATAAGAAAGGATCCTTGGCGTGACTGCCACCATTGAAAGGGAACTGAATCCACTCTGTTCTTAAGGTCCCAAGGCATTTAAAAGACTCACATTGTTCCAAACTTAGAAAAGGGAAAAAAAAACACCACCAAATCAAAAAGAAAGAAAGAGAGTTTAGCCTTGCTAAAACTGATTCATTAAATGGCAGACACATTAGTAGCAAAATGTGATACACATGAACAGACTGGGAAACTATGAGCACCTTAGATCAAGCTAAGTCCAAAAAATGCTAGAGAATTCCTGAAAACCTGGCATTCAGATGCATCAGCCATCAACAGGCACAGAGAGATAAATGACATCTACACACCATTCGAAAGAGACAATAGAAAAGCTAACAAAGAAGCAAGAAGATCTCGCTAGAAATCGACACTCAGATCAGGAGAGATTAACACCAGATTTAACACAGGACCAACAATCAAGCAGTAAACAGTACCGTATTTGAAGAATTACTAAGAAGAAAATAATATTTCACCAAAAACTGACAGGTCAAGCTACTAGTATATAAACAGAGAGCAGAACCCACTCCCTTCAAACACTGATAATGTTACCTAGTTAGGTAATGAAATGTCTAAAACAAAATAATCAAGTTCAGAGAGCACCAAGGACCCCCTCAATTCAAATATTCTCTGTTATTGGTACATTAGTAACATGATTGATTGATTGATTGATTGGCTGGTTGGTTGGTTGATTGTTTGAATTAATTGATTGTGTGAATCTTGAAGTGTGAATCTTGGCTTGCATATGTAAGATGAACTACCTTGGTCTGATAGAAAGAAATTGCTGATTCTTGTTGTGTTCTGCACCAATCCTATTGAGCTGCTGCTTCTCTTCCACCTGCACAAAACTGCTGTTAATGCTGCTACTAGTGGTATTATTATTCTACTAAATATATTACTTCTTCCAGAGATATCATTATTTCAGGCTTCACTCAAACTTAAAACCTACTGGCTATTTTAGCAACTTCTCCCAGGAGTCCAAAACGACAGGAAAACCATCAAGCTTAGGAAGGACCCCACAGTTCAACCCTGAGCTACAAATATTCTGTTGCTATGTTTAGCATTTGCCTAAAGCTGTATGTTTTGAGAAGTCCAAGAAAGGTTTGGAAAAATGTGGAGACTCCAAAATGTCTTCTTGGATATGATTTGAAAGAAGTAAAAGAATTCTAGAGTATCTTTACGATTTATATTGTTCTGTTTGTTTCCTAGTATGATTTGATTGCTTATTAGTAACTTGTGACTATCACTAAGTGTTGTATCTTATGATTCTTGATGAATGTATTCTACTTTATTTTTCTTTATGTACACTGAGGGCATATGCACCAAAGACAAATTCCTTGTGTGTCCAATCACTCTTGGCCAATAAAGAATTTCTTCTCTTCTCTTCTCTTCTCTTCTCTTCTCTTCTCTTCTCTTCTCTTCTCTTCTCTTCTCTTCTCTTCTCTTCTCTCCTCTCCTCTTCTCTTCTCCTCTCTCCTCCCCCCACCCTACCATACCCCTACCCCTACCCCTACCCCTACCCCTATATTCTATTCTATTCTATTCTATTCTATTCTATTCTATTCTAGTCTAGTCTAGTCTAGTCTAGTCTAGTCTAGTCTAGTCTAGTCTAGTCTAGTCTAGTCTAGTCTAGTCTACTCTACTCTACTCTACTCTACTCTACTCTACTCTACTCTACTCTAATCTATGGATTGCTCCTCACCAGCATCATCTGGCCCCAGGAAGCACCATTAGAGTTTAAAAGATATCCAACCAAGACTAAAAACTACTCTGGATATTGAAAAAAAGATGGATGATGATTCTTCTCAAGCTTGTCTGGATATATAAGAATTTTAGCGGCAACATAGAAATCCTTTACAAGGTTTTCTTCTGAGTTTTTTTTCCCATTATCCCAGTCCAGTTATATCCTGGGACACTCTTTCCGTTTGTGCCATTACTATATATTTGCTTTTCCCTCCTATTATAAAACTTGAGAGCAACTTAATCCCAAGAGTCCCTGAGCCATCTTCCAGCTGAGGGGAAAAAAACAGGAGGCCTTGCATGTCTAAAACTCAAGGAAGAAAAGCAATGTTTGAAGACGCTCATCCGATCTGCCAGCTCTGAAGAACCTATGGAGGACTTACATCTCCTAGCCTTTCTACCTGGGGCTGCTGGGAATTGTAGTTTGATGTAACAATACAGGGAATATATAAATTGGAAGGCTGCATTTCGAAGCTGCAAGTTCAAGAAAACCGCAAGGAACTTAGTCAACGCAGAGTCCGAGAAAGAAAATTACGGAAACTATAAAACCGTTCCCTGTATCGAGTCAAGTCCCTTACCTAGGTTACCGTGTGTATCAAATCTGAAACATGTGAACTCTTTGGGGAACTAAGCCAGGGTTGTAGAGGGGAGATGAGAAGGGTCTTTCACCAACATCGGATATAATTAATTCCACAGAGAATATCAGGGAAAAAGCGATTGGATGAAAGCAGCAGCTAAGCAGAACTATTTTATTTTATTTTATTTTTAAAAGAAGGTTGTATCTTCACTCCCTGGCTTCCTTATCCACTTGGGATTGTTGAACCAATTTGAGCAGAACTACAGATCTTGAAGAAGTAGAAAAAAAAAAACCCACCTCCAGCCATCCTCTCGAACTCAGCTTATCGTCTCCTTTCTTCCATCCCTCGAGGCTAATTATAAAAAGAGGCAATTTACCTTGTTAACTCGCCCACCTGTAATCAGAGCTAAGTAGTCCTGGGCACCTTGAAAGAAAAGCATCTTGTCCAAAGCTTGATCCACCATCCATTTAAGGTTAATAGGGAAAGGAGCTTCTTTTACAATCCAGCTCATCCACAGCCCTACAGTATATTCCTGATTATTTTCCACCATCATTTAGGCTTAGTAATGTCTTTGGATATGAGCCAAACAAACAAACAAACAAAAAGAACAAAGAGAAAGGCCAAGGCAGATTTAGATTTCCTGATTTGGGAAGGGAGAGTTACTGACAATTATTCTTTTATACAATTATGAACCAGGGAGGTTGCATGGTCGAAAACAAAGCAAAAATGTTAATATTTTGAACAATGAGGATACTATTGTGCCTTCCCGGAGTGGTAAGAAATCTAGGGAGGTAAAATTGTATGATTTATCTAGTTTGGATGAAAGGGACAGCTGTGTTGTGGTCCGCCAGTAGCCTGCAGAGCTGGCAGTGGAGTCGGACAGCGATGAGGCTGAGGAAGAACATGGACCAGTCCTGGAGGCTGGGGAGGGCCCGGATGAGGGCCCTGCGTCGGAGGCAGAGATGGGGCCAGGGCCATCTGGGAACGATGCGCGGACTCTGGAGCCTCCAAAGGCTGACAGTAGAGAGGCAGAGGAACAGGAGGAGCCTGTTCCTAGTGCACGTATGAGAAGAGCTGCCAGAAGGCAAGTGCAGCTCAAGCAAAGAGGACAACTCAGGAGTAAGGCCAAGAGATGATTGGCCCCTCCCATAAGGCTTAAAAGACCAGCAATGGCTCTTGGTCTCTTTGCCGGAAAACAACGTTGAGAGAATAGCTTCATGTTTCACTGTATTCATTTCTTCTTGGTGTCTTCTGCTTCTGAACTTTTGCCTTTGGCAGTTTGCCTAATTATCCCAAGGTCGGTGATAAACTGAGGAATGGTGTTTTGAAGAATTTGCTTTAATTTAGTTTGGACTACGCTGAGAATGAGTTAATTCTCAGCTGTTCTAATAAAGTCTGTTTGTTTTCGAATTGTTTGCATTTCATACTAACTACTCGGGCCTGGGTCACAACAAGCCGGAAAATTCAGTCTTTCTAATATGGGTTGTAGATAACTTTGTTATACAAGTGGTCCTCGACTTAGACCACATTTGAGCCCAACATTTCTATTGTTAAGTGAGTCATTTGTTAAAGGTCCAGAAACAGGAAGGGCCAAAACAAAACAACAACAACAAAAAAACCTTGCTAAACAGGTTATAGGCAATAGATAAATAATTTTTCCCCAAAACACTCATTGGACTTTACTTAGAATCTAAAATCAACTTTACCAGAATCAGTTGAGCAAACTTATGACCATTTTTCACACTTACGACCATTGCAGCATCCCCAAGATCACATAATCAAAATTCAGATGCTTGGTAACTGACTCATATTTATGACGATTGCAGTGTCCCCGGGTGACGCGATCCCCTTTTGTGACCTCCTGGCAAGCAAAGTCAAGGGGGAAGCTGGATTCACTTAACAACCAGGTTACTAACTGGGACAAAACTCACTTAACAAGCGTTTCACTTAGCAACATAAATTTTGGGTTCAGCTGCGGTCATAACTCGGGGTCTCCCTGCATTAAGGAAGAATCATCTCTATACGATGTTGGAGAAATTGCAGCTATTGTAGTATGTTAGGCAACCCAGGACCAACAGCTGAATAGAGAAACTCACTTAACAACTGTCTCCCTTAGCAGTGGAAAATTGGGGCTCAGCTGTGGTAAGAAATTCAAGGGTGAAAAAAGTAAGGTTCTACATTTAGGCCAAAAAACCCAAATGCACAGGTACAGTATATGTGGTACCTCGCTCAATAGTAGTAACTGTGAGGGGATCTTGGAGTCCTAGTGGACAATCATTAAAACATGAGCCAGCAGTGTGCGGCAGCTGCCAAAAAAGCCAACACAGTTCTAGGCTGCATCAACAGAGGGATGGAATCAAGATCACGTGAAGTGTTAATACCACTTTATAAGGCCTTGGTAAGGCCACACTTGGACTTTTGCATCCAGTTTTGGTCACCACGATGCAAAAAAGATGTGGAGACTCTAGAAAGAGTGCAGAGAAGAGCAACCAAGATGATTAGGGGACTGGAGGCCAAAACATATGAAGAACGGTTGCAGGAACTGGGTATGTCTACTCTGATGAAAAGAAGGACTAGGGGAGACATGATAGCAGTGTCCCAATCTCTCAGGGGCTGCCCCAAAGAAGAGGGGGTCATGCTATTCTCCAAAGCACCTGAGGGCAGGACAAGAAGCAACGGGTGGAAACTCATCAAGGAGAGAAGCAACCTAGAACTAAGGAGAAATTTCCTGATAGTGAGAACAATTAATCAGTGGAACAACTTCCCACCAGAAGTTGTGAATGCTCCAACACTGGAAGTTTTTAAGAAGAGATTGGATAACCATTTGTCTGAAATGGCGTAGGGTTTCCTGCCTAAGCAGGGGGTTGGACTAGAAGACCTCCAAGGTCCCTTCCAACTCTGTGATTCTATTCTGTTCTGTTCTGTTCTGTTCTGTTCTGTTCTGTTCTATTCTATTCTATTCTATTCTATTCTATTCTATTCTATTCTATTCTATTCTATTCTATTCTATTCTATTCTATTCTATTCTATTCCATTCCATTCCATTCCATTCCATTCCATTCCATTCCATTCCATTCCATTCCATATTTATTCTATTCCATTTCATTCTATTCTAAAGTCGAGGGCTGCCTACACTCTTTACATACATTAATGGGCCTGAAAGTACTGTGACCATGAAAAAAAAAAAGCTGGCACAATAGTGTGATATAATTCAAAAGGCTTCCAGAGAAACCATAGATAGGATTTTCTTAGGATGCATTCTACACATATTTTTCCCTTTTCCCACAATGTGTCGTAATGAGAAATGATCTATGTGAGAGTCAAATAACTCGGCAAAATCGCTTGCAGGTTTTGTCTTTCAAAATGACTGAACTTTGTCAATTACGTCTCCTCTTATGGCAAAAGATTTAAATTGGAACAAGAAGTTTGCAACTTCCGGGCAAAATTGTACCCCGGAGGGTCTCGCTGTGATATTGTAAGCATTCGGCTCAACAGACGGAATTTGTTTGTCAGGTCATTCATCCTAAAGGCTTCCAAGCTTCTGCTTCCAATTTTAGAAACGTTCGCCTTTTCCCCCCTCTTTTTTGGGGGGAGGGATAGTTTATATTTTCCCACCACTTATGTGAGAACTGAAAATTTTCCCCCAAGAAAAATGTGCCCTGGGTCAAAGGTGATGGGCCCGAAAGCATCAGTAGAAGGAGGAACTAAATATAGTACGGAATAAAAAAAAATAAATCTTAACATTCTTGAAAAGCACCCAATGTAAGCATTTGTCTCGGGAACCGGCTGAAGGAAATAGCAAGAGAGCCGCAGAGATTATAGGTATGTACTGGACAATTTTTCTAGCGGGATTTGCTCCGAGCTTCTCCTCTTGACGTTGTGCAGTTTGGAGATGATTTGTTAAAATGTCCCAGTTTTAAATAGTTTGCAGGGCCCTTTTGTTGGGTGACCCCGAGAAAAGGGCCCAGCCTTCAGAAACCAGCAATTACTCACTATCCTTAATTGTTTATTGTAATACGGCCACTCTAATGACGCCATTGTGTAGTCTGCCTGGGAAGAAACAAAGAGTCCATCTATATCAGATTTCCCGGGTTCTGGGGAGATAGTTACAAACACTGCTATGCATAAAACTCTGCCTCGGACAGTTCTTAATGGACTTTCTGTAATAAGATTTCAAAAATAAAAACTGGTGGAAAACACCCCCCCCCCCGCCCAAGAATGTTAAAAATGGAAGCTCTGATAATCTGGATTTCATCACATGAAATCCATGGAGAAGACCGTCTCTTGAATGGACCAATGTTTATTAGCTTCTCAAAGTATAAAATACACAGAAAAAAAAAATGAAAGGAAGGAGAGGAGAAAGGGAAGAGGAAAAGGGTAGGTTAAAGGGGAAAGAAAAAAATGTCAGGGTTCCAAGGAACGAAATAAAGCTCTGAGGCTTGAGGTTCCTCAAAGTTCCAATTTATTAGAGATGTCATGTTGGCACATCTGGGAATACCTGAATCTGAAAGCTTCCAGGTTTCCCCCACCCAGCTAAGCCCTGCCCCACACCCAGAAGTTCATCACATTGTCCAATCAACTCTTCACACTCCACCGGATACAATCTTCAGGCAGTCTCCATCAGACGCAGGCAAAAGTCCTTGAATACAGAATGCTGTTATGGCTAACTTTCTACCGCCCCAACAATAACAATCCCACTCTTTTTAGCTCAGTAAAATAAGGGAATAACGTACAGCCTCAACTTTATACTTTTACGCAATAATATATACCAGCAGAGATTTGATAGTATAGTTGATAAAAGAGCCTTGATAGTACAGTGGTCTAAGCACCCTGTTATTAAGAACAGCTGCCTGCAATTTACTGCTGGTTCGAATCTCTCCAAGGCTCAAGGTTGACTCAGCCTTCCATCCTTTCTAAGGTAGGTAAAATGAGGACCCGGATTGTGGGGGCAATAAGCTGACTTTGTATAAATATACAAAAGGATGAAGACTATTGCTTAACGCATTGTAAGCCGCCCTGAGTCTCCGGAGAAGGGCGGCATATAAATCAAATTAAAAAGAAAAAGAAAAAGAAAAAAGATGACATTCAGCCAGTTCGTACCAGTTTTGGCGAACTGGTAGCAGAGATTGTGGGCCTGCCCAATGTTCCCAGCTCTATGACGTCCTATTTAGGCACGTTTTCAAGGCTGGGAGCATGCATGGAAAGCACGCAAGTGATTAAAGCACGTGTGCAAAAGGCTGGGTGCATGCGTGGGAGGTTTGCAAAGCGAGCAGGCACACGCACAGCGAACTGGTGGTAAAAGTATTGGAAACCCACCGCTTCATACCAGCCATTTCTACGACAACGAACTTATGAAGAAGAACTTGTCAATAAAACTCAGGTTACTCACACCTTGCAGAAAAGCGACACGCTATGGGAAAGCTTTGCTCATGGTTTAATGTAAACAATTAAATTAACCACTTAAGTCACTGAATTAACAGAAAAAGTCAATTAAACAAACGTGACTTCATGGCTAAAGTCAACGGCCTTCCTTCCAAGCAGGGGATAAAAAACCAGCAAACTAATGTTCTGAAGCCGACCAGACTAAGGACGCTAGCCAGATGAAAACCTGGTAGGCAGATTTTTTTCCTCTATTTTCCTCCCCAAAAACTAAGCTGCGTCTTATACTCTGAAAAATACAGTACTCTAATGTGCAAAGCCTTGCAAAGCATTTAGTACCAATGCAAATATATACAGTAATTCCATGGAATTAGTTTGCTCTATTTTTTTAATCAATTCAATGATTCCATTTTTTTTAAAAAAAAGCCTTATAATTTTAATGCTACCAAGATACGGAAAAAGGTTTTGTTTTTTTTGAAAACGTGGATATTGATTTATACCGTTCCTAAGGATGCCACAATTCAGCTCTTGCGGAAACCGTATCCCCTGCCAGCAGGCCCAGGGATCACACTGGAAGCGCCACAGTGAGGCTTAAATCGACCATAGGAACGATCCATTTATCATGTGTGGAGGAGTTCACAAACGAAAGCCCACAACTGACATCCTGTGACACTTGCCAGGTGTTACAGAAGCTTGTCCTTCCTTGACTTAGCAGATGGGAGGCTGCAGGGTCCAAGGAGGTTGACCTTGGATCACTTTTGGAAACTGGAACAAAGATTTGAGAAAGTCGGACAGAAATGCAATGCAGAATAAATGATTATATACAGATGGGGTATTTTTATTTTTTTTTGAAAACCAGTAGGGAAATTGGAGCTGTTGGAAAGGGAAGGAGGGAGGGAGGGAGGGAAAAGTAGAAGACAGAAGAAGGAAGGGAGGGAGGGAGGGAGGGAGGGAGGAAGGAAGGAAGGAAGGGAGGGAGGAAGGAAGGAAGGAAGGAAGGAAGGAAGGGTAGGAGGGAGAGGAAGGGAGAGGAAGGGGGAAGGGAGAGAGGGAGGAAGGAAGGAAAGAAGGAGGGAGGGAGGCAGGAAGGGAAGGAGGAAGAAAAGGAGGGAAGGAGGAAGGAAGGAAAGAAGGAAGGAAGGAAGGAAGGAGGAAGAGTAGGAGACAGAGGAAGGGAGAGAAGGAAGGAAGAAAAAGGAATAGGGGAGAGGAAGGAAGTGTGGAAGGGAAGGAGGGAAGGAGGGAGGAAAGAAGAAGGGAGGGAGAAAGAGTAGGGGAGAGAAAGGAAGGAAGGGTAGCAGGGAGTGGAAGGAGGGAAGAAAAAGAAGACAGAAGGAAGGAAGAGTAGGAGGAGAGGAAGGGAAGGAGGGAATTGTCAGTCATGAGTAACTAGATACAACTGTGAATGATGGAATAATCTCAGTTTAAATCCAAGACTTTAAGTTATGGTGGTCCAAGTAACAACTCTAATCAAGGAAGAGGAAGTCGAATGGTTATATGGTGGGGGGAGGACTTGCAATCTTGTGTTTACACAACACAAGGAGAAAAAAAAATGCATCCCATTCTTCCAACTATATGAGACTTGAAAAGCTAAAGTTGGAAGTGAAATAAGCATTTAGAATAACTGGAAAAGTTGGCACTAGTGTATGAAACAACGCAGAAGAAGACCGACTAATGGGGCAAAAAAATTTAATGTCCATGAAGCAAAAACCTTATTCCAAGAACTTGAAAGACAAACGTATGCATGGGTATTATTGGATGGACCGCAGCAAAATCAAATTGAATTTATGCTCTGCAAGCCAAACTGGAGACACTCTATTTCGGTCAATAAAAACTGGGCTGCCTGCTGTCTGTGGCTCAAAACCTGAGCTCCTTCTTGCAAAACTGCAGTTTAAACGAAAGAAACAGAATCTGCAAGTCAACCAGAGACTGCCCAACTCCCGAGTAATATTCCAAATGTATGTGAAAGTAACGAGTAGATTTAACGGAGGTTTGATCGACAGAACAGCTGAAGACTGCTGGATTGAAATTTGTTATTATTGTCTGTAGACAATTAGCACCCACTCTTCCTAAGAAGAATGCAATATTTTAGGAAATATTAAAAAGGCAAGATAAAATATTTTCCCTAAAAGAGAAATAAAATCCTTAAAGGAAACAGAAACCCAGAAACCCAGCTCCCTGCCCTCAGCAGATATTTGGTTCCCATTGAGCAGGACTGGGCCAGCCTATCTACAAGACCTTCAGCTCCAGGGTGATGGGATTAAGACATGGCCCTCCAGGACATAATAGGATTATCCAGAAGCAGGGCTCACTGCATTGCAAAATCACCTGGGGACATTACATCAGCCCAAGGTTCAATCAAACTTGATTCAGACAAGCATGATTCCACGTGGGAGTCTGACTAGAGCAAATAGAATACATGCCTTTGCCACAGGAACAGGAAGCTCAAGTTCAAAGCCCAAGAGAAGGTAAAAATACCTCTCACTCTCCACTCCATGTGGTCAGCTCAAACCCATGTGGTCCTCTTCATCAATAAACCATCTTTCCAATCAGCCTCCATGTTCCCAGTGTCTTTCTCCCCATTTGGGAACTGAACCCAGATGGATATTTCTTCCGACATGTCAAAGATGGAGCAAGCAAAATGATTCTAAAATGCAAGTAATTTAAGCAGCTGAAGAAGAAGGGCAGAAAGCAAACGCCAGAGAGACAGAATAAAATCTGCCCAACTATGCCCTGAGTTGCAGAACAAGAATGAACAAAGCGTTACATGATATCTGCAAATGCAAAGAAACGGAAGATAAGAAAGGAACAGCATGAAAAAGGCGAGTATTGTACTTAGGATATCAAGGGAAACTTTGATGCCGAGATGGCAGAATAAGAGACGAAGAAGGCAGAGAGAAAAAAAGAAAGGACAGTGCAAACACCCCAGAAGAATTGCCCAAAATTATCTTCTGGTTGAGGAAAGGTTTGATCACTGAACTAAAGCCAGATATTCTTATAAGCCCCACAAAATACAGCTGACGAAAACTGCTTAAAATCTTATAGGATTAGGACGTTGAAATAAAAACACAGCTGGGGCTGAAGAACTTGAAAAGATCAATGTTTATAGTCCAATAGCCAAAAACAAAACTAAATAAAACCTGCAGAGAGCCAAAGAAGGTTCAAACTACAGGCGGTCCTCGACTTACGACCACAACTGAGCCCGGCACTTCTGTTGTTAAGCGAGACATCTGTTAAGGGAGCTTTTGCCCCATTTTGCAACGTTCTTTGGCACCATTGTTAAATGAAGCCCTGCAGTGGTTAAGTTAGGCAGACTGCATAACTTAATTCGGTCGTTAAGCGAAACTGGCTTCCCCATTGACTTTGCTTGTCAGAAGGTTGCAAAAGAGGATTGCGTGACCCCCCACTGGGGGACACAGTGATGGTCATAAATAAGTTGCCTTTTTAAAAAAAATTGGCAACCAGGTAGTTCCGCTGAGTTGAAGAAAACCAGCCTTTGTAAGCCCACAATGAAAGAAAAGGAAAAATTGCCAAGATGGAAATGCCCTCCCTTAAACCAAAATATCTGGGGAAACCAGGCTAAGGCAGGTCATAAAACATCCATTTTCTTTAATAAGTGTTGGGGAAAGGTACATATTTAGCAATTTAATGAGCTGCTTGCTTGCGCTTTCTCAAAGGCAATCGCGAAAAGCGAACTTCCCTTTTCAAATTATGACTCTCGTCTCAGATTATTTTTCTGGCGTGCAAAAGTTTTTAAAGCTTCCTTCCCTCTGTATTTTTTTTCCCCGTGCCCACAAAAGATAGTAATAAAGAATTAAATAATGTGCAAAGAAAAAAAAAGGCAAGTATTTTATAAAACATTTGGGCCTAGTTATCTCTTTCTCTTATTCTAGTTATTTTCTTTTGTTTCATAGGAAGAAGAGTTGATTGAACCTTAAAAAAATTCTTAAATAGAATAGAATAGAATAGAATAACAGATTTGGAAGGGACCTTGGAGGTCTTCTAGTCCAACCCCCTGCTTAGGCAGGAAATCCTACACCACTTCAGACAATTAAGACAAATTAAGGAGCCTTGGTGGCGCAGCGGACTAAACTCCTGTTAAAGTAGCACTTAGCTGCCAGCTGCCTGCAATTACTGCGAGTTCAATTCTCACCAGGCTCAAGGTTGACTCAGCCTTCCATCCTTTCAAGGTAGGTAAAATGAGGACCCGGCTTGTGGGGGAAATAAGCTGACTTTGTATAAAAAAAAGAACACCGCTTGGGGGGGGGGCGAAAGCCCTACTAAGCAGGTAGATACAAAAGTATGAAAGCTATTGCTTAACGCATTGTAAGCTGCCCTGAGTCTCCGGAGAAGGACGGCATATAAATCGAACTAATAAATAAATAAATAATAATAAATAAATAAATGGTTCAGACAAATGTAACGTCTGAAGGGTATCAAGGGTAGCTTTAGAGTTGGATAACTTTTTGGGACCAAAGCACTATAGAAAAACGACACAGTTCCTGTCCTTGTGTTTTATTATTTATTTATTATACATTAATTAAATTTTTATGCTGGTCATTTTACCTGTATGGTGACTCTGGGCAGCTCACTTTTATAACTCAACAATCAACCACGTCGTTTCCTTTGGTTTAGAGTATAAGAGTTGGAAGGGACCTTGGAGGTCTTCTAGTCCAACCCCTGGCTCAAGCAACAAACCTTATGCAATTTCAGACAGATGGCTGTCCAATCTCTTCTTAAAAACTTCCAGTGTTGGAGCACCCACAACTTCTGGTGGCAACCTGTTCCTCTGGTTAATTGTTCTCATTTTTAGGAAATTTCGCCTTAGTTCTAGGTGGCTCCTCTCCTTGATGCTGCAACGGTCATTAAGTGTGAAAACCGGTCACTCATTCAATGCTCTTGTATGTTCACTAAATGAACTCTTGCAAGCCAAGGACTTGTTGTGAACAAGGTTTTTGTAAACTAAATCTCCTTCAATAAACATGTTTGAATGAAGACTTTCAGAATCCATCAACCTTCATCGAAATAACTCTCTATTATTCTTGCAATGGGAGCGACCTGTTTTGTGTTCTTGACCTAGAATACGACAATCCACCCACTGGGAACACAACGGAGTGTCGAACGGGAGAACAACCCCATGGAGATGCCTGCATGAATCCACAGCTGTGATTCTAGAGCAATAACTGTGCTGGGAGGTCAACGACCAGCAGGAGAATTGGCCTGCCTGGTTACCTCAAATGAACTCGCCCATAAATATTTAGCGTATTCTTTGCGTCCCTATTCCAGATTCAGCGTGGCTCCCGTCCCTGCTGTTTGTCCTGAGGCTGCAATTTCAGCTTCGTGGAAGCCGATACCTTGCATGCTCTGATAAACCCGGGAGAAGTTAAACCCAGCCTGGCTATTGCAATGCATAAAGACGAGCGAAAGTTAGAATATTTTGGATATGTGCCAAGACACCGAGAAAAATATGGCATCCTTCACTTCATCCTCCAGGGAAAGATTGAAGGCAAATGAGGTCATGGCTTCAAAACCTAAGGGACTGGTTTGGACAAAACTCTGCAGCACTTTTTCATGCGGCTGGATTTTCATAGGATTGCCAACATGATCGCCAACGTCCGGTGACGGATATGGCACAAGAAGAAGAAAGGCGAGCTAATTCTAACAAAACAGATACTTGTCATTTTTCACCATCTGTGAGATGATGCTTCCATAATTTTGCTCCTTGAAAATGTCTTTTATCTTTCGCAGCAAGTTAGAAGAATACAATGTCATCTATTGCAGGGGTCTCCAAGCTTGGCAATTTTAAGACTTGTGGACTTCAATTCCCAGAATTCCTCAGCCTTATCTGTTTTTTTAGAATTAGCTCGCCTTTCTTCTTCTTTCTTCTTCTTCTTCAATCTTCCAGGGAAAAATTGAAGGCAAACAAGGTCCAGGCAGAAGAAGAACATGGCTTCAAAACCTAAAGCCAGCATGGCCAAGGTGGCAACATGACTTTGGATTTTTCCTGGATTTTTGTCCCCCTAATCTTAGCCCAGACTCTTTCAGCATTTCTTTGAAGACCTCCCTTCCAATTACTACAGGGGTCCCCAACCTTGGCAGCTTTAAGACTTGTGGACTTCAACTCCCAGAATTCTCCAGCCAGCATAGCTGGAGAATTCTGGGAGTTGAAGTCCACAAGTCTTAAAGCTGCCAAGGTTGGAGACCCCTGATTTATTTGAAAGTGGAAGTAGGCAGATGTCTTACAGCAAATAAAAATTCAAGCAGATCCAGCCCACATATTCACAAGCAGAGTTTTTTTTTTAAAAAAAATCACCTATTACTTGATCTACGTAGCTTGCGACTGGAAAAAAAAAACACAATCAGTTGTGTGAAATAAATAATTGATCATCTTTTCTCAACCACCAAGTTCAGAATAACTCAGGAATCTAAGGAACGGAACGCAACCATTGGAGAAGAAAGCTTGCCTGAGTGATCATCCTTGCAAATAGCTTTTTAAAATTTTTTTAGTTGGATCATGTCTTTACACCTGCTAGGATCTAGATCCATTTTGCTCTTTTAAGTACTAGGTTTTTTTTTGTTTTTTTTTAAAAACAACCTGCCTTCTCTATCGTTCAGGATCAAAATCAAGGCTTGGTCCTTGAATTTCCCCGAATTTCCTGTCCCTTCGTTATTTCCTCCGGTTTCTCTCGTTGCCCAACTTCCTCTTGTTTGGTCCGCCAGCAGTCTGCAAAGCTGGCAGCAGAGTCGGACAGTGAGGACTCTGCTGTGGGGAGGACCATGGGCCAGTCCTGGAGTCCGGGGAAGGCTCGGACGAGGGCTCTGCATCAGAGGCAGAGAAAGGGCCATCTGGGAGGTATGTGCTGCCTCCAGAGCCTCCAGAGTTGGACCTCAGTGAGGCAGAGGAACAGGGGGAGCCTGTTCCCAGTGCGTGCATGCGCATAGCTGCCAGAAGGCAAGAACAGTTAAAACAAAAGGGACGACTCGGGAGTAAGGCTTGGAGATGATTGGCCCCTCCCATAAGACTTAAAAGAGGAGCAAAGGCACGTGGGCCTTTGCAGGAAGCAACATTGTTAATTCTGTGCAGTTTAAAGCCTGAAGCTCTGTTTGATTCTGGACTCCGTGTGGCTTTGCCAATGAGGTCTTTGGCAGCGTGTCAAGGGAGATGAAGGTGGGCGATTATCAGCCTTATCCCGAAGGACTCTTTACAACTATTTGGGACTCATCTGTGAATGAACAGAATTCACAGCTATTGAAATAAAAGAGGTTTTTGGGACTACTCGTGTGTTTTACTGACTCAGGAAGCCTAGGTCAGGACAATTCTTAGTGAGCAGATTATCCAGAATATTCCACCGAGAGGAAGACGGAGTCCCACTGGCAAAAGGCAAACTGCTCCTTCTAAAACACCCTCAGCTGATGTTTCAGCACCAGGTTCTTATTTTCTTTCCATAAACTTCCTCGCAGTCACCCCAAAGCCTTCCCCTCTTTGAGATTTCCATTTCTACAAGCTTTGCAAATTTCACAGCTGGGGAGATGAATGCGAGATGCTAATTCCCCTCGCCTGGAAGCGAAAGAGAAATAAACCTGCGGAACCTGGATCTCATTCATTCAACGGAGAGAGTTATCAATCAAAAGCTGGATTTTTTTTTTGTTTTTTTTTTTTTGCAAACGTTAAATGGTGCATTTAATATTTCAGGATTCATCTTTCAGGGGTGCAGCGATCAACCCTGCCTCTATGGGGTTTTTTTGGGGGGGGGCAGTCTTCCCAACACAAAGACAGACCTACAGTCCTCGAGTTATGACCATAAGTGAGCCTGACAATTATGGTTTTAAGCAATGGTGAAATCCAATTTTTTTTGACTATCGGTTCTGTGGGCGTGGCAAGGGAAAGATACTGCAAAATCTCCATTCCTTCCCCACTCATGAGGGAAGGATATTGCAAAATCTCCATTCCCACCCCACTCCTGAGGGAAGGATACTGCAAAATCTCCATTTCCTCTCCACTCCTGAGGGAAGGATACTGCAAAATCTCCATTCCCTCCCCACTCCTGAGGGAAGGATACTGCAAAATCTCCATTCCCACCCCACTCCTGAGGGAAGGATATTGCAAAATCCCCATTCCCTCCCCACTCCTGGGGGAAGGATACTGCAAAATCTCCATTTCCTCTCCACTCCTGAGGGAAGGATACTGCAAAATCTTCATTCCCACCCCACTCCTGAGGGAAGGATATTGCAAACTCTCCATTCCCACCCCGCTCCTGAGGGAAGCATACTGCAAAATCCCCATTTCCTCCCCACTCCTGGGGGAAGGATACTGCAAAATCCTCATTCCCTCCCCACTCCTGGGGGAAGGATACTGCAAAATCTCCATTCCCACCCACCTCTGGGGCCAGCCAGACGTGGTATTTGCTGATTCTCTGAACTACTCAAAATTTCCACTACCGGTTCTCCAGAACCTGTTGGAACCTGCTGGATTTCACCCCTGATTGTAAACCATCATAGTTGTAAATTTTCACCACATGACCAGAACTGATTTTACACCTTTTTTTTTTTGCGATGGTTATGAAGTGGACACTGTGATTTCTTAAGTGAGCCATTATTTGCTATATAGCCTGAGTGTTTTTGGCCAGAAAAATGGAAGAACACACCAATTTCTGACAAAACTGTCATAAACCATGATCATGTGACCAGTAGACTCTGCAATTGACTGTAAATGTGGGTTGGTTGCTAAGCACCCAGTAGGCGATCACATGACCTTGTGGAGGGATGACATTGGAACTTTGAAACTGAGTCTTAAGACCCTCTTGGGGGGGGTCCTTTGTAGCTTTAGTTGCTAAGCGATTGGTCATAAGTCCCCAAAGCACCAGGGGGACTCAGACCGATGGTCAGAGAAGACAAAAATCAATTCCCATGATGTGTACTTGTAGCAGAAAAGAAATGATGAGGATGAGGATGATGAGGATGATGATGATGATGATGAGGAGGAGGAGGAGGAGGAGGAGGAGGGGTAATGCATTGACAGCAAGAAAGAAAAGGTCTGAATGTGCAAAAGAGAACAATGCTGGCAATCAGAATTGAGGCTGACGGATACCGATATCCATGTGCCTGCCTCTCTTTCTCTCTCTCTTTCTGTCTCCTACACAAACACAATATGCTGATGACACAGTTCTACAGAGGAATTATTGAGTCTATCGCTTGTACTTCTGTAGCTTAGTGTCATCTGCAAATTTGATGAGTTCCCCACTTCTATTCCCTCATCTTGGTACGAAGATATTGAAGAGTGCTGGGCCTAAGATGGAACCTTGTGGAACCCCACTGCGTACTTCCCTCCATGTAGATGTAGTACCGTTAAGGACTACTCGTTGAGTATATTTTGTTAGCCAGTTACAAATCCATCTGGTGGGGATGCTGTCTACCTCACATTTTTCTAGTTTATCAAGAAGTAGGTTGTGGTCTACTTTGTCAAATGCCTTGCTGAAGTCTAAATATATTATGTCCACAACATTTTGCTGGTCTATTAATTTAGTCACTTTGTCAAAGAATGAAATGAGATTGGTTTGGCATGATCTGTTTTTAACAAACCCATTCTGGCTTTTAGTTCTAACTTTATTTGTATTTTATGATTTATGATGAATGCATTTTATGATGATTATGCTCATGATTGATCACTTGTTTCTTTTATGTACACTGAGAGCTTATGCACCGGAGACAAATTCCTTGTGTGTCCAATCAGACTTGACCAATAAAGAATTCTGATTCCGATTCCGATTCCGATTCCGATTCCAATTCCAATTCTAATTCTGTCTAGTTTGGCACAGCAACCAAACAAGACAGACACAGACTTCAACGGATAGTTAGGACTGCAGAAAAAAACAATGGCTTCCATTGAGGAACCTGTATATTGCACGGGTCAGTAAGAGGGCTAAGAAAATATCTATAGACCTCTCCCATCCTGGACATAATCTATTTCAACTTCTTCCCTCAAGACAATGCAATATGGCATCGCACGCCAAAACAACTAGACACAAAAATAATTCACTCCCCTGCCAAGCCATCACTTTGCTGAGCACTTAATTCCCACAGCACCGTTTTAGGCCTAAAATATTTACCTATGTAGTAGGGCTGTATTGCTATTACCCTTCTCATCTTTCCTATTACCTACTCCTGTTGGTATCTTAAGACTATCACTCTGTTCGTTCTCATCTCATGATTTATGACTGTACCTTATGGTTTGTGATTTATGACTTTCTTCCTTGTACGTACACTGAGAGCCTATGCATTGGGGACAAATTCCTCGGGTGGTCCAATCACACTCAGCCAATAAAGAATATTCTAAATAGGTTTATTTTTTTTCTTGGCTTTCCCCCAAATACGTCATAAATTGCCCTTCTCTAGCCCAGTGCCAGAGGTGGGCTTCAGCAAGTTCTGACCAGTTCTGGAGAACTGATAGTAGAAATTTTGAGTAGTTCGGAGAACCGGTAGTAAAAGTTCTGACTGGCCCCGCCCCCATCTATTCTCTGCCTCCTGAGTCCCAGCTGATCAGGAGAAAATGAGGATTTTGCAGTATCCTTCCCCTGGATTGGGGAGGGAATGGAGATTTTACAGTATCCTTCTCCTGCCATGCCCACCAAGCCATGCCACGGCCACCAAGCCACACCCACAGAACTGGTAGTAAAGATTTTTGAAACCCACCATTGCCCAGTGCCCTATAGCTGTATGTTCAGATGATAATTCAGAATGACTAACTGGGTTGGAGACCCCGATTAATAAAAATGGAACTTGAGTTGCAACATCTAGGAGTCTCCTGTTTTGGGAAGGGTGCTAAACATGCTTCCGGGATCTTGAATGAAAAAAAAAAAGAGATTTTGAAGAAGCAAGGAGAAGGCGAGGCCCTTTTCCAACTCCAACTCGTCCTTCCAAAGATTCATTTTGTTCCTTGCCTGAAAACAGATGTGGATTGATGTCTCCACCTGATTTTGGCCTGATAAACAGCGTGGGGGGACCCCAAGGGAGATCTTCTTATATAAGACCCTTTCATGAAAAGATCTGGCATCCTCGCTTCCTGTGCGGCGAGCGGAAGCGCAGGGGAACCCAATCTTGAAACAATCTTAAAATGGGGTGTTTTTTCCCCCCTCCCTTTGATTCCCAGATGGTCAGAAGAGAATTCCTCTTTTGCTGCAGCCTCCAACTTCGGAGACGAGAAGAACTCGAAAGCCAAACAAATAGCACGCAGTTACTACGCCCTTGAGGAAACGCTGGTGCCCAGTTTCACTGGGGAACATAGCTCTCCTGTGAGCTGACTCCATTCCCCGTGACACTTTAGAAAGCCATTCAGCTGCTTTTAGCCAGAATTCAAGCCAAGGCTAAGAAGGGATAAGACTGAATATTATGCCAGTGTGCGGTTGCAATTGGAAGCAGAAATTCTTCCCTGAGTTCCTCCTCCTTCTGCATAAAGAAGAAACAAACTATTCAATCCAATGTAGCCACCTTGGTCCTGTTCTCACGATATGCGCTTAACTGGGTTCCTCCCAGAGTCAACGGGACGTGTGAACCTCTCAACTGGCTCAAGTAATCCTGGCAAAGTTGATTTTAGGTTCTAAATGAAATTCAAGGCTGTTTGGGGAGAAGCAAATTGGCAGTAGATAAGAGTCAACACAATTCAAGATGGGCTGGAGTTAGTTCTCCTGTGGGCATGCAGGGACTCAAGACTCATGACGTACTTAACCCCTCCCTCGGGCTCATCCTGGTCATTTCCTACATCTTCTTTTAGATGTTCCTACATCTTCTTTTTTGGACCATAAGAAAGGCTGAGTGCCAAAGAATGGAGGCCTTTGAATTCTGGTGCTGGAGAAGACTCCTGCGAGTCCCTCGGACTGCAAGGCCATCCAACCGGTTAGTCCTACAGGAGATCAACCCTGACTGCTCTTTAGAAGGCCAGAGCCTGAAGAGGAAACTCAAATCCTTTGGCCACCTAATGAGAAGGAAGGAGTCCCTGGAGAAGACCCTAATGCTGGGAATGATTGAGGGCAAAAGATGAGGGGGACAGCAGAGAAGGAGGTGGCTGGATGGAGTCACTGAAGTAGTCAGCATGAACTTCAATGGACTCCAGAAGATGGTAGAGGACAGGAAGGCCTGGAGGAACATGGTCCATGGGGTCACGATGGGTTGGACACAACTTCGCAACTAACAACAACAACAACAACAACATCTTCTTTTAAAATATTTAAGAACTTTTAGAATATTTAAGAACTTCTGGTGCATCTTCTTTAGCTTCTGGGAGACTGGCAAACTGGGGTTTCCCATGGCCTAAAGACAGAAGTTGTCCCAATGATTTTGATAAGGAATTCTCAAGGATTCTGCTTTCTGATAAACTATCAATGTGTTCCACTGCATTACAGTGAATTCTTTGACTGTTACTCTCTTTATCTCTGCTCAGTATTTCAGCTGAAATTGATGGCATTCCTTTGCCTTGACTGAAAATGGTCCTTCGCTACATGGAAATATACTAAAGTAGATTTCTAACATGTGATCAAGAAAGCTTTGAGCTAGTTAAAAAAGATTTAAGCCTCATTTCCTAATAGGGGAGTTGTTAAAAGAAGGGAGTTCTTGCGTCTCTCCAGCCTTAACCCAACTCTTTAATATGGCTAGTCCTCAATTTACGACCCCAATTGGGACCAGAATTTCCATTGTTAAGCAAGGCAATGTTAAACGAGTCACTGCCAATGTTACAACCCATTTGTTTTGGCCATTTTTCGCTTATTGAAAGCTGGCTGGGACAGTTACAAACAATTTTTTAAAAATAAATTTATATTATTATTTGAGTATTTCTTAATTCTCTGCATTTTAGCTTTCTTTGATGCCACCCAAAGTCACTTGTTATGAGATGGACAGCTATACAAATTGATAAATAAATACTTTGTGCATTTATTTTGCAAACCAAACCAAATCCAAGCGTTGAACCCTCGTGAAGAAGGGGAGCTGCAAAGCTGCCAGTTCACCTTTCTTCCTTCTACTTAATAGCCCCTACAAGCTGTGCCATAAAAGGGCAACTTGTCAGCATTTTTTGCAGTTATGTGCTTTTCTCAGCAGTTGCAATCATCATATTACAGTACAGCAAATAAGAGAATAACAGAGTTGGAAGGGACTTTGGAGGTCTTCTAGTCCAACCCCTCGCTCAAGCAGGGGTTGGACTCGCTCAAGCAGGGGTTGGACTCACTCAAGCAGTCCAACCCCTCTACCATTTCAGTCAAAGGGTTGTCCAATCTCTTTTTAAAAAACTCCAATGATGGAGCAACCACAACTTCTGGAGGCAAGCTGTTTGACTGGTTAATTGTTCCTAAACTGTTAGGAAACTCCTCCTTGGTTCTAGGTTGCTTCTCTTCTTGATTAGTTTCCACCCATTGTTTCTGTAAGTAACCAGATTGATTTTAATCAAATAACAGAATAACATTGGAAGGGACCTTAAGAGGTCTTCTAGTCCAACCCCCTGCCCAAACAGGAGACCTTACACCATTTCAGATAAGTGGTTGTCAAATCTCTTCTATGGTGTGTGTGCAACCACAGTTACACTTTGAAGCACCGGTTGGATTGTGATGGGGGTACATTCTAAAGTAATGGGATGATGACAGTTGGGGAAGGGTTGCCTAGGAGTTGGGGGCTGGCATGCATCAGGTGTCCCTGCCAATGGGAAAAAAAGGGCCCGTTAAATGTTATGCAGAGCCGGACTGCTGTCCAGAAAACATCCGCTTTGTTCCGCTTTCCAACAAACAGCGGGAGAGTCAGGAACAGCAACAATTTAACTTTGAAAATTGCATCCATGCCATGGCCCCCGTCCAGGACTCTCATTCATTGGCACAAAACTCTCGCCCGCAGCTTGTTCTAGGCCACCAGAGGACCTGAGAATTTGCAGACCAGGTTCAAAAAAAAACAAGCAAAGAGGGAAGCGTAGATCCCAAGTACAAAACGAAAACGAGAGTGTGCAGAAAATAATAATAATAATAATAAAAGTGATAGCTCTGTTTCTAGCTCAAGACAAACAACGGAGAGTTTTGGGTTTGCAGCAAGAAGGACAAGCAACTCGCTTAGCCCAAAGCCATCAAATCAAGATTTGCTTCCCACGTTAGGAACCCATCTTGTGTGTGAAACTGACTAGGTAAAACTCAGATCGTTTCATAGAATAACTGAGCTCAAGATTAATGCCAGAGAAAGGAGGGGATGGGCAGCTTTAAGGGGGTGCAGCCAGTTCAGTTTACTAGACGGGAAAGAAATGGGTCCATTTTCTCGGTTTTGAACACAACACACCCCAAATATGTAAATAAGCCATTCAGGCATGGAGTTCTCTATTTAGAGCCCTCACCAACATCTAAATTGGGAAAGGAAACCTCTTCCTTTCCCAAAAGCATTTTACAATCAAGGCTTGGCAAAAACGCAGAGCAGGGCCCTCCCCTTCCTTCATACTGTAGCTTCCCTCAGGCCATCCTGTTTTCCCCCGTTCGAGATACTTGCAGAAGGACCTGGACACAAGTCAGAAAAAGGTCTGTTAAGTCAGCAACGATAGTGGTGGGGTGACTGCAGCCCTGCCACTGTAGAAAGGCCGGGGGTGGGTGGGTGGGTGGGTAGGGGAGGATCTACAGAGGCAAATGGGAAGAGAGGATCCACAGCCGGAATGAGTGGGAAGGGGCCTTGGAGGCCTTCTAGTCCAACCCTCTGCTCAGGCAGGAGACCCTACACCATTTTAGACAAGTGGCTGTCCAGTCTCTTCTTAAAGGCCTCCAGTGATGGGGAAGGAAGGAAGGAAGGAAGGAAGGAAGGAAGGAAGGAAGGAAGGAAGGGAGGAAGGAAAAGAGCAAATGGTTGTCCAATCTTCTTAAAAACCTCCAGTGATGGAGAAAGAAGGAAGGAAGGAAAGAGGGAGGGGGGAAGAAAGGGAGGGAGGGAGGGAGGGAGGGAGGGAGGGAGGGAGGAAGGAAGGAAGGAAGGAAGGAAGGAAGGAAGGAAGGAAGGAAGGAAGGAAAACAGCAAATGGTTGTCCAGTCTCTTCTTAAAAACCTCCAGTGATGGAGAAGGAAGGAAGGAAGGAAAGAAGGAAAGAAGGAAGGAAGGAAGGAAGGAAAACAACAAATGGTTGTCCAGTCTCTTCTTAAAAACCTCCAGTGATGGAGAAAGAAGGAAGGAAGGAAAGAGGGAGGGGGGAAGAAAAGGAGGGAGGGAGGGAGGGAGGGAGGGAGGGAGGGAGGAAGGAAGGAAGGAAGGAAGGAAGGAAGGAAGGAAGGAAGGAAAACAGCAAATGGTTGTCCAGTCTCTTCTTAAAAACCTCCAGTGATGGAGAAGGAAGGAAGGAAGGAAAGAAGGAAAGAAGGAAGGAAGGAAGGAAGGAAAACAACAAATGGTTGTCCAGTCTCTTCTTAAAAACCTCCAGTGATGGAGAAAGAAGGAAGGAAGGAAAGAGGGAGGGAGGGAGGGAGGGAGGGAGGAAGGAAGGAAGGAAGGATAACAGAGTTGGAAGGGGCCTTGGAGGTCTTCTAGTCCAACCCCCTGCTCAAGCAGAAGGCCCTCTACCATTTCGGACAAGTGGCCGTCCAGTCTCTTCTTAAAAACCTCCAATGATGGAGCAGCCACAACCTCTGGAGGCAAGGCGTTCCACTGGTTATTTTGTGGATGTGGGGAGGGGAGGGTGGCTGGATGGGTGGAAGGAAGGGAGAAGTTATGGCAAGGCAGCAGAGGACCTCTTAAAAGCCTTTGACCCAGAGACACCTTGGGTTGAGCTACATCACTCAAGAGATCACCACCCATTTAAGAATTCATTCCTTCCCCCATCGGTGGACTTGAAGAGCTGGACTGACTACCAGGAATCTCTCCTTGCTCTTCTCCTCCAAGGATTTTTCACTCCAGTAGATCATTTATATAAACTTTGCAAAAAAAAAAAAAAAAGCATGAATGAGTGTATGGAATTTCTCCCCCCCTGCTTTTCTCCCCCCCCAGTTCCCTTCTTCTCTTCTGCTGAGCCTTTTAGTTTGCTAGCTCGAAAGCAGCGTCTGCATTCGTGTTCCAGACGAAGAAAGCAAACGGCATCCCCTAATAGAAAAAAAAATGGAGAGGATCAAAACCTCCATTCCAATCCAAACATCCGGAAAAAAAAATGGCATCCTGGGCTTTTGCATTTCAAGTTGTCGGTGTGCCTTGATTGCGAGCTGTCTTTGCAAACACCTGGTCCACAATCAAGAGTCATAGCTGGATATTGGCACGTCTAAAATCCAATTTACTGGAGGTTTCCAGCCTAGAATTCAGCGTAACTGGAAGGGGCCAAACTCAGCTCTGCTTCCTTCTATGTAGAACCCCAGAGAATGTTTTTGGGTCACCACATTACGAAAAAATAAGATGTTGAGACTTTGGAAAAAGTGCAGAGAAACGCACCTAAGATGATTAAAGGCCTGGAGACGAAAATATATGAAGAACGGTTGCAAGAATTGGGTATGGCCTGTCTAGAGAAAAGAAGGACTAGGGGTGAAATGATAGCAGCCTTCCAATATCTCAGGGGCTGCCCCAAAGAAGAGGGAGTCAAGCTATTCTCCAGAGCACCTGAAGGCAGGAGAAGAAGCAACGGATGGAAACTAATCAAGGAGAGAAGCAACTTAGAGCTAAGGAGGAATTTCCTGACAGTGAGAACAATTAATCCGTGGAACAGTTTGCCTCCAGAAGTTGTGAAAGCTCCAACACTGGAGGTTTTTAAGAAGATGTTGGATAACCGTTTGTCTGAAGTGGTGTAGGGTTTCCTGCCTGATCAGGGGGTTGGACTAGAAGACCTCCAAGGTCCCTTCCAGCTCTGATTAATTAGCTTTCCTAGGAACACCCAAACTCCCCTTCCCCATCCCCAGATTTTAAATAGAGTTTACTCTACCTGGTACACTGCTCTGGAGATGCACCATGGTTTAAGCATCAGGCGTACAATCTGGAGATGCCTGAGCCGGTCAGCACCCAGGACTCGCGAAGTCAGATTCCAGGCGACGGAATGCCAACTAAATAGAAGATCTTCAAACCTAAAAGGCACAGCTGCCATGCCAACTCACAAAGCCAGGAAAAAAAACAAAAAACTGGCACAGGTCCCCTCGGTGGTTTGCTAAGTTTCTTCTAAGACTTCTAACAAACGAAGTTAAAATGTCAGTATGATTTTTCCACGAAAGAAAGAAAGGAAGGGGGGAAAAAAGACAAGAAAACTCTGATTTCGTTGGTGGTGGTCATTCTCGGAGAGAACAATTTCTCCCAACGTCCTCGGGGTGCTGCTTGTCCCTTGAATGCCAGAATGAATCTCTCCTTTTGCTACAAAAGGAATGTCTTATCTTTGGGAAAAGTCAGCCTCCCCGGAGATGTTGCTGCTTTCTGCACAGTTCCACACCGGCCGGAGAACTAAAGTTACCAATTGAAATCTGGACTCATTATTTAGCCTCCAAAATGCCAGAATTCTGTCCAGGGAGGATGGAAAACAAGCGTCTTTTTTGTCTGACTGACTCCCTGACTGCCAACATTCTCAAGACATTTTTTTTCTGTTTAACTCTTGAAGATGCAAAGTGGAAGGGCTGAAAAATTACCTTGCCATATCATTCATTCATTCATTCATTCATATATATATGAATATATATATATATATATATTAAATCACCCTGTCGGATATTAACCATGAAAAAGGGCCTATCACCAATCATATTCCACATTCCAAAATTATGGAGGAGAGAGGAAGTCAACCACAAATCTACACCACTCCTGGAAAGTGAGACTGGTTAGGAATGTTTTGTGTGTTTCAATTCAGCCCATCCTTAGACTCTGTGGGATAAAATGACTGCCGGATGCCAGTTTAAACGGAAACCCATTAATCCACCCACAGAAGTCAAACAAACTGGATGCGGAGAGGTCAATCAACCAGAATAGAGCTGAAAGGGACCTGAGAGGTCTTCTAGTCCAACCCCCTGCTCAAGAAGGAGACCCTACATCTTTTCAGACAAATGGGTCTCCAATTTCTTCTTCAAAGCCACCAGTGATGGAGCAACAGCAACTTCTGGTGGCAAGCTGTTCCACTGGGTTAATTGTCCTCACTGTTAGGAAGTTTCTCCTTAGTTCTGGGTTGCTTCTCTCCTTGGTTAGTTTCCATCCATTGCTTCTTGTCTTGTCTTCAGGGGCTTTGGAAAATAAGGTGACCCCCTCTTCCTTGTGGCAGCCCCTCAAGTACTGGAATACAGGCCTGGTAGCTCAGCAGACTAAAAGCATTGTGATTAACACCAGCTGTCTGCAATTACTGCAAGTTCGAATCAAACCAGGCTCAAGGTTGACTCAGCCTTCCATCCTTTCTAAGGTAGGTAAAATGAGGACCCAGATTGTGGGGGCAATAAACTGACTTTATATAAATATACAAAAGGATGAAGGCTATTGCTTAACGCATTGTAAGCCGCCCTGAGTCTCCGGAGAAGGGCGGCATATAAATCAATTTTTTTAAAAAAAATACTGCTATCATATCATCCCTGGTCCATCTTTTCTCTAGACTGGCCATACCCAATTCCTGCAACTGTTCTTCATATGTTAAGACTATCATAGGTGGTGTTCTGTCCCCCTTCCTCACACAGGCAAACACACAACCAGGCACGCCTGCCAAGATTTTACTAAGCAATCAGACTAGAATCCCTTGCAGATAAGAGTTTTGGCAGTAAACTGCGAAATGCCTGCCAAGTCAGTTTTCACTCACAGTAAACAAGAGAGAGTTTATCCTTAGTCTGGTTCAGTAGCAAAAAGTAATCCACGAAGCAAGAGTTCGCCAAGGTCCAATCCAAATATGCACGAGCCAGATTTCAGGTAACGCGATGTGACTCTCAGGTTTTTAACTTTGATCGTCACAAAGCCTAAAGAGCAATCCCACCCACTTTTATTCCTTGTGGGGTGTGGCTCAGTGACTCAGCTCAACCTCAGGCCCTCCCACGCCTCTTTCGTTGCTGCGCACGCTTCTCCCTCCGACGCTGCCTGGGATCAAGCCAGGATTCATCATCCTCACTCCCTATCTGTTGTTGTTCCGATATGCCTCCCTCCTGGCATATCCCAGGCTGTTTCTCTTGGCCTTTGGATGGAACCTGAGGCATTGCCAGAGAGGAGGGTCCTGGAGAGGGAGGCCTTGTCAGTTCCTCCCCATCACCTTCTGAGTCCTCTTCCTCTGTTAGGACAGGCTCGGGAGTCGGGGTCACAACAGGTGGTTAGACGTGCGTGAGACATTGAGGGAGTTCTGGTTGGACCCAGTTGGCATCTCCAACAACTCCCTCAATGTCTCATGCATGTCTAACCACCTATGGTAGTCTTAATATATGAAGAACGGTGCAGATTTGCCATTAAAAAAATAAAGTTATAAATACAGGTACATGCAGATGTTAGCAACATAATTGTATTTGAATACATAACTGAAAAGGAGACAGGAGGAGAGTCATGGCTCCTAATTATACCGCTGAATATTTCCCCCTGAATAATCACAATACGTATTTATTTTATTGGACTAGACTGCCAAAAGACTCCAACATAAGCCATTTAAATGCAAGTTCTCCGAACAAGCTTTAAAACCAGGAGTCTCCTTGATTCAGAACAGCTTGCACAAGCTCCCATGAAGCTCTTCTGCCTAAGGGGGTTCATATAATATTTAACATGGATTTACCAAAACACAAGAAAGCTGCCAATGGAGGGAAAGGATAAAAAGGTCCTCGCTGGAGAATTCACTCTTTGGAAGGTACTCAGATGCCAAGGAGAAGAGAAAGAGCTTCTGTGCACTTTACAACTGTGAATGCAGAATATGGGAATAACGGAGTTGGAAGAGATCTGGGAGGTCTTCTAGAACCTATTCCGGACAAATGGTTGTCCAATCTCTTCTTAAAAACCTCCAGTGTTGGAGCAACCCACAACTTCCGGAGAGAAACCGTTCCAATCATTGTTCTCATGGTCAGGAAATTTCTCCTGAGTTCTAGGTTGGATCTCTCCTTGATAGACTTGATGGAAGAGAGGACCTGGTCTTGATTGTTTCAACAAGAGATGTTCTTGAAAGAAAACAGTATTTGTGGAATCCTTGGTGCTCTCTGAGCTTGGTTGTTTTCTCATCCAACTAGGTTAAAATCAACTGTGCTAGAAGCAACCTTCCTTCCTTCTAGCACTGATGATGTTACTTAGTTGGGTGATGAAATATCTGCAAGAAAATAACGAAGTTCAGAGAACACCAAGGGTCCCATCCCCATCCTCCTCCCCCTTCCTCCCTCCTCCTCCATGCCTTCTAGCACTGATGATGTTACCAAGTTGGGCAATGAAACATCTGCAAGAAAATAACCAAGCTCAGAGAACACCAAGGACCACACCATCCCCATCTTCCTCTTCTTCTTCCTCCTCCTCCTCCTCCTCCTCCCTGCCTTCTAGCACTGATGATGTTACCAAGTTGGGCAATGAAACATTTGCAAGAAAATAACCAAGCTCAGAGAACACCAAGGACCCCACCATACCCATTTTCCTCCTCCTCCTCACCTTCTAGCATTGAAGATGTTACTGAGTTGGGTGAGGAAACATCTGCAAGAAAACTACCAAGCTCAGAGAACACCCAGTGCCCCACATATTGTCTTCTACGGATGTGGTCTATTGGTGTTGCAGACAAGGGCTGCCTTCCTGTGCATTCCAAGCCATCTCTCGCAGATTAAATCTGGAACATTGGCAGTCCTAGCCAGCACCACAGGCCTTAGGACATCTCCAGAAATGGAGCTCCTGCCTTAAGTCCCTGAAGTAGCAACACTGCGGTCCTACCCAAGACGGCAGGGCCATTACTTCATCCTCCCCTTCCTGTCTCCCGCATTCAACCAAGGCTTATGTGGTGTAGCCCGTTCATGCTGGTTTCGGAAAAGCAGCTTGTAGCATTCAGTTCAACTAACATAGACGTGTCCGGCCGATGGATCTTGTTTTAATCACGGTGTGTTGTTCATTATTTGCGCGGCTCAAAATCACACGTTCCTTTTCAAAGATCTAAACCGTTAGCCTTTGATCTTCTTTAAAAAAAAAAAAAGTAGCGATGATATGATAAGAGCCTTGATAGTACAGTGGTTTAGTGCACCCTGTTATTAACACAGCTGCTTGCAATTTCTGCTGGTTCGAATCTCGCCAAGGCTCAAGGTTGACTCAGCCTTCCATCCTTTCTAAGGTAGGTAAATTGAGGACCCAGATTGTGGGGGCAATAAGCTGACTTTGTATAAATATACAAAAGGATGAAGGCTATTGCTTAACGCATTGTAAGCCGCCCCGAGTCTCCAGAGAAGGGCAGCATATAAATAAATAAATAAAAAATGATTGCATTATATTGGGAATTAATATACAGATGTTGAGCTCCTAAAACGAGCTCATGGTGCTTTGAACTTGTTCTTGGAGAAATGGGAGGCTGGCCTTCTCTTCTCTCGGCAATTGAATTCTATCTCATTAATTAGAGATTTTCCTTTCATCAGATTGTACAGAAGGCCTGGCTAGATCAGAGCACTCGTGTATACCGTAGTGGCCAAAATTGTGGAAACCTTTTGGGAAAAGTGCATAACATCCCTGTCCTAATATTCCTTTTTACCTTTACTCTTTTCACGTATTCAAATTATGTTTATACTTTTACCTGTTATCTTATATATGCTTGACAAATAAACTTTATTTAAAAAATTTGATTTATATGCCGCCCTTCTCCGGAGACTCAAGGCGGATTACAATACGTTATGATTATATGATTATGATAAAAGTGTATTTTTGAGGTTTGATGGCTAATAACACCCACCCACCCCTTTTTTTGGAGTTTCAAGAGAATCCTATTCCCCTGCTGGAATGGCCTGGGAAGAGCCCAGACCTTCACCCAAGTGAAAATCTATGGAGCCGACTAAAGAAACTGGTTAATCAGAAGCCACCCAGCAATAAAACCCAGTTAATAGAAGCCATCATTCAATCTTGGTTTCACATGATAATAGCTGCAGAATTAAAAGACCTGGTTCACTCCATGGGAAGACGTTGTAAGGTCGTCATTCATGCTAAAGAATTAACTGACATGGGGATCATTTTTGTATATCTCGGTTTTTTTATGGTGATCATTTTTGTATATCTCATTTTTTCTACGTGTTTCGCTTTTCTTCTTTATACTGTAACTGCTACTCTAATAGCAAATCCTTCCTAAAAATCATTGCATTGCATTCTTGATTAAATTATCTTTCCATTAATATATCATTTTATGGTACTACTCCAAAAAAAAAGGGGTGTTATTAGCTAGTTTTAGAAAATAACACTTTTCCCAAAAGGTTTCCACAATTTTGGCCACTACTGTAGCGTCACCCACTTGTTGGCTAGGGACTTCTACAAAACTCACAACTGTGGCCTGGTTTTGTGACTGTTTGAAGTTACAACAGCACTGGAGAAAGGGACTTATGACCGTTTTTCACCCTTACGGCCACTGGAAGATCCTTAGGTTATGAAATCAAAATTTGAAAACGAATTTTGGCAACTGGCTCATATTTATGATGGTCAGTGTCCCCGGATCACATGATCCCTTTTTGTGACCTTTTGTCAAGCAAAGGAGGAAGCCAGATTCACATAACAACTGGGTGACTAATTTAGCCACTGCAGTGATTCACTTAACAACGGTGGCAAGAAAGGTCGTAAAATGGGGTGAATTTCGTTTAATACCTGTCTCACTTAGTAAGAGATAATTTGGGCTGGTTGTACGTCGAGAACTACCTGTAACGACTTTTAACCATGATAGCGATTGATAGCTGTCATTTGAAGGTAAACATTTTAAGGTGAAAAATGTTGATTCATTAGACGGCTCTTTGTTTTTGTTTTCAAAAGCATATCCATATATAAAATTATTGTATTTTCTCATTTTAAATTTTATTTTATTCCGATTCCATTTTAAATTGCATTTTATTCCAATTCCATTTTAAATTGCATTTTATTCTGATTTCATTTTAAATTGCATTTAATTCCAATTCCGTTTTAAATGGTTTTATCAGATTTTAGTAATAATTTGAGCTTGGAACTCTGCACTTCGCTGTGGCCCATGAGCTAATCAATAAATTAAACTAACTAACTAACAATGGCTACCAACCTGCCTTCCATGGAGGACCTCTATACCGCACGAGTCAAAAAGAGGGCTGTGAAAATATTTGCAGACTCCTCACATCCTGGACATAAACTGTTTCAACTCCTACCCTCAAAACGACGCTATAGAGCACTGCACACCAGAACAACTAGACACAAGGACAGTTTTTTCCCAAACGCCATTACTCTGCTAAATAAATAATTCCCTCAACACTGTCAAACTATTCACTAAGTCTGCACTACTATTAATCTTCTCATCGTTCCTATCACCCATCTCTTCCCACTTATGACTGTATGACTGACAGTACCTTTGTTTGTTGCCTTTATCCTTACAATTTATATTGACTGTTTCCTAATATGATTTGGTTGCTTATTTATACCCTATGACTATCATTATATGTTGTACCTTTTGATTCTTTATGAACGTATCTTTTCTTTTATGTACACTGAGAGCGTATGCACCAGAGACAAATTCCTTGTATGTCTAATCACACTTGGCCAATAAAGAATTCAATTCAGTTCAGTTCAGTTCAGTTCAGTTCAGTTCAGTTCAGTTCAGTTCAGTTCAGTTCAGTTCAGTTCTGTTCTGTTCTGTTCTGTTCTGTTCTGTTCTATTCTATTCTATTCCATTCTATTCCATTCTATTCCATTCCATTCCATTCCATTCCATTCCATTCCATTCCATGCTATCCTATGCTATCCTATATTATCCTATGCTATTTTCTGGAATGCATCATCGATTAACATTGTACTTCCTGTTATTCTATAGACTAGGATCAAGATGCAGCATCCTAGCTTTCCAAACAGCTTGATCTGTTGGTGGAATTACGTTGTGAAGTGTTTTTGTTTAACTTCCTCACAAGAGAACCGGTCAAGCCACAGAAACATCTGCCTGCTTGAAGTTTCAGTTTTTCTTCATTTCTCGACGAACGTTGGTGGTTGAATGGATTGCCAATTTCTCTGAGAGAAACCAGAAGCCTGTGGGTTAATTAAGTTTGAGGGAATTTGAGGAAAAAGTTTTTGAAAGTTTGAGCGTACGTGGCACGTTCGGATGGGGAATTTGGATGTAAATGGATGTCAAGAAGAATATGGAGAAGAGAAGGATATGGAGAATATTAGAATATTTTATTGCAGTTATTCCATATTAAATGTATTTATTACACATACTGTATTTCTATACTGCCCAGCTTCCAAGATTCATGGTAGTATGGTATACAAATATAATTTTTTTTAAAAAAATCCCAATATCAACCAATCCAGTGAACTAATCAGACAACAATATGGCAGCCAATAGCGCTCTAAAAAGATCAACATTCAAGTGCAATATAAAAAAATAAGAGTGAAAGTAATTCAATCCCAAGAATCAGATCTTGCAAGTCATCTTTCAAAAACTTGTTCAAAGATTCATTCTGCCAGAACTACATTATTTTGTTGCAATACAGGAAGGGAGAATAATGGGCTAAAGAAACGCATTGCTGCAATGTTGATACAGCATTGACACAAGAAAAGAAAAGTAACCGGGAGAGGAATAAAATAACAAAGAGTTGAACAATGTGGAAGAAAAAAAAACCCAGTTATAATCTTCATTTCCAGCCTCTCAATTTCTTGACTCCCAAAAAAGGGGGAGTCAAGCTATTCTCCAAAGCACCTGAGGGCAGGACAAGAAGCAATGAGTGAAAACGAATCAAGGAGAGAAGCAACCTGGAACTAAGGAGAAATTTCCTGACAGCGAGAACAATTAATCAGTGGAACAACTTGCCTCCAGAGGTTGTGAATGCTCCAACACTGGAAGTTTTGAAGATGATGTTGGATAACCACTTGTCTGAAGTGGTGTAGGGTTTCCTGCCTGATCAGGGGGTTGGACTAGAAGACCTCTAAGGTCCCTTCCAACTCTGTTATTCTGTTCTGCTCTGTTCCTGAGCATCCGTGATATTCTCAGCATTGACATAGCTTTACTCTAGATGTTACATCCTTCGCTCTTCCCAGACTAACTATTCATAAAACGAACAAGGATTGATTGTTCCGATTCCCTTTTTCCTGACTGAAAGCAGGGAATAGCAAATGATGGGTGCTAGAGAGGTAAAAGAACTTTAGAAAGAACTTTGGGATATCCACGGTGGGATGAAAATCTATGCTTGGCAGATGTGGTGTGGTGACGAAGGGTCTTATCATTTTGTATGCATGTAGAAAAAGGAGACAGCTGTCATCGCCGTATCACTTTCACCCCCTTGCAGATGTCGACTCCATCCACATCTGGTTGCGCCTGGCGATGGGTACCACCGAGGAGAAATATAGCTGTAGTAAAAGCGAGCATTCATATGATTCATAGAATGGCGAAAGTCTGGGAAGACTGGCAGTTGTGTGTCCCACAAAAGAACAGTTATGGAATTTGAATGTTTGCACAGAGAAGACGGCAAATTCCAAGACCGTTGAAAAAATATACTCAGGTTTTCAGGCGTAAAAGCATCTTAGGACCCTGGGGACGTATGAAGTGGACTCTGAATCTGCTAATTCAGCTCTCTCTCTCTCTCTCTCTTTAAACAAGAGACAAAAGATCCATTCTTAGAAATATCCATTTCTGCAGACGGCTAATCAATTGGAATTGAATCTGGTCCTGGAAGATAGTTCATGGTCAGATAAAATAAAAGAGGTAGGGACTGACCAAGAATGAAATTTTTTTGAGAGTTATCACAGTGGGTGACTCCATAAAACAACAATCCAAAGTCCCAAAGTGCTTTACTCAAGAGACAACTGGACTTCCTTGTTTTCTTTGAAGACGTTGTGCTTCTCATCCAAGAAGCTCTGACTGAATGGTGGGCTGAAGAAATCAGTGTTTCTCACCATCTTTAAGATGGGAGGACTTCAATTCCCAGCAGGGCCAGCTGAGGAACTCTGGCATTGTGTCAGGGGTGGGCTCCAAAAATTTTAGCAAGGAGTTCTCTGCCCGGTTGCTGGGTGGGTGTGGCCATGGTGGGCGTGGCCTAGTCGGCCTCCTGCACCACAACGGGGAGGGGCGTTTTTGCCCTCCCCAGGCTTCGGAGGCTTTCCTTGAGCCTCCGGGAGGGCAAAAACGGCCTCCTCAGGCTCCGGAGGCCCTCTGGAGGCTGGAAACGGGCCCATTTCTGGCCTTCCCAAACTTCCAGTAGGCCTGTTTTTTGGCCTCCCCGAGCCTCCCTGTGCGCCCTGCACTTACCTGCATCCAAAACGGGCCGCGTGGGAATTCCTGGGAGGGGCGGGGCTGGGTGGGTGGGGCCAGCCAGGAATGGGATTTGGGGGTTCTCTGAACTGCACAGAATCTTAGCTACAGGTTCTCCCGAACCTCTGCGAACCCCCAGCAGCCCCACCCCTGCATTATGTGCTAAATTTCATCCAGCCCCTGAAGTTGATGGTGTAAGGTAGAGGGGTGGGCGGGTTAAGCGAGCGGTGACCAGACCAGGGACCGGTTCAGGGGTGTGGCCAGCCAATGTTATTACAGGTTCTCCAAACTACTACAAATTTTTACTACTGGTTCTTGCGAACCGGTGCGAACCGGGAGCAACTCACCACTGATCCTCTTCTGTGCAAATTTGCACTACTCAGATGACCCTGAGGGCACAGACAAACCTCCCACAGGCCTCAACGACTTCTAAAAGGATGCAAATGACCAGTTCTGTCTGCAAGGAGTATAAATCCTTCCATTGCCCACCATCCAATCAGAACTGAAGAAGGTTCTTGGACGAAAAGCAAAACGCCTTCAAAGAAAAAGAAAAACAAGAAAATCTGCTTGCCTTCTGAAAAAGCACCTTTGGGACAAGATAACTGCAGAATCTGCATAGACATCTTCCATCCAGAGGTAAACATCAAATGAAGAGACACTTAATTCTTTTGGTACCCGACCTCGCTCTGTTTCTATTTTTTCACTCTTGTTTATTGGGTTATAAATAGATCGTTGTGTTGTTTTTTTCCCCTCTTTCTCTTTCATGTAGTTCTCATTAGTTGCTTTGATTTCAGTCCTTCAAAGCAGAACAGAAATTCAATCCATTGGCCACGCAACGCTTGTTGCCTTCAATTCATTGAGATGTCCTGGACTTTGTGAATGTTCCTGTGAAGCTTGCTTGGAGCAGAACTCTTGCCTTCTTCTAGACGGTTTTTTTTCTGGTCATCTTCTACTATCCCAAGTAGCAATCTGGATCCTTACAGGTAGTCCTTGGTTTACTCGTTTAGCAACCACCGAAAATAGTGTTTTACAACTGTTGCACAATCACCTGCTCGCAATTCCAGGCGCTTGGCAACTGGTTCGCGTTTATGACAGTTGCAGTGTCATAAACTTGTGATCATCATCTGTGGCTATCTCAGCCAGCTTCTGACGAGTCAGGTCAATGGAGAAGCTGGAAGGAAGGGCTCTTGCGACTCGCAATCACGTGTGTTCCCACTTAGCAATCATATCTCTTAGGGACGGATTTTCTGATTCCAATTGGGGATGTGAGTCAAAGACACCCTATAGTTAAGTTCTGATGCCTCGCCAAGTCAATCAAGAGATGTCACCTGCTAGTCATTGTGAAGCAGAAACTGCTGCTGGCCTTAAACACTCATTGTTTCTTGCCTATTGACACCTACATGTGAACCTGGATGCCCTGTCATGTTGACCTCTCCATGCTTTGGTTACGTATTACATGAGCAAAAACTATGCAATTTGTTTGCCTCCCAAGAAACTGGATTTTCATTGAAAAGCAAATACAATTACAATCTGTTTGGCTGCAGACTGAGTCTAGGAAATGATAATGTCAGTTGGTAGGAGGACACATGCTACCAGATTTTTAAAAATCCACTTATCCACTGGATAAGGTAAAGGTAAAGGTTCCCCTTGCACATATGTGCTAGTCGTTCCCATCTCTAGGGGGCGGTGCTCATCTCCATTTCAAAGCCGAAGAGCCAGCGCTGTTCGAAGATGTCTCCATGGTCATGTGGCCGGCACGACTCAACGCCAAAGGTGCACGGAGCGCTGTTCCCTTCCCACCAAAGGTGGTCCCTATTTTTCTACTCGCATTTTTTACCTGCTTTCCAACTGCTAGGTTGGCAGAAGCTGGGACAAGGAACAGGAGCTCACCCCATTACGCGGCACCAGGGATTCAAACCGCTGAACTGCCGACCTTTCGATCAACAAGCTCAGCATCTTAGCCACTGAGCCACCACGTTCCCCCCAAAGATGGATAGATAGATACAAAACTGGATTTTCATTGAAAAGCAAATACAATTACAATTCTTCCGACTGCAAACTGATTCTAGGAAACATTAAAGTCAGTTGGTAGGAACACACAAGCTACGAGACAAAAGATTTCACCTGAAAGCTGTATAGATAGATGCAGAGATGTTTTCTAGGTGATGTAAAAAAAAACAACCCCTCAAGATGGCAGCCGTGATACCCCTAAAAACAGGCAGATTTTCCATTCCATCTTTTTTTTCCAAAACCATACCCAGTAGACTTTCCTAGATGGATAGACAGATCCAAAGACCAACAATTAAAAAGCTTGTTTCTAAAACCCTTTAATGAGCTTGAACTATTCTCATTATAAAACCCCGAATCCAACCGGCCAGAACTTCCCACTAATGAGAAGGGACTTGTTAATCAGTCCCAATAAACCAAGAATGTTTTTTTTAAAAAAAACCAAAACACCCCAACACTCCCCAACTCCACAGAGATAGAATACGCAGTGAAACGGAGACAGCCACAGTTCCTTGAGCAGACTGTCGTGGCCTTGCCGGCGTCTAATGGCGAGCCCCAAAACAAATCACATTATAGCTTAATTACCCCTTTCCGAGGAATAAGCCTCATTGAACATGGTGGAACTTATTTCTAAGTGAACATGCCGAAGTCTGCACCGTCAGTTAAATAAGGAGAACAGATGGCCTTCCTCGGAATAATCTTGACCAATTTCTAAACTAAGAACAATGCGTGCATTATGTCTCCTGATGCTACCTAAAACCCGAGCAATATTATCCTCATTATTGTCCTTTGATCAAAACAATTCGTCTTGTATCCAATTAGCAGACGGGAGTCATCAGACAGAAGGGGGAACGTTCACTCTGAAAGTGGGAGTCGGATGTCTTTGCTTAAGTGACTGAGGGTGAGCTGAACAGAAGCAAGGATTTAGCAGTAGCCGTTGCACTTAGGCTTACATACTGCTTCGTCGTGCTTTTACAGCCTCTCTGAATGGTTTACAGAGTCAGAATATCGCCCCTCAACAATCTGGCCGCTCATTTTACTGACCTGGGACGGATGGAAGGCCGAGTCAACCTTGAGTCGGTCAGGATTGAACTCCTGGCACCCGGCAGAGTCAGCCTGCAATACTGCATTCTAACTACTGCGCCACCAGGAAGGAGAATGAGAAAAGGAATAAGAGAGGAAGGAAGGAAGGAAGGAAGGAAGGAAGAAGGAAGGAAGGAAGGAAGGAAGGAGTTGGGAAAGAAGAAAGGAAGGAGTGGGGAAGGATGGACGGAGTGGGGAAGGAAGGAAGGAAGGAAGGAAGGTGTTGGGAAAGAAGAAAGGAAGGAGTTGGGAAAGAAGGAAGGAAGGAGTGGGGAAGGAAGGAAGGAGTGGGGAAGGAAGGAAGGCGTGGGAAAGGAAGGAAGGAAGGAAGGAGTTGGGAAAGAAGAAAGGAAGGAGTGGGGAAGGATGGACGGAGTGGGGAAGGAAGGAAGGAAGGAGTTGGGAAAGAAGGAAGGAAGGAGTGGGGAAGGAAGGAAGGAGTGGGGAAGGAAGGAAGGCATGGGAAAGGAAGGAAGGAAGGAGTTGGGAAAGAAGGAAGGAAGGAAGGAAGGTAGGTGTGGGGAAGGCAGGCAGGCAGGCAGGAAGGGAGGAAGGAAGGAAAGAGTAGGAAAGGGAAGAAGGAGTGGGGAAGGAAGGAAGGAGTGGGGAAAGAAGGAAGGCATGGGAAAGGAAGGAAGAAAGGAGTTGGAAAAGAAGGAAGGAAGGAAATAGTGGGGAAGGAAGGAAGGAAGGAAGGTGTGAGGAAGGCAGGCAGGCAGGAAGGGTGGAAGGAAGGAAAGAGTAGGAAAGGGAGGAAGGAGTTGGGAAAGAAGGAAAGAAGGAAATAGTGGGGAAGGAAGGCAGGCAGGAAGGCAGGAAGGGAGGAAGGAAGGAAGGAGTGGAGAAGGAAGGAAGGAGTTGGGAAAGAAGGCTCAATTATGGTCATAAATCGAGGCCTGCCTCTTGTGTAACATTTAAGGAACCCTAACTAACACTTATTGATTGAACCTGTATGGCCGTGTCTCTCTCCACAAGTGATTCTGAGCAAAGGACACAATTTTAAAAGAAAGAACGATGGCAACAACACAACCATTTAAAAAAGTAATGGGGTTTTTTTCTTTCTTTCCCTAGCCCAGTGATGGCGAACCTTTTCGGCACAGTGCTCATCAGGACCGCACTCCAGAAAAGCCGAACTTCCAGGTCCTAGCACGCATGTGCACCTGACGATCAGCTGGCCAGCGTGCATGTGCACACCGGTTTTCGGCAGTGCCGCACACACGAAGGACGGCTGATCATTGTGCCTGCGTGCATGCCAGAAACACAGAAAAAAAGCAGGCAAGACCGTGTGTGCCGGGTGACATGGGTTCGCGTGCCACTTTGGGCATGTGTGCCATAAGTTAGCCATCACGGCCCTAGCCCCATGCTAAAGGATAGACTTTAGGAAGGGAAACCAAAAGAGGGAAGAAGGGAAAAAAACCCACATTCCGAGATAAAAATATCTCAAGGGATCGCCTTTCTTTCTCCGTGATGCTCGCGTGCCTTTTTCTTTCCCCCCCGGGTACAGCACACACACTAAATTACTTAGATTTGCTCCACCGCAAAGTTGATGGGCCATAAAAATGAGGAATAAGGAAGAAAATATGGCTGTCCATGCTTGGAGACACACAAAAAAAGGAAAAATTCTATGCAGTTCCAGCATCACCAAAGGAGCCCTTCCTCTTTGCATGCTGGGAAATGGGCCGCTTGCTTCCCGTCTGCCTCCCGCTAAATCACTTCTGACAGTCTGACACCAGTTAATTTTTTACAACTCGGCCCCAGCTTATTCCCTCTAATCACGCAAGCAGAATAATGAATGTTCTACTTGTTTCGGGGGGGGGGGGTGCAGGGGGCGGGAAAAGCATGTGAACTGAGGGAGGGGTGGTCTCTGCGATTTAAAGGACGCAGACCGGAACTACTTGATGGCTGCATTGATCCAACCGTCTCCTTGGGGGTTCCTGAATTAGACCAATTTTTCTGCATTGTCACATTTACGGTGGACCATAAAACAGGACCAGGTTTGGTTTACATAAGCTAAGACTCAAAAAATACAGCAAAGCTAAATCTCCAAAATAATCTATCTATTTATCTATCTATCTATCTATCTATCTATCTATCTATCTATCTATCTATCTATCTATCATCTGTTTCTCCTATCTATGCATCTCTCTCTCTCTCTCTCTCATATCTATGCATCTGTCTGTCTGTCTGTATCTATCTATCTATCTTTCTATCTATCTATCCATCATCTATGCATCTCTCTCTCTCTCTCTCCGTCTGATCATTCCTCCCCCCTCTTAAAAGAAGAGCCAGCTGATCCAAGACACGACATTATGTCAAAAGAAAACAGATGGAGTTTCCCCAGGAAACTGAAATGGATAGCTAACAGAAAAGGATCTCCATTCAGAAACACATGACTCATTCCTACTCTGGAGGTGGTTTGAAATTTTGCGCCGCTTCCCCCTTCTCTCTTCCCTGTCCTGATTAAAAAATCAGAAATACATTATTCACTTCCCTCGTCTCGATACACAATGCAAAGAAAATGCCACGGACTGCTTTTCCGGATCCCAGCTTCCTGTTATTCAGGTGGACATCCTAGTATTTAGAAAGATAAGATCACCTCCCCACCTCAAGACCCAAGCCGTGGGCTTAATCATTTGCAGCTTGCTTTCCCGGGTGGGGGGTGGGGGGCATTAAGTAGGTCACCACTGTAAAGGAAAACATGCGACAAAAGCACACGCTCAAGTCATACGAAAACCCGAAGCCCTCAAACTATTTGCAGCTGTTGAAGAAGCTGGCTTCAAACTGCAACCCCGCTCAGGAGGTCCACCACCGGCTGTGACCTGGAAAAATCTGGATGACCTCAGATTGCAACAAAGAGAGGCCAGAAGCACCAGGGATGCCCTCGTATTTTTGCAACTAGATCTGATAGTCCTAACCTTCCAAGGATGCACGCACATAAACATCTGCAGGAATCTGCAGGCCAAGCCATGTAAAAGGAAGTTTGAGAGAAGGAGGAAGATGAGCTATCAATTACCTCTTGGCTTCCAGGCAGAGAGATTCAGGAAGGGATGATGCTTTGGAGGAGCTACGATTGTCCTTGTAAAAACTTCAACCCTTCAGAGAATTCTTGCTCTCCTTCTCTTCTTACAGTAACCAATGGCAGCTGCTGGGGGCAGGAAGGGTGAGTGATGTCACAGGAAGAGCTGAGGTCAACGTGGGGGCTTATAAAGTCTTCTTCCAAGAATTTAAAGATGGAATGGGAGTAGAGATCCCCCGGAGACCAAAACATTTCTCTTTCCCCTCCCTGCCAACCATGAATGAAAGTCTGAAATGGTGCTGCAAATGTTTATCAGATCTGTGTCATGTTATTTCAAGCAGTTTTGCAGGCAGGGCTAAGGATGAGAATAGCAGGGCTTTGTGTCTTTATGAAGACTTCTTCAACTTTGATTTCCATCCTTGGTTTTGAAAAAACCAGTTAGTGCGATCTCAGAGTGAGGACGGCAGGGGCCACGGTCAACAGCCATCAAAACCAACTGGGCAGGTAGAGGCTAGGTGAAACTTGGCTTAATGCCAGGAACTGTGGGAGGGAGTCTAGTGGACAATCACTTAAATATGAGCCAACAGTCTCTGGCAGCAGCCAAAAAAGCCAATGCAATCCCGGGTTGCATCAATAGAGGGATAGAATCAAGACCACGTGAAGTTCTTGTACCAATTTGCAAAGCCTTAGTAAGACCACACTTGGAATACTGCATCCAGTTCTGGTCACCATAATACAAGAAAAGACTTTGGAAAGAGTGCAGAGAAGAGCAACCAGGATGATTGGGAGCTGGAGGCTAAAACGTACGAAGAACTGTTACAGAAATTGGGTAGGAAAGGAAGGACTAGGGGGGACATGATAGGAGCGTTCCAGGATTTGAGGGGTTCCTACAAAGATGAAGGAGTCAAAACTGTTTTCCAAAGCACCAATAGGCGAGACCAGAAACAGTGGTTGGAAACTAACCAAGGAGAGAGTCAACCTAGAACTAAGGAGAAATTATCTAATGGTGAGAGCAATTGACCAATGGAATAACTTGTCTTCAGAAGTTGTGGGTGCACCATCACTAAAGGCTTTCAAAAAGAGACTGGACAATCGTTTGTCTGAAATGATTTAGGGTCTCCTGCTCAAGCAGGGAGTTGGACTAGAAGACCTCCAAGGTCCCTTCCACCTTTATTAATCTATGTTCTATCATTTGATGACCTCTCAGTTTGAATCAGCCAATTTCTGTCTTCAGAATATTGCATTCGGATTTTGACCAGGGGTGGGTTCTACTTATACTACTGGTTTGCAATGGGAGCGCGCGTGCACTTCTGCACATGCACAGATCACCCATGGTGACATCGGGGTGGGTGGGTGGAGCCTCCCGCCGGTTTTACTACTGGTTCTATAGAACCGGATCGAACTGGGAGCAACCCACCACTGGTTTTGACAATAGGTCAACAAAGTCTATCAGAAACTCCTGGCACCATCATTGTGAAGATTCATACTTTATTGGCTATAAAACACAGATTTCTGTAATCAATTGGAATTGTGGGAAGGAAGGAAGGAAGGAAGGAAGGAAGGAAGGAAGGAAGGAAGGAAGGAAGGAAGGAAGGAAGGAAGGAAAATAGCAAACGGTTGTCCAATCTCTTCTTAAAGGCCTCCAGTGATCGAGAAGGAAGGAAGGAAGGAAGGAAGGAAGGAAGGAAGGAAGGAAGGAAGGAAGGAAGGAAGGAAGGAAGGAAAACAGCAAACGGTTGTCCAATCTCTTCTTAAAGGCCTCCAGTGATTGAGAAGGAAGGAAGGAAGGAAGGAAGGAAGGAAGGAAGGAAGGAAGGAAGGAAGGAAGGAAAACAGCAAATGGTTGTCCAGTCTCTTCTTAAAAACCTCCAGTGTTCGAGAAGGAAGGAAGGAAGGAAGGAAGGAAGGAAGGAAGGAAGGAAGGAAGGAAGGAAGGAAGGAAGGAAGGGTTCCATAATGGATCAAAGATACTGGTGTAGGCTTTCACCACTGGTATCTTTTGGGCATTGTTGGGCTTCAGAGTTTAGTGCCTGTGGTCAAAACAACAGATCAAAGATACATTGGCTTTGATAAAATTTTATATTTGGGCGATCTGAAGAATTTACAGCATATATTTCAAAGGAATGGATATTACGTTACAATATTAACATTCAGCTCCTGTTTTTCACAAGCCTCAGCCTTCATTCCATGAACATTCATGTTTGATGGAGCAGAGCAATCTGCTTCAGGCAGACTTATAATCATTTGCAGAATTTGGCATCCATTTTATCTTTGGCGAGACTTATTCAATATTGACCCCAGAGGGCTTCCCAGTCCAAATCCATCAGGGTTAGCGTAGCTGGGATAAATGACATCGAATATCGGTTCCTCTAAAGACACAAAGACTCCCATTAAGCCGAGAGTTTAACGTTACATAAGCCTATCATTGTTTACGGAAGGCAGAAACCTGGTCAGCTGAGATTCTCTCGGGATTGTCCTCTTTTACGTAAGTAAGTGACTTCATCTAATGGCAACTTTACTACAAAGGGAATAAAATAGTAAGGAAAATTCTTCCGCCCCCCCAAGTTGGAAAGTCGTTTTATGAAAGCTGGCTAGGACAATTGCCATGGGAAAAAAATATTTTGCCTTTTTGGTATCCACATCTGACTGGTTCATTTGAGGACAGCAGTTTGCAGACAATGAACTTTTCCTTATGAAATGTATTTGTTGGTAGCGACAGACAAATGAAACGCTAATGGGTGTATGTAACAGTCCCCCAGGAACGGTCCGTGAAATTGTGAATTTCATCAATAATCCATCCCTTAGATGTACAGGGGAATAAATGCTCCTGGGGCCTTCCTTTCTCTACTATGTATCTGGGAGCTGCATACAACTTTTTTTCCTGCTTACCACAACACATGCCTGTGGCCAAACAGTTTCAGCTCATATTTGGATGATAGGTAGGTGGATAGGTAGGTAGGTAGATAGAAGAGAGAATGAGAGAGAGAGAGAATATTCCAGACTCTTTTTTCTCCTCTGTCTGTCTGTCTTAAGTAGAGTTTGGACTATTGATTTATTTTATTTTTTATTATTCATATTTCTATGCCGCCCACTCTCTGAGGACTCTGGGCGGCTTACACCAAAGACAGTATACTAAATAGCATATTGCCCCCAACAATCTGGGTCCTCATTTTACCCACCTCGGAAGGATGGAAGGCTGAGTCAACCTTGAGCTGGTGAGATTTGATCCGCTGATCTGCTGAACTAGCAGTCAGCTGAAGTAGCTGCAGTACTGCTCTCTAACCACTGCGCCACCTCAGCTCTTAAAGACCTCCAAGGTCCCTTCAACTCTATTATTCTGTTCTGCTAGTATGTATATTATCTATCTTCTCTCCATCCATCCATCCATCTATCCATCCATCCATGTACTTTTACTATATTATCTATCTACCATCTGTATGTCTTTCTCTCTGTCTACCTACCTACCTGCCTGCCTATCTATCTGTTTATCTCTCTCTCTCATCTATCCATCTATCCATGTATCCATGTATCCATCTCTCCATCCCCCATCCATCTATCATCCATCCATCCATGACAAAGACTACTCCAAACCAGAACATTTTGCTTCTCTATGCTTAATATTTTTGGGGGGGTATTCTTTCTTCTGTGGAAGATTGTCCACCCAACATATTTTGGGGTTGCAAATTGGATAGATTTGTATTGTTTGCCTGTTTTCAAGCATCTTTCTCTCCAATGGGGAGACCTCAGATATATGAGATCCTTAAAAAAAAAAAAAATCAAAGTCAAAATACTCATTCAACCTACAAAGTATGATTTCTTTTATTTTACATCTTGTTTTTATGAAGGGATAACTAGTAACACCTCAAGATGAAGAACTGGTCTTTAGCTCCCCAACTGCCCGAGATCCTCCAGGATTAAAGGATTCCAAAGTTTTGTCTCAGGAAATCGGATGTCCAGCTCCCTTCTCTGTTCCTCTTCCCTAGAGAAGCCCTTTTTGGATGGCATCTCTGCCTCTCAAATTTCCAGATGTGCGGCCAGTCCAAAAGCGGCTCTATAGACCCAGGCGATCTAAGCAAACGGGTGATTATCTGAGAAAGAACATTTGTGTAATGATATTTTTATGAAGGCTATTATCCGCCCCGGCTCTTTGTGGTTAGAATTATGTATAATAAAAGTTATATGCAGTTTTATACATCTGGGTTTTAGCTACGCTTCTTTGATTTTTCCATATTTTGTGTTATAATTTGATTGTAGCCTTGGTTTTAATCTCTCAGTGGGTTGGCTTCCCAGAATGGTTTTAGACCGCTCAGAAGACTTGTGCCCCAGCTGACACACACACACACACACACACACACCTATCTTATCTTCTATCATCTATCTATTTAACTGTCCGTCTGTCCTTCCATCCATCCTTCCATCCATCCTTCCATCCATCCATCCATCCATCCATCCATCCATCCGTCCGTCCGTCCGTTTCTTTCTATCTATCTATCTATCTATCTATCTATCTATCTATCTATCTATCTATCTTATCTTCTATCATCTATCTGTCTAACTGTCCGTCCATCCATCCATCCATCCATCCATCCATCCATATCTATCTATCTATCTATCTTATCTTCTATCATCTATCTATCTAACTGTCCGTCCTTCCATCCATCCATCCATCCATCCATCCATCCATCCATATCTATCTATCTATCTATCTATCTATCTATCTATCTATCTATCTTATCTTCTATCATCTATCTATCTAACTGTCCATCCGTCCTTCCATCCATCCATCCATCCATCTGTATCTATCCCTGTCTGTCTGTCTGTCTGTCTGTCTGTCTGTCTGTCTGTCTATCTATCTATCTATCTATCTATCTATCTATCTATCTATCTATCTATCTATCTATCATCTATCTCTATCTGTTTGTGTCTCTGTCTGTCTATCATCTTCAGTATTTCTCTTTCTCTGTCTGTCTGTCTGTCTTTCTTTTTTTGTCTGTCTCTCTTTCTTTCACTGCCCCCTCACAAACAGACCCATTTTGAGGAAGGGGTTTTAAAGGGATGGTGAACTTAAAGCCAGCAGGCCCAAAGCCAGACACGTGGGGTTCAGGGGCTTTGCAATCAAGAATGTCCCCCTTTGTATGCATCCACCAGCTCACTTGCCTTGACCTTTGCCCTGTGAACTGCCTCCAAAAGCTGTTAACCATCTTCTGGTGGCTGTTCCCAGATGTTGGCTCTGCTCAGTGGTGGGAAACTCTCTTTCTGAAATCTGGGTTTTCAGACGCATCTACAAGTTATTCCTTCAAAAAAAAAAAAAAAGACGCTTGCTGTAACTGGGAACCTGGGAAATTTCAGGAGGGAGACTGCAATAAATAAATTCTCCAATAAATTAAAGATAAGAAAAGAAGCAGGCTACCACGGAGAAAATCTCCCATGGGCTTTGTTTGTGAATCAGACGCTCTCCGTTCCAGTGACTAGGAGAGAAAAAAAGAGCTTTTCAGAAGACATAGTGCAATTACGACACTTTTTATGGTCATTTGTCTCTTCCCTTGTTAGATATTTCATTAGTGGAATGGGTCACCACCCCTCACTGTGCGTCAAATATTTTTTTTGTTTCTCAAAGATTTCTTCACTCTTTTTTCCATAATAGCAAAGGTGCACTTAAGGATGTTCGTTTCACACAGGTTTTGGGGAGACTGATCAATGGACAGAAGAGAAAAATCAGTCCTGGGAATTGGGATTGGATTCATGCTGCTTTTAATGAGACCCATCCTTTACTTTTTTCCAAGGCAATCGTGGAACAAAACCACCGCAATGGAGGAAACGAGATTCCTGCATCCAATCCATAGGTTTGTGCAGAAGCAGGCAAAATTCTCTGAAGAGGCTGAAGTCAGATCATATAAAGACTTTTTCTATGATCTAGTGAGAACCTACAAAAATTGCCCTTGTAAGTTGTTTGAGGCCTGCTGGGTTGGCATTTCCCTAACCATTCTACTACCCTTTGTAGAAGTACTACGATCTTGGTTGGAAGTAATTAGTAATAGAAAAGATGTATTGAGTTCATACTGCCTCCCAGAAGTTAATTCTCTAGACACCTGTCTTCTAGGTAGCTCTCAGAATGTGTGCTTCTCCTTTAAAGATAATGACAGAGGTTTAATGAAAAGAAGGACTGGGGGAGACATGATAGCAGTGTTCCAATATTTGAGGGGCTGCCCCAAAGAAGAGGGAGTCAAGCTATTCTCCAAAGCACCTGAGGGCAAGAGAAGAAGCAATGGGTGGAAACTCATCAAGGAGAGGAGCAACCTATTTATTTATTTATTTATTTATTTTATTAGATTTCTATACCGCCCTACTCCCGAAGGACTCAGGGCGGTGCACAGCCAAACAATAAAAACACATACAATACAAAATTTAAAAAATAGAATAAAATCAAATTAAATAATTTTGGCCCCGACAAATTTAAAACCCCAAACTTTTAAAACCAATTTAAAATTGAATATATAAATACTAAAAAATATTTAAAATTTTAAAAATCTTTTATAAAAGAGGGGGAAAATTAGGCCAGGCCGGCCTGGTGAAATAGTAAGGTCTTTAAGGCGCGGCGGAAGGTGCGCAGATCCGGGATCCTCCGTATCTCTGGGGGGAGCTCGTTCCAGATAGTAGGTGCCCCCACAGAGAAGGCTCTCCCCCTGGGGGCCGCCAGTCGGCATTGTTTGGCTGACGGCACCCGGAGGAGCCCCTCTCTATGGGAGCGTACCGGCCGGTGGGAGGCTATTGGTGGTAGTAGGCGGTCCCGCAAGTACCCGGGTCCTAAGCCATGGAGCGCTTTAAAGGTGGTAACCAAAACCTTGAAGCGCACCCGGAAGACCACCGGGAGCCAGTGCAGCTCGCGCAGGAGAGGTGTTACATGGGAACGCCATGTCGCTCCCATTACCACCCGCGCGGCCGCACTCTGCGCCAGTTGGAGCCTCCGGGTGCTCCTCAAGGGGAGCCCCATGTAGAGAGTGTTGCAATAGTCCAGGCGGGAGGTGACAAGGGCATGAGTGACCGTGCGTAAAGAGTCCCGATCCAGAAAGGGACGCAACTGGCGAATCAGGCGAACCTGATGAAAAATCCTCCCGGTCACGGCCGTCAAGTGCTCTTCTAAAGACAGCCGTGAGTCCAGGAGGACACCCAAGTTGCGAGCCCTCTCCGTGGGGGCCAATGATTCGCCCCCAATAGTCAGTGATGGCGTCAACTGACTATATCGGGACGTCGGAAACCACAGCCACTCAGTCTTGGATGGGTTGAGCCTGAGCCTGTTCCTCCCCATCCAGATCCGTACGGCCTCCAGGCACCGGGACATCACTTCAAGGGCATCGTTGGGGTGATCCGGGGTGGAGATGTACAGCTGGGTGTCGTCAGCGTACTGATGGTACTCCACCCCGAAACCACGGATGATCTCGCCCAGCGGCTTCACATAAATGTTGAACAGGAGAGGCGAGAGGACCGACCCTTGCGGCACCCCACATATGAGGGGCCTCGGGGTCGACCTCTGTCCCCCTGTCAACACAGACTGCGACCGGTCAGAGAGAAAGGAGGAGAACCACCGCAACACAGTGCCTCCCACCCCCAACTCTTCCAACCGGTGCAGCATGATACCATGGTCGATGGTATCAAAAGCCGCTGAGAGATCTAACAGGACCAGGACAGAGGAGCACCCCCTGTCCCGAGCCCTCCAGAGATCATCAACCAACGCGACCAATGCCGTTTCCGTGCTGTACCCGGGCCTGAAGCCCGACTGGAACGGATCCAGATACGTCGTTTCATCCAGGTGCTGGGGGAGCTGTTGCGCGACCACACTCTCAACAACCTTCGCAACAAAGCGAAGATTGGAGACCGGACGATAATTTACCAACATTGCCGGGTCCAGGGAAGGCTTCTTGAGGAGAGGCCTCACCACCGCCTCTTTCAAGGCGGCGGGAAAGTCACCCTCACTCAGCGAAGCGTTTATAATCCCCTGGAGCCAACCTAGAACTAAGGAGAAATTTCCTGCCAGTGAGAACAATTAATCAGTGGAACAACTTGCCTCCAGATATCATGAATCTCCAACACTGGAAGTTTTTAAGAAGAGACTGGACTTTTCTCTATCATCTGAAATGGTGCAGGGTCTCCTGCTTGAGCAGGGAGTTGGACTAGAAGACCTCCAAGGTCCCTTCCAACTCCGTTGTTCTTGTTATAATTGTTACATCTCCTTCCTTCTTCACTAAGCCTGAAGAATCTTTTCTGCAGGGTCAAAGAAAGAAAACATGAGCAAGATGCCACTGCAAAAACACTTGTGGGCAAGTGGCTGGGATCTCTCTTGATGCAGAAGACAAGGTGGAGCCCAGGTTTATTTGTTTGGCTGATTAAATTTATATGCCACCCATCACAGTATCCTTCAGTAGTGTGCTGAATTGAAGTTTAGGTGAATTCAGTGGGAGGGTCTGCTTCCCAGTCCAGAATTTTTCCAGGCTCTACTTCTTCATAAATTGCTTCTGAAGCGGACCAGCCCTTTGAATCATCCTATTCCCTAAACCATGATTTCCAGCTCGTTTGAGCTGTGATGCTGGAGAAGGCTCCTGCCTATTCCTTGGACAGCAAAGGGGACCAACAAGCAAGCACTGGAGCGCATAACACCAGACATGTCCCTGGAAGGAAAAACCACGAAACTGCCTCTCACTTGTCTTGGCCATGTCATACGGGGGAATTAACTGGAGAAAGCAATGATGTTGGGAAGAGTAAGCAGTAAAAGGAAACCAGGCCATTAAAGAAAATGTTAGCTGGACACCATCAAAGCTGACACCCATCAGAGCATAGAAGAACTCAAAGAAGCATTTCAAAATCAGAAAATGTGGAGAGATCTGGCAGATAGAATCACCAAGAGTTGAACATGATTGAATGGATAACCACCTCACTCCTCCTCCTCCTCCTCCTCCTCCTCCTCATCATCATCATCAGCAGCAGCAGCAGCAGCATCGTCATCGTCATCATCACCACCACCAAAGAACAACTCAAAGAAGCATTGCAAGGTCAGAAGATGTGGAGAGACCTGGCCCATAGAGTCACCAAGAGTTGAACATGATTGAATGGATAACTACCTCCCCCCAGTCCTCCTCCTCATTGTCATCATCATCAACATCATCATCATCATCATCATCACCACCACCACCATCAAAGAACAACTCAAAGAAGCAGTGCAAGGTCAGAAGATGTGGAGAAACCTGGCCCATAGAGTCACCAAGAGTTGAACATGATTAAATGGATAATCACCTCCTCCTCCTTCTCCTCCTCATCTTCATCAACACCAAAGAACAACTCAAAGAAGTGGTGCAAGATTGGAAGATGTGGAGAGACCTAGCCCATAGAATCACCAAGAGTTGAACATGATTGAATGGACATCATCATCATCATCACCACTACGACTACCACCACCATTTCTGGCCACCACCTATGTCATGAATGCTAAGCTGTCCTCCATAGATGTTCTAGCATGATCCTGTTTTCCATCCTCCCAGAATTCCACCTCTTATCGTTCTCTGGGCCTGACAACAGAAACTCCATCCCTGCCACTGAATGCAACAAATTGCAGCCAACCACCATTAACATGGATGGCAACTTTAGACCATCTTCATTAGCCCTCATTAGCATATAACCGTGGCCAGTAAATCATGATTATCTGATTGCCTGCAAGGCTTCAGGGCAGCATGCAGCTCAGTCGAGACACAATTATGGCCAATCCCAAAGCATTTAAAGGTCTACCACACCTCCATCCTTTGGATGGGTTCCATGCCAAGAGAGGTTCTGCTAAGCACCATAATTTCTGCTTACCCTTTCCGTGCTTGGTCTTCTCAGAGATCCGTACGGCAGTTTGAGAAGGAGTCTCGCCCGCCCATTGAGAGTCACAACTGCCTGCATCACCATAGCAGAGTGCAAAATAACACGCGTGTCCATATGTGTGCCCATGAATTCTTAGACCCCCCAAAGTCTTCTTCTGGAATGATTTACGCAGTTCCCGGTTCCCAAATATCAAGTAATTCAGCGATCGTTTTTGTTGTTAATTTTTTTTTTAAATAAAAAAAGCAAACTGCAGACAATGCATCAACTTGGCTTGGTTTGAAACAAAGGAAATAACAAGGAAGCTGTTTTTTTTTCCCAAGGGTTGTTTCAGGAAGCCTCTCTCTACATCTGGTGGCGATTATGCCGAACATAACAGCTTGGCTTTTTGGAGCTGGAGAAGCGAACCAGGTCAGCGGTTTAATTAAAACTGTATTTGATTTCATGATACATGTCACTGAGTAGAGACCACCTCCCCTTGTTACTCTTCTCCTCAATAATCAAATGTGCCCTCCCCAAAACAATAGGTCAGGCCCCACCATCTGGTGCGGAGATTAACGTTAAACCCCCCCCCCCGTTCAAATTCTGCTTCCTTCTAGAATTGAAATAATAGAATAGTGTTGACTCTGCAGCCGAAGAAGTCTTCCGTTGCTCACAAAACACTAGGACCACAATGGATAGAAAACGAACCATAAAAGTGACAGTGCTAATATTTTAGACATCAAATGCATTCTTTTGGAGCAATTTTTTCCTCTCTCTCTCTCTCTCTTTTTAAGTTTCTCCTTCTAATTTAAAACATGTTTAATTTCTTCCTCTTTTTCAAATTGAATCCGTGCTGCACAGAATACTTAGTTCTTCGGTCTCATATGGCACGTACAAAACCGGGTTTAAAAATACACGCTACCTTCTTATAATGGAGACTAAACTGTATGATGAACAGCAGAAGGAACTAGGTATCTCTAGTCCAATGAAGAGAAGGACTAAGCGTGACGTGATAGCAGTCTTCCAGTATTTGAGGGGCTGCCACAAAGAAGAGGAGGTCAACTTATTCTCCGAAGCACCTGAAGGCAGGAGAAGAAGCAACGGGTGGAAACTAATTAAGGAGAGAAGCAACCTAGAACTAAGGAGGAATTTCCTGACAGTGAAAACAATTAATCAGTGGAACGACTTGCCTCCAGGAATTGTGGATGCTCCAACACTGGAAATTTTCAAGATTACAGTGGAAAGCCATTTGCCTGGAATGGAATAAGAGCTTTGTGCAGGCAAGGAGCTGGACTAGAAGACTTCTGATGTCCCTTCCAATATTGTCATTCTATATTTTATGTTCCAATGTCAACATTTGCCCTATTTCTTACCTTTTTTAAAAAATCCTTCTCCAATCAGTTTCTATGGTAAAGCCCAGATGTACCAGTGTATTAAAACCTTGAATTGCATCTGGTTTGATTCCAGTTAGAGACATGATATCTCACTTCTCTAAATGATCATAACCCTTGCAACATATACAGGGAGGGTGGGGTTTATTTCTGGGACTTTTTCCATCCGTTTAGTAGCATGCACTGAAATACAATTAAACAATGAGTCATATCCATTGGTGTGGTGGTATACCCACCCACGTAACAAGCAATAAACCCCTGCTTTCTCGCAGTTGACTTAAAATGTTATATCTCACTAAAAAAAGTCCCTATAATGATTCAGGCAGTTGCAGTAGCTGGCCAGCCAAAGGCTGCCCATCTGTCAGCTGGCAGCCCAGATTAGCTCAATGAGCAACGTGATCAGGCTATTGTCTCGTACAATGCTGTTGTGTTTCAAACGTGCTACAAGAAAATGTGTGTTGTATAGATATGTGTTTGTGCGAGAGAGAGAAACCGAGAAAGGGAATGCACGGTGTATTCTCCCATCTCTCGCTGGCTTCTGAATGCCGGTGACCCAAGTTACGTCCTAATTGTAACTTTCTACCGTTTGGAAGGATAGTCTGTGTGGATCAAGCATGGCCTCATGATCTTGGTCTCTCCAGATGGTTCGGTACAGTGGTGGGTTTCAAATTTTTTTACTACCGGTTCTGTGGGCGTGGCTTGGTGGGCGTGGCAAGGGAAGGCTACTGTAAAATCTCCATTCCATACTGCAAAATCCCCATTTCCTCCCAATCAGCTGGGACTCGGGAGGCAGAGAATAGATGGGGGTGGGGCGAGTCAGAATTTTTACTACCGGTTCTGTGGGTGTGGCTTGGTGGGCGTGGCAGGGGAAGGATACTGCAAAATCCCCATTTCCTCCCGATCAGCTGGGACTGGGGAGGCAGAGAAGAGATGGGGGCAGGGCCAGTCAGAGGTGGTATCTACCGGTTCTTCGAACTACTCAGAATTTCTGCTACAGGTTCTCCAGAACTGGTCAGAACCTGCTGAAACCCACCTCTGGTTCGGTGGCTGAAAAAGCGTGCAAGGGAGAGTCACAAAGCTGATAAAGGCTCTGGAGGCTAAATTGTATGATCAAACGGTTAAGTATGTTTATCTTATCAAGGAGAAGGATAGAGGGAACATGATAGCAGTCTTCCAGGACAACCAGCTAAATATGAGTCAGCCTTGTGCGGCGGCAGCCAGAAAAGCCAACGCAATCCTAAACTGCATTAACAGAGGGATACAATCAACATTTTAAGTGAAGTGCTAATACCACTCTATAAAGCCCTAGTAAGGCCACACCTAGAGTACTGCATCCAGTTTTGGTCACCACACTATAAAAAGATGTTGAGACCCTAGAAAAAGTGCAGAGAAGAGCAACCAGGATGATGAGGGGACCGGAGGCTAAAACATGGGATGAATGGTTGCAGGAATTGGGCCTGGCTAGTCTAGTGAAGAGAAGGACCAGGGGAGACATGAGAGCATCTTCCAATATTTGAGGGGCTGCCACAGAGAGGAGGGGGTCAAGCTGTTCTCCAAAGCACCTGAAGGCCAAACAAGGAACAATGGATGGAAACTGAACAAGGAGAGATTCAACCTAGAAATAAGGACAATGACAATGAGAACCATCAATCCATGGAACAGAAGCTGCCACCAGAAGTTGTGGGAGCTTCATCACTGGAGGCTTTCAAGAAGAGACTGGACTGCCATTTGTCAGAAATGGTGTAGGGTCTCCTGCTTGGGCGGGAGGATGGACTAGATAACCTACAAGGTCCCTTCCAACTCTGTTAATCTAATCTAAGGAATTGAGGAGCTGTCCCAGAGAAGAGAAGGTGGACTTAAGTCTTCAAAGCATCAGAAGGCAGGAGAAGAAGTAACAGATGGAAACTGATCAAGGAGAGATCCACCCTAGAACTAAGGAGGAATTTTCTGAAAGTTTGCTCCGTTACCGGAGGTTTTCAGGAATAGACTGGACAACCATTTGACCAAGAGCCTTGATAGTACAGTGGTTTAGTGTACCCTGTTATTAACACAGCTGCCTGCAATTTCTGCTGGTTCGAATCTCTCCAAGGCTCAAGGTTGACTCAGCCTTCCATCCTTTCTAAGGTAGGTGAAATGAGGACCCAGTTTGGGGCAAATGAGGGGCAATAAGCTGACTTTGTATGAAATATACAAAAGAATGAAGGCTATTGCTTAACGCATTGTAAGCCGCCCTGAGTCTCCGGAGAAGGGCGGCATATAAATCAAATTAAAAAAAAAAAAAGATGGCATAAGGTCTCCTGCCTTGAGCAGTGGGTTGGACTAGAAGACCTCTGAGGCCCCTTCCAGCCTTATGAGTCTATGATTCTATACCCACAAAAGGTTGCTTGCTCCTGCTGTAGTGGTAAATGTTGCCAACATTGTTATAAAACCTGCTTGTATGATTTCTGTCCCGGTCAAGTCAGATATAGCTTAGCTGGCGTGTATTTGAACCCACTGACTTCGATCCACTTTCAGATTAGCAGTTAGCATCACAGTGCAAAAGGGGAAGATATTTATCAAAGCAGGACATGAAAGAGAAACCACATTCAGTATGGAGAGGGACATTCTGTTATAGAGGCTAATTTCCAGCAAAGTGGGGGAGGAAAATCATCTTCCATTCACTTTCTGAATGCAGAACAACAAACTTGGAAGGGACCTTGGAGGTCATCTAGTCCAACAACCTGCTCAGGGAGGAGACCCTCTATCATTTCAGATAAATGGCTGTCCAGTCTCTTCTTAAAAACCTCCAGTGTTGGAGCACCCACAACTTCTGGTGGCAAGCTGTTCCACTGATTAATTGTTCTCGCTGTGAGGAAATTTCTCCTTAATTCTAGGTTGGATGGATTTCTCTTTAATGATCTTCTACCCATTGCTTATTCTCTATTGGAGAATAGGCTGACCTCCTCTCCTCTGTGACAGCCCCCCCTCCCCAAATATTGGAAGACCGCTTTCATGCCTAATCCTTTTCTTTGTAAGACTAGACAGTTCTTGCAACCATTATATGCAAGCTTGAATTTTTCAAACAAAAAGCAGGGAAGAGAGAGAAAGAGAGAGAAAGAGAGAGAGAAAGAGGGAGAAAGAGAGAGAAAAAGAAAGAAAGAGAGAAGGTGGGAGAGAAAGTGGGAGAGAAAGAGAGAGAGAGAGAAAGAGAAAGAGAGAGAAAGGAAGGAGAGAGAAAGAGGGAGAAAGAGGGAGAAAGAAAGAGGGAGAAAGAGAGAGAGAAAGAAAAGAGAGAGAAAGAGGAAGAAAGAGGGAGAAAGAGAGAAAAGAGGGAGAAAGAAAGAGAGGGAGAAAGAGAGAGAGAGAGAAAGAAAGAGAAAGAGAGAGAGAGAAAGTGGGAGAGAAAGAGGGAGAGAGAGAGAAAGAGAAAGTGAGAGAGAAAGTGGGAGAGAAAGAGAGAGAGAAAGAGAAAAAGAGAGAGAAAGTGGGGGGGAGAGAGAGAAAGAGGGAGAAAGAAAGGGAGGGAGAAAGAGAGAGAGAAAGTGGGAGAGAAAGAGGGAGAGAGAGAGAAAGTGGGAGAGAAAGAGAGAGAGAAAGAAAAAAGAGAGAGAAAGAAAAGAGAAAGAAAAGAGGGAGAAAGAGAGAGAGGGAGAAAGAGAGAGAGGGAGAAAGAGAGAAAGAAAAGAGGGAGAAAGAGAGAGGGAGAAAGAGAGAGAGGGAGAGAGAAAGTGGAAGAGAAAGAGGGAGAAAGAGAGAGAGGGAGAAAGAGAGAGAGAAAGAAAAAAGAGAGAAAGAAAAGAGAGAAAGAAAAGAGAGAAAGAGGGAGAAAGAGAGAGAAAGAGGGAGGGAGAGAGAGAGAGATTTGGCTGACATAGCTGCACTCTCATTAAAAGGCATTAAAGGAAAAAGGCAGCAGCTTGATGTGGGAAATTCGGGATATTAAAGCTGCCAGCCCTTCTTCCTGATGACTTCCATATGGGCTCTGCATCGAATGAGTGGCTGCGGGTGAGAGACAACGAGGAGGAGAAAGAGAAGGAAAAGGAAACCAGAAAAGAGGGAGGGAATGTGAGGTTTATTTAAACATGGGTTGGTTTAGGATTACACGGCTGGCCTTGAAGACGAAGGGAACGATTTCTCCAATCTTTTTTTGAAACACACACACACACACACATCTTTGGACAATCACTTTCCTTTTGAAAGCAAAGGGAGCCTATTAATCAGGAGCGACTCCGTTGCAAAGAATGCAGATTGTCCATTATTGCAAGTGGAAAAACAAGAATAAATATGGATGAGGACCACTTCAATAAGGAGAGAGGCCCCTTATTCTTCCCACCCCCATCTATGTATTTATTTGCACTTCTAATGCTCCTCTCCATCCAACGGACTGGATCGAGGGCGGGGTAAAGCAAAACGTGGAATTAGCAGGTAATGAAAACAGGAGAAAACAAAAAATACGCAAGGGATCTAAAATGCCCAATTAACGTGGGGGGGTCTCTTATCGTTGCCTAAAGGCAGAGAAAAAGAGGAGAAAACTCAACTGTAATTAAAACTCAACTCTGTCCATCTTCAATAAAACTGAACACGGCAATCCTCAGTTCGTTTAGTGACCTTTCAAAGTTACAACGGCACCGGGAAAAGTGACATATGACCATTTTTTTACACTTACGACCGTTGCAGCATTCCCCCTGGTCACGTAACCAAAATTCAAGTGCTTGTCAACTGACTCACATTTATGACAGTCACAGTGTCCCAAGGTCACGTGATCCCCCCCCCTTTTGCGACCTTCTGACGACCCAAATCCGTGGGGAAAGCCAGATTCACTTAACAACAATATTACTCCCTTAACCCCTGCAGGGATTTCCTTAACCTAAGCTGTGGCAAGGAAGGTCACAAAATGGAGCACACTTCACTTAATACGGTGTTTCGCTTAGCAGCAGAAATTTTGAGCTCAGTCGTGGTCATAAGTCAAGGGCTGCTTGTATTTCTCTTAGATGAAAAGTATTGGGCAGATCATATCCTTTGTGTATGTTTTGTTTTTAAACTCATTTAACACATTTTGTTCTCCTTGGAAGCTGGAGAGACTGTAGCATGAAGGCCACACGATCCTATCCAGTGGTGGGATTCAGCCGGTTCGGGCCAGTCCGGGCAAAGCGGTAATTAAATTGCTGGCTGGTTCCGCCCCTCCCTGCCCCTTCCAGGAGTCCCCATGCACCCCATTTTGGCTCCCAGGTAAGTGCAGAGAGGCCTCTAGGCCCAAAACTGGGTGCGGGGTGGAGCACCCCCCCTCTGTGGCCCATTTTCGCTCCCAGGAGGCTTCAGGAAGGCCTCCTACTAGGCCCAAAATGGGGCACGGGGAGCGCATTTCCCCCCCAGCCCGTTTTTGCTCCCAGGGAGGTGCAGGAGGCCAAATGCTAGGGTTGCCAGGTCTGCTTCCAAAAAATAGCGGACAAGCGGGGGGGGGGAGGTTTAAGTAGTAAAAAAATAAAAAAAAATTTTACAATTAAATTATATATTTTCTTACAAACATTTTAACACGTATTAAAATAATCACTTCAAAACCTTACTTAAAATTCAAAACATCAAATATATTGTAATAATATGTAAAATATTAAATTACATTTTAATTTCACTATAAAGCTTTTGAATAAAAAAGATGTCCACTATTTTGTGAAAAAATAGTGAACATAATGTGAAAAAAGCGGACTGTCCACTCAAATAGTGGACACCTGGCAACATTACCAAGTGCTGCCACGCCCACCATGGCCACGCCCACCCAGACGGTCATTAGGGCAGAGAACAGTTTGTTAAATTATTTGAGTCCCACCACTGAGATTCCCATCCATCAGCAAGCGAAGGCGATTGCATCAAATTGCATCCATTCATATCTATTTTTAACAGACTCCGTTAATGGGTGGCTTGTGGTTAGGACGAAGAGCAGGGAATTCCAGTCTCCGTTTGATTATTAAGTGAAACGGAGGTTGCCCTGTTGGGATAATGGACGGCGGTGATGATTGGACATCAATCAAACGTGGTCATAAGTTGCTATTTAAAGTTATGGGAGTTTGTTTAAATTTGTGGGCCACGTCAAAAAGGCTCCATATTTAGTTTCTCTGTGCTGTTATTGTACGAAGGGCATAGTGATATGGATTATTATTTGTCTCGTTTGTGCCATTGATTAAGATGTATTTATTATATTACCATTGATGTTTGAAGACTGTTGAATTAACATTTATTGCTTTAGACTTTCCTCTTTTTTAACTCGTGTATTTTGTACTAAGGGCATTTTAATTTCTGTTGGGTGCTGTTGTGGCTCCGTTGCCTGAGCCTGGACTATCGACAGATGCAGACTCTGAGAGTGAGGGAGAGGAGTTGGCAAGGCCTCCCTCTCCAGGACCCTCCTCTCTGGCAATGCCTCTGGAGGACACCGAAGGCCAAACGATAGGCTCAGAGCCAAGCACATCCCTGCAGCCACAGGTGGACAGCGATGAGGAAGATAAGTGCTGGCTGGACCCTTGACAGAGGCACAGGGAGAAGCGTGCACAGCAGAAGGGAAGGCGTGCCAGAGATTAGCTGAGTCACTGGACCACACCCCACAGGGTATAAATGTGGGTGTGGTGGCCGGTTCAGTTTGTGACGAGCAAAAACTGGAAATACTCCATGATCTCTGCGTTACTGGACTTTGCCTGCTTTATCGGACTGCATTTGGATTAATCCTTGTATTGTTGACACTCTGCCTGTTTTATCGGAATGCTTGCAGTCTAATCTTTGTTTTGTGTGAGTAAAGTCTGAATTGGCAGCTAGCAACTGGGTTGCTGCCAGCTTTATCTTCAAAAAGTTTTGTCGTCTGGCTTATTAACTCCGGGCCGTCTGTGGGTGTGTGGGTGTGGTACGGAGACAGAACAGGTGCTGCCATGAACCTATGTAGAGTTAAACGGTTGTTGCACAAACTTGTGTTGTTGTTTTTCCAGGTGCAGTCTTTCGTGGAGCACCAGCTGAGAAAACTGTGGTAATGTTCCCAGAGAAAAAGATGGAAACATTTCTGGGAACAAAAAGCCAATTCTCACAAGTTTTCCATTCACCAGACTGAGATTCAGCATCTAAAGAACAGAATAACAGAGCTGGTGGGACCTTGGAGGTCTTCCAGTCCAACCCCTTGCTCAAGCAGGAGACCCTAGACCATTCCAGACAAGTGGTTGTCCAATCTCTTCTTGAAAACCTCCAGAGATGGCGAAGGAAGGAAGGAAGGAAGGAAGGAAGGAAGGAAGGAAGGAAGGAAGGAAGGAAGGAAGGAAGGATAGCAGAATAATAGAGTTGGATGGAATCTTGGAGGTCTTCCAGTCCAACTGAAGCTCAAGCAGGAGACCCTATATCGTTCCTGACAAGTTGCTGTCCAATCTCTTCTTGAAAGCCTCCAGTGATGATGGAGCACCCATAATTTCTCAAGTTAAGTCATTCCACTGATTGATTGTCCTGTTAGGAAGTTTCTCCTTAGTTCTAGGTTGCTTCTCTCCATGATTCGTTTCCACCCATTGCTTCTTGTCCTGCCTTCAAGTGCTCTAGGTTGACCGCCCCCTTCTTTGTGATAGCCCCTCAAATACTGGAACACTGCTGTCATGTCACCCCTAGTCCTTCTTTTCCCTAGACTAGACAAATCCTTCACTAGACTATTCACTATTCACTAGAGTAGACATATCTGAGTTAGCTACCTCCTTCTGAATCCAGTATCCAGTTGTGCTGTCCATTCTATTCGTTACTCAACTTAAATATAAGGCTAAAATTTCAGTGTTTAGCGACTGCAGGAAAAGTCCTAGCAATCAATGCAAACCGAAGCAGCTTGGATGGGTTTCCTGCAAGCTTTTATTTTATTTTTTCTGCCCTAAGTTAAAAATGTTTAATGCCTTGCCAGCTGCAAACCCTTTTCATATTCCTGAAATAGTTGTGACTCACTCCAGATGAAGTTCCCTAGCATTAAACTGTCCTTCTAATTCAAATCCTGGGCTCCTTTATTATTCCTGAGTCAGTTCCACCTGTCTGCTCTCCCCCCCCTCAAAAAAAAAAAACCCTTGCAAACCCCTTTTTCTGACTACCGCACAGCAGTGAGTTACAAAATCTGTCTGGAGTGCTAGCAAAGTGAGAATAAAGTCCTTTGAAGTGGCTGCTCTAGCTTTAATTCCCCCTCCCAATTATGTTACCCTCAGTTATTCATCATATGATAACATTAGTTATTAATTAGCTTTGAATTTTTGCATCCCAGCAATGGTTCATTTTGGCAAAATCCATGTGCCTTATAGATATAGAGATAGATAGATAGATAGATAGATAGATAGATAGATAGATAGATAGATATGATAGAGATAGAGATAGAGATAGAGATATATAAAAAAGGTGAAGGTTCCCCTTGCACATATGTGCTAGTTGTTCCCGACTCTAGGGGGCGGTGCTCATCTCCGTTTCAAAGCCAAAGAGAATTCCAGACAGATGAACTGTATTCAAGAATTGGTCTAGCAAATGTTTTGTATGCTCTAGTTAGTAGTACAATTATTACCAGAGAAGAAGCTACGCAAATTAGGTTAACAACTCTTAGTGCCTTTTTGGCAAGGTTGTTACAGTGGGCTACCAGGCCCTACAAATCCTTCAAAGGATGTCCTGAATCTGGAAAGAACAAGAAAAATAAATTTTTCCGAATCGGAGAGAAAGAGACCCAAAGGACAACATCGGGAATCACCTTGAATTCTGCCTCTCCTGTTGCCTCTTGAAAGCCAAAGGGAATGACAGGTGTGCAGTGTAACACAACTCTGGAGTAATCGACAGAGAAAAGCCTGTCTTGTGAGCTCGTTCCCTCCGTCCATCACTCAGTCATCCGTGCGTAATTCTGCCACTTTTAGTCTAGTCATTCAGAGAGGGCAGCTCCAGTACCTGGACAGAGAGTTTAATTCCACAGCTGCAATCCAAGACCTCCTTGTATGTCCACTTAGAAACGGAACAACAGAATAATAATAATAATAATACAGTGCTACCGCGGTACTCATCATTAATTGGTTCCGGGAGGCGAGATGAGTACCAAAAATGATGAATATCAAACACATTTTTCCAATAAGGAAAAGTCACAAAGCAGCCAACACAGATACGTTCTAGCTTATGCATTGTGTACTAAACAAACAATGAGTATTGGGACAAAACGTTCATGTTAAAATGCATTGAGTGTCAAATTCGGTGAGTTTCAAAGCAGTTGAGTACCACGGTACCATTGTAGCAGAGTTGGGAGGGACCTTGGAGGTCTTCCAGTCCAACCCCCTGCTCAAGCAGGAGACTCTATGCCGTTTCAAACAAATGGTTGTCCAATCTCTTCTTAAAAACCTCCAGTGTTGGAGCAACCACAGCTTCTAGAGGCAAGTTGTTCCACTGGACGGTGGGGCCCAGAACCAGTTCGGTGACATCATATCACCACCGCTAATGGCTCGGGAGAACCGGGCCAAACCACTGGTTGGACTAGAAGGCCTCCAAAGTCCCTTCCAGCTCTATTCTGGATTGAATCGAATCTTCTGCTGAACCTTTCCTTAAATAGACATCTGTAATTGTTGACAACATGAACTTTCACTTGCTGTAATTGATGAACACCAGTGGGGCAAAGCCGGAAATTGATAGGGGGTGTCATATAAACAGCTGCTTGGAGGAAGTCGTTTGTATGGGCAACAATGACTTTTATTAGTCCTGCAAAGCCCATCAATAATACCAAGTATATTTCAGCGTGGTTTACAGACTCATTCCCATTAAGAATTTATGCCTGAGCAGTCTATTCCTTTCTCTTTCTTTGAAGAATTCATAATGATAAACACCCCAGAGGTCTGGTACCCCAAAGTTTAGCGCCATCCATCACCCGTCTGCTTACACAAATTCACCATACTCTTGGACAGCCCCACAAATCCAGACAGCACATATATTGTGAAGGTTAATTAAAGAACCCCCAGGAACAGATAAGAAAGAAATGCAGTCTTTTAAATTGCGGGTGGTGAACACTGGAATGTAATCTTGATTTAACCCCACAAACCAGCTCAAGGGAATCCTGTCTAGATGGGAACCCTGTTTCCAGCTTGGGGAGAACTTCACCGCCTTTAAACGGGACACCACAGCAAACAATTGCTGGCAAGTTAAGAGGATGACTCTGGCGAGAATGGCAGACCTTCTCTGTACGAAAGGGGCTTTTTCAAAAGACCACCGGACTTAGTTTTTCCTTGAAGACGTTTCGCTTCTCATCCAAGAACTTTCTTCAGTTCTGAGGATGGAAGGATGAACTCGGGGTGGGATTCAGCCATTTAGGACCGGTTCGGGCAAACCGGATGCTAATTTTACATCTGGTTCGCCGAACTGGTAGTTGCAAGGACTGGCTGGCCCCGGCCACCCCTCCCCTCCCAGGAGTTTCCATACGGCCCGTTTTGGATGCCACGCGGAGGCTCTGGGAAGGTGAAAAATGGGCCTCCCGGAAGTTTCGGAAGTCTGGAAATGGGCCCGTTTCTGGCCTCTGGAGGGCCTCCGAAGCCTGGGGGAGGCTGTTTTCACCCTCCTGGAGGCTTGAGGAAAGCCTTTGGAGCCTGAGGAGGGCGAAAACACCCCCTGCCATGGTGCAGGAAGCCGAGTAGGCCATGCCCACCATGGCCATGCCTACCCAGCAACTGGGCAGAGAACCAGTTGCTAAAATTTTTGAATCCCATCCCTGAATAAACTAGATGGAAGAAGGGCACAGATAATCCTCCAAGTGGCCTCAACAACTCTCAGAAAGAGGCCTAATGACCAGATGACTACGAGGAATAGAAATCCTTCCATGATTCCACCAGTGGGACAGCTTGCCTTCAGAGGCTGTGGGTGCTCCAACACTGGAGGCTTTTAATTGGAGAGTTGTTTGTCTGAATTGGTCCAGGGTCTCCTGTCAGAGCAGGGGGTTGGACTGGAAGACCTCCAAGGTCCCGTCCAACTCTGTTATTTGCTATAGAGGCCGTGGGAGTCAAATTCAACTGGAGGATAAATTCCATCGTGCAATTAGGAGCAGCTAATGGAAAGGCACTTAACAACTGAGATGCAGTCTACGGTTGCTTAGGCTTGCAAAATTTATTGTAGACTTTTGAACTTCTCCTTGTGGTTGCTTTGAAACAACAAATGCCGTCTAATTCCCTGAGTTGTAACGTGGTCAAAAGCTGGCTTAAGGGGATCACTTCAATAACCTTACAAACAGATCTATCCTGTGGATCAGGCAGATTGCGGCTGAAAATGGATGGCCTCGAGCCACTTCATGAATTGCATCACAGTGAAGCAATGGCACAACTTCTTGTACAATTTCCTTTGTCCTGACCTGACATCTGTGCTTTGGGTTTGGACACTACAAGTGGACGCCCACGTGTAAAAGTGATGCATGTAAAAAAATAAAATGCATAGTTGCAATTCTCAATTTATTTTTATTTTTTTACCTTCTCTTGTTCCTATTGTAAATTTCCTATGGCTCTTAGGGTTTGGCGGACCACAACATCTCAGCCTGGTTTTGGCCGGCAGAGGCATCGCGGGCAGGTCCTTTGATATTTCCAGGCCAGCCCACGGGCCAGATTTAAGCACTCCGTGAGCCGGATCTGGCTGGCTCTTGAGTTTGATACCCCTGATATGGACAGATTTAAGCATAGTGTCAACTGGGAAAACGTGACCATCAATTGCTGAAAGAACTAAGGCAATTTTGGCCATCTTCTGCTGCGGCTACGACTAAGTACAATTGCAAAATGTTGTTTTAGTATCTGATCAGTTCCGTTTCGGAGCTGCTTTTTGACTGATTTCCATGACAGCAACGACATCCGTGTGCCTCCTGTCGATCCCTGCTTTCCCTTTAAGCTCCTGTCTTGGCTTGGCATGGCCGGCCCTGCCAGATGGCTCTGAACCCATCCATCCTTTTACTGTCTATAAAGTTCCCTGATCTCTCTCAGGAGCCTTGCAGATATTTAAATATTAATATATTAAATATTTAGTGCCAAGAGCCACTAAGCAATGAGGACAGCCAATTTGCTCAGAATTGTGATTTTTTTTAAAAAAAAAAATCCTTCCTCCATTCCTTTGTACAGTAGGTGCCTCTCTTGATCCTATGGACAGTGGTTCCTATTCTAAACCAACCAGCCAAATATTATTTAAGATTTAGAGATAAACAACATCAACGTGCCATTCAAAAGAGACAACCGACTAGCTGAAAAGGAAACAAAAGGACCACAATACCTTCTCACCAGCCATCAGTACCCAGATAAGTAGAGATTAATGCCAGAATTAATCTTACATCGACAATCAAGAAGTAATTAACACCCCAATCAAGGAACTACCAACTCAGACAAACAAGCTAACAGTAAACCACAGTCTATTCAAGAAACCACCGAGAATATTCCCACCAACATGCTCTACTTCCTCTCTGTTCTACTTTAGGGGAAACTGAGCCTTAAATCTGAATCCAGTTGTGGGCTCTACCTTTTGGGAAGGAATTTCTAAACGAAAGTACATTTGGTCATATCGTAATCCAAATAACAAGAAGTCTGGACTAAAAGACTTCCAAGGGATGGTTGGAGGTCTTGGGCAGGTTTAGCATGAAGAAGACTGCAGAGAGTCAGGATGGTTTCCTTCAAGGATCGGAAAGGGTTTCCATGTAGAACAGAGGTCTTCCAACTTGGCAGCTTTAAGACTTGTGGACTTCAACTCCCAGAATTCTCCAACCGGCATAGCTATTTTGGGAGTTGAAGTCCACAAATCTTTTTTTTAAAAAAGTTTTTTTTATTTTGATTAAAAAAAAAAGAAAACAAACAAACAGAAATATGACAATACGATATACACAACAAGTAAACATATATCAAGTCTTACAACTTTGTATTTTAGATATTCACATCGGTAAACTATATTCCTCTCTCTATATCTCTACACCTTACCTATATAACGATATCTTGAATTCCCTTTTTAATTTATTGTTTTCTTATTTGGTACTCCATTCCTATCTAGCTATTTCCTTTCTTTTCTCATGTTCCTAGTTCTATTTTATTTTCCTTTTCTCCACAAATCTTAAAGCTGCCAAGTTTGAAGACCTCTGATGTAGAAGGACAAGGCAGAATTATTCTGAAGTCAGAAAACGAAACTATGGATTCCAAGTAGATTTTGGTTGAACGCTGGCTTCATCGGAGATGTTTAACCAGAGAGTGGATGGCCATCAGACCCAGGTGCTAATCCAGACTCAGTTAAGCAGGGAAAGGGTTTGTTTAATCCCAAATCACTTAAGCCTTGTAACCTGCTTATTTGGGGTGGAGGAGGGGATTGAGCTGACTTTTCTTAGAGAAGGAAAATCCTACGGAGGTCATGGGAAACAGGACTTTCCCTGGAACGCTGTCCTTCTTTCAGCTTGCACTCCCATCATCACACATCCAGATGCAACAGGTCTTTTGACTCTTTCTAACGTAGCACCACACATACGTATCAAGCTATTATTATTATTATTATTATTATTATTATTATTATTATTATTATTATTATTATTATTATTTATTGGTTAATCTTTAGTGAGATTCACAGCCTTTGAGGCTGGTTAATAGCTCAGCAGCTCGAGTCCTAACCAAGGACCTAGGAACTGTTAAGGTATCGTCGGAGGATGTAAGCTGTTGTTGTTGTTGTTGTTGTTGTTGTTATTATTATTATTATTATTATTATTATTATTATTAATTGAATTTCTATACCGCCCTTCTCCTGAAGGACTCATGGTGGTGAACAGCGGGGGGGGGGGCAAAGCCCTACTAAGCAGGTATATACAAAAGTATGAAGGCTATTGCTTAACGCATTGTAAGCCTCCCTGAGTCTTCGGAGAAGGGCGGCATATAAATCGAATCAATCAATCAATCAATCAATCAATCAATCAATCAATCAATAAGAACACGTTCCTCCATCTCAGCCTGGCACAATTCCGTAGGATCGATGGGGTTTTTAAGGTCTCTGAATTGTGTATTGTCATGATTTGCAAATGTATATGTATATGTATATTTGGCAATTTGGAAGACATAAGGCCTTGGGAAGGGGGGGCATTAAAGTAATAACCCTGACAGAGAAAAGGCTGGATGGGAAGAAGGTTCTGCAGAGCTTGTCAGTAATTATCTGAGATAACCCAGCTGAATAGCCAGATGCTCATCTGAATATTAAGTTTCATGCTGCTGGGAAATTGTTGAGCAGCGTTAATTTTAGCATTTAGAATAGAATAGAATAACAGAGTTGGAAGGGACCATGGAGGTCTTCTAGTCCAACCCCCTGCATGGCAGGAAACCCTATAGCAGTGTTTCTCAACCTTGGCAACTTGAAGATGAGTAGACTTCAATGCTGGCTGGGGAATTCTGGGAGTTGAAGTCCATTCATCTTCAAGTTGCCAAGGTTGAGAGACACTGCCCTATAGTATCATTTCAGACAAATGGTTATCCAATCTCTTCTTAAAAACTTCCAGTGTTGGAGCATTTACAACTTCTGTGTTCCACTGGTTAATTGTTCTGACTGTCAGGAAATTTCTCCTTAGTTCTAAATTGCTTCTCTCCTTGATTAGTTTCCACCTGTTGCTTCTTGTCCTGCCTTCAGGGGCTTTGGAGAATAGCTTGACCCCAGTGGCGGGATTCAAATTTTTTTACTACCAGTTCTGTGGGCGTGGTTTGGTGGGCATGGCTAGGTGGGCATGGCAGGGAAAGGATACTGTAAAATCTCCATTCCCTCCCCACTCCAGGGGAAGGATACTGCAAAATCCCCATTTCCTCCTGATCAGCTGGGACTCGGGAGGCAGAGAATAGATGGGGGCAGGGCCAGTCAGAGGTGGTATTTACCGCTTCTCTGAACTACTCAAAATTTCCGCTACCGGTTCTCCAGAACTGGTCAGAACCTGCTGAAACCCACCTCTGATTGACCTCTTCTTCTTTGTGGCAACCCCTGAGATATTGGAAGACTGCTATCATGTCTCCCCTGGTCCTTCTTTTCATTAGACCAGACATACCCAGTTCCTGCAACCGTTCTTCATCTGTTTTAGTCTCCAGTGCCCTAGTCTCCAGTCTGCTCTAAGAGAAATCTGACCAGCTCTGAAACAGAATAAAGTGAAGCAACATATTTGCTCATCTTTGGTTTTAGATGTGCCAGAACCACCATGGCTGCCTGAAAAAGCTTTGAGGGAGTTTTATTTGTTTGAACTATCATTGAAACCAAGCACTCAAGCTTCACTTAACTCTACTATCCAGCTGAGTTTAGGAAGGCCGCATCATTCAACTCATAAGGTGGGTCAATAAAATAATTTGGAGCTAGTTCAACACTGGGTTTTAATTTCCAGAGCCAAGTGAATTGAGATTTGGGGCTGAAGCATCTTTTACAAGTTCTGCTTTTTGGAAGTCAGAAATAACCAGGAAAAATATGTCATGAGCACAGTTGTTGTTGGGTAACAATGGTCCATTCAAAAAAAAAAATGGTTCAGATGTGTGGAATATTACCCAGATTCTGGGAAGCTCAGAGGGACGATGTGCCAATGGGCGAGATATTTTTCCTTCGACTTTTGATCTACTTATCTTCTCACAGAGCAGACAAGCTCAAGTAGGCTCATCCATAAATTATTATTGGTTGTAATTACGATTTTCTTCACTCTTTAATCAAAAGGGTCTCCACAGCATCTGCTACGTATTAAGGCAGCTTTGCTCCTTCAGGTTTATCATTTATAATCGGCTTATTAAATCTGGAAGAGCCCCCACCGTAGGGAGATTGTAGTCTAGGCCCATCTGGAAGACTGTTGTAGATCATTTGAGAATGCTTGTAGATGTTTGAAAGGCAAAGCATGGGCAAACACTAGTTACAACATAGAGTATAAAGGACTACATCACAAGCTACCATCATGGGAGTGGTGCGGGGCCTAGAGGTGGAGCTCTTGCCTCGCAATCAGGAGGTTGTGAGTTCGATCCTAGGTAGAGGCAGCTATTTCTCTCTCTGGGCACAATGGGAATATGTCTGCTGAACAAAACTCCTCACTGGCGACAGGAAGGGCATCTGGCCAGTAAAACACTCTGCTAGCTCCATTCAGTTGACAAGGGATTATGGGGTCATTAAAAGATGATGATGATGACAAGCTACCACCATCTGGCTTTTTTGATATGGAGAGAGAGGGGGGAGAGGGAGAGGGAGAAGGAGACTATATATTCCAGAATTCAGTAGGCTTTCTCCATATAAAACAATTACATGAAAGACACTGGATTTGATTCTGTCAGATGAATAAGGTAAATTTAGATTGTTTGGATTGATAGGCAGAGTCATCTCCAACGAAATCTGGTTAAATGTCTATCCCAGATCCCATATATGTCCCAGATATATCCAATAAATGTGTTCTTAGATTCTTCTACAATGACTGCAGGTATATCGCAACCCCTTTCTCAATGGGAGAGGCAAGGTTGAAGTCCCACCCAATATATATGGTCTTCAGATTTAACTTCTGCACCTTTTCTTCTTCCCCTTTTGGGTCAACACCATTTGGCTTCTCCTTCTTTAACCTCAGAAGTTTCTGCCCTTTGACTCTTTAAGCTGCCGCTTCAGTTTCAACTCTTACAACACACACAGATTCCTAAACAATCTGCCCACACTCTGGAGTCTAAAAAGATTATACATACCACAATATACACTAAAAGTAATTTGCTGCCATCTAAACAATCAACCCGTCCCTTTGAGGAGAAAGCCAAGATCTACTTACAAACACATCCATCAGCAGGTGCTCCAGAGTGTCTTCTAACTTGGCAGCCAACGTCATGGCAAGTCAACCCTTGCTCGAATCCAGCAAGCCAAGAAGGGCGAAGAGTCCCAATTAGTTCCCAACAATCTCACTCCCTCAGCTATCCCAAGCTGGACAATTTAAAGAACCGTGAAAGGACTAAGTCCTCCTGACAACCTCTGGCTCTCCACTCTGCTGAGAACCTCCTGAGGATCTCTGGACCTCAATCTGGATTTCTTCAGCTGCAGATGAAGGCATTAAAAAGAGGCTGGAGTTGCCGTCTTCTCCTTCGGAGAACTTCACCAGATAGGAGAAAGGGCATCAGGAAAGCCACCAGAAAAAAGAGCTCGCACGGAGAAGAATCGCCACCAAGCAGCTGCATTAAAGATGGGATGTGGAGTGCAGCGACTCTTAACAGAGGCTGATATTTATAGGAGAACAAGATTTTTGGATTCTGGCGCATTTCGCTGTTCAGTTTTGACCTTTCAGCAAATGGCTCAGCACACTGGAAGCCATTGTGAAATGGGAGCAACGAGGCCTACAGAAGCGCGCTGTGACCAATGCCAGCCCAATTCACACAGCCACTTTCCTCAATAGCTCTTTGTTAAAGGTCTATCAAACTCAGCACTGTCTGCTCGTGACAGAGGACAGCATAGATGGGCCTGAAACAAGGCACTGAAGTTTCACAGAGACTTTTAATTCTCTCTCTCTGCCCCCCCTCACCCACCGAGATATTATTAGCTCCCTTAGATACTTGAGAAACAAAACAGGGCCTAAGCCATGCAGAAGGAATGGAACCATGTTGGTCTCCTTGTCTTGAGTTGGCATCTTCCTTTCAGTAATGTCGAATGCATGGGGCTCTTCAAGTTGGTATTATGGCCAGGTAAACCCAAAGGTGCTCACTTCCATGAGGATTCACCAGGGCTTCAGTTCAGAAGCTGCTTGGTTGAGAAGCGAAACATCTTCAAGGAAAATACAAAATCCAGTTGCCTTTTGAGAAAAAAGCACCTTTGGAACCTGGATGACTAAGAGAATCTCCAGATATCACCGGGTAAACTTCCCTGAACAATATATGAATAATAGCTTGAGAAGGGGTGAAATCCAGCAGGTTCTGACAGGTTCTGGAGAACCGGTAGCAGAAATTTTGAGTAGTTCGGAAAACCGGCGAATACCACCTCTGGCTGGTTCCAGAGTGGGGTGGGAATGGAGATTTTGCAATATCCTTCCCACAGGAGTGGGGTTTTGCAGTATCCTTCCCCTGCCATGCCCACTAAGCCACGCCCACCAAGCCACACCACACCCATCAAGCCACGCCCACAGAACCGGTAGTAAAAAAATTTGGATTTCACCACTGGCTTGAGGAAATGCACGATGTGATGACATCATAGATTTGGGGCATAGACAGAACAATGTTTTATCATAGAATCCCAGGTCTAGAAGGGACCTTGGAGGACGTCTCTAGTCCAACCTCCTGCTTATATCATCCCTGATAAATACGGTAACTTTTCAATCTTTTCTTGAAAACCTCCAGTGATGGAGCAGCCATAAGTCCAGGAGGCAAGCTCTTCCGCTGATTAATCATTCTTCCTGCAGGAAATTCCTCCTCATTTCCAGGTTGGATCGCCCTCTGAGGAGCTTCTACCTGTTCCTTCTTGTCTTCTGGTGCTTTGGAGAGTAAATCGATCCCCTCTTCCTTGGGGCAGCCCTTCAAGGACTGGAAGATGCTCTCATGTTTCCCCTACTAAGCCTTCTCTTTGTTAAGCTAAACATACCTAGTTCCCTTATCTTACAATTTAGCTTCCAGACACCTGAATCATCTTTGTTGCTTAGATCAGAGATGATAAGCCACCTGGAGCTATCAGATGCTTTGGACCACATTTCTTATGAAACCTACCAAATCTACTCTAACTTAAAATGCTGTAGAAAGACCAAAACCCCAGAGCTGCTTAATTTATTGATGGAAGACCTGCTGCCTTTTAATAAAGGGACCAGGAGGTTAGTCGACCATGTCTTGGAAGATGTAACTGTAACAGAGTTGGAAGGGACCTTGGAAGTCATCTAGTCCAACCCCCTGCTCACACAGGAGACCTGTACTAGGGATTTGAACCGCCGAACTGCCGACCTTTTCTGATCGACTCAGTGTAGTACATGTTGCCCAGCCTCAACTGTGTATATAGTTGTTGTTGATTTTTTAATACATGTACACATCCAAACCAGACTGTGTTGTTTCTCTGTGTCATGTAATATATGTGGGTCTATGCATAATTTTCTATTTATTTATTTAGTCATGTTTATGTAGTGTATATTGGAGGTGGTGAACCTTTGAGAGCTAAATAGAACAGAATAAGAATAGAATTCTTTTATTGGCGAAGTGTGATTGGACACCCAAAGAATTGGTCTTTGGTGTATATGCTCTCAGTATACTGCTGGGCTTGGTGGCTCAGCAGACTGATAGCATTGAGATTAACACCAGCTGTCTGCAATTACTGTAAGTTCAAATCTCACCAGGCTCAAGGTTGACTCAGCCTTCCATCCTTTCTAAGGTAGGTAAATTGAGGACCCAGTTTGTGGGGGCAATAAGCTGACTTTGTATAAATATACAAAAGTATGAAGGCTATTGCTTAACGCACTGTAAGCCGCCCTGAGTCCCCGGAGAAGGGCGGCATATAAATCAAATTAAAAAAGAAAAAAAAAGAAAAGTATATGCTCTCAGAATGCAGCGAAATTTCATTTTAATGTTATGCCAATTCTCTCCTCTCCTCTCCTCTCCTCTCCTCTCCTCTCCTCTCCTCTCCTCTCCTACCCTACCCTACCCTACCCTACCCTACTCTACTCTACTCTACTCTACTGTCAGATATTTTCTCTGCTGGTTGGTGAGGACAGCAAAGACGAAAGAGAAAAGCAGGCCCTTGCTTACTGCAAGCGGCACACTCACAAATCACAACACCACCAATGGGGGGGTCCCTCAGAAAAGAAGCACCAGGAGAGGGATTGGCAATAAATCAAATTTTATCTTGGCATTGTTTGTGCGCCTTTTGAAGATGGATGGAGAGCAGTGCAGCCATCAGGCCTGTAAATAACTCACTGCACAAGGCCAAGGTTAACCTGCCAGGAGTTGACAATGGCACTTGAGAATTTGTGTTTGTGTCAAAGAAGTGGTTTGCATATACAGCCTGCAATGGAGCTTCGGAGAATCCACTTCCTGGTCCAGAAGTCATTTTTTTTTAACCAGGTTTGACAGCATGTTAAGGTTCTTTCCCTTAAGAGCAGCACTAACAATATTAGTCACCTGATGACTCAGACAAAGCCAAGACAAACAAATGTACTGGACAATTTATAGAAGTAAGTAATCATGCTGTAGTAAGTAGAGGATTTGAAGTTATAAATTCTGTCTATGTGTTTTGATTATAGCTGGGTTTGTCCCCCCCTCCTCCCTTCAGCCATATACCACCGTTGGCAGATGAGGAGCGATGGATGACTTCGGTTAGACAACAGTATGACAATCCATTTAGGGCACAGTGTGATGGATGACTTCATCCATCAAGAAGGAAAAGCAAAATGTTTCTTCAACGGGCAAATTCTCATCCTTGCCATTCTTTGCGTAAGGTAATAGATGAGTTCCTGTATAACTAGTTTTTTTCTTTTTTTTTTTTTTAGCAAGGAGGAAGATTTGAAGATTCACAATCTGCTTAGCTTTGGAACAGATGGCCTTTAATAGGGTCTCAGAATTAGAATGACAAACTTTAACTTTTTAATATGTGTGTGTAAAGGTAAAGGTTCCCCTTGCACATATGTGCTAGTCGTTCCTGACTCTAGGGGCCGATGCTCATCTGTTTCATAGCCGAAAAGCCAGCGCTGTACAAAGACGTCCCTGTGGTCATGTGGCCGGCATGACTCAATGCCAAAGGCGCATGGAACGCTGTTCCCTTCCCACCAAAGCTGGTCCCTATTTTTCTACTTGCATTTTTTACGCGCTTTTGAACTGCTAGGTTGGCAGAAGCTGGGACAAGTAACGGGAGCTCACCCCGTTACGCGGCACTAGGGATTCGAACCACTGAACTGCTGACCTTTCGATCGTCAAGCTCAGCATCTTAGCCACTGAGCCAACACACACACATATACACACACACACACACAAAGAAGTGTTGAAAGAAGACAACAACAGGTTGCAAAAGTGAGGCATGATGAATTATGGATAGAAACTGGTTGTTTTACCATCCGTGAAGAAAGTCTCACCAATCTGTCATCTGTCATCCATCGGCTTTTAAGACAAGATTCTGCATTAGGGGAAGAGGCGGAGGGAAAATGGGCTTTTATTTTTCAGGTGTGATCAATAAAATAGTTCAATTAAAGACTCAGCGGTGAGTAACCTTGATATTTACGTTCCTTTATAAAAGGGTGAAAAGCACACAAATGGCTTCCTGAATTGTTGAGAGTGGAGAAAAAGAACGGAGGCCGGAATCTCTTTGAATGTTAGCGTAATGGGAAGTAGGAGCAACCTGGAGGAACAGAAGGAAAAACTGCACTTAAAACAGCATCAGGATAAAAGAAATCTGAGTCCCAGGCAGAAATGTAATCTGAGAAAGCCTCTCAGAGAAGACGTCCCGTAGTTCTCACCAAAGTAAAGGAAAGGGAGGTAGATATTCAGACTTGCAAGATTCTTCTACATGGATTAAGGTTTCCTTACCTGGGCATGGAAATCAGAATCAGAATAGACCTGGTTAGGACTCCCAGACTAGTCTGGGAAAATGCAAACCACCCCAGCAACAGCAAATTCCTTCCATATCATTGCCTAGAAAATTATGTGTATGTATTCAAGGAGTCACGGGGAATTGAATTTGACCCGAGGGAATCCTTACTCAAAAAAAGTAAAAATCAATGTTTGGAGTAAAACAATAATGTTACACTTTATACTCTAGGGGTAAGTATTTACTTCTTTTCCTATGATGTCTTTGTAGCCTGTTTACAGAGGAGGAGGAGGAGGAGGAGGAAAGATGAAAGTTGGGTCTCCCAGAAGATGCTACAGGAAATTCCTGTCAGTCAGGGATATCTTGCTTCTGTCCATCATAGCTCTCATACATTTTATCTGTAACTACCTCAAATGATGCATTATTTAACACCTCAGCATCAGTCTCAGGATCATAATTAATTTTATAATGTGAAATATTGCTGGGAATATGTCACGTTTTTGCTCACCTGCAGATGGATCTCACTGTTTGGCCAAAAAGTCTAAAAGGAGACATTTTATCTCCCTCCCCCTCCCTCCCTCCCTTTTCTCCTTTCTCTCTCCTTTCCTCTCTTTCCCTCTTCTCTCTCCCCCTCCCCCTCTCCTTCCCTCTCTCCTTTCCTTCCTCTCTCTCTCCCCCTCTCCTCTCTCCCTTTCCTCTCTTCTCCCTCCCGCTTTCTCCCTTCTTTCCTTCCTCTCCCTCTCCCTCTCCTCTTTCCCTTTCTCCTCTCCTCCCTCCCTCCCTCTTTCCCCCTTTCTCTCTTCTTTCCTCTCTCACCCTCTCCTCTCTCCCTTTCCTCTCTTCTCCCTCCCGCTTTCTCCCTTCTTTCCTTCCTCTCCCTCTCCTCTTTCCCTTCCCCTCTCCTCCCTCCCTCCCTCTTTCCCCCTTTCTCTCTCCTTTCCTTCCTCTCTCTCCCCCTCTCTCTCCCTTTCCTCTCTCCTCCCTCTCTCTTTCTCCCTTCTTTCCTTCCTCTCCCTCTCCCTATCCTCTCTCCCTTTCCCCTCTCCTCCCTCTCTCCCTCCCTCTTTCTCCCTTTCTCTCTCCTTTCCTTCCTCTCTCTCCCTCTCCCTCTCCCTCTCCTCTCTCCCTTTCCTCTCCTTCCTCCCTCCCTCTTTCTCCCTTTCTGTCTTCTTTCCTCTGTCTCCCTCTCCTCTCCCCTCCCCCCTCTTCCTCCCTCTCCTTTTCCCCCTCTCTCCCTCCCTCCCTCTTTGCCCTCCTTTCTTCACTTTCTCCCTCTCCCTCCCTCCGTCCCTCTCTTTCTCCCTCTCCCTCCCTCTGTGTTGTACATCTGCTCCCTTGTTATATTTAATGGGAGAGCTGATAAATCAACCCCTGGCAGTCCTTTCTCTGTAAGACCCACTGACAGGATGATCCTAGGATCAGGGTGCACGGCCTGCCCACCCCATTAACAGCCTCTTCCCGAATTCCAATCGAACTGGCCCAAGTGAGTTGTTTTGTCCCAGGAGTTTCGACTGAAGACCAACCCAACAGATGTGGTTCCTTTCCCCCTTTCCCACTCATTCAGAGAGCAGAGACTGCAACATCTCACAATCAAGAGACAATGGAAACAGTGTAGTGAATAGAGGGAGGAAGAGAAAGCTTTAAATTGAACAGACAATGGCCTCTTTCTGTTTTGTTTTGTTTTGTTTTTGTAAATCCACAGCCACCTGTCATGTTGTTTGCCTCCTCCGTAAGCCATAGACAAGAAGCCTCAGAAAGTCCTTTATTTATAATTCTGGATAGCTGTTAAATTCACAGTTAATCTTATTGGGATGCCAAAAAAATGTGATTAAATGGTTATCCACAAGAAGGCAGCAATGTGCATTTCGGCAGCTGTCTGTTGCCCTCTAGTGGTTGAGTGATTTTTTTCCTCCGGATGTGATAACTAAACATTATATAATTATCAAAAATTGTTATCCATTTTTGGTTTCTCCATTTATTTTTGGTTAATTTTAAATATCTGTTAAAATAAAATTGAACGATTAAAACAAGAATCTTAGTCGATTCAAACTACTCATTAAACCTGATGCCAGAAAGAAATCTTGTGCTGTCGGCTCGACTCCTTTCCTATTTTTGCATTCCAAAGTTAAGAAAAAAAAATGATATGAGAAGATTGAGGGAAAAACAAACAAACAAACAAACTTATCTATTGCTATGGGTCACATAATTTTTCATCTGTGTATTCATAATTTATGGGGAAATCCAATGTTATACATTGACATACCCAGTCTACACAAGTCACCTCCTTCTGGTTATAATAAAAAGAGAGAGAGAAGTTCTCTTGTTCTAAAACTCTTTTTATTCTAATGCAGCCTGAGGATTATCATGGTTGCTTGTATGGAGGAAGTACGGTGGAACAATCTGGCTTGCCTCCAGAAGTTGTGAGTGCTCCAACACTGGAAGCTTTTAAGAAGAGATTGGACAACCATTTGTCTGAAATGGTATAGAGTTTCTTGCTTGAGCAGGGGGTTGGACTAGAAGACCTCCAAGGTCCCTTTTAACTCTGAAAAAGAAAGTATGGAAACTAACCACGGAGAGAAGCAACCTAGAACTAAGGAGAAATTTCCTAACAAATGAGAAAAATTAACTAGTGGAACTGCTTGCCTTTAGAAGTTGGGTGTGCTCCAACATTGGAGGTTTTTAAGAAGAGATTGGACAGCCATTTGTCTGAAATGGTACAGTTTCTTGCTTGAGCAGGGGGTTGGACTAGAAGACCTCCAAGGCCCCTTCCAACTCATTCCAGCTGTGGATCCTCTCTTCCCATTTGCCTCTGTAGATCCTCCCCAACCTCTCCGCCTTTCTACAGTGGCAGGGCTGCAGTCACTCCACTACTATTGTTGCTCGACCTTTTTCTAACTCGTCCCTTCCAACTCTGTTATCCTGGTATGTTCATTCAGTTCAACCCTTTGGTCTTTTCATCGAGTAACTTAAAAAGCAGAGAAGCAACAAAGCAATAAACTTGGGAGGCTGATTTGATTGCCAATTCTTTGCATTTCATCAAGGGTCGTTGAGCTTGGTCAAGCATGGACAACTGTTTCTGTCAATATCCCAGAGACGGGGGTACCTCATCAGAAGACTATTTTCATCAAACGTCCTTGGTCTGCAAGGCAGGCCTCGTTGAGGAATCCAACGGCCCATGTCAAGAATGTCCTTTCCATCCAAAATTAAAAGAAAGAATCTTTGGAAAGCTTAGAAGCTCTCGCCTGTCGTTTGATTTGGATACAGGTAAAGTGAACGTGCCACCAATCACTGTGACATTCTCCTTTTTCAAAATCCGCTTCTTCCAGAAACCGGTTGCAAATCAGCGGGGATTTACATCTCGGGTTATTGACAGGGTTTACCAGAGAAATGACATCTCATGACCTCCTGCAGACATTTAAGAGAAAAACACTTCCAAGGTTCCAACCTATTATTCAGACCGATGACGGCCCTCTGAACTCACCCCCTTAGTCTCTCAACGGCACCAGAGGTGGGTTTCAGCAGGTTCTGACCAATTCTGGAGAACCAGTAACGGAAATTTTGAGTAGTTTGGAGAACCAGTAAATACCACCTCTGTTCTCTGCCTCCCGAGTCCCAGCTGATCGGGAGGAAATGGGGATTTTGCAGTAACCTTCCCCTGGAGTGGGGTGGCAATGGGATTTTGCAGTAACTTATCCCCGGTGTTAAGTTGGGTGAATGAGGATGCAGCAAGCCAGAGTAGTGAGTGACAACAGCTCTTTATTATATAGTGAGAACCCAGCAACTGACCCAGGGAAACAGCTCCCTTTATATACCTTGCAGCTGTGGTGGTCAGCCAATCAGCTGATGGTCAGTTAATTCAAACTTCCCGCCAAACAAACCTATTTACATAACACTCCTCCCCTCCCAGAAGTCACTTAGGGTGTTATTTGCATACAAAATCTCTCAGGTGACTAAGGCGTGTACGAATCCTAGTTGACCTGCGTCGGTACATTTGGTGCTTGGGCTACAGGCAGAAATACCCAAAGAGATTCTCAGATCACTGAGAAGTAAGGCCTACCGTGTGCTATTTTCAGCTCAAAACCAAGAAAAGCAAGAATAATTAAGGACATCCAGCTTTGGTCACCACATTACGAAAAAGATGTTGAGACTTTGGAAAAAGTGCAGAGAAGAGGAACTAAGGGGATTAAAGGCCTGGAGGCTTCCGGTATTTGAGGGGCTGCCACAAAGAAGAGGGGGTCAAATTATTTTCCAAAGCACAAGACAAGACAAGACAAGACAAGACACAATGGATGGAAACTAATCAAGGAGAGAAGCAACCTGGAATTGAGGAGAAACTTCCTACCAGTGAGGACAATTAACCAGTGGAATAGCCTGCCACCAGAGGTTGGGTGTGCTCCATCACTGGAGATTTTTAAGAAGAGACTGGACAGTCACTTGTCTGAAATGATATACCGTAGAATGGACTAGAAGACATTCAACACCCCTTCCAGCTCTATGTTCTGTCCCCGTTCCACTCACGCACCCCCACAGACGGCCCGGAGTTAATAAGCCACACGACAAAATTCTTTGAAAATAAAGCTGGCAGCAACCCAGTGGCTAGCTGCCAATTCAGACTTTACTCACACAAAACAAAGATTAGACTGCCAGCATTCTGATAAAACAGGCAGAGTGTCAACAATACAAGGATTAATCCAAATGCAGTCTGATAAAGCAGGCAAAGTCCAGTAACGCAGAGATCATGGATTATTTCTAGTTTTTGCTCGTCACAAACTCAACCGGCCACCACACCCACATTTATACCCTGTGGGGTGTGGTCCAGTGACTCAGCTAATCTCTGGCACGCCTTCCCCTCTGCTGTGCACGCTTCTCCCTGCGCCTCTGGCGAGGGTCCAGCCAGCACTTATCTCCTTCGTCGCTGTCCACCTGTGGCTGTGGGGACGTGCTTGGCTCTGAGCCTATCTTTTGGCCTTCGGTGTCCTCCGGAGGCATTGCCAGAGAGGAGGGTCCTGGAGAGGGAGGCCTTGCCAATTCCTCTTCCTCACTCTCAGAGTCTGCATCTGTCGATAGCCCAGGCTCAGGCAATGGAGCCACAACACTCTATTCTGATTCTGACTTTGGGGAGAGCTTTGTCTGCATTAACAAAGGAATCTTGAGTTCGGCATTCATGAGTGCAAGTTGCAAATACGATTCTATGGGGTCTCCTAAGAAGGACAAATGCACGAGAACATGAACTCACTTGCAGGCAGCTGGCGATGTTCAGGGAGCCAAGCACCCCACGACTCCAAGCAATCGACATTTGCTTGCGACGTTCGTCTCAATTAGTCCTGGAGCTGAGATCAAGGAAGCGAGGAGCTGAATTATGCTAGGATCAACTCCCAGAATAACGATGGCATTTGATAGCCATCGGAGACCATCCAACTTCTGGCACCCAGTTCTGGTGTCCAGATGGCCTACGTAGGGTTTTCTTCCATTGCTCTAACCTGCGTACCGGAGCCAAATGGTCAAAAGCATGAAATTGGATTTTTAAGCTTTAACGAATGTCTTTCCTTTTAATCGCAAATGGAATCCCAGTTGCTGTTTTTCCCCCTTCTGACTGGTTGATTTACTCAGGCATGTAGACTCCAGCAGATTGGCTATTAGGTGAGAGTAAGCTACTTTAACTCTCTCATTCTCCCTTCAACCCTGGGATGTCAACTTTTTGCCATCTGTTTGCATAGATTTCTAAATCCAGACGCCTCCAATCACACTTGGAAGTCAATTAGGAAAGTGCAAAGATTTTTTTGGGAAAAGAAAAAAGAAAATCAGCCGTTCATAACCCACTTTAGCACTTGAATAGAAAGCTATTTCAATCCACAATTTGAACTATCTGGGGTGGTTTTTTTTTTTTTTACAATCTGGCTTCAGCTAAGTTTGCAAAATTTTCAGACGGCTCTCTGTGGTTGGGGGATGGGTCCATATGTGGCTCCCCAAACATAAAAGTTATGAATGAAGGCAGCTATACGTGTCCCAGGGTAATGTTGCAGGATCCAATCTGGCTCAGTCACCGGGACCAGAGGTTTTGTCTCCCGAACTTTTGGACTCGTGCTGGAGCCCATCTTTAGGGAACTTCTCTCTAGCCAAAAGCTATTTTTTACCCAATTTGGGATAATTTACTCAGTGTTGTGGCCTGTCAGCCACCATCCACTCCAGCAGCTAAATCAGAGGAGGAGGAGGAGGAGGCGTGGGAATGAGGGTCAGCATCAAGGCAACCTGAGAGCTCCAAGGGGGAAGAGGGAATGGAGCTGGCAGAGAGAGAGGCAGAGGCAGAGCCTGGGCCATCCATCAGCCCTCAGATGGAGAGTCAACAGCCCCCAGGTCTGGAGGTGGCTGATGAGGAAGAGGAGGAACAGCTGGGTCCAGTGCCTGATGCGTGGATGCATGGAAGGCAGAGGAGAGGAGAGCAGTGGAAATCTATGGGCCGGTCCTTAGGACAGAAGAGCCACCGCTGCTAGCAAAGCCCCACCCTAACTCTGGGGAGAAAAGGCAGGAGATGAATAGATGTGGCAGACAATTATTCATCTTCCGGCCGGTGAGACTTGTTAGCCTGCGTTGAGAGAGAAACTTTTTGCTGGGGCTGCTGGCGCTTCTAATAAAGGAATCATTGATTAATTACAGAGGGCTTGTTGTGTTTGGGGAGAGCTGGGTCAGGACACTCAGATTTGTGTCAGGCCCAGCCCAAGAACCACATAGAATAATCCAGTAAAAGTCCAGTTCATTATTTGCTTATGCACAATAGACCAGGGCTTCTCAACAGTGGCAACTTTAAGATGAGTGGACTTCAACTCCGTAGTATTGGAGAAGATTCTTGAGAGTCCCTTGGACTGCAAGGAGGTCCAATCAGTCAACCCTAAAGGAGATCAACCCTGACTGTCCATTGGAAGGAGAGATCCTGAAGCTGAAGCTCAAAGACTTTGGCCACCTAATGAGAAGAGAGGACTCCTTGGAGAAGACCCTGATGTTGGGGAAGATGGAAGGCAAATTGAGAAGGGGACGGCAGAGTAGATGATTAGATAGCATCATTGACACAATGTACGTGAATTTGGGCAAACTTTGGGAGACAGTGGAGGATGGGGAGGGCCTGGCATGCTGTGGTTCATGGGGGTCACACCAGGGGTGAAATCCAGCAGGTTCTAACAGGTTCTGGAGAACCGGTAGCGGAAATTTTGAGTAGTTCGGAGAACCGGCAAATACCATCTCTGGCTGGCCCCAGTTGAGTGGGAATGGGGATTTTGCAATATCCTTCCCCTGGCGTGGGGTGGAAATGGAGATTTTGCAGTATCTTTCCCATGCCACGCCCACCAAGCCACACCAGACCCACCAAGCCATGCCCATAGAACCGGTAATAAAAAAAAATTGAATTTCACTACTGGGTCACACATGACTTAGCGACTGAAAAACTTCCACTTCCTGCAGGTTGGGGAATTCTGGGAGTTGAAGTCCACACATCGTAAACTTGCTAAGTTTGACAAACACTGCAGCAGACAGAATCTTGCCAGACTAAACCTATATTATTCCAACCCTAATGGATTTACCTGGGAGATTCTAGGGAGTGGCTATCCTAAAACTCTTCCTCCGTCTCTGATTGGCTCTGGGACTGTACTTCCTCTTCCCTTGTCCCCTTGGAATGTGCTCCCTCCTTCCATGGAAACTGCTGGTTCCCTGTAGTCCATCACTCCACCTCCCCATTCATAGCCATCCCAACATCCTCCTGTCCTAAAAGCACATTGCACCCATCCCCCCCTTTCCCCCAGAGAGCACGAGGTTAGGGAAGTTGCCTCCCATCAATTCAGAGAACCCGAAAGCAGGCCGAGGGCTGTTTTCAATTTATTTTCTGCAATGCTAGGATGTCTGCATGAATAGACCAGATATGGAACACAAGATGTTTCCAATTCAAATGCAGTAACGACGCGTTCAAGCAGCCGGAACTGGAAAAATTCATTTGAGGCTAGATGAAACAGCAACTTCCTTTCCTATTTCGATCATCTAAATCTAAACGCATAAATGCATGTAAATAAGGGGTTACTGACGTGTATTCTGCACAATCAGTTTGTCATGCATGGAAGCAGGAGCAAGAAAGTGGAAGGGACGGGATTTGAGGAACAAGGAGACCATCAGGACAATTTTATTACATGTCCGCACGCTCTAAATCTATAACAGTGTTAGACTATTTGGCAGTCTTCCAATATCTAAGAGGCCGCCCCAAAGAAAAGGGAGTCAACCCAGGGGTGAAATGCTCCCGGTTCGGACCAGATCAGGCGATCCGGTAGCGATTGTGGCCGGTGGTTCGGAGAACCGGTAGCAATGGTGGCGCGAAGCTCCACCCACCCGCCCGGGTGTCGTTACTTCCTGGTTTTAACCCTCTGTGCATGCATAGCGGTAAGGAAGGAAAGTAGATTTCACCCCTGAGTCAACCTATCCTCCAAAGCACCTGCAGGCAGGGCAAGAAGCAACGGATGGAAACTAATCAAGGAGAGAGCAACCTGGAATTAAGGAGGAATTTCCTGACAGTGAGAACAATCAATCAGTGGAACAACTTCCCTCCAGAAGTTGTGGGTGCTCCATCACTGGAGGTTTTGAAGAAGAGACTGGACAGCCATTTGTTTGTAATGTTACAAAGAGTTTCCTGCCTCAGCAGTGGGTTGGACTAGAAGACCTTCAAAGTCCCTTCCAACTCTGTTGTTCTGTTATAATTATTACATCTCCTTCCTTCTTGATTAAGCTTGAAGAATCTTCTCTGCAGGGCCAGAGAAACAAAACATGAGCGAGATGCCACTGCAAAAACTATTGCAAAAAAAATATCAAGTGGCTAGGACAGTGATGGCTAACCTTTTCCGGACAGAGTGTCCAAAGCCTTGTGTGTGCGCGCGTGAATGCGAGCGTGTGCACCCGAACACCCAAAATGCTCCTGTGCATATACCTTGTCCCCTGTGCATGTGTGTGCCCCCATAGTGCCCCACCCCCGCACATTCCCCTGCAGCCCCCCGCATGTGCCCCATATATGTGCATGCTGTCAGCACTCCAAACTACATTCATTCCAGTGCTGACATAAGGAGGAGAAGAGGGGGCAGCTGGCAAGAGGACGCTTGACTTTTCACCTACTTATTTTCCCTGAAGATAATATCCCCTAGGAGATGGGATGGGAGGGGGAACATTCCTGGGAGCTGAAGTAGTAGATATGGGGAGAGTGATTTGGAAGATGGCCAATGAGATGCAGAGAATTGGGGAACGGAAAGGGAAGGTTTGGGGTCAGGAAGTCAGTGTTGGCTACGATATGATCGGGGACAGATTGTCGTGCTTAATAAATGAAAGATTTCATCAAAGACTATTTGTTTGGAAATGCAATTTATTTGAGACGACACCAAAACCTGACACATGCAGCCCTCGCCCATGCCTCGCCCCCACGCATCCACGGCAGAGACCTGAAGACCAGCTGGCCAGTGGGAGGTGTGTGCACATGCGCAGCAGAGCTGAACTGGGGCGACGGCTCGCGTGCCATCAGAGAAGGCGCTGCCTGCCACCTCTGGCACACATGCCACAGATTGGCCATCACAAGGCTAGGATCTCTCTTGATGCAGAAGACAATGTGGATCCTAAGTTAATTGGTTGGTTGGTTGGTTGATTAAATTTATATGCCACCCATCTCACTGACCAGGTAATTCAGAGCAGTCAAGTTAGTGGGCTGAATTGAAAGGAACCATTAAGGCTGAAGGTTTCATAACGTGTAAAACCAAGTTTCGGAGTGAACATGAACTGAAACTGAAGTACAAAGGTCCTGTATTTACACAAACGCTATCACGGCTGTGTTGCTGAACTGGTGAACCTTTTAGGATGTCGCTTCCTCCTTTTCCCCTTTCCCAGCTCACCCCAGCAGAGGAAAACACAGCCATGATCCAAGCTTGGCCGAGCAACCTCCATTTATATCCCGCATCCTTCTCGGTTAGAGAAACCTCACAAGGTTGGGGGGAATAAATCAGGTCGAAAACTCTCGAAAACCGGTCGGGCAAATCTATTTTCAGCATTTGACCTGCATCCAGGGTTCATTTCAACTGGAGCTCCGGCTTCAACTCTGCTTTGTCAAGTTGGAATGACGAGTTCACTGATCCGGCCTCTTTGTCATGGTACAAAAGCCACATCAAAAGAGCTCAGGGCCAGGCCAGCAAAAGGACCTTCAACGCGAGGAAAAACAAACTCTCTTCCCTAAATTCTACCCAGGGCTTAAAAACGCTCTGTATTATTTTCTAGTTACATAAGGGAATAATAACAAGAATTCATGGAGAATACTGGATCCTCGCCTATTCTCCTTTGCCACAAAGGGAATTCGGTCTGCATTATTATCCCGTGTTTCCCCGAAAATAAGACCCTCTCTTATATTTTTTTGAACCCTGAAATAAGCGCTTGGCCTTATTTTCGGGGAGGTCTTATTTTGGGCTGCGTGGAGCAAGATGGGGCTCCTCTTGCCGTCTTACCTGATTTCCAGCTTTGTCTCCCTAACCCTAACCAGAGAAAATGGTGGTGACTGGCTGTGCATGCGTTTAAATATTTTCAGGGAGGGCTTATTTTTGGGGAGGGCTTATTTTTGGGGGGTCTTATTTTAGCGCATGTGCTCAAAAGCCTGATTGGGCTTATTATCAGGGGAGGTCTTATTTTAGGGGAAACAGGGTAGTTCAAAGGAAGAAATGATGGCTTGCATTTTGTAATTCTGCAACTCCAGGGGGAGAGCCACTCTGGTGTATGATAGTCCTCAACTTATGACCATTTGTTTAATAACTGTCCAAAATTATGGCGGCACTGAAAAAAAAAAAGACATTTGAGCGGTCCTTGCTCTTATGACCATTGTAGCATCCCCACGTGATAAAAATTCAGGGGCTTGGCAATGCATTTACAATGGTTCCAGTGTCCCAGCATTATGTGTTCATCATTTGCAATCATCCCAGGAGGTTTCTGACAAGCAAAATTGAGGAAGGAAGCCGGGTGCTCTTAAGGACTGCATTGCTTTACTTAATAAACTCTGCAAATAGACAGATACCTGCCCAGGTATAGCAACTGGCGATAAGACAAAAAGCTCTGGCTGTACCTGGAGACAGCAGAGTAAAAGAGAAAGAACAGGAAAAAAAGCCATCGCAAAATGCGAAGACCTGCAAATAGAAAATAGAATGACTGTGGCAGAAGAAAGCAAAGATAGGACCAATAGTCATAGGTGGCTTGGGGGCAATCCCAAAACATCTGGAGCACCACTTGAATACCATGGGCATCGACAAAATTCCCATTAGTCAACTGCAAAATAGCTGCCCAGAGTCACTTGGTTGAGTTGGTTGGCTGTGTATAGAGTAGAGTAGAGTAGAGTAGTTTAGAGTGAGGTAGAGAGAGGTACAGTGGGGTAGAGTAGAGAGGGGTAGGGTAGAGTAAAGTAGAATAGAGTAGAGTAGAGTAGAGTAGAGTAGAGTAGAGTAGATGATAAAGAGAGAGACAGACAGACGGATGGATGGATGGATGGATGGACGGACAGACAGACAAACAGACAGATAGACAGACAACTTCACTTGGAACAACTTACATCCTGTGACGATATCTATAACTCCGATCAAACCCCAATATCTATCTATCCCAGCTCTTTGGGAAAGACTCAATAGGTAGATTTAAAAAAGGACAAATCCAGGGTCTAAACATCTGGCTGACAGCCCAACAAACCCATAACCATGTGGATTTTGTGAAGTTTACCATTGGTGGAGTGGCTCCTGGCCATCTCTGCCTCTTTGCCCCTTGGCCTTTTCCCTCTCCCTGCAATCACTAACATGCTTTACGGTCCTAATGTCCTCATGATGAACTTCAGGACAATTTCACAACTAGCAACCTGCTTTTTTTTTTTTTTATGTGTCATGATAAACACATCTGGGAGGGAAGCAAAGGACAGTGAGTCCCAATTTTGGTGTTCATATTTAATCAGCTGGAGGCAGGGATGCCTCATCCTGAGTTCTTGCAATGGCCGTGCTGAGCTGTGAACCTGGTTTTGAGAATTGTCCGGAGAGCCCTTGGAAGTGAACCTTCAGGGTGTCGCATGTAGCACTTGATTTATGCATTCAAGCGTTTTTTTAATTTCTTAGCTTCTGCGGTTCATGGAAGGCTTGTCATATTTCTTTGAATGCTGATAAATTAAGATTGCCACGAAACATCTCAGCGTGAAGCTACTGGAGCTGCAGGATAGCGGCTGTAAAACGGCATATGTCCTAGATCAGAGTAGGCAAGAACTCCAGCCTCGCGCAGTAGGAGACACACTGTTGGCGCTCCTAATGTCCGTGACAACCAGGAGTTCCCTTAGCGTCTAAAATCTGTTCTTCTCTACCCTAGATTCCAAATCGGATCAGTTTATCAGAGAAGATATTTATGGAGGTTCTCAGTCATCCAGGTCATGGTTGTCCCAAAGGAGCTTTTTCAAAAGGCAACCAAACTTTCTTTGTTCTTTCATTTCACTTCTCATTCTCCTTCACTTCTCATTTCACATTCTGGACAGAGAGGAAAGAGGAGTCAAAGAGGCCATCTATGTTAAAATTGAATATAGGTAGGGATACGACACCTGTTTACAACACAGTCCTTTCAGCAACCTTCCAAGAAGGCTCCACACCCACTGGCACTCTGATTCAGGTGACCCCGAGGGCACAGATAAGCCTCCAAGTGGCCTCAATGACTCTCAGAGAGAGTACTAACAACCAGAGGACTGCAAGGAATATAAATCCTTCTATCCTCCACCATTCAGCCAGAACTGAAGACGCTCCTTGGATGAGAAGTAAAACATCTTCAGGAAAGAGCCTTTGGAAAAAGCACTTTTGGGACTATCAAAGATCTTTGGCTAGGACGCCATTCATATCCCTCTTTCTCTCTCTCGCACACACAAAAAACTGGTGTGGCCCTCAAGTCAACAGAAGCTGTAGACTCCACAGAGAAACAACTAGAACAATTGTTCCAAAGGTGCTTTTTCAGGAGGCAACTGGACTTTCTTGTTTTTTGTTTTCTTCGAAGATATTTCGCTTCTCATCCAAGCAGCTTCTTCAGCTCTGACAGAACGGTGGGGAACGGAAGGATTTATATCCCCCACTATCCTGTCAAAGATGAAGAAGCGAAGAGAAAAAACCAAGAAAGTCCAGTTGCCTCCTGAAAAAGCAGGACAACCATGACCTGGAAGACTGAGAATCTCTACAGACTTTTAGCTATGCAATTTGGGATGAAGACCCTTGGAATGGGGTGGGAGTAGGAATGGATTTCCAGAGGGGAAAAACTGCAGACTACAGGAACCATTTGCACCACTCAAGTGACCCTGAGGACACAGATAAACCTCCAAGTGGCCTCAATGACCCTCTAAAAGGATGCAAAGGACCAGCTGTCTGCAAGGAGAATAAATCCTTCCATTCCCCACCATCCAGTCAGAGCGGAAGAAGCTTCTTGGATGAGAAGTGAAACATCTTCAAAAGAAAAACCAAGGAAGTCCAGTTGCCTCCTGAAAAAAGCACCTTTGGGACAACCACGACCTGGATGATGGAGAATCTCTACAGCCTTTGAACGAGAGCAATTCTTTGGGCTGGAACATCTGCAGAATCTTATTCCTGCTCCAGAATAACAACAGGGGTGAGATGCCTTTCTCCTTAGCTGGCCTGCCATTTTTATTTGAAGATGCTTTTGAAGTGCCAGCTGAAACATGGGAGCACAGGATGTCATTTGTCCAGAGCCCAGGAATGCTAATAACCATTAATCAGGCTCTTCCAATTCCCCAAAGCATCCGTATTCATAGGTGTGACTGGCAAAGGATGGAGGCAGGGCTCCAGATGCGACTTGCCAAAAATTAGTGAATTATCTACCCTACCTGCATGTAACGGAAAATTGCAATCAATTTCCTGGCATTCGGCTAAGGCCGGCTCCATTTTCAGAAAGAGAAATGGCATCAAACTGGCTGCCAATTTTGAACGGGGATCCCAGAAGCCAACACGTTGACCGGGGTGCCATAATCACGTCTTTGCAGATGGCTGAAACGGAGAAGGTGATTTTATGCTCCTTTCTCTACGCCTCCTCCTCCGCCCTCAAGTGAGCAGATCAAATTTATGGCTGCAAGACAAAGGCCCCCCCGAGGAGAGATAACAATGCCTGATGCTCACAGCAAGTATTTTTAGCTTCCTTTCTCTTCCTAAGCAGCATCTAACAATGTCATGTCATTGACGGGATGGCTACCCAAAATCAGATACTCTTATCTTTAATTAACTACCCAGATGGACACAACACAGCAATTAGAAAAGCAGCAATATATATATATATATATATATATATATATATATATATATATATATATATATATATATTATATATATATATAATCCCTCTTGGGAAAACCCAGTGGGAAAGTATGTGATGCTGCTTCTCCTGCCCACAGTGAAAATAGTGCCAACAATTGTGCTAATTCCCTGATTGGTGTGTGTGTGTCTGTTTGACTTTAATAGAGTTTGCCAAATGCTGAGCTTCACGCAAAATGTTAAGCCAGGGAGGAGGAAGGGAAGTGAGCAGAAGCAGGGGGAGGAGGAGGAGGAGGAGGAGGAGGAGGAGGAGGAGGAGGAGGAGGAGGAGGAGGAGGAGGAGGAAGGATGAGGGGAGGAGAAGGAGGAGGGGAAAAGCGGGAAGGATAATGAGAAGAAGAGGAAGAAGGAGAAAAGGGAGGAGGAGGAGGAGGAAAAGGAAGAAGGTTGTAGAAAGTTAGCACCCACCCCTCTCCTAGATGAATGAAATATTTTGAAAAATATTAAAAAGGCAGAATATTATATTTCTCTGGATGAGAAATGGAGAAACATGGTTGTTTTTTTTTAGAGGCAGGAAGCAGACTCACTCTTAATAGCCCCCACCTTTCTTAATAGCCCTCAGCAGATGTCAGCACTTAAAAAGATAAAGAGATAGATAGCTCTATTCATAAGCAAATTCCCTGCAGCAAGGTCTGAACAAAGGTAGGATTAGCCCTCAGCCACAATAGGAATTGCTCAACAAGCCCCTTCATTGCATCAGCCCAAACCTCAACCAAACCTAGCTCAGACAAACTCCTAGGATTTGTACATGGCACCATGAGAGTTAATAGAAGACATGTTCTTGTACAGGAACAGGAAGCTCAAATGCAAAGCCAAAGAGAAGGTATAACCCCCCCTCCCTTAACTCCATGCAGTCAGCTGCACCAGAGAACCATGTGCTTGGTGGTTCTGCCTCATCATTAAACCTCCAGCCTCCATTTTGTCTCCAGTACCTTTCTCCTGGCTTGGACCCGGACGTGGATATTTCTTCCAATAAGGTGAAAGAGAAATAGAAGGAGAAGGAGAAGGAAGAGGAGGAGAAGGGAAGGAAAAGAAGATGCAGTGGTGAAATCCAATTTTTTTACTACCGGTTCGGTGGGCGTGGCTTGGTGGGCGTGGCTTGGTGGGCATGGCAGGGGAAGGATACTGCCAAATCCCCATTCCCTCCTCACTCCTGGGGGAAGGATATTGCAAAATCTCCATTCCCACCCCACCAGCCAGAGGTGATATTTGCCGTTTCTTTGAACTGCTCAAAATTTCCGCTACCGGTTTTCCAGAACCTGCTGGATTTCACCCCTGAGAAGATGGAGAAAGAGAAGCAAAAGGAGGAACAGGAAGAGGAGGAGGGGAAGAGGAAGGAGAAGAAGAAGGAAGAGAAGGAGGAGGAGGAGGAAAAGGGAAAGGAGAAGGCGGAAGAAAAGGAAAAAGGAGAAGCAGAGGGAGAAGAAAAGGGACGAGGAGAGAAGGAAAAGGAAATGGTCACAATTGCCTGCTAGAAACTTTGTCTCATGAGCATCAAAAAGCAGCTTGTTTTCCCTTGGAGAAATCCCTCCCTCCATCCTAAACCCTCCATCCTTTCCTGGAACCCCCATGGGAAAGTGAGGAGGGCCCCATTAAAAGGACTTCGGTGGCCATTCATAACTCCTCCATCCTCCTCTCCGGATTCCCGTTGATGCTGCAGCTCAGCTGAGCCGTGGAGCGGGTGGGTGGGTGGGTGGGAGAAGCAGAGGCGTTATCTGAAGGTTTTCCAATCAGCAGATATAATTCATTTCCTCACATGCTGCTGAGCAGCAAACTCTCTCACAGTAGCAGGCACAAGCAAGCGAAGGATGATAAGAGAGGGAGGGGGAATCCAAACGCTAAAATCCCTCTGGAAACATTCTGGGGAAACAGCGCGGCCTAGTGTGCGTTCCTCGAACTGCAACTTCCACCCTGAAGGGGAAGGAAACTAATTCTTTCAAATTATCTGCAAAATAAGGGGCAGTTGCAAAATGTTCACGTTAAAACAAATCTGCGTGGTATTCAGCAGCTGTACCTGTATCTGTCTTGTGCTAATAGCCTTTCCGCAAACTTCCTCTTTTAACCCACGGTTTATGAAATTCACGATGTGCTTTTAAATGCAGCTGGACACAGTGTTAAAATCATTGAGGAAAAAGAAGTCCCTTTTATTCGTTATTTTCAGGAGAAATGGGAAGACGTATTTGAGAGCCTCTTAATCTCTGGATTCGGGAGAAACGTAAAATCGGATAGGTTTGGCTTTATTTGACATCCCTGCTCTGGGCTCTGGAGTGTTATTTTAAGTGAGCTTCCCATGGAGATTTGAACAAAAGGAATTCACCTTATTAGTCTTTAACGGAGCATCAGTAGGCTGTATTTACCTGTAGTTACCCAGACTCTGGACAACTGAACACTTTAAAGCATTAAAAAAATTAAAAACCCAGCATCATCAACATCAGATTATTTTCCAATTATTTTCAACAGTCACCACCCACAATCAGAATAGAATAGAATAGAATAGAATAGAATAGAATAGAATAGAACAGAACAGAACAGAACAGAACAGAACAGAACAGAACAGAATAGAATAGAATAGGGAAAGAATAGAATAGAATAGAATAGAATAGAATAGAATAGAATAGAATAGAATAGAATAGAATAGGGTAGGGTAGGGTAGGGTAGGGTAGGGTAGGGTAGGGTAGGGTAGGAATAGGAATAGGAATAGGAATAGGAATAGGAATAGGAATAGGAATAGGAATAGGAATGCAGAATAGAATAAAATGGAATGGAATGGAATAGAAAATATGGAATAGAATGCAGAGTAGAATGGAATGGAATGAAATGGAATGGAATGGAATGCAGAATAGAATAAACTAGAACAGAATGCAGAATATTAAGATAGGATGGGATGGGATGGGATGGGATGGGATGGGATAGGAGAAAAGGGAAGAGAAGAGAAGAGAAGAGAAGAGAAGAGAAGAGAAGAGAAGAGAAGAGAAGAGAAGAGAAGAGAAGAGAAGAGAAGTTTATTGTCACTTTGAATGCTAATCAACATACATTAAAATGAGATTCCGTTGCGTGCAGCCAAAGGCAGTTTTCCTTGGAAGAGTTTACATCCTACGACGAGACCTCTAGCGCCATCAAACAACCACCTCTGCCCATTTCAGGGACGCGATAGGTGAACAAAAATGCCAAACCCAGTCTAAAAATCACTGAAGGTCACTGTGGGGCCAACAATAACAACAATAAACTTTGTGTGCTTCGGCTTCAAATATTAAACCCGTGATATTTTTAGGCCTGATCATTTTTTTTTTTTTTGCAAGAATGCATTAAGAATTTATAGGCAGTCCAGAAACCCGACATCATAAATCACCATTTTAATCCAATCTTTTGAAAACATTCTTAATCAAAACCACACGGAAAGCACCTTCCGATGTTGATAAATACGGGCTCTGAAATTACTTCCAAGAATCCAAGCTGTAGAAGTGATCAAGAGGAAGGCCGAGAGGGATAAATGAGAGGAATTTGCTTAATGTGATTTATGGGGCAGATTACGATACTCAGAGTACAGTAGAAAGGCAGAAGGAAGTGGGGTTCTATCCACGGGTGGGGCTGCTGGGGGTTGGCAGGGGTTCGGGAGAACCTCTAGCTAAGATTCTGTGCAGTTTAGAGAACCCCCAAATCCCACTCCTGGCTGGCCCCGCCCACCCTGCCCCTCCCCTCGCAGGAGTCCCCACGCGGCCTGTTTTGGATGCAGGTAAGTGCAGGGCACACGCGGAGCCTCAGGGAGGGCGAAAAACAGGCCTACTGGAAGTTCAGGAAGACCAGTGTTGTGACTCCGACCCCCGAGCCCGTATTATCAGAGGGAGAAGACTTCAAAAGTGAAGGAGAGGAGTTGGCAAGGCCTCCCTCTGCAGGACCCTCCTCTCTGGCAATGCCTCAAGTGTCCTCCGAAGGCCAAGAGATAGGCCAGGAGCCAGGCACTTCCGAGCAGCCGCAGTTAGACAGTGATGGAGATGAGTCTTGGCTGGATCCCCGACAGTGTCGGAAAGATAAGCGTGCGCAGCAGAGAAAGAGGTGTGCCAGAGATTAAGCTGAGTCACTGGACCACACTCCACAGGGGATAAAAGAGGGTGTGGTGGCCATTCAGGCCTTATGACGGACAAAACTGAAAAGCTAGCAAATCATACTGCATTTCTGGAACTTCGTTATATGCCCTCCTTGGATTTATTATGGACTGAACTTGACAATTCTTTGGCTTTGTGGACTTATTTTGGTGTATCGGACGGAGGAGAAAAACCTCCCTTTGTGAGTAAAGTCTTTGGCAGGCAGCTACTGGGTTGCTGCCAATTCTGTTATCTCAAAGGAATTCCTGACTGCTGGTTTTATTAACTCCTGGCTGACTGTGTGTGTGTGTGTGTGTGTGTGTGTGTGTGTGTGTGTGTGTGTGAGACGGGGACAGAACAACCAGAAATGGGCACATTTCCAGCCTTCAGAGGGCCTCTGGAGCCTGGGGAGTCTGTTTTCGCCCTCCTGGAGGCTCAAGGAAAGCCTCTGGAGTCTGGGGAGGGCGAAAACACCCCCCTGCTGTGGTGCCCACCATGGCCATACCCATCCAGCAACCAGGCAGGGAACCCCTTCTAAAATTTTTGAAGCCCACCCCTGGATTTTTCACAAAAAAATTATTTAGGAATGGAGAACTGGTTTCAGAATGCCTGTTCCTATATACGTCTCACCAACTCAAACCCATCAAAAGTTCACGGAAATATTAACCTCTGTGTGTGTGTGTGTGTGTGTGTGTGTGTGTGTGTGTGTTGTGTTGTGTTACAAAAACTGCTTGTGCATAGAGGAGATTACCACCCATGAGAATGGGATGAAACATGGGTCAGAAATGTTCTTCTTTAAGAGTGCCAGGAACAGGCGTTGCTCACAATGCACAACAACATAGTGGTGAACATAACTTTATAAGGCCTTGGTAAAGCCACACTCGGAATCCTGCATCCAGTTTTGGTCGCCACAATTTTAAAAAAAGATGTTTGAGACTCTGGAAAGAGTGCAGAGAAGAGCAACAAAGAGGATTAGGGGACTGGAGGCTCAAACATATGAAAAATGGTTGCAGGAACTGGGTATGACTAGTTTAATGAAAAGAAGGACTAGGGGGGACATGATAGCAGTGTTCCAATATCTCAGGGGTTGCCCCAAAGAAGAGGGGGTCAAGCTATTCTCCAAAGCACCTGAGGGCAGGACAAGAAGCCACAGATGGAAACTCATCAAAGAGAGAAGCCACCTGGAAGGAAGGAGAAATTTCCTGAATGTTACAACAATTAACCAGTGGAACAATTTGCCTCCAGATGTTGTGAATTCTCCAACACTGGAAGTTTTTAAGAAGATGTTGCTTGAAATGGTCTAGGGTCTCCTGCTTGAGCAGGGGGTTGGACTAGAAGACCTCCAAGGTCCCTTCCAACTCTGTTATCCTATTATAAATTCATACACCCCCCCCCCAACCCCTATTTCTTATCCCATTTGAGCCATCTGGGTGATATTTCTGGATTTTAGCTATATGACATCCAGGTATACCTGAATTTTATGCAAAATCAGCCGAGACCCACCTTCTACCTTCAACCACCGTCAGCCCTCGAAAAGAGTCAAATCCTAGAGGATGTTATTTTTCCAAAGTAAGTCAGTGCTCTCTGCCTCTTACTCTCTTCGTTCATTTCCTTGCTGGTGATGGATGGCGTCTTCCAGCCTTATCCAACCACTGCGGGGTTGATATTATAGTTATCACTGACAGACCTTCCATCAACAATGGCCGGACAAGGCTCTATTAGTCCCTTGAGTGAAGAACATTTATTTCTCCTCCAAACCCGTGACTAGCTTCCTCTTCCTGTGTGGTGCCCCTGATCTACCTTTCCAGTCTAAATTACGAGATCAGGAGTAAACAACGAGGAGTAAACTGTCCCTTCCCATCGCTCCTTCCTATTGTGTGTTCACACTTGGGCTTGACCGTATCCATCTGAGATGGATTATCTCAAATACAATTCCTCAGATACAATTCAGATACAATTCCTGGCTTTGGTCCATCATAAATACAGCACCCTGGTCTGCTGGCCTCCATCCACAATGATGTTTCATAGTTTACTATGCCCATCAGTGGTGGGTTTCAATTTTTTTTACTACCGGTTCTGTGGGTGTGGTTTGGTGAGCGTGGCATGGCTTGGTGGGCGTGGTGTGGCTTGGTGGGCGTGGCAGGGGAAGGTTACTGCAAAATCCCCATTTCCTTCCGATCAGCTGGGACTCGGGAGGCAGAGAATAGATGGGGGCGGAGCCAGTCAGAATTTTTACTACCGGTTCTCTGAACTACTCAAAATTTCCGCTACCGGTTCTCCAGAATTGGTCAGAACCTGCTGAAACCCACCTCTGATGCCCATGTCTAAACCAGCAGTGGGTTTCACATATTCTTGCCACTTGTTCGCCACGCGCGCGCACATTCACTTCACTCGCGCCATGTGCCTTCCGTGCATGTGCCGAGCCTTAAAAACATGGCTAAATAGGACGGCATTATGCCGCTACCAGTTTGCATGAACCGGCCTGAACCGGCTGAATATCACCTCTGGTCTAAACCAGGGGTGGGTTCTAAATATTTTTACTACCGGTTCTGTGGGCGTGGCTTATTTTGTGGGTTTGGCTTGGGAGGGGTCATGTGACTAGGTGGGCGTGGCTAGCTGGTCAGAGTCATTTCTGGAAGGTCCTCGCACTTACGACCAGTCCTCGCACTTATGACCCGACTCATTTGTTTGCTTTTAACACCGATCAGCTGTAGGGCGGCCCTTTGAAGCCCCCCCGGCAAGAGTTTAAACAGTTTTTTTCCCTCTAGTCATCAGCTGGGACTCAGGAGGCAGCAATAGACTGGGGGTGGGACCAAATAAAAGGTAAGAATAACGTGGGAGGGCGGGGGGGGAGAACCGGTTCGGTGACGTCATATCGTCACCGCTACCGGCTCGGCCGAACCGGACCAAACCGGGAGGAACCCACCACTGGTCTAAACCACAATTCTTGGGAGAGACGTTGAAGCCATTTCTGAGAGTAGAGAAATGAACGACGCTAACAATGCCGAATGGCCATTAGGAAGCTGCTGAGATGGATGATTTTGAGTTCTCTTCAGGGGAAGAAGCAGCTTTGCTGGGCTCTCGGTGGCCACTGACGTCTTCGGCATCTTTATCAATATAATTGAAACCAAATTTTCTTTTAGAGCCACTTGAGTAGCTACTAATTATGTGCGTCCCCTGTGGGAACACTCTTTCATTCAAGGATTAGGCTGGGGAATATAAATAGTGTTGCCTCTTCTGGTCACAGGGCTCTTCTTAAGAGAGGAATTCTTAAGGAAAAGTTGGTTGGCGATGGGTCACTTGAATTGTTTCGACCATGGGACGTGTGAACTGGCCAACAATTTAGGCTGGCCTGCTTATCTAGGGATGCTAGAAAAAGACCTGGAAAAGGAGGAGGGAGGGAGGGAGGGAAGGAGAGAGGGAGGGAGAAGCAGTGCCACCATCTGAAGGAGGTCAACATCTCAAGAAAAATTGATTTAGACAAGAGAAATTATGAAATCATACTTCTCATAGTGGCAATTTCTCACCATGTACTTGTATACATCCGAACTAGACCGTGTTGTTCCTCTGTGTCATATAACAATACATGTGAGTATGTGGGTATATGTATTTCATTCATTCATTCATTCATTCATTTACATTTGTCATGTTTATATAATATATATAGGAGCATACAGCTTTGAGAGCTGTATGCAACGAAATTCCATTTTAACAAGATACTCTACATCTTGTTTATTTATTTATTTGTTTGTTTGTTTATTTGTTTGTTTGTTTATTTATTTATTTATTTATTTATTTATTTATTTTTATATGCCGCCCTTCTCCGGAGATTCAGGGCGGCTTACATACAATGCGTTAAGCAATAGCCTTCATACTTTTGTATATTTTATACAAAGTCAGCTTATTGCCCCCACAAACCGGGTCCTCATTTTACCCACCTTAGAAAGGATGGAAGGCTGAGTCGACCTTGAGCCTGGTGAGAATTGAACTCGCAGTAATTGCAGGCAGCTGGATGTTAAATGCTGCCTTAGTAGCATTTAGTTCTTGGCCATTCTCACCTGAAATGCATTTTTCTCTCTCTCCAGAACTGAATTATGTCTAAAAGCTGCTTATGGAAACCTGGTTTTGTATTCCCCTGCAGTGTTCGCACAATGGCCCAATTTTCAAAATAATCCATCAAATGTTTTCAGGGATCCACCCCCCCCACTCCCCAACAGTTATGGATGGGAGAACTGTGCACCTGGAGCCACGGGGGGGTGGGGGGGAAAGGGGGGGCTTAAAGACAACGGACAACAAATGTGTTACCTGCAGGAAGACCTGGCAAGCCATCACTTCCTTCTCACTTCTTTAATCTTCTTAGTGGGGTATAGATTGCATTAACCCGGAAGCAACCTTGAAAGCTGGATCAAGTCAAGCTATACTTGATAGGAGCGTATTAAGACAAGACCTCTGGCCTTCTTTCATTCGGAGTAAATGGCTTTGCAAGTTAGGAATGTGCTCTGTCAAACTTTTGCTGGAGAAATGCTGCACTTTTGGTTGGGATGCTTTAAAAAAACACCCAATTGTTTAATTGCTGTGAGGGGGGACTGTCTCTGCAGGGCCTCAGTTTTGTCCCAAGTCCCACTGCAATTTAGCTAGAAGCTCTTTTATGATATGGATTTCCTATAAAACGCCACTAATGAAGGAGGCAAAAATTTATGCCACAAAGAATTGGAGAGAGAGAAGAATGGAGGGAGGGGAGGGATACAGCCAATGGCTGGAGATCAACCCTGACTGCTCTTTAGAAGGCCAGATCCTGAAGATGAAACTCAAATCCTTTGGCCACCTAATGAGAAGGAAGCTGTCCTTCAACCCCAGAAAGCAAGCTAGTTTAAGTCACTGGCATCAATAGCATCTTATGGAATTTTGAATTGACTTTTATTTTAATCTGTCCTAATGGGGGCTGCAGCCAAGAAATTAAAGGACGCTTGCTCCTGGGGGAGAAAGCTATGGCAAATCTAGACAGCATACTAAAAAGCAGAGACATCAGCCTGTCAATGAAAGTGCGTATAGTCAAGCTATGGTTTTCCCAGTTGCAATGGATGGCTGTGAAAGTTGGGCCATAAGGAAGGCTGAGAAGGCCAAAGAATGGAGGCCTTTGAACTCTGGTGCTGGAGAAGACTCCTGCGAGTCTCTTGGACTGCAAGGCCACCCAACCGGTCAGTCCTAGAGGAGATCAACCCTGACTGCTCTTGAGAAGGCCAGATCCTGAAGAGGAAACTCAAGTACTTTGGCCACCTAATGAGAAGGAAGGACTCCCTGGAGAAGAGCCTAATGCTGGGAACGCTGGAGGGCAAAAGAAGAAGAAGGGGACGGCAGAGAAGGAGGTGGCTGGACGGAGTCACTGAAGCAGTCGGCGTGAGCTTCAATGGACTCCACAGGATGGTAGAGGACAGGAAGGCCTGGAGGAACGTTGTCCATGGGGTCGCGATGGGTTGGACATGACTTCACAACTAACAACAACAAACATTGACTGGTTAGGTGGAGAAAATACCGATTTTTTGGGTAGCTTCAGAGTGCTCGCTCGACTCTTATGAGGACGGTATTTTATTTTCTCCGCAGCTTCAATAATACTTGCCAGACCTCTTAATAAAGCCGTTTCAGATTTACATCCTGGTGAACCACAGAGAAACTCAAGAGTTATTTAATTCGGACAAGCCGCAGGGCTGAACCAGAGTTTATCCCTTGGGTGTAATGAAGGGGCATAACGCTGAGTCATCCTCACCTCCAGAGCCTGATCTCTGCCACAATATTCCACATAAAAAAGTACTTAAAAAGGCCTCCTTTGGCTAGCCAGGAGAAGGCATCGTTGGCTGCAATGATTCGGTTTTTCATTACCGAGTATAATTATAAACATGACGGTGAAAACACAGAGGAGTTATTGAACAGGAACACCGTTTTAAGCACTTACTAATTACATTACACGCAGTACAAGGGCAAGCCAGATTGGGTCCCGCTAAGAATAGCCACGGCCCGTGGCATCCATCTAAATTAAAAAAAAAAAACCCTTCTCAAAAAGTGATAACCTTACATAGCTGCACGCCTGGGAAACAGTTGCGGAAGGCGAGGAATTCAGTGAAATGATATGCAAAGGCCTGTTTTCGACACCAAGGTTTGTCGGAAAGAAATCTGAATTACAGAATTACCATCAGGGTTTCTTAAAAGCTGAAGTCCCCTCAGAGCTGGACTAGAAGACCTCAAAGGTCCCTACCAGCTTCTCTTCTCTCCTCTCCTCTTCTGCAGGGGGTTGGACTAGAGGACCTCCAAGGTCCCTTCCAGCTCCATTCTTCTCTTCTCTTCTCTTCTCTTCTCTTCTCTTCTCTTCTCTTCTCTTCTCTTCTCTTCTCCATTCTGTTCTGCATTTTTACTGCATTCTATTCTGCGTTACAACTGCCTGTATTATTTTTACAGATAATTGAAGGCAGGAGGCATATCCAACACAAGTTCCTCTTCCTATTTTCTCAAAAACAAGAACAGCAACCATAAGAGAGAAGGTCTGGCCCAAAGTCACCCAACTAGCTTTTTTTGCCTGCAGCAGGACTAGAACTCACTGTCTCCTGGTAATTGGCTCAAAGTCACCCAGAGTCACTTGTTATACATTTTAAGGCTGAGTCTAGAATTCACTGTCTCCTGGCGATTGACCCAAAGTCAACCAGCTGGCTTTCATGGCTATGGCGGGACTAGAATTTACCATCTCCTGGGGATTGACTCAAAGTCACCCAGTCAACTTTTATGCTTATGGTGGGACTAGAACTCACAGTCTTCTAGTTTCTAACCTGGCGCCTTTACCTCTAGACCAAACTGGCTCTCTTTGCACAAAATGTGTTCAGATTATTGTAAGGGCTATCAAAAGCCACTTGTTTCAAGCTTTATAGAATTACAGGTGATTTTTTTTTTTTTTTTGCTAGTTATATCAGTGGTGGGTTGCCCCCGGTTCGCACCAGTTCTATAGAACCGGTAGTAAAACCGGCATAAACCAAGTATGTATGTATGTATGTATGTATGTATGTATGTATGTATGTATTTATTTATTTATTTATTTATTGGTTCGATTTATATGCCGCCCTTCTCCGGAGACTCAGGGCGGCTTACAATGTGTTAAGCAATAGCCTTCATACTTTTGTATATACCTGCTTAGTAGGGCTTTCGGGCCCCCCTAAGCGGTGTTCTTTTTTATACCAAGTCAGCTTATTGCCCCCACAATCCGGGTCCTCATTTTACCTACCTCGGAAGGATGGAAGGCTGAGTCAACCTTGAGCCTGGTGAGATTTGAACTTGCAGTAATGGCAGGCAGCTGGTGTTACTTAACAGCACTTTAGTCTGCTGCGCCACCAAGGCACAGCATAAATCTATTCCTTAGCAATGCTTGGTTTCTCTTCCCAAAAGTGCTTTGGATGTGTAGGTATGTTCACAATGTCTTAGAGGATCACACAGTAGCCATAGGATCCCAGAAAAAGCCACAGTCGCTTTAGAGAGTTGCAAGCAAATTCTCTTTCAATGTTGATGTGCTGATTATCTCTTTTCTATGCTAATCAGAGCTCAGGGACTTTAAGATCTTGCTTGCTGGTGCACCAAGACAAGGTTTAGAAGCTATGATAAAAGGCCGCTTTAAGCAGATCTGTTTAAGATCTCCACTTATAAGTTGCAGCAGAGAAAGTAATTGCTAAGCCAGAAAGACCAGGATTCAGCAGAGAGGAAATAGATAATTAACTATAGTTTGAACAAGCAAAACAGATTTCTGATGGAAAACATCCATCCTGTGGAAAAACACTGCTGGGCTTTTAGGCTGGCAGCATAAAGGTGCAAAAATATTGGGAAGCAGGATAAGAAACGGAGCAAGAGAAGCCATTGGCCATCAAAGATTCCTCAATAAGCAGTGGAGAAATTCAACGCTTCAAATGTATTTTTCCCAAAGTCTTGACAAAAGTGAAGCACACACGTAAAGGCACACAAAGAAAACCACACTTGTCAGATCCTTGGGGAAGGAATTTGTGCAAATGCTTTCCAAGACCCACAAAACACACACTGCAAATAGAAGCCCAGAATTATTACCTGCTTCCCCCAATTTTCTAGATAAATAGATAGATAGATAGATAGATAGATAGATAGATAGATAGATAGATAGATAGACAGACAGACACAGAGAGAGAGAGAGAGAGAGACAGACAGACAGACAGACAGACAGACAGACAGACATAGGTAGATAGACACAGAGAGAGACAGACAGAGAGGGACAAAGAGATAGATAGACAGAGATAGATATAGATAGACAGATAGAATAGATAGATAGGTAGGTAGGTAGGAAGGTAGGTAGGTAGGTAGGTAGATTAGATGATAGATAGATAGATAGGCAGGCAGGCAGAGAGAGAGAGAGAGAGACAGACAGATAGAATAGAATAGATAGGTAGGTAGGTAGATTAGATGATAGATGGATAGATAGATAGATAGATAGATAGATAGATAGATAGATAGATGGATGGATGGATGGATGGATGGATGGAGGGAGGGAGGGAGGGAGGGAGGGAGGGAGATATATGATTGATAGAGAGAGAGACAGAGAGACAGAGAGAAGATAGATAGATAGATAGATAGATAGATAGATAGATAGATAGATAGAAAGAAAGATAGATAGGCAGGCAGGCAGGTAGGCAGGCAGAGAGAGAGAGAGAGAGACAGAGATAGACAGACAGATAGATAGAATAGATAGGTAGGTAGGTAGGTAGGTAGGTAGATTAGATGATTGATAGATAGATAGATAGATAGATAGATAGATAGATAGATAGATAGATAGATAGGCAGGCAGGCAGGCAGGCAGAGAGAGAGAGAGAGAGGGAGAGAGAGAGAGGCAAGGAGAGAGAGATTATTATCTTATAATATAAAATACAAAAATACAAAAGAAAATAGCAGGAAAAATAGGGGAGGGAGAAGGGAAGGGAAAAGTGGAGGAAAAAGGGAAAAAAGAAAGAAAAGGCATTGAAATTCCGACTCCCTTTGGTGCAATAGAATAAGATAATAGCATCACACCTCAACTTTTTTTACTTTTTACATAATAATAAAAACTAGCCATTTCTATAACAACAACAAACCTAGCTCATCGGTAAAAGTTTCATTTTTTCTCCCCCCACCTTGAGCACAAAGTCCAGAAGCGGTTTCCAAGTAGAAGCAAAAGCAATTGCGTTCTTTTCTTTAGTCAAAGGCGTCGATTTACCAAATCTCTGCTAAATCCGTCCACTTTTGCAGCCCTTTGTCGTCCATTGTGGGGATCAAAGTGTCCTCCCTGCACCCTCAACCCACAATTTTCAAAAGAAGCCTGTATAAAGAGATGCTCCCTGCAAACAGTCCCGGCTTCTTCAGAGGCAGAGGAAGAGACGTGAACCGAATCAGACATGAACCTGACAGACTGTCGGCCTGCTGAGGAAGAACAGATTGGCTCTTGCCCGACAGAGGAAGACGCTTCTGCTAATGAGGAAGATCCAGCGCAGGCAGCTAATCACTCTGGAGGGAGGTACAGGTAGACGCTGCCTAAGTGCCGAGCTCAGACACAACGAGACAAATGACAAGAACAGAGCAGAGATGGTCCTTCCATCACATATAAACAAAGACCTGATAGCGAATTTCCCGAGAATTTCCTAGAAGATGGATGTTCTTTGACGCCATATTGGGTGGGATCGTCTTTGACGCAAAAGGTAGCCTTCGGCTTACAACACTTCATTTAATGACCAAAGTTACAACCGCACAGAAAAAAAGTGACTTATATCTTTCACATTTAAGACCGTTGTCTGGGTCACGTTATCAAAATTCAGACATTCAGGCAACTGACTCATATTTATGACAGTCCTGGGGTCATGTGTTCACCTTTTGGGACCCTTCGGATGAGCCAAGTCAACGGGGAAGCCAGATTCACTTAACAACCAGGTTACTAACTTATCCACTTCAGTGATTCACTTAACAACCGTGGCAGGAAAGGTCGTAACATGGGATAAAGCTTACTTGACGAATGTTCCACTTTGCAACAGAAATTTTGGCTTCAATTGTGGCCGTAAGTGGTTGTATATCAATTACCTTGTCTGTTGATCGATCTCCCAGTTGTTGGATTCTATATTTATTATGGTCTCTGAACCCTTGGAAGGGGCATATTTTGCATTAATGTTTCCTCCTGTTCTTCCTATGAACTCCACCTGTAAGTCTACACCAAGGACTACCTGTGCTTAATTCTTTGGTAATGAACTCTACAACTTTTATAGCAGATCAAATGAGGAGATCTCTTTGCAATGTCAACTGCAGTTGATCATAAATATTGAGCCGTGATGGCGCAGTGGCTAGAATGCAGTATTGCAGCCTAATTCTGCTGACTGCTCACTCAATCCTGACCAGAATCAAAGTTGACTCAGCCTTCCATCGTTCCAAGGTCAGTAAAATGAGGACCCAGATTGTTGGGGGCAAGAGGCTGACTCTGTAAACCACTTAGAGAGGGCTCCTTCCCTCCTTCCCTCCCTCCCTCCCTCCCTCCCTCCCTCCCTCCCTTCCTTCCTTCCTTCCTTCCTTCCTTCCTTCCTTCCTTCCTCTTATTCCCTTTATCATTCTCTTTCCTGGTGGCACAGTGGTTAGAATGCAGTATTGCAGGATAAACTCTGCCCACTGCCAGGAGTTCGATCCTGACCAGCTCAAGGTTGACTCAGCCTTCCATCCTTCCAAGGTCAGTAAAATGAGGACCCAGATTGTTGGGGGCAAGAGGCTGACTCTGTAAACCACTTAGAGAGGGCTCCCTCCCTCCCTCCCTCCCTCCCTCCCTCCCTGCCTCCCTCCTCCCTCCCTCCCTCCCTCCCTGCCTCCTTCCTTCCTTCCTTCCTTCCTTCCTTCCTTCCTTCCTTCCTTCCTCTTATTCCCTTTATCGTTCTCTTTCCTGGTGGCACAGTGGTTAGAATGCAGTATTGCAGGATAAACTCTGCCCACTGCCAGGAGTTCGATCCTGACCGGCTCAAGGTTGACTCAGCCTTTCATCCTTCCAAGGTCAGTAAAATGAGGACCCAGATTGTTAGGGGCAAGAGGCTGACTCTGTAAACCACTTAGAAAGGGCTGCAAAGCATTGTTAAGTGGTATATAAGTCTAAGGGCTATTGCTATTCTTTGGCATTGTAACTTCCTAAAGATTAACTCATTACACTATTGTGACAATTTGATTTACCTGTTCTTCTTATCGAGGCCATGCAACACATCTTGTTTAGTAATGCTTATTTCAGCTTTCGGGAAAGTGTACACAATTGGCACTTAATAATGTTGCACATTCAGGAATAAATGACTTTCCAGGACTGAATGACACCAGCGGAGTTATGCAGAAGGTTCCTTGTCCAGATAAGGAACAGACTGAATTAAGAAACTCGATTGCTAAAATAAGTACAATGCCTAAAGGAAAAAAGCAGCCAGCCATATCTGGAGCTGAGAATATCGGACAGCCAATTATTATTTCTTTCCCTGGGAGATTTGGATAAAATGGAAATAAAAATGTGTGGGCTAAACTAGCATAAGAGGTTGGATGGAAAATGTCAAGGAGAGGTTGCAATCAAATATAGCACAGCTGAATCGACTGAATTGGAAGAATTCTTCACTTCTTATCTAATATTGATCAAGTGGTATTTGGCTATTAATGGATGCAGGAGTGAAATCCAGCAGGTTCTGACAGGTTCTGGAGAACCGTTAGCGTAAATTCTGAGCAGTTCGGAGAACCAGCAAATACCACCTTTGGCTGGTCCCAGAGTGGGGTGGGAATGGGGATTTTGCAGTATCCTTCCCCTGCCACGCCCACCATGGCCACGCCCACCTAGCCAGTCGTTAGGGCAGAGAACCGGCTGTTAAATTATTTGAATTCCACTACTGACCTACCATTTTGATAGAATGTCTACAGAGATTCTCAGTCATCCACGTCTTAGTTGTCCCAAAGATGCTTTTTCAAAAGATTTTGTTTTCCCTTGAAGATATTTTGCTTCTCATTCAAGAATTTCTTCAGTTCTTCATCTTCAGTTCTTCAGTTTGCAGCACTGAAAAAGCTTCTTGGATGAGAAGCGAAACATCTTCCAAGATGCCCTTTGAAAAAACACCTTTGGGACAGGTTGGGTTAAAGTCAATATTATAGGTCAAGGTAAAGGTTCCCCTCGCACATATGTGCTAGTCGTTCCCGACTCTAGGGGGCGGTGCCCATCTCCGTTTCAAAGCCGAAGAGCCAGCGCTGTCCGAAGACGTCTCCGTGGTCATGTGGCCGGCATGACTCAATGCCAAAGGCGCACGGAACGCTGTTCCCTTCCCACCAAAGGTGGTCCCTATTTTTCTACTTGCCTTTTTTACCTGCTTTCGAACTGCTAGGTTGGCAGAAGCTGGGACAAGTCACGGGAGCTCACCCCGTTAAGCGGCACTCGGGACTCGAACCGCTGAACTGCCGACCTTTTGACAGCACAACATTATAGGGACTTCCAAATCCTGTTAGACAACGGTTGGGTAAAATTTTTCTACTCACTGGGTTGAACCACTGGCCTTCTCTTCATATGGCAACCGATGAGAGTAGTGACTGAGAGAGGATCCAATCTGGGTGGATCACCAGACACATTCTGGTGTGAGAGAAGCTCCCTGAGGAAAGGGTTCCAGCAAGGAAGATCGAAGTCCAGATGCCCTCCAAAAAAAGCTACCTTCGGGACATTTTGATAGAAACGAAGAGGTTGAGAAGACAAACAATATTGATCTGGGAAAGAACATCTTGGAGACTTGCCTTCCTTGCTTTTTTTTTTAATAGATAATGAAAGTTTCTCAACTTGACAGCACTACTGTCCGTAATCAATCACCCGAGCTTGCTCAACGGGTCAAGGAGTAGCGCTGAAGTTACCTCAAGGCAACGCATTAAATCAACCTCTCTTTTGTCACCGAGAAACCTCGGCTGACGAATGACACCCCGTACTTGAAAAATGAGAGAAAGAGAGAGAGAAGGAAAACAAGAGCAAAGCCCAAAAAAGATACTCTGGCAAGATGAAATAATTAATCATTCCATAATTCAGAAGATTCTCTTTCTTGTCCGGGAGCTTCCTACCGGTTTTGGAATGCCTTGCTAACAAAATACTAAGCACAGATGGACGTAGAGGATACCACGCTGTTAGGAATGAGGGACGGAAAGCTGGAAATCACAGCATTTAATGAGGTGTCGTCAGCATAATTGTGTTGATGTGGGCAGGTGGGGCTGTCTGTCTTGCAAGTAATGAGGACTCTGGGGCACCGTTTAATATTTATTCTATTACTGTACGATACAATTTAATTTTCCACCCACCCCCCCCGTTGGTCTTGGAGGCCAAAGGTTTGGAGGGGTAGCTTGAAATTCAGTGTGGAGACATTATTTGACCCTGGGGGTGCTAAGAAAGTTGTAACAGTGAAAATGGTCCTGAGTCATTTTTTCAGTCGGTCACTAAATGAACTGTTGTAAGTTGAGGACTGCCTGTATTGTATTATATTTGTATTTTCCATGTGGTCAAAGGTTATTTTCTGATTCCTATGACCAGCTTAAACCAGTTTTGCAGGTAAAATGACTCCCTTATTTCAATAAATCTCTCTCTCTCTCTCTCTCTCTCTCTCTCTCTCACACACACACACACACACACTTCTCTCTCTCTCTCTCTCTGCTTATGAGTGTGTGTGCACGTGTGTGTGTGTGAGAGAGAGAATTGTAAATGAATGTGAATTTCCATACGCATAGATTCATTTTTCAGAATTAATATTCAAAATGAAAAGCAACCCAAGGGGAAAAAAGATTATGTCATTTAAAAGTAGAACGACTAACCAGAATTAATTGCCTGGAAAATAAGATAGCAGATTTATAAAATTTACAGATGTCCTCTCTGCAATCACATACACAAATTACCAACAGCTTCAAAAAAATTACCCGGTACAAGGAAACATGTTCGCATGCCTGCAGTTCCCCTCCTCTTCCCTTCCTTCCTTCCATCCGAAAATAGCCCAAAGGAAGAAAAGGAAGGCAGGATGCTCTTGGAAGGAAGGAAGGAAAGAAGGAAGAAAGGAAGGAAGGAAGGAGGGAAGGAAAGGAGGGAAGGAAAGGAGGGAAGGAAGGAAGGATGGAAGGAGGGAGGAAGGGAGGGAAGGAAGGAAGGAGGGAGGGAGGGAGGGAAGGAAGGAAGGAAGGAAAGGAGGGAAAGAAGGAAGGAAGGAAGGGAAGGAAGGAAGGGAAGGAAAGGAAGGAAAGGAAGGAAGGAGGAAAGGAAGGAAGGGAAGGAAGGAGGGAAGGAAGGAAGGAAGGAGGAAAGGAAGGAAGGGAAGGAAGGAGGGAAGGAAGGAAGGAAGGAAGGAAGGAAGAAAGGAAAGAAGGAAGGAAGGAAGGAAGGAATAGAGAAAGAGAAAACAAAATTGAAAGAAGATAAAAGAGATGGAAAGAATGTATTTACACAATTTTGGCCATTTGATACGCTGCATTAGTTAGCAAATATGCTATTGTGTGTGTGTGTGAGTGTGTGTGTGTGAACAGCTGCATGCAAATGGTTACATGTGCCACCTCCTTTTTCCTCCCCGAAGAGAAAATGTGCCAGCTAGCGCTGCCTATTCCACTCCACCTTTAGATGATGCTGATCTGGCCGCTCCAGAGGTGGTCCATGGTTTTCACAAGAAGCATATAATTTGCAACTGGAAGTGTGAATTCGAGATGAATTCTGTGGGACCACCCACGGAGCCTCAGATCAACCCGGCCAGGAGGAGCAACAGAGCATATTGTAAGCTCTCCCGAAATGTTCTGTCTCTGTTTTGCTCATTTAGGGTTTTGGTCCCACTTTCCCGTAAATCTAAAACCGTTAAAACGGAATAAACAGCCTCCACACCACGAAACCTAGAGAATAAAATGTGGTCTTTGGCTATGTGGGACAGCACTTAAGAGTTCTCTTTGTCCTTCTTTTCTCCAGCCTGGTTTTCTTGTTGTGGTTGTTGATTGCTCCTTTTCAATCTTGTTGGGGGCAAGATGCTGACTTTGTAAACCGCTTAGAAGGGGCTGTAAACCACTGTGAAGCGGTGTATAAATCTAAGTGCTAGTGCTATTGCCAATAGAGGGCCGTAGTGGCGCAGTGGTGAGAACGCAGTATTGCAGGCCAACTCTGCCCACTGCCAGCAGTTCGATCCTGACGGGCTCAAAGTTGACTCAGCCTTCCGTCCTTCCGAGGTAGATAAAACGAGGACCCAGATTGTTGGGGGCAAGAGGCTGATTCTATAAACCGCTTAGAGAGGGTTACAAAGCACTGTGAAGCAGTATATAAGTCTAAGCGCTATCGCTGTTGCCATTTTCAGCACTTTGCGTGAAGCTGCACCCTGAAAAGTTGCATAGTGTTGTATCCTGAAATCTGTGGCGTGTGGTCCCTGGGAATATCACTCAAAGATTGAATATGGCCTTCAGTCCTCCAAGTGCTAAACATCCTTCATCTACAGTTTCTTCCGAGCAGTGATCCATATGGACTAGCACCTTAGCTAATCCTTGATTAAACAAAGTATGCACATGTAGTCCTTGACTTACAACAGTTCAGTTAGTAACTGTTTGAAGTTACAACGGCACTGTAAAAAGTGTCTTAGGACCATGTTTCACACTCATAACCATTTTAGCATCCGCCCCATGGTCACGAGATCAAAATTCATTTGCTTGGCGGTTGACGCTTGCAGTGTCCTGGGATCATGTGTGATCCGCTTTTGTGACCTTCTGACCAGCAAAGACAAATGGGAAACCAGATTCACTTAACAACTGTGTGACTAATTTAACGACTGCATTGATTCCCTTAACCCAGGGGTCTGCAATCTTAAACACTCAAAAGAGCCATTTGGACCCGTTTCCCACAGAAAAGAAAACACCGGGAGCCACAAAAACCCTTCCCGTGCCTGACTATTTCCTGAGCGGCCACAAAACTAGCAGATGTAGTTGAATTAAACATTCTGTTTTCTTCCGAAACTTTTCTTTTGTTGGATTTATCCATGGTTGGCCTACTGGGGGTTGAAAAGCTCAATAAATCACGTGTCGACAGGTATCGCACATTGGCGGTTGTGAGTGATATTTGGAGTGACAGGGAGTAGCAGCAGAGGGGTGAAAGAGCCACATGCGGCTCCAGAGCCGCAGGTTGCTGACCCCTGCCTTAACCAATGTGGCAAGAAAAGTGTAAAATAGAGCCAAATTCACTTAACCAATTTCTCACTTAGCAATTTTGGATTCAATTGTGGTCGTAAATTGAGGACTACCTGCACAGTGGTACCTTGGTACTCATAGTTAATTGGGAGGTGTGATGAGTACCAAAAATGATGAGCACCAAACAATTTTTTCCCCCTAAGGAATAACGTGGTGAATCACAAGGCAGCTGACACCGGCAGGTTCCTACTTGTGCGTCGAGTACCAAATTCAATGAGCTTCAAAGCAGTTGAGTACCAAGGTACTGTCTGTGTGGTAGGCCCATGAAGAAGAATCTCGATAAATAAGAATAATAGAAACAGCAGCAGAACAAAAATGTAACGAAATAAGATTACGAGCAACAACGCTGACTTGTCTGTTCTATTTTCACCCGCCCTATTTGATTGCTTATTTAGCTACTACTGCCATACCCCAGGATGATTCATTACAGGGAAATGAAGAAACATACACACTGAGTAACCAGTCCTGAGCCAAATCTTGAAATTAATGAGCTTCTTTAAACAGTATAACTAAAAGGAGAAAGAATATATATATATATTCATATATATATATATATATATATATATATATATATATATATATATATATATATATATATATAAATAAAACACCTGGGCAGAGAATGTAAATTGATATTGCAAGACATAAAGCGATGTCTTTTTTTGAGATTTGCAAATGGCTCGGCTGGGTCAGAAAGTTAGTGAAAACATTGCCTCATTACGAAGCCCGGAGCTCCATTTATTTCAGGGGAGATTAGAAAAACGGATCTGCAATTCCGTGAGTCATGCCACCCTGTTCCTGTTCAAGATTGAAGCAGTTCAACCTGAGCCCCTGATCCAAAATCCTGCAAAGTGGATTTAGCTCATTGTCCCAAAACTGCTTTTTCAAGAGGCAACTGGACTTCCTTGGTTTTTCCTTGAAGACGTTTCGCTTCTCGTTCAAGAAGCTTCTTCGTCTCTCCAGTTCACTTCAGATCAGAACCGAAGAAGCTTCTTGGATGAGAAGTGAAACGTCTTCCAGAAAAAAACCCACAAGAAAGTCCAGTTGCCTCCTGAAAAAGCAGCTTTGGGTCAACCAGGATCTGGATGGTTGAGAATCCCTATAGAGACTTACTTAGCTCATTAAATTTTTTTTTATATATATTTTCCTGTCAGTTGCCCTGCCCTCAGTTTGAAAATTCAGAAGAGTTTGGATTTTTAACATCATCTATATATGTAGATGTGTTCCTTGATAATACTGGAGTTTCATTTTTTTTTAACTCAGCAGAAATTCAGAATAATTACCATTCTGAGCGACAAAGTCAGCCTGATGTAAAAAAGATGTGGAGACTCTAGAAAGAGTGCAGAGAAGAGCAACGAAGAGGATTAGGGGACTGGAGGCTAAAATATATGAAGAACGGTTGCAGGAACTGGGTATGACTAGTTTAATGAAAAGAAGGACTAGGAGAGACATGATAGCAGGATTTCCAATATCTCAGGGGCTGCCCCAAAGAAGAGGGGGTCAAGCTATTCTCCAAAGCACCAGAAGGCAGGAGAAGAAGCAATGGGTGGAAACTCATCAAGGAGAGAAGCAACCTGGAACTAAGGAGAAACTTCCTGACACTTAGAACGAATGTCTTGCCACCAGAAGTTATGGGTGCTCCATCACTGGAGGTTTATAAGAAGAGATTGGACAAACATTTATCTGAATTGGTCTCCTGCTTGAGCAGGGGGTTGGACTAGAAGACCTCCGAGGTCCCTTCCGACTCTGTTATTCTATTAGGGTCTTAAGGGCGAATACAAGCAATCAATCTGTGAATGCCTCCAAATTTTTCCTTGGGACTTCAGGATACTCTGGGGAAGTTTAGCCTCCTCCCCGCCAGTCTCAACTACAGCTCAAGGGTGAAACCATCCTTCCCCCCCCACAAGTTTCTGGACTTTCTGGACCCTTATCAGCAAGCCCGCAGCTCGCTTGTGATAACCTTTTGCAAAATGGTGCCTTTGTCCATTCCGAGAAGGAATCCATGCCATTTTGCTTGAGCCGAAGAGCAGATGCCATCGATGCAGGGGTGAAATCCAAATTTTTCCCCTACCGGTTCTGTGGGCGTGGTTTGGTGGGCGTGGCAGGGGAAGGATACTGCAAACTCTCCATTCCCACCCCACTCCTGGGGGAAGGATATTGCAAAATCTCCATTCCTTCCCCACTCCGGGGCCAGCCAGAGGTGGTATTTGCTGGTTCTCCGAACTACTCAAAATTTCTGCTACTGGTTCGCCAGAACCTGTTAGAACCTGCTGGATTTCACCCCTGCATCAATGCCGTGGATTTTATATTTCTCTCAGAGCAGAAATCCTGGGAAACACTGGGCTGAGATTTCCGCTCTTCTCCTCAAGGTGCCATAAAACCGAAATGAACCCACTTCCAGCCGAGTCCCCTCTAAAAGCCTATAAAACTTAATACAGAATCGTACGGTTCTTAAAACGATCTTCCAGCAGTTCTGCACCGTAATCTCGAGGTTGTTGTTTTCTATTAAATTTTATGCACTGTGTCTGCCGGGTTGAGAGAAGGACACGTGGGGGAGGGAGGAGCCTCGCTTATACGTGGGAAAATTGCGGATTTTTTTTTTTTTAAAGCAAAATTAGGAAGATAAAGAGAGAAATCCACCATAAGAAGGTTTTTTTTAAAAAAAAATAGTGCATGGTTAATTAACAATTATTTCTCTCCCCTCTTTTACAAATTGCCCTTAATGGCAAAAGCATGAAAAGGAAATGCCAAAGACCAGAAATACGCAATTCTTGTATTAACAAGGAGGAATTACTAGTTTTATCTAGGATTATGCTGCATAATTACACCTGTGGAGAAGAATTTCCTTTCTTAGAGGAGCTGAATCTCCTAGTTATCTGCTGCCTCCTCTGGAGAAGAAATCCTCACCTATCTAGGATCCCATAACAAACTAGAGGGGGGTCACAATATCTCAGGGGCTGCCCCAAAGAAGAGGGAGTCAAGCTATTCTCCAAAGCACCTGAGGACAGGACAAGAAGCAATGGGTGGAAACTCATCAAGGAGAAGAGCAACCTAGAACTAAGGAGAAATTTCCTGACAGTGAGAACAATTAATCAGTGGAACAACTTGCCTGCAGAAGTTGTGGATGCTCCAACACTGGAAGTTTTTAAGAAGATGTTGGATAACCATTTGTCTGAAATGGTCTAAGGTCTCCTGCCTGAGCAGAGGGTTGAACTAGAAGACCTTCAAGGTCCTTCCAACTCTGTTATTTTGTGTTCTGACATGACAGCTGTCTTCCCTTATTTGAGGGGTTGCCACAAAGAGGAGGGGGTCTACCTATTCTGACAAGAAGCAGAATCAAGAAACAATGGATGGAAACCAATCAAGAAGAGAAGCAACCTGGAATTCAGGAGAAATCCTAACAGTGAAAACAATTAACCAACGGAATGGAAGTTGCCTCCAGAAGTTGTGGGTGCTCCATCACTGGAGGCTTTTAAGAAGAGATTGGACAACCATTTGTCTGAAATGGCATAGGGTCTCCTGCTTGAGCAAGGGGCTGGACTAGAAGACCTCCAATGTCAATCACGGGTGGGTTCTAACCGGCTTTACTACCGGTTCTCTTTGTGCGTGTGCTTTGTGCGCGATCGCCTCTCCGGGTGCAATCGCTTTGCGCAAGCACATTGCGAATCTGCCCAGCTGAAGTGCGGCAATCCGCTCTGCCGCACCTCTCAACTGGGCGAAAAAGAAGAAATATAAGGTCGGAATAAAGCGGGGGCGGGCAGGAGGGCCCAGCTACTGAAGAAAGAGAACCGGTTCGGTGATGTAATAGCGTCACCACTACCGGCTCGGCCAAACTGGGAGCAACCCATCACTGATGTCAACTCTTATCATTCTGTTAGCGGTCAATGCCCCAATGCTACACAATACAACCTATAAGGACTGAATTACAGCATGACATCATGAATTATGTAGTACAGTGGACTAAGCACTGTTATTAACATCTGCTGCTTGCAATTACTGCAAGTTTGAATCTCACCAAGGCTCAAGGTCGACTCAGCCTTCCATCCTTTCAAAGGTAGGTAAAATGAGGACCCAGTTTGTGGGGGCAATAAGCTGACTTTGTATAAATATACAAAAGTATGAAGGCTATTGCTTAACGCATTGTAAGCCGCCCTGAGCCTCCGGAGAAGGGCGGCATATAAATTAAAGCAAAAAAAAAAAATCAAAAAAATCAAAGCAATGACCCTCCCTTGCAGGGGTGAAATCCAGCAGGTTCTGACAGGTTCTGGAGAACCAGTAGTGGAAATTTTGAGTAATTCAGAGAACCAGCAAATACCACCTCTGGCTGGTCCCAGAGTGGGGAAGGAATGGGGATTTTGCAATATCCTTCCCCTGGAGTGGGGAGGGAATGGAGATTTTGCAGTATCCTTCCCTGCCACGCCCACCAAGCCACACCCGCCCACCAAGCCACGCCCACAGAACCGGTAGTAAAAAAAATTGGATTTCCCCACTGCTCCCTTGCCTTGGGTGGAAGGCATGAAGACCAATGCTAAGCACCAAGGGCTCTTCCCAAAATGGGTTTGGGGGTTTCTTGCAGCAGAAACCCACTGACTTTGTCAGTGTGTGTGTGTGTGTGTTTGTGAGTTTGTGTGTGTGTGAGCTGCTGGAGTAATCCACTTATCCGAACGCTTTCTTCTTTTCTAAAGCAGTAATTATGGTCCAGGGCATTTTTCTTACTCCTGTTATCGCTGGCAGCAGGACAGACCGGAGTTTGCCCGGTAAAAGGTTGTTTTGTGGAAATCTCGAAGCACTTTGTGAAGTTTTTGACACCGCAGCAAGTGTGTTATCTTGAAAGCCCTGGATGGTTTAAAGCTGGCTTATCTGAGACTCAGGCGCTCCTGCTACCTCTTTGCAAAATGTCTTACATCAGCAAGAGAACCCTTAAAAAAAAACAACCCCAAAACCTCCCACTTTATTTTCCCAAGGTGTAAGGATCAAAAATGTCCCCATGTGTCTGCTGTGTCTTCACTGTTTCAACCGTCCCCATTTAAATCGTGAATTGTATTGCTTTTAATTGCGGTGTTTACGTCTTTGCATTTAAAAAAAAGAAAGATCTTAAAATGTCCTGGGGAGTTTATAGAAGCAAATCGCAAACCCTCCCGAAATAAATGAGACTTGTATTATATTTATATCAGATTTAGGGTTTAAATGTAACCTTAGAGAGAAAAATAGTTTGATGGGTTTGTTTTGTGTTTTGTTTTGGTCCGCGGGGATGAAAAGTGTTTGCAAAAGTGTTTTGACTCCAGGTTACAAATGATTTCTAGTCTACTTCTGCGAAACTACCCAACATTGTTGTGTTAATTTTGCACAAATGAAGCTTGGCTCCAAATCCTGCATTCCCAAGGAGGCGATTGAACCAGATCATGAGTTCATGTTGTGGCTCCGTTGCCTGAGCCTGGGCTATCGACAGATGCAGACTCTGAGAGTGAGGGAGAGGAGTTGGCAAGGCCTCCCTCTCCAGGACCCTCCTCTCTGGCAATGCCTCCGGAGGACACCGAAGGCCAAGAGATAGGCCCAGAGCCAAGCACGTCCCCGCAGCCACAGGTGGACAGCAACAAGGAAAATAAGTACTGGCTGGACCCTCGGCAGAGGCGCAGGGAGAAGCGTGCACAGCAGAAGGGAAGGTGTGCCAGAGATTAGCTGAGTCACTGGACCACACCCCACAGGGTATAAATGTGGGTGTGGTGGCCGGTTCAGTTTGTGACGAGCAAAAACTAGAAATAATCCATGATCTCTACGTTACTTGACTTTGCCTGTTTTATTGGACTGCATTTGGATTAATCCTTGTATTGTTGACACTCTGCCTGTTTTATCGGAATGCTTGCAGTCTAATCTTTGTTTTGTGTGAGTAAAGTCTGAATTGGCAGCTAGCCACTGGGTTGCTGCCAGCTTTATTTTCAAAGAATTTTGTCGTGTGGCTTATTAACTCCGGGCCGTCTGTGAGGGTGCGTGAGTGGAACGGGGACAGAACATTCATGTCAAATCAAACCGTATTTGAAAACACAACCTGTTCTATCAAGCCAATTGACGACCTGTCTTGAACCACTGAACCAGGTCAAACGGACAATCCAGACTGAATTAGTGATTAGATCTGGATCCATACACCTTGCTAATTAACAAGACGAACCTGAAGAATTGTCCTGATGCAAGAAAGACTTTTGAAACACAAGGGCCAAAGTGTTCAGGCAAGATACAGTATTGCTCTCTCCCCCATTTTTGAACTTAATAATCCGCCAAGAACTAATATTTTGAAGCCTTAAGTAGGTACATAGGTACCACTTCGGTAGGAAGGTAACAGGGTTACCTATCTAACAAAATGAAATTCAAAGTAGAGAAATATAAAGTCTTACTCTTGGGAAAGAAAAACCGAAAGTACACATATAGACTGGGTGAAACTAGGCTTAATAGCAGTAACTGTGAGATGGATCTTGGAGTCTTAGTAGACAACCAGCTAAATATGAGTCAGTCTTGTGCGGCGGCAGCCAAAAAAGCCAATGCAATCCTAAACTGCATTAACAGAAGGATACAATCAAGATTTTAAGTGAGGAACTAATACCACTCTATAAAGCCTTAGTAAAACCACACCTAGAGTACTGCATCCAGTTTTGGTCACCACACTATAAAAAAGATGTGGAGACTCTAGAAAGAGTGCAGAAGAGAGCAACCAAGAGGATTAGGGGACTGGAGACTAAAACATACGAAGAACAGTTGCAGGAACTGGGCCTGGCTAGTCTAGTGAAGAGAAGGACCAGGGGAGACAGGATAGCAGCCTTCTAATACTTGAGAAGCTGCCACAGAGAGGAGGAAGGGGGTCAAGCACCTGAAGGCCAGACAAGAAATAATGGATGGAAAGAGAACAAGGAGAGATTCAACCTAGAAATAAGGAGGAATTTTCTGATAGTGAGGACAATCAATTGATGGAACAGAAGTTGCCTTCTGAAGTTGTGGGAGCTTCATCCCTGGAAGCTTTTAAGAAGAGACTGGATTGCCATCTGTCAGAGATGGTGTAGGGTCTCCTGCTTGGGTGGGGGGTTGGACTAGATGACCTACAAGGTCCCTTCCAACTCTGTTAATCTGTAAAGGGCATGGCTAGTCATGCTGGCCACATGACCACAGAAATTGTGTTTGGACAACGCCAAGAAATGGAGATGAGCACCATGCCCTAAATTTGGACATGACTGGACATGGGTTTATCTTTATCTTTCCCTTGATATTACAAGAAACTGAGATTCTGGATATCCCAGAAATCCCTAATTCAGAGTTACAGTACATAGAGTAAGCAGTTTCCAAGTTAAATTTAATGTCAATCTTTTTCATAAAAAAAATAATAATACAAGGTTAGTTTTGACATTGATGTAGTCTGTCATCGCTTAATCTGCCATTCTTCTAAAGAAAGAAATTACGGGCCATTTCCAATAAAAAAAGCATAAACTATCCCAGCAGATGTTACTGTATATGTTGTAGGAAATATGAAGCTCGGTTATTCTCGATTGAAAAACAGCTGGGAGGAAATAAAAGTTGATACTTGCAAAACTCGCTTCGTTTTGTAGTTAGCAATCTGGTGTTGCGCATAGCTCAAGCATTGGATATGATCAACAGAGGCCAATAGGACCTCTGAACATTAGACTGTCAAAAGACTCTAAAGTCCTTTCAAAGCTGCCTTCAGAATCTCTGGAGCTTTAACAGATTAACAGAGTCGGAAGGGACCTTGGAGGTCATCTAGTCCAACCCCCTGAACAAGCAGGAGACCCTACACCATTTCTGACAAATGGCAGTCCAGTCTCTTCTTAAAAGCTTCCAGGGCTGATCCATCTTCAGTCTTACCAACACCAGAGCTCCATTCAAGTGGTCCTGGATTTACAACAGTTCATTTAGTGACGGCACTGAAAAAAGGGACTTCTGATTGTTCTTCACACTTATGACCATTGCAGCCCCCCAGGGTCACATGATCAAAATTCAGACTCTTGGCAACTGACTCATATTTATGACGGTCGCAATGTCCTGGGCTCACATGATCTCCTTTTGCGACCATCTGGCAAGCGAAGTCAACGGGGAAGCCGATTCACTTAACAACCGTGTGACTTACTTAACAACTGCAACAGTTCACTTAACAACTTTGGCAAGAAAGGTCGCAAAATGGGGCAAAATTCACTTAACAAACGTCTCGCTTAGCAACATTAATTTTGGGCGCAATTGCGGTCGTAAGTCGAGGACTACCTGTATTTGAGCTTCCAAATGTCAGCAAGTTGCAGGTAGCTCAGTGCTGATGGGATGCAAGCAACCAAAAAAATTGGTTTGCAAGACAGAAATTAGAAAACCTAGATTGTGTAAAATAGCATCAATCCACAGGTAGACCTCGATTTATGGCTATAATTGAGCCTGGAATTATTGGCTGGTTGTTAAGTGGCTCATCATGTGACCATGCCCAAGTTTATCATTTTTTTTTTTTTTGCGGTACTTGTTAAGTGAACTCTGTGGCTGAGCATTTACTGGCCGGATGCCCTTCCTGATGCCTACGCAGAGCTCACAGCAGATATTTTCTCTTTCCACCCTGATAGAGAAAAATACCTGTCCCTGCCTAGGATTGAACTCTCAACCTTCTGACTGGGAGGCAAGTGTCTTCACCACTAGGCCACCACACCACTCTAGGCTGGAGACGGATCATTGTGGTGAAAATTTACGCAGTCCGTAAAAGTTGACAACAACTGGACGGCAGTCAATCCATCCATCAACTGATCTATATAATTGGATTAACTTTTTTTTTCTCAGATGAAAAAGGAAGCTAGATTCTAGATGAATACTTCTTCTGCTACTGATTTACTATATTTTGATGCTGCCAGGATACTATAAAGCAAAAAATAAAAAATAAAAATGTAGAAAGTCAACAGACTTGATGTCAGCGTTTCAACGCTGGCCTAGAGAACAGAGGAGAGCGAGAGATAAACTCTGAAACTTTTGCCTGCCAAATCCCTTTGAAGTCGGGTTGTCGTGGAAATGAGGGGAGGGGGCACATTCCTGGGAAATGACGAGAAAAGGAGTCTGAAGAATGACTTCGAAGATAGCCAATGAGAAGCAGAGATTTGGGGATCGGAAAGGGAGGGATTGGGGGGCAAAAGGTCAGTCTTGTCCGCGTGGAGTCATGATCCGGTGGCTGTGCTCAATTAAAGAAAGATTTCCTTAAAGATTGGCAGTTTGGAAATTCATTTAATTTTGAGATAGCATCGCAGTCTGACACTTGAAACATCTAGATCAGTGTTTCACAACCTTGGAAGCTTGAAGATGGGTGGACTTCAACTCCCAGAATCCCCCAGCCAGCGCTGCTGGCTGGGGGATTCTGGGAGTTGAAGTCCACCCATCTTCAAGCTACCAAGGTTGAGAAACACTGACCTAGATCATACATGATGAACGAAAACAGAACCGACTCCTCCTTCCAAATCTTGGAGAAAATGCCTTCAGCTTTAATTATGATGCAGCTCTAAAACCCCAGGTTTGATCAAGAATGCAATTAAGGGAGATTATTCCTTACCAACAAAGCTGGGCCTCTCATTAAACTCTCATGCACATCTGGTTGTAAGTCGGTATGACAGGCTGAGACCTCAGTCAAGT